>NC_084478.1:173305971-173949471 GCF_027409185.1 Cynocephalus volans
TTTCTCCTAATCCATAGCGGTGAAGATATTCTCCTATGTATTCTCTAGCAGCTTTATTGCTTTACTATTCTCATTTGGAATTTCAATACACCTAGGATTGTTTTTTGAGTGAAGGGTCAAATTTTATTGTTTTCCACATGTATATCCAATGTAGCCAGACTCATACTGAAATGGTTTTTTTCTGTATGGCAGCATTGTCAAAAATAAATTCTCTAAATGTGCATGAGTCTGCTTTCAGGCTTTCTTCCTATTCCATTTGTCAATCTGTCTGTTCTCAAGCCAATATCTCTGTCTAAATTACCATAGCTTTTGTAAGTTGTTTTAATAAATCAGTTTATTGATACATAATTTACATCCAATAAAATTACCTATTTTATGTTTGTAATCTTATGAGTTTTGTCAAATGTTTACAGTTGTCTAAATCCTCACGATTACAATATAATCACCAAGCCCAAGTTTCCCTAAATAGTCTCCTATGATATCTTCTAGAAGTTTTAAAATTTTAAATTTAGGTCTATGATCCATTTTGAGTCAGTTTTTGTCAAAGACATAAGATCTGTTTCTAGATTCATGGTGTTTTTTGTACACGGATGCCCAGTTGTTCCAGCATCATTTGTTAAAAAGACTATCATCTATTCTATTGAATTACCTTTGATCTTTTCTCAAAGATCAATTGGCTACATCTGTGTGGATCTATTTATGGGCTCTCTATTCTGTTTGGTTAATCTATTTGTTTATTTTTTTACCAATAACATACTGCCTTGATTTACAGCTTTACAGGAAGACTTGAAGTCAGATAGTGTGAGTCCTTTACCTTTGTTTTTCTTCAATGTTGTGTTACCTATCCTAGGTTTTTTGCTTTTCTGCATAAACTTTAGAATCAGTTTGTCTATATTTAGAAAAAAAAACTTGCTGGTACTTTGATTGAGATTGCACTGACTCTATATAAAATTGGAAAGAACTAACATCATAAGTGTATTGAATCTTTCTATCCATGAACTTGTATCCTGCAACTTTGCAGTAATCACTCCTTAGTTCCAGGAGATTTTCTGTTGATTCTTTGAGATTTTCTACATAAACAATCATGTCACCTGTGAGGACAGACAGTTTTATTTCTTCCTTCTAAATCTATATATATTTTGTTTCCTTTTTTGCATTAGCTATGAGTTTCAGTATGATGTTGAATAAGAGTGGCTAAAAGGCGCATCCTTGCTCTTTTCCCAATCTTAGGCAGAAAGCTTCTTATTTCAACACAAAATATGATGTCGCTTGCTAAAAGAATAAATTTTTAACATTCTCACCATAAAAAAGTAAGTTGGCGAAGTGATGGATATGTTAGTAAGCTTCACTAAATCTTTCTACAATGTAAAGATCAAAATGTCACACTGTACCCCATAAATACACACAATTTTTGTCAATTAAAAATAAACTTTAGGGTTCTGATCCAGAGGGTGGAATAGATGGTCTCCAGTGTCACCCTCTCCCATAGTCGTCCAATATATAACTATTAAAAAGCAACAACTATTAAGCTGGGGCCACTAGAGCTCAGGAGAAGAGGGGGAGAGACCTATGGAGATCAGAAAGGTGAGAGAAACCACAATGGGAGAAAGAAAAGACTGTTACAATCATTTTAAGCCATGGCCACTTCAAGGCTGGCCCTGGTGAGTTCAGAGCAAGAGCTGGCAAAAGCCACGGGTGTGCCCTTTGTGTGATGTTGCTTGGAATCTGCAAGGGAGAAGAGGGCCTTGGTGGACCTCAGGCCAGCAAGAACACTGACAGGGTTCCCATTGATCCACATAGAAGTGAGGGACCACAGACAACTGAAAAAAGGAGCCACTCAAAGGCCAGTGAGTCATCACAAGGGACCAGCACATGGCCCAGCCTATGGGATGTGTTTGGAGTGCAAGGGATGGGGGAGACTGACCAACTGGGGGAACACTGGGGCACAGCACGTACAGCTGATTTGCCCTCCAATCAGCACAGGCCCATTCTGTGTAGACTGGTTAGGAATACAGAACTGCAGGGGGTGCAGTTTGCTGAAAAGACTCAGGCCCAGACCAGAGTTTCCACCCAGGTATATCAGACCTCACAAGACCTGGAAATGCTTACAAGGTCAACAATTAAAACCTGAGCTGCACAAAAAGCCTTCCCCAGAGAATTGGCAGCAAAGCAGCAATTTAGCTCAACCACAGAGCTCAAGTGCTGGTCCCCACAGGAAGTTACTCCATTTTAGAAGCAAAGGATAAATTAGTTCCAGTGCAGAGTTTAAGTGGTAGGAACAGCAAAAAATCCAACACAGAACTGAAAGAAAAAACAAAATACCCACAAATCAGAGACAAAGTTTGATACTAACCAGTAAAGGTCTAACACCACCAAAGAACACCTGTAACACCAAGAAGGACTGGAAGCCCCTGGGATCCCAAGCCAGAGTAGGGGGCACTGAAGGCCTCAGACATACCTCCTCAATGTCTGCATGCAGCCTAGCAATGACTGAGCTACTGCCAGAAGCCCTCCGGGCACCTGAGCCAGGGTGCGGGGGGCCAAGGGCCTCAGCCACATCCCTGACATTCAAATCCAGCCCACTGACAACTGACCCTCTCCTGGAAGCCCCCCAGGCTCTTGAGCCAGGGTTGGGGATTGCCAAGGGCCTCAGCCACACCTCCCCAACATCCACATCCAGCCCAGCAATGACCAAGCCATTTCCAGAAGCCCTTTGGGCGCCTGAGCCAGGGTGGGGGAGTCCTGAGGGCCTCAGCCATATTCCCCCACCCTTTGCAACTAGGCTAGTGAAGGAGCCAGCCGTAGGCTAGCCCCTCTGCCCTTCCTTCCTCACCCCTCCCCATTCCTCTCCCTCCCCTTCCCCCCACCCACAACTGCTCTGCAACATCTTAGAATGTAAAAAAAATAATAATTTAAAAAAATTTTTAAAAAGAAATTTAATTGCCATCGTGATGGTATTAAGAAATGTTACTGTTAAGAGGTGATTAGGTCATGAGCACTCTGCCATCACGAATGTATTAATGTGCTTATCATGGGACTGAGTTCATTATTGCAAAAGTGAGTTGTTATGAAAGTGAGTTTGGCCCTCTCTTGCTCACATTCTAGCCCTTTGTTGCCCTCTGCCATGGAATGACACAGTACAAAGGTCTTCACCAGTTGCTGGCGCCATATTCTTGTACTTCCCAGCCTAAAGAACCAGAAAGCAAACAAATTTCTGTTTATTATTCAAAAAAATAAAGTTTTTTAAAAAAAGTATGACATTAGCTGTAGGGATTTTGTAGATTTTTTAAATCAAGTTGAGGAAGTTCCACTTTTTTTGTTTGCTGAGAATTTTTTATCAGGAACAGGTGTTGGATTTTGCTAAATACTTTTTTCTTCATCTATTGATACGATCACATGATTTGTTTTCTTTAGCCTGCTGACGTGATGTATTGCATTAAATAACTTTTAAATGATGAATACCTGGAGTAAATTCCATGTGCACATGATGTATAATTCTTTTTACACACTGTCATTCAATTTGCTAATATTTTTTAGGACTTTTAAACATCTATGTTTATGAGAGATATTGCTCTGTGTATTTTTTGTTTGTTTGCCCTGTAGTTTTCCTTTTTTGCAATGTATTTTTCTGGTTTTGGCATTAAGGTAATGTTGGCCTCACAGAATCAGTTAGGAAGTATTTTCTCTGCTTCTATTTTGTGGAAAAGATTATAAAGGACATTACTTGTTTCTTAAATGAATGATTGAATTCAACAGTTAAACCATCTCAGCATGGTGCTTTATATTTTGGAAGGTTATTAATTTTTGACTGAATTTATTAATAGACAGAGGCTTTTTCAGATTACCCATTTCTCCTTGTGTGAGTTTTAGTAGATTTTTATTTTCAGGCAATCGGTCCATTTTATCTAACATCAAATTTGTGGGCATAGAGTTGTTCTTAATACTACTTTACTATCCTTTTAATGTTCATGGAAAAATAGTGAAGACCCCCTTTTTATTCCTGATATTATTAGTTTGTGTTTTCACTTTTTCTTAGTTTGCCTAGCTAGAGGTTTATAAATCTTATTGATTAGGTTTTCAAATAAACATCTTTTGGCTTTGTTGATTTTTTTCTATTTATTTCCTGTTTTCAATTTAATAGATTTCTACTCTTATTTTTATTATTTCTTTTCTTCTGCTTACTTTGGATTTAATTTGCTCTTCTATTTTTAGTTTCCTACGGAAGCTAAGATTATAGATTTTACTTCTTTCTTAATGTCTTAATGACATTTGCAGAGAACTCTACCCAACAGCAGTCTTTGCAAGTGTACATGGAGTATTTATCAAGATAGGTCATATTCTGGATAATAAAACATATATCAAAAATTTAATAGAACCCATATCATACAAAGCTCATTCTCTGATAAAATGGAATTAAATTAGAAATCATAAAAGAAATATAGGTGGAAAATTACCAAGAGTTTGGAAACTAAAAGCACACTACTAAACAATTCATATGTCATAAAGAAAAATCAAATATGAAATTGGAAACTTTTTAACAGAATAAAAATAAAAACATGCTATATTAAAATTTATGGAATGCAGCTGAAGCAGTGCTAAGACCCTCAACACTAACTGCCTGCAGGAAAAAATTACTCTCAAATTAATGCTCCGAGGCTTCATCTTAAGAAAATAGAAAGAGAAGCACAAATAAAAAAAATAACAAGATGAAAAAACTAGAAATAGAAGAGCAGAAATCAATGAAATAGAATCGCACAATCACACAAACATTACAGAAATTCAATGAAGACAAAAGCTGGTTCTTTGAAAAGATTAATAATATCAATAAACCTTTTCCCATGCCAATCAGAAACAAAAAGTAGAAAATAGAAATTACCAACATCAGGAAAGAAAGAGAGAACAAGACAACAGATTCTACATATACTAGAAAGGAAATAATTGGATATGATGAAACACTTTATGGCAATGACATTGAGTGCCTAGGTGAAAAGGACAATTTTTTTGACTAATGACCAAAGTACACTCAAGAAAAAATAAATAACTCGAATAATTCTATATCTATTAAAGTAATTGAATTTGAAGTTACAAACCTTTTCACAAAGAAAACTCCTGGCACAGATGGCTTTACTGGTGGATTTTATCAAACCTTTGTTGAAGAAATAATACCAATTCCACACAAACTCTCACAGAAAATTGAAGACAAAAGAATACTCCTCATCTCATTGTGTGATGCTGTCTTTGGTCAAAATAGAAAAAGACATTATAAGAAAAGAAAGCTACAGACATACATTCCTTATTAACATAGATCCAACAATTCTAAACAATGTTTTAACAAACTGAATTCAACAACATATAAAAATGATAATACATGACCAAACATAGAGTACATCAGAAATGCAAAGCTGATTTAACATTTAAAAAAATCAATCAAGTTAATTCTCAATATTAACAAACTAAAAAATAAAAATATGATCCTTTCAATAGACAAGAAAAAACACTTGAGAAATCCAACGTTTTTATAATAAAAAAATTCTACAAAGTAGGAATAGAAGGAACTTCTTTTTATTTGAGAATATAAAGACTAGGAAAAATCCACAGATAACATCATACTTAATAGTGAAACACTGAATGTTTCCTCTTAAGTTTAGGATCAAGGCAAGGATTTAACTCTCATCACTTCTATTTGACATTGTAGTGGAGGTTCTAGCCAATTAAGCAAGAAAGAAAAAGGCATCCATTTCTAAAAGAAAATAATAAAACTGTCTTTATTCACAGAAAATGATCATTTATTCTGGAAATCTGATTGAATCTTATAGATTTACTGCTATCCAAATCAAAATCAAAATAACACGTTTTTTTTTTGTAGACTTGACAAGTTAATTCTAAAATGTATATAGAAATGCAAATTCCCTTGAATTGAAAAAACAAATTTATAAGGAAGAACAAAATTGGAAGACAAACTTTCTGATCTCAAGAATTTTTATAAAGCTACAGTAATCAAGACAGTGTAATATGAACATCAAGATAGACAAACAGGTCAATGAAACAGAATACAGTTCAGAAACAGTCACATATATGGACAACTAATTTTCAACAAAAGTACAAGGGCAGGACAGTGGAGAAAAGAGACTTTTTGACAAATTTTTCTTTTGAAATTGACTGTCTTTACTACAATCATATCCATATGAGGCATGAACTTTAATCTATATCTCATACCATGTGTAAAGATTATCTTCACATAGCTAAGGGACCAAAATATAGAACCCCAAACTATAAAATTTCTAGAGAAAAAAACAAAACAAAGAACGGTATATGACCTAAAGATTTCTTAGAAATGATACTTAAACTGTGATGCATAAAAGAAAAAAGGTATAATTAGAACTTCATCAAAATTAAAATTCTTGCTCTTCAAAAGACACTGGTAAGAGAATGAAAAGACAGGGCATAGACTGGGAGAAAATAAATGCAAATCACATAATGGACGTTATCTAGAGTATATAAATAACTCTCAAAACTCCACAATAAGAAAGCAAGCATCCCATTAAAAATGGGCAAAATATTTGAACAGACACTTCACCAATGAGGATATATAGATCATAAGCAAGTATATGAAAAAGTGCACATCATGAGTGATTAGAAAAATGTCAAATAAACCACAATAATATACCATTACACACCTATTAGCATTGATGGAAGTCCCACATCCTGGGAAACTCTTCGGTCCTGGGCAAACCTGAATGGTTGGTCACCCTAAATTACATTAACATTTTATGAAATGCAAACTAATCCATAGTGACAGGAATTATGTCAGGGGTTACCTAGGGATGGGACAGAAGGAGGGAACAAGAAGAGGGATTATGAAGGGGCATGAGGAAACTTTAAAGTGTGGTGAACATGTTTATTATCTTGATTGTGGTGATGGTTTTCGGGGGTATATATGAACGTCAAGAGGCATAATATTTTATGCTTTAAACATGCACTGTTTATTGTATGCTAATTTACCTCATAGTGTTGTTAAAAATAAATGCACTGAGTTGGCTTTATCATGAATGTAACATGTATGCTGCTTTCATTAAGTTCTAGGTATTTTTGTATTTCCATTGTGATTTCTTATTTAAATCATAAATTATTTAGAAGTGTGTGTTTAAAGTTCTAAATATATGGTTGTGTCTACTCATTTTTTGTTAATAGTTTCTTATCTACTTTTGTTGTGATGAGAGATCAGTCTGTAAAGTACCTAATTCTTTGACATTTGTTGAGGCTATCATTCTAGCCTAGACAATGATCACTGTTTTTTGGCAAATATTCCACAGGCAAGGAGAATCTATAGTTTATAATTGTTGGCTAAAACTTTACAGTGTCCATCCGATCAAGCTAATACGCCTTTCTCTGCCATTCACGAAACTAGTCCTTCTCAGTCTAGCTGAACTTGATAACTCTCCTTATTCTGTGCCCATTAACATATTTTTGTTATCACTATTATAACGTTTATTCAACTATCACTTGTCTGTGGAGCTTTTTATACTGTATTTCAAGGGGCTGAGAAAAGAATTCTTGCTTATTATCAGAAGTACATAGTATGAAAATCTCTTATTTGCAGCCTATTGACAGGAGTGGTGCTTGTGGCTATACATCTATATCTACCTATCTGTATACATGTATATAGATGTGTATATATCCTATGGAGGTAGCTAACAAAACAGGGGACATCTCTGAGTAAAAAAGTAAAACAGGTTCTCACAGGAGACACTAAGGCTGGGTAGGCTGAGACTCGGGACTGCTATGAAAGGGGATTTAATAGAATCTGGTAATTACAGCCCTTAACTGAGAAAGACCTACAGCTGCTTCTCTTCTCCCTCTACCCAAATTTGGGCATCCTCAAGGAGCCATGGTAAGTGTGCATACTACATACTTCCTTGTCAAGGAGAAATGCACAGAGTGAAGAAAAGGAAATCCTGCCTGATGGGAACAGCCCCATGGAAACATCCCTTTTCCTGAAAAGAAACATGCTGTTTACAAGATCTGGTAATTCACACTTACCAGAGTTTGGTGCTTAGCCCCTGAGAGCACTGACCAACAAGAAGATGGAGTTGTCAGTCTAGCACCTTGCAAAGCCCAGGTAAGCTCAACCTGAGGGACGGTCGCTCCTGAAAGCCTATTCAGCTACACTCACTAGACTTCTGGCTGATATCTTCACACAGTTTCCTGTGGCTGGCATTAACTGGAAAACACTCTCTGATTGAACTTGGCAAGCTGAATTCCCAGTTGCACTATTTTTACATGTTTAAATGGTCCTAGGTAACCTCTCCTCCTGCCATTCTAGATCTGACAAAGCTTTGTGAAGGAAGCTTCTCTAGAATTGCAAGCTTTTAGGAGCTAAATTATAGTCATAAATATTGTCGTCAGAAGTTCTAAGGGCAATTTTCATAGTAACTTTTGTAATACTTAATCATAATAGCAATTGCAAACAAGGGTTGTAGCCACAGAAAAGCAGGAAGCAAACTGACTATTACAAAAGGAGATATAAAATGAGTAAAAGGGCTTGTAGTAGTTTCTTGAGTTAGTCTCAAGGACGCAGGACAACGGACGACCTTAGATGAATTTCTTGATATTATGCATGAGATTGTTTCCTGCTTTGCCATAGCCAGAACTGCTCTTTCCAGTCAATACAGTCAGTGAAAAAGGCAGTTTGCTATAGTAGTAAAGTAGTTTGCTCTCTGGAGACTGCCCTGGTTCATGTTTTAGCTCTGCTACTTACTAAGAGTATTATCTTGGGCAACTTACGTAACAAAGCTTCATCTCATTTTTTTTTTTTTTTTTTTTAAACAGGACAATAACAATAACAGCACCTACATACTAGGGCTATGGAAATGAGGAATAAATGAGTGGATGTTTATAAAGTGCTCAGGACAGGGCCTGGCCCGCCCATGACTGTTAGCAACTGCCTGTCACAGAGTGCCAGGATGTGAGGGAAAGCAAGGGACAAGGAGAGAAGACACGCATGGGAGAGTGCCTGTGAATGAGACTGATGACTAGAAATTGTGCAATATAGATTCCTTGTTGAACTGACTTCTCCTGAGCCCTTCTCTTTTCCACAAGGTGTGATAGGCTGAAATATGTGATTTGCTTTTTCTTTGGCCTCAGGCCACTTCGCATGATAAAATTCCTTCATGTTCCACCCCAGTTTATCCTGCCAGCTTCACCCTACTCTTGGGTCCACCACCTCCTGAATCATGCTAACTTGCTGCTACTGCCTTCTCCATCCTCACTGTCCCTCTTCCTCTCTTCTGTTCAAGCTCTCATTCTTCAGAAGTCTCCCTTCTCCCACCCATCTAATTTTCTCTGAACATTTCATACTGGCAAGAGCCTTCCAGGAGAGAAGAGGAGAGGGAACTCCTGCTGCACTTGGCTGGCTCTGCTACGCTGGGACACACTACAGTGGTTAACGCTGTCCAGCTACTTTGCCAGTTCAGACAATGTGACAGCCTTACAGATGATTCATTCCATTGTTCATTTACTTACTTCATGCAACATGCACTTTGCTCTACCAGGCCCTGTGCTGACTTGGCAGTGGCAGATTGCCCATGTGTGTGGACACGTGTGTGTGTGTGTATACATAGGTACATGTGTATGCACAAGTGTGCATGAAGGGGGCACAACACAAATTCATCCCACACAGAGGTAAGGCTCCAGGAGATGGGCTGATTTGGCAGATGCTAGATGCCTACTTCTCCATTTCCAGTGAGAAGCATCAAAGCCTCCACATTACCTTCCTCTTCTGGTAAGGCCACTGGGGCCCACATACTAGCCCTGAGAGGGCAGCTACCTTGCCAACCCAAGTTCTCTTTCTGCAGGATCCCTTTCCTGTCTCCAAAAGCATTGATCATAACTAACCTTCATCCTACCAGATGAGATAAACTTTGCTAGAGTTCCAGTCTTTCTTCATTTTTCATATAGGATGGACACTTTCTTTTTATCAGTTGTCAAGATTACTAGCCAAGATTGAGGAAGCAGAGGACTCCTAGAAGGGTATATGTTCACCTATCATCTTGTCAGCAACATGCCACAAAGATGAAGGCTCCTTAAACAAATAAGGGCTCTGGGAAATTTTAATGTCTAAATGAAATACGTCCTGAACCTACCCTTAGATTCAAATGTTCTCTAGTCAAAACTTCATAGCCGAGTTATCAAAGTTAGTGGGAAACAGGGTTGAGGAGGGGTGCTTAGAGATCATTTGGTTCAATCCCACCACTGGACAAATGGGAAATAGAAGGTTCAAAGTAAGTAAGTAGTCAACTAAGGGTCATAGAGTAAGTGACAGTGACAGACCAGGACTGGATCTTCTTCCCCAATTCCCATCCCCACCTCTTGCCCCAACATCTGAAGATTATTTGGAGATACACATTTTACCTCTGGGCTCCTTCACTGAGTATACGAGCTTTCAGACCCACCTGGCGGATATGATAGAATTATTAAAGTGCAGATGAACCATCTTTAAGGAGTCTCCAATGCGATTAGATGGAGGAGTGGACCCTGGGTCCTATGTCTTGGAAGCCTACTCAGATGGGTCAGCTGCACATATGTGGCTCTGGGGGCTGCAAGGAAGAAACAGGAACCCACATCCTGAGGTAAGAATGGTACTGCAGACTGAAATAAAAAGAGAACTAGCCGTTTTCTTAGCCTTCTGGGCCCATAGAATTTCCTTGTGACCTGGTCAGTAGTAAGCAGAGTTAGGGAACAAACTAGCAGAGAATAAAAGTGTGTCACTCAGGGTTCTTAGTTGCAAGCAATTTAATCTCATTCAGGCTTTTATAAACACAAAGGAAGTTAGCTAAAAGGGAATTGAGTAACCCACCTACTCTCAGGAGAGTGCTGGTGACCAGAATTAGGGACTTCCCAGACAAAAACAAAGCCCCATATGACTCCTTACCATGGAGGGGTTCAAATGCCGCAGCTTGCACCACTGAGGCAGGGCACAGAATGCTGATACTAGAACCATGGCAGCCACTGCTGCCTCAGGAAACAGGTGTGCCTGCTCTGCTGCCACTGTCTCCAACTGGGTGGATTCTGTTCAATCACTGCTTCTTCTCATTTCTAGCCTTAGATTTAGAGTCTAGGCAGCCAAGTAACTGACAAATATCCATTAAAGTTTGCCACTCTGACTTTTAATATCAGCTTTTCAACATACACTTTTCATTTTTTCTTCTACTGAATACAATGCTATTTAACACTCTTACAATTGAAAAGACCCTCCGCCTCACCCCAATAGACATAAATCCAAATGCTGATCAGTTCGTGCATACAGTTCCAAATCAAGAAGCTCTAGGTGATATCTATTTCTCTCTAACTTCCATCAGGATCCTGCATTAGTATAATGTAACCTACAGACTAAATTTTAAAAATAGCCTTTCCCCAACACTCTCCTTAAGTATAAGTTGTGTCTAATTAGGAGAAAGGAACCACACCAATGTTTTTAAAAGCAGAGAAAATGTAATATAAAGAATTGTTAACTAGGTATAACTTTGTTAAGTAGATAAGTGAAAGGATAAAAAGAAAACTCTAAGCTCTCATGGAGGTAGTAACTGCAGGAAGTAGGGTGGTAGAACCAAGAAAAGGTTGAAATGATCACAACTTAGAAACTTACAGGAATATCCCCTTGTTGCTGAAACTAAGACCTCTGAGAAGGAAGCTCCATCTGGCTGGTTCTGTTGTCTCTGACCTCAGAGGAGAGGCCTGGGGCTGGGGCTGAGACCTCTAGAAAGGTGCACTGGCAGTTGGTACTGATGTTTCTAAGCTCAAAATAGGGGCTTGTGGGAACAGAATCCAGACCTCTCAGGAAGAAGTGCCAGGAGGCTGATTATGGTGCCTCTAAGAGGGCAGGATGATGCTGGTTCTGCAAGCATTTGAGACACTGCAGACTGGATTCAGCTGTTGCTATAGGAAAAATCTGCTGCCTCCAGGTGAACAAGTGATGCTAGGTTGGCGCTCACAGGAGAAGGCAGCAGAAAAGAAATCCATAGGAAGCAGACAGGAAGGAGCAAGTCCTATCACCCTCTTTCAGATTTGCAATCTCCCTTTGGCACCTCTTATTGGTAAAGCTGAAATGTAACTGCAGAGTCTCAGCCCCAGCATCACGTAGCAAAGGCACAGAAGGATGGGTTTGCAGCTGGAAGACGATTACATAGTATCTGGCATAGTTTACTGTTTTGGCTACTTACCATTCATGCGAACCCTTCTACACTTCTGTACCATACTTCTAAGCTTCCATGAACTACAGAACAACTCCATGTGTCTGCCTGATATGATCCTACCATCCTTTGTACAAAAGGTGCCACTTTCACTCTCTCTTCAAAGTGAGGAAATGGAAAGAACCCCAAATTATTCTTTCTACTTCTGAGAAAAAAAAAATCACATGATCATCTCTGAGGTATCTTAATTTATCCTCAAATTCTGTCACAGTACTGAATATTCTTTTATAAAAAAATCAAATTGTAAAGCTAACCGACAACCAAGCCTGTATTAAATAATATGGGCAATGAGAAAAGAAAGGAAGGAAATATGAATAGCTGCTATAGTTCACGTTTCTGTACCTGGTCATGAGACCATAAGTGAAACTTTTAAGTTCTTTCTTCTACTTCTCATTCTGTATTTCCTTGGCCCTCAGTTATGACCTCAACTGGATGGGGTTATTTATCTGGTAGTGTGACCCAAACCTTCATTGCTGAAGGTCTTGAAGCCTTAGTGATCCTGCTTTTTTGTTTTGGTTGCTGTAATTCTTTATTAACTTTCATTTTTGCATGTGAAAATGCTAAAAACAGTACCAGAGAATCCCCTGGGTTCCAGACATAGTGCTTCTTACCTTCATTGTGTAGTAGCAACCCAATTCACCTTGGTTACAGGAATTAATCACAACAGCTAATATACCCTTTTTTGCCTCTTGGTTCAGTAGAATGAAGAGCCTAAAATGGTATAAATTCAATGGAATTATCATGGTGCCCTCTTGTGAAGACATTCCCTTTTTGGGAACCAAGACTTCCAAACCAGAAATGGTCTGAATTGTGGAGGCTGCTAAGCAAAAAATCCACAAGTGCGTTGTTAGGTATATTAGTAAGAGGGGACACTCCACTTCTACCGCTTGATTCACACACATTTATTCTGGCTATGGGAGAGACAGCACCCTACACTGATGCTATGGACTGAATTATGTCCCCCTACAATTCACATGCTGAAGCCCTAACTGCTTATGTGACTGTATTGGAGATAGGACCACTGAATACCCAGAAACTTCGCTGAGGTAGTGGACCCCTGAATTTTCATTTTTTTCCTCCTACTCTCTGGTTCACATACATCTTACCAAGACATTTACAGTATATGCCATTCTCTGGACTTCCTGATCATCATATATAATCAGCATAATGTCAATATAGTAGACGTGTGTAGTATGGAATATCAAGGTAATCAAATTCTAGGCTCTCTATTTTGGAACAGAAGAAAACTGATGTATCCCTGAGGAAGTATTGTGAAAATGTACCATTGGCCCTTTCAGGTAAAGCAAACCTTTTACAAATTGGTATGGTGAGAAAGCACTGTAAAAGTCAGTAGATAAATGCCAAATTCCAGGAGCTGTGTTCATTTTCTCCAGTAAAGACAGTATATGTGGAATAGCAGTTGAAATTGGAGTCATCATCTGATTAAGAAAATGATGGTCAACGTTTATTTTCCAAAATATATCCATCTTCTGCAGACCAAAAATACTAGTCAAATGGAAATCGTAGCAAAGCTGTTAAATTTAACTTATTTTGTAATTATACAATCTGCACAATTAAATTTAGTGCTTTATTTTCAGCTGTATTGGCCACATGCCTATAAGAAATAAATTATTTTAGGGCCACCACTGCAGCTCTCTGGTTCTCTGATTTGAGTTGAAAGTTTACAGACCAGAACTTGTCATTTTCATTCTGTACAAGCTCCATTGTACTCAAAAGAATTCATCTCACCCTACGGTCTTTGTAGTCATTACTACTCTCGTAACAGTCAATATGGCAGCAGTTTGGGCCCCGAAAGCATATAGTCAACAAGCATCTCACCACAATCAGCCAAAGGTCATATATGGATTACTAACATTTCAGTTTCCATTGACTAGGAACTCAGAAATATGTTCTAAACCAAGGACACAACAAAACCAATCCTCAAATCCCATTTTCAGGATCTGGTTCCAGGAGCCACTCCTTTTATACCTTTCTTTATAAATCAAAAGACAGAAAATGGCACAAAACAGAGCAGATTTAGTATATAGAATTTACTAGGTATAAAATTATTAATTACAAAGCTCTAAGGGTTACTTGTACAAGCAAATGTTAAAACAAAATTTAAAAAAGCTCTAAGGGTAAAATGAGGGAGTTCTAAGGGATCATGAGGGTAGCAACTGCAGGAAGTGGTAGGGCTGGGGCAACAAAAGGAAGAGGTGGGAATTATTAAAACTTTTTAAAACATAGAAACTGAAAAATAAAGGGGCCTTGTGGAGTTGAAACTCAGACTTCTGATGAAGGAAACTTCTCAAGTGGTGTTGGTGTCCCTGAACTTCAAGTGGTGTTGGTGTCCCTGAACTTAGAGGAGTGGCACATGTGCCTGAGACCCAGATTTCTGACAAGTGGGCACTGCTCATAGCTGTTTTCACTAAGGGCAGCTCAACGAAATTAGTTCTGCAAGCACTGGAAAAACTGCAAATGAATTAAATTGTATCTATTGAAAGAAACTACCTGCCTAAGTGAAGAAGCATTGCTAGGGTAATGCTCATAGGAACAGCAAGAAGTACATAAGAAGCAGATAGGAAGAAGCCAGTCCGTTCCTTCTTCTCCCAACTTAGTCTCTCTCTACTACCTTCTATCAGCAGAGCCCAATAGTCATTCAGCAGGCAATGAAGAAATCTGGCTTACGAAGTCCCAGGCGCAGCATCAAAGCAGAATAAAGAAGGAGGATGAGAAAGAAAGGTGAGATTTATTAACGTATTTAAAGGTATACATGACTTTGCAAAGAAAAATATCAGTAGATAGTCTTCATTTCTAAAATGGGTCACAAGTCTATGGGTGATATTTATGTCTTATTTTCTTCACTACCATTTTATATTCTTATTTTAAAGTATTTAGAGTGAAGTATTACATACAGAAAAGTAGACAAGTTGAATGTATAAATATCCAGAAATCACCACAAATTTATCACACCAGGGTCACAAAAAACCAGGTTAAGAAATAGAATGGGATGTGATGAAAATGGCATTTTAATTCTGTAGTCTTGAGGAAAACATCAGACAAATTTCATCTGAGAGACATTCTACAATATATCCAATCAGTCCTCCTCAAGACTTTCAAGGTCATCAAAAACAAGGGAAGTCTGAGAAACTACCACAGCCAAGATAAGCCTAAGGAGTCATGACAACTAAAGGTCCCATGGCATCCTAGATGGGATCCTGGAACAGAAAGGGAACATTAGGTAAATACTAAAGTAATCTGAATTAAGTACGGACTTTAGTTAATATTAGTATATCAATATTGGTTCATTAATTGTAACTAATGTATCATATTAATGTCAGATGTTAAAATAAGGAAGCTGGTATGGGATATGTGGGAATTCTCTGAACTATCTTCACAATTTTTCTGTAAATCTAAAACTGTTATGAAAAATAAAGTTTACTGAAAAAAAAAAGAAAAAAGGAATAGAAAATAATGAACATCCCAAGAATCAGCTCATGAGTTTTCTAGTTAGTCGCCTATTCAACCAACCAAGAGATAATCACATATGTATTTATGAGGTACAATTTGGTGTTTTGACACATATATATGTTGTATAATGATCAGGTCAGGGTAGTTAGTGTATTCATCATCTCATGAATTTATCATTTCTTTGTGGCAAGAACATTCAAAAGCTTCTCCTCTAGCTATTAGGTAATATACAAAACTTAACTGATAGCCATAGTCACTCTGTTGTGCAATAGAACACCAGAACTTATTTCTACTGTTGAATTGTAATTTTGTACCTGTTCTTATTGGCCAACCTCTCCCTGTTTTTCCTTCTCCCCTTCCTTCCTCAGTCTATGGTAACCACTTTTCTTCTCTCTGCCTCTATAATAATAACTTTTCTTTTAGATTCCACATATGAGTGAAATCATGTGTTTTTTGTATTTTGTACCTACGTCCAGATGGTATCAAGCCTGCAGGTTTACAGAATGCCAGAGCTGTGAAGGCTTGGGACCCACCACACTAATTTCAATGGATGTACGGAAAAGACTGGGGGCCAGGAAGAAATCTGTCACAGGGGTGGAGTCATGGCATAGAGCCTTCACTACACCAATGCCAATAGTCATTAGTTGCAGCAGGGAAACCATAACAGTGCCATGCCTAGTGAAGCCATGAGAGCAGGACCCCCATAGAGACCCCAGAATTGTGGAGCTACCAGTGTGTAACACCAGCCTGGGAGAGCAGAGGCACGGCCTCAGACCAGGAAAGCCATAGAAGCAGAGCTGCCTGAGGATTTGGGGACCCAACTCCTGCCCCAGCATGTAGAGAGCATTGAACATGGAACTGAGGTTGATGATTTGTCAGCACTACAATTTAATGCCTGCCCCCACAGGGTTTCAGACTTGTTTAGGACCTGTAACCCCTTTCTTTTGGCCTATTTCTCCCTTTTCTAACGGGAATATGTACCCTATGTTTGTCCCACCACTGTATCTTGGAAGTAGAAAACTTGTTTTGGTTTAATAGATGACTTTGGACTTTTGAGTTGAAGCAAGTTAAGACTATGGAGATGAAATTAAAGCATTTGTGTGTAAAAAGAACATGAGTTTGGGGGGTTACGGGTGGAATGCTGTAGATTCAATGCCCTCCAAACTCAATGAGGCTTAATTGCCACTCTAACTGTCCAGGGTGGGAAATCCTATTATGGTAGCTGAAAAGTGGGGCCTGAAAGAGGTAAATACATTGTAGGTCCATGACATAGTGGATGGATTAATAATGGCAATCAGGGACATGACTCTGAGGGATTTAGATATAAGAAAACATACATCCCTATCAAAAATAGAAAAAAGTTCTAAACAAAAAATTCAAAGAAGATGGACAGACAGACGGACAGACTGACAGATGGACCAATTGACAGAGAGAACAACCAACAGACTGACTGACAGACAGACACATTAACAGATGGACAGACAGATACAAAGAGAGGCAGACAGAAAGACACACAGAAAGACATACAGACAAAGATGGACGGAGAGACACATAGAGAAACAGAAACACACATGGACTGACTGACAGACAGACCAACCAAAACTGACCGACTGATAGACTCATGAACAGATGGATAGGCAGATACACACAGGCTGACAGAAAGACACACAGACAGAAAGACAAAAGGACAAAGAAAGAAACACAGACAAAAATGCACGGAGAGAAACATAGAGAGACGTAAGACACATGGACTGACTGACAGAAAGACCAACCAACAGACTGACCGACTGATAGACGCATGAACAGATAGACAGACAGATACATAGGCAGACAAAAAGACACACAGACAGAAAGACACACAGACAAAAAGACACCCAGACAGAAAGACCCACGGACAGAAAGACACATACACAGACAGACACACAGACAGAAAGACACATAGACGCAAAGACACACAGACAGACAGACACACAGACAGAAAGACAAACAGCCAGAAAGATATACAGACAAAGAAAGAAAGACAGACGAAATAGACCGAGAGACACACAGAGAGACAGAAAGACACACAGACAGAAGGACACACAGACAGAAGGACACACAGACAGACTCACAGACAGAAAAACACACAGACAGACAGACACAGACAGACAGACACACAGACAGACAGACACACAGACAGACACACAGACAGACAGACACACAGACAGAAAGACACACAGACAAAGAAAGAAAGACAGACGAAATAGACCGAAAGACACACAGACAGAAAGACACATGGACTGAGTGACAGACAGACCGACCAACAGACTTACCGACTGATAGATGCATGAACAGATGGAAAGACAGATACACAGACATGCAGACAGAAAGACACACAGACAGACACAGACAGACAGACACAGACAGACAGAAACACAGACAGAAACACAGACAGAGAGACACAGACAGACAGACACACAGATCGACAGACACACAGATCGACAGATACACAGACAAACAGACACACAGACAGACAGACACAAAGACCAAAAGACACACAAACAGAAACACACAGACAGAAGGACACACAGGCAGAAGGACACACAGGCAGAAGGACACACAGGCAGAAGGACACACAGGCAGACGAACACACAGGCAGACGGACACACAGACCGAAAGACACACAGACTGAAAACACAGACAGAAAGACACACAGACCAAAAGACACACAGACCAAAAGACACACAGACCAAAAGACACACAAACCGAAAAACACACAGACCGAAAAACACACAGACCGAAAGACACAGAGACAAACAGACACACAGACAAAAAGACACACAGACGGAAACACAGACCGCGAAACGCACACAGACAGAAGGACACACAGACAGAAAGACACACAGACAGAAAGACACACAGACAGACATACACAGAGACAGACACACAGACAGAAAGACACACAGAAAGAAAGACACACAGACAAAGAAAGAAAGACAAAATGGACCGAGAGACACACAGAGAGACAGGTCACATGGACTAACTGACAGACGCAGGAACAGACAGACAAACAGATACAAAGAGAGGCAGAAAGAAAGACACAGACAGAAAGAAATACAGACAAAGAAAGAAAGACAGACAAAGATGGACGGAGAGATACACAGAGAGACAGAAACACACATGGACTGACTGACAGACAGACCAACCAACAAACTGACCGACTGTTAGACGCATGAACAGATGGATAGACAGATACACACAGGCAGACAGAAAGACACACAGACAAAAAGCCACACAGACAGAAAGATTCATAGACAGAAAGACACACAGACAGAATGCACAAAGACAGAAGGCACACAGACACAAAGACAAACAGACACAAAGACACATAGACACAAAGACACACAGACAAAAAGACAGACAAAGATGGACGGAGAGACACACAGAGAGACAGAAAGACACATGGACTGACTGACAAACCAACAAACAAACTGACAGACTGATAGACGCATGAAAAGAGGGACAGACAGACACAAAGAAAGGCAGAAAGAAAGATACACAGAGAGAAAGACACACAGAAAAACACAAGGACAAAGAAAGAAAGACAGACAAAGATGGATGGAGAGACACACAGAGAGACATAAGACACAAGGACTGATGGACAGAAAGTCCATCCAACAGACTGACTGACTGATATACGCATGAACAGATGGACAGACAGATACACAGGCAGACAGAAAGAAACATACAGAAGACACACAGACAGAAAGACACACAGACATAAGGACACACAGACAGAAGGACACACAGACAGAAAGACACACAGACAGAAAGACACACAGACAGAAAGACAGACAGACAAACAAAGAAAGAGAGAAAGAGATGGACGGAGAGACACACAGAGAGACCAAAAGACACATGGACTGACTAACAGACAGACCAACCAACAAACTGAAGAACTAACAGATGCATGAACAGATGGACAGACAGACACACAGACAGTCAGAATGAACAGCACAGATACAGAAAGACACACAGACAGAAAGACACAGAGACAGACAGACACACAGACAGAAAGACACACAGCCAGAAAGATATACAGAAAAAGAAAGAAAGACAGACAAAGATGGACGGAGAGACACACAAAGAGACAGAAAGACAGAGGGACTGACTGACAGACAGAACAACCAGCAAACTGACCAACTGATAGACGCATGAAGAGATGGACAGACAGAGAGACAGGCAGACAGAAAGACACACACAGAGAAAGACACACAGACAGAAAGACACACAGACAGAAAGACACACAGACAGAAAGACACACAGACAGAAAGATTCACAGACACAAAGACACACAGACAAAGACACACAGACAAAAAGACACGCAGACAGAAAGACACACAGACAGAAAGACACACAATCAGAAAGACACACAATCAGAAAGACACACAGACAGAAAGACACACAGACAGAAAGACACACAGACAGAAAGACAAAAAGACAGAAAGACACACAGACAGAAAGACAAAAAGACAGAAAAACACACAAAGAAAGAAAGACAGACAGAGGTGGACGGAGAGACACACAGAGAGACAGAAAGACAGATGGACTGACTGACAGATAGACAAACCAATAGAATGACCGAATGAGAGACGCATGAACAGATGAACAGACAGATACACAGACAGGCAGACAGAAAGACACACAGACAGAAAGACACACGGACAGAAGGACACACAAAAATAATGACACAGAGACAGACTCACAGACAGAAAGACACACAGACAGACACAGACAGACAGACACACAGAGAGAAAGACACAGACAGACAGAAAGAAAGAGAGACACACAGAATGGAAGACACAGAGACCGAAAGACACACAGACTGGAAGACACACAGACAAAGAAAGAAAGACAGACAAAGATGGACAAAGAGACACACAGAGGTACAGGAAGACTCATTGACGGACTGACAGACAGACCGGCCAACAGTCTGACCGACTGATAGGCACATGAACAGATGGCCAGAAAGATAAACAGACAGGCAGACAGGGAGACACAGAGAGAGAAAGACACACAGACAGACAGACACAGACAAACAGACACAGAGACAGACAGACACAAAGACCAAAATACACACAGACAGAAGAACACAAAGACATAAGGACACACAGACAGAAAGATACACAGACAGATGGAAACACAGACAATAGGACACACAGACAGTAAGACATACAGACAGAAGGACACACAGTGAGAAAGACACACAGACAGAAAGACTCACAAAAAGAAAGACACACAGACAAAGAAAGAAAGACAGATGAAATGGACCGAGAGACACAGAAAGAGAAAGAAAGACACAAGGACTGAGTGACACACAGACCAACCAACAGACTGAATGACTGATAGATGCATGAACAGATGGAAAGACAGATACACAGACACGCAGACAGAAAGACACACAGACAGAAAGACAAACAGACACACACACAGACCAAAAGATAAACAGACCAAAAAACACACAGACTGAAAGACACAGAAACAAAAAGACACATAGACAAAAAGACACACAGACAGAAACACACAACGAGAAATGTACACAGACAGAAGGACACACAGACAGAAGGACACACAGACAGAAAGACACACAGACAGAAAGACACACAGACAGAAAGACACACAGACAAAGAAAGACAGACGAAATGGACCGAGAGACACACAGAGAGAAAGAAAGACACATGGACTGAGTGACAAACAGACCGACCAACAGACTGACCGACTGATAGATGCATGAACAGATGGAAAGACAGATACAGAGACACGCAGACAGAAAGACACAGACAGACAGACACAGACAGACAGACATTCTGTGTGTTTCGGTTTGTGTGTCTTTCTGTCTTTGTGTCTGTCTGTCTGTGTGTCTGTCTCTGTTTCTGTCTGTCTGTGTCTGTCTGTCTGTGTCTTTCTGTCTGCATGTCTGTGTATCTGTCTTTCCATCTGTTCATGCATCTATCAGACACAAAGACAGAAAGACACACAAACCGAAACACACAGAAACAGAAAGACACAAAGACAGAAAGACACACAGACAGAAAGACACACAGACCGAAAGACAGACAGACTGAAAGACACACAGACAAAAAGACACACAGACAAAAAGATACACAGACCGAAACACACACCGAGAAATGCACACAGACAGAAGAACACACAGACAGAAGGACACACAGACAGAAGGACACACAGACAGACGGACACACAGACAGAAAACCACACAGACAAAGAAAGAACAGCAGACAAAATGGACCGAGAGACACACAGAGAGACAGAAGGTCACATGGACTGACTGACAGAGTGTCCAACCATCAGACTGACCGACTGATAGAGGCATGAACAGACTGACAGACTGTTACACAGACAGTCAGACAGAAAGACAACAGACAGAAAGACACAGAGCAGACAGACACCAGGACAGACAGACACACAGACAGACAGTTACGGACAGACAGACACACAGACAGACAGACTCACAGACAGAAAGAAACACAAAGAGAAAGACAAACAGACAGACAGACACACAGACAGAAAGACTCACAGACAGAAAGACTCACAGACAGAAAGACTCACAGACAGAAAGACACACAGACAGAAAGACACACAGACAGAAAGACATACAGAGAAAGAAAGAAAGACAGACAAAGATGGACGGAGAGACACACAGAGAGACAGAAAGACACTTGGATTGACTGACAGAGAGACCAAGCAACAAACTGACCAACTGATAGATGCATGAACAGATGGACAGACAAATACAGACAGGCAGACAGAAAGACACACAGAGAGAAAGACACCCAGACAAAAAGACACCCAGACCGAAAGACTCACAGACAGAAAGACCCATAGACAGACAGGCACAGAGACAGACAGGCACACAGACAGACAGGCACACAGACAGACAGGCACACAGACAGACAGGCACACAGACAGACAGACACACAGACAGACAGACACACAGACAGAAAGACACACAGACAGAAAGACACACAGACAGAAAGACACACAGACAGAAAGACACACAGACAGAAAGATATACAGACAAAGAAAGAAAGTCAAACAAAGATGGACAAAGAGACCCACGGAAGTACAGGAAGACTCATGTACTGACTGACAGACAGACCGAACAAGAGTCTGACCGACTGATAGAGGCATGAACAGATGGCCAGAAAGATACACAGACACGCAGACAGGGAGACACAGAGACAGAAAGACACACTGAGAGACAGACACACAGACAGACAGACACAGACAGACAGACACACAGACAGACAGACACACAGACAGACAGACACAAAGACCGAAAGACACACAAACTGTACCACACAAACAGAAAGACAGAAAGACAGAAAGACACACAGATATAAGGACACACAGACAGATGGAAACACAAACAGTAGGACACACAGACAGAAAGACACAGAGACAGAAAGACACACAGACAGAAGAAAACACAGGCAGAAGGACACACAGACAAAGAAAGACAGACATACAAAGATGGATGGAGAGACACAGAGTGGGACAGAAAGACAAATGGACTGACTGACCGACAGACCAACCAACACACTGACCGACTGAGAGACGCAGAACAGATGGACAGAGAGGTACACATACAGGCACACAGAAAGACATACAGAGAGAAATACACAAAGACAGAAAGACACATAGACAGAAAGACACAGAGACAGAAAGAAAGAAAATCAGACAAAGATGGACAGCGAGACACACAGAGAGACAGAAAGACGAATGGACTGACAGACAGACAGACCAGCCAACAGACTGACCCACTGATAGCCACATGAACAGATGGCCAGAAAGACACACAGACAGGCAGACAGGGAGACACAGAGACAGAAAGACACACACACAGACAGACACACACACAGAAAGACACACAGACAAGAAAGAAAGACAGACGAAATGGACCGAGAGACACACAGAGAGACAGAAAGACACATAAACTGAGTGACAGAAAGACCAACAGACTGACTGACTGATAGATGCATGAACAGATGGAAAACAGATACACAGAGACCCAGACAGAAGGATACACAGACAGACAGACACAAAGACCGAAAGACACACAAACCGAAACACACAGAAACAGAAAGACACACAGAAAGAGAAACTGACAGAAGGATACACAGACAGAAAGAAAGACAGACAGAAGGACACACAGACAGAAAGAAAGACAGACAGAAGGACACACAGGCAGGACACACAGGCAGAAGGACACACAGGCAGATGGACACACAGACCGAAAGACACACAGACCGAAAGACACACAGACCAAAAGACACACAGACCGAAAGACACACAGACCGAAAGACACACAGACCGAAAGACACACCGAGAAATGTACACAGACAGAAGGACACACAGGCAGAAGGACACACAGGCAGAAGGACACACAGACAGAAGCACACACAGACAGACGGACACACAGACAGAAGGACACACAGACAGAAGGACACACAGACAGACGGACACACAGACAGAAAGACACACAGACAGAATGACACACAGACAAAGAAAGAAAAACCGACAAAGATGGATGGAGAGACACACAGAGAGACAGAAAGACACATGGACTGACTGACAGATCTACCAGCAGACTGACCGACTGATAGACGCATGAACAGATGGTCAGAAAGTTATGCAGACAGGGAGACATAAAGGCACACAGACAGCAAGATCCACAGGCAGCAAGACCCACAGGCAGCAAGACCCACAGGCAGCAAGACCCACAGGCAGCAAGACCCACAGGCAGAAAGCCCCAGAGGCAGAAAGACCCAGAGGCAGAAAGACCCACAGACAGGCATACAGACAAAGAAAAAAGACAGACAAAGATGGACGGAGAGGCACACAGAGAGACAGAAAGACACATGGACTGACTGACAAACAGACCAACCAACACACTGACCGACTGATAGATGCATGAGCAGATTGACAGACACACAGACAGGCAGAGAGACACACCGACAGCCCGACACACCGACAGCCCGACACACCGACAGCCCGACACACCGACAGCCCGACACACCGACAGCCCGACACACCGACAGCCCGACACACCGATAGCCCGACACCCAGAGATAAGGACACCCAGACAGAAGGACACATAGACTGAAAGACACACAGAGCCAGAAGGACACAGAGTCAGAAGGACACACAGGCAGAAGGACACACAGGCAGAAGGACACCCAGACAGAAGGGCACCCAGACAGAAGGGCACACAGACAAAGAAAGAAAGACAGAAAAAGAGGGATGGAGAGACACACAGAGAGACAGAAAGACACATGGACTGACTGACAGACCAACCGAGAGACAGACCGACTGATAGACGTATGAACTGATGGACGGACAGATACATAGACAGGCAGACAGAAAGACACCCAGACAGACGGACACACAGACAGAGAGACAGACGGACACCCAGAGAGAAGGTCACCCAGAGAGAAGGACACCCAGAGAGAAGGTCACCCAGAGAGAAGGTCACCCAGAGAGAAGGTCACCCAGAGAGAAGGACCCACAGACCGAAGGACCCACAGACCGAAGGACCCACAGACCGAAGGACCCACAGACGGAGAGACACACAGACGGAGAGATACAGACTGGGAGACGCACAGACAGGGAGACGCACAGACAGGGAGACGCACAGACAGGGAGACGCACAGACAGGGAGACGCACAGACAGGGAGACGCACAGACAGGGAGACGCACAGACAGGGAGACACAGAGACAAAGAAACAAAGACAGACAAAGTTGGACGGAGAGATACACACAGAGAGAAAGACACATGGACTGACTGACAAACAGACCAACCAACACACTGACCGACTGATAGATGCATGAGCAGATTGACAGACACACAGACAGGCAGAGAGACACACCGACAGCCCGACACACGGGCAGCCCGACACACGGGCAGCCCGACACACGGGCAGCCCGACACACGGGCAGCCCGACACACGGGCAGCCCGACACCCAGAGATAAGGACACCCAGACAGAAGGACACATAGACTGAAAGACACACAGAGCCAGAAGGACACAGAGTCAGAAGGACACACAGGCAGAAGGACACAGAGTCAGAAGGGCACCCAGACAGAAGGGCACCCAGACAGAAGGGCACACAGACAAAGAAAGACAGACAGAAAAAGAGGGATGGAGAGACACACAGAGAGACAGAAAGACACATGGACTGACTGACAGACCAACCGAGAGACAGACCGATAGACGTATGAACTGATGGACAGACAGATACATAGACAGGCAGACAGAAAGACACCCAGACAGACGGACACACAGACAGAGAGACAGACGGACACCCAGACAGACGGGCACCCAGAGAGAAGGTCACCCAGAGAGAAGGACACCCAGAGAGAAGGACACCCAGAGAGAAGGTCACCCAGACCGAACGACGCACAGACCGAACGACGCACAGACCGAACGACGCACAGACCGAACGACGCACAGACCGAACGACGCACAGACGGGGAGACGCACAGACGGGGAGACGCACAGACGGGGAGACGCACAGACAAAGATGGACGGAGAGATACACAGATAGAGAGAGAAAGACACATTGGACTGACTGACGGACAGACTGACAGACGGACTGACGGACGGACTTTCCAACAGATAGGCACACAGGCAGACAGACACAAAGACAGAAAGTCACACCGAAAGGCACACCCTAAGGCACACCAAAAGACAAACAGAAAGACACAGCAAAAGACACAGCAAAAGATACACAGAAAGACCCACAGAAAGACCCACAGAAAGACCCACAGAAAGACCCACAGAAAGACCCACAGAAAGACACACAGAAAGACACACAGAAAGACGCACTAGCAGAGACAGAAAGACAAATATACAGATGGACCGACTACAGACAGAGAAGAATGCAGACAGATGGACAGACACAAAGAGACAGACAGACAGATCAACAGATGGACGAACAAGCAGGCGGACACACAGATACAGATCAATGGACGGGAAAACGGATGGACAGAGGGATAGATGGATAGACACACTGATGGACAAAGACAGACACACGTACAGAAAGACGCACAGACTGATAGACACACAGACAGATAGAAAGGGAGACAGAAAGACGGAACAGCAGACAGAACGGCAGACGAACAGAAAGATGGATGTCTGGAAAGATGGACAGACCGAGCGACAGGCAGACTGGCCCAGAGACAGTCAGAAAGACAGTAAGTCACACAGACAGAAAGATGGACAGGGAGACAGACAGACAGACAGAGACAGAGAAAGACACAGAGGCAGAGATATAAAGACAGACAGATGAACAGATGTATGGACAGACGGAGAGAAAGAGGAACAGAAAGAGATGGATAAGAAACAGACGGACGGACGGACCCATAGATGGACAGATGGACACACATGGACAGATGGATGGGAAAACAGACAGACAGACACACAGATGGACACACAGACCGACCAACACACAGAAAGACACACAGACCGAGAGACAGAAAGATAGATAGAAAGGGAGACAGGGAGACAGAGCAACAGACAGAATGAACCACAATAAATGTTAAACTTTCAGAAGGAGAACAAAGCTAACGATAGTAGAGATGGTGGGAGGGAGGAAGGGGGATGGGGAGTGACAGGTCGGGTAAAGGGCATAAAGAAAAATTACGATTTGTAATAATGAATATGCTAATAATAAATAAATAAATATTTTTAAAAACAAGTAAGGACAGCCATTACCACTATTATTTAATATAGTCCTGCATGTGCTAGCCAGTAAAATCTGATAAAAGAACCAGCTAAAAGATTTTAAAATGAAAAAATAAAAAGAGGAGGCAAAGTCATCACTGTTTGTAGATAATGATTATATACCTAGAAATGCCAGGAGAATAAAGTGAAAAACTAGGACAAATAAAGATACTGTTAGGTAAGGTGTTTGGTAATAAAAAAACCAAAATACACAAAAATCAGTAGCTTTCTCAGACACCAACAGTTATCAGTTAGAAAATGTAGTGGGGAAAAAAAATCCCATGTACAACAGGAATATGTACTTTAGAGGACTTGGAATAGGTCTAACAAGCACTAACGAACATGAAGACAGGTATGAAACACAAAGACGTCCGAGAACTAAACAGACGGAGATACCTTGAGTTTGGATGGGAAAACTCAATACTGTTTAAAAAAAAAAAAAGGTCAAGTCTCCTTAAACCAACCTACCTAATAAACGCATTTCCAATAAAAATCCCAATGGACTCTTTTCTTAAAAATTTAAATCTGATTCTAAAGTATACGTGGACGAAATGCATGGGGAAATAAATTTCAAAAAAAGAAGAGTAATTAAAGAAAGGCCTGCCCTATCAGATTCTAAAATTTCTGCACTTTATTAATCAGAGCAACATCTAAATATGTTTTTTAAATTGCTGTACATGCATGACCCGGCTGCACTGCTGACTATATTTACAGACAATGCTCGACTCCAGTGTCGATGCGAAGACCCTTAGAGCCCATCATTTGGGTGTCACTAGTCTAGACATTTCCCACCACCAACTCTGATTAATCGGTTCTATGCCCCACTACACCCAGTCCTGCTCTCTAAGCGAATTCCAGAGGCTCCCTGTATACATCCCCCCAAAGAACAAATCGACAGTAAGCAGTGAGAGTCACCCCTTTCCTTCCAACTCCACTCCCCAGGTAAGTCACCAGTGTCAATGACTTGGGACCTGCTACTTCAACAGTCAACTTCAAAACTACACGTACCCTGGTGGCCTTAGTGAAACCTTTCAGTAGACCAGTGGGGCAAATGACAAAAGCCATAATCCAGTTTGATTGAGAAGCCAAAGGGAAATGAGGAAAAGCCAGGAGTGATGATTTGAAAAAGGAAGGAGGCGAGGCTTTAGCGGAACAGGGAGGCAGAGGAAGGAGAGATGTTGTCGGACGAAGGAAAACTTCAGCACGTTTTCAGGTGAGTACAGAGAGTCAAGAAAAAAGAGAGGACGGCACGTGAAACCATAGAACAGCAGGGATGGGTTGGATGAACAGGTCCTTGCTCTCGAGCAGGACGATGGGGATGGTAAGACATGTTCATAAAGGATTAATGTACCCTGAAGTGCCTGGGAATAAACAATGTCACAAGAAACGTGAAGGACCGGCTGTGAGTCAGGGTAGGGCCAGGGCCTCCTGGTTCCTAATTTAGTGCCTTTTGCTCTGGACAGACTTTCACTCAAGAACGTTGTCATCCAATAAGCACATGAAAGGATGCTCAACTTCATTGGTCACTAGGGAAACGCAAATTGAAACCCCAAAGAGCTACCACTTCACACCCACTAGGAGGGCGGGAATTAAAAAGAAAGAAAATAAAGGTTGGTGAGGACGTGGAGAAATTGGAATCCTCATACACTGCTGGTGGGACTGTAAGATGATGCTGCAGCTTTGGAAAACAGCCATTCCGCCCAAGAGGAGTCAATACCTAAGTCCACGTGGGAACCTGCATACAAATGTTTATAGCAGCCACAAAGTAGAAACCACCCGAATGTCCCTCGACTGAGGAACGGGTGAACCCCCTGTGGTCTGCCCCTACAACGGAATTCTACTCAACCATAAAAGAGGCACGACGTCCTGATCCACGCCGGAACATGGATGAACCTTGAAAACATGATGACACGTGAAAGCAGCCAGGCACAGAAGGCCACATATTATATAGGCACATTTCTATGGAATGTCCAGAATGGGGACATCACAGACACTGAAAGTGGATTAGTGGCTGTTTAGGGCAGGATAGAAGAGGGACAGTTAAAGGGTCAGGGGTTTCTTTCTGAGGTAAGGATTTTCTAAAATTAGATCATGGTGCTGGTTGCACAACTCTGAATATACTGAAAACCACTGAACTGTGCACTGTAAATGGGTGTCTGAAAATGCAACTGCTTTAACGTGGGCGGAGGGGCTTCCGCAGCTCAGAGCAATGGATAGGAAGGGTCTGTCTGTGACCACGGCCAAGTCCCTTTGTGACTTTCTACCTCTGTCTCCTCCACTGGCGGGAAGATTGGGACCCTCCAAGAACACGGCCCCACTCTCAGACAGCCCTCCCTCTGTTGAGGCTGCAGCCTCCCTGAGGCTGTCCTCTCCTGACTTCCAGAATATTCCCTGCTAGTCAGTCACTGAGCGAGGTGGAGCTGCCTGAGAGTGCCTGGGTTCTCTCTCCACGGCGAGGCATCTGGCCTGTGCTAAGAGCTGTGGCCTGCCATCCTCCAGATCCTGCCCTGGGCCCTTTCACCTCCTTCCGCACCCAACAGCCTTCATGCCCTCACTTTGCTAAAGGCCACTCCATCCCCATGCTGGGCAAGAAACGGCCCTGCCTTGGAAATCCCACTCTCTGGCCTTGGCCCTATCTTCCCAGTCCCGGCCCGACCTGCTACCCCACCAGACCCACAGAGCCTGCCAGGCAGCCCTTTGCCATCACTTCTGGTTGTCCTCAGGACCTTCAAATGACTCCTCCTCCTTTCCCACCTGGCACAGCCCCAGCTTGGTCACCGCAGAGACTCTAGCCAGCACCAGCAATCCCTGTCACAATGGTCTGTCCCCTCCCTGCCAATTTTCAACTTTGGGAAGAGAACCCACTCTCTAGCCCCACCAGCCTGGGAGCTCCTTGAGGCAGGGCCAGTGCCTGCATCGTCTCCACTGGCCTGGCACCAAGCCAGGAACCCGGGACATCCATAGCATTCAGTTAATGCTTCCCCGAGGAAATTTGACTATGCAGAGCCGTGCCAGCCCTGCTGCATTCTGGGGTGGTGCCACATTGCACTGCCTGGCACGGGCATGGCTGTCAGCTCAGGGTGTGTGATTCAGGCCAGTCCTCGGGGTGCTTGGCATTCCATGTTTCCTTAATTGGTCCCCTTTGTCCCCGACAGGGCTCCTTTCTTCCAACCTAAACTCTCTTTCTGGCTACTCACACTCTCAGCACAAGACCTTGCCTCCTACTGCACAGAAAAAATTGAGACCGTGCGGTAGGACTGCTCCATATGCCCCTCGGCCACCCCACGTGTGCACATGACAATAACAGAAACGAGAGTTAATGTTAACTGGGCAGTAAGGTTTAGACCCTCTCTCCCTGACCTCTCCTGGCCACCCTGGGGCAAGAGACCACTGTCTTCAAGCAAGTATTATGTTCAAAGACATTTAATGAAATGCCATTTGTGACAGCAAAGACCTGGGGTCAACCTAAATATCCATCAAAAATCATATATTCAAAACAATTTTAATGACATAAGAAAAGCCTTACAATATAAGGTTATATAGATAAACGGGATAAATACGTATATCAATTTGTGTTTCTGATAACGGCAGAATAGATATAGACCAATGTTCTCATTAAAAACAACTAAACTGGTTGATTTTAACAACATCATCTGAAAACATTTAAATCTTCTGAAGAACTTACGAGACAGTAAGAAACCACCGTGACAAGACCTAAGAGCAGGCCCCGAGAGAGCTCAGAGCCCCTGCGCACCCACCCACCTGCTCTGAGGGCATTTGCCAACCTAGACAAACTTTGACCTTGGTTTCGGCAGCCTTCCAAGACAGGCAAAAGGGGCTGAAGTCCAGGCCCATGGCCACTAAATTGAGGAATGTGATAGAAAATTCTTCCCACATTAAACTGAGACCCTAACATGGTACACCCTTGAGTGATTCAGAAATGAACCTGCCCCTCCCCAATTCAACCCCCAGAAACTACAGGGAAGGCTGCATTGGTGCTGGAAAAACAAAGGAAAAAGGTCAGAAACTTGTTTAAGGTGGTTCCAGGATAATCACACAAGGAACCTGACAAAAATCAAACACCGATCTTTGGAAGAAGACACACTTATTCTAGACTTCAAAGATTGTTCCCACACATATTTCAATGACAATGAGCAGTACACAGCCAAAAAAAACCCCAAGCACACAAGGAAATAAAGCACTGTAAGAACCAGTAGAAAAAGAATAAACAGAATGAGTGAAAAACTTAATCAGGCCATTCATAAAAGAAGGAATCAAATTGGACAATAAACACATGAAAAGATGCTCAACTACATTAGTAACCAGAGAGATGCAAATGAAACCATAATATAAAAATTACAAACACAGAAATTCTGATATTATAACAAAGTCTGACAATACCAAGTGCTGGTGAGGCTATGACACAACAGCAAATTTTACACATTGTTGGTGGGAATATAAGTTGGTACAAACATTTTGGAAGACAGTTTGATGCCACGTCATAAAATTAAAGTTACAAACACTGTAACCCAGAAGCTCCACGTCTAGGTATAACTCTAGAGCAGCAATTTTCAAACTTTTGGCCCTAGGACCCTTTATATGAGTAGACTCAAAAACTGTTGACCTCAAGGAGCTTTTGTTTATGTGAATTATATCTACTGATATTTATCATATTAGAAATTAAAACCAAGACATTTTTAAAGCACGAGATATAAGCGCGTATGCCATTAGCCACCAGAGTGACAATATCACGATTCAGAGCCTTTGGAAAACCACACTGTATACTCATGAGATGACAGTGCAAAAGGCTAATAACATCTCAACGTTAGTATGAAAACAGTTGGCACTTGCAGACCCAGTGAACAGGTCTCATGGATTCTGCAAAGGTTCCCTGGTCACAATCTGAAAACCTCTGCCATAGAGAAATATCTGCATAATAATGCTCCTGGCAGCACTCCTCGAAATGGCCCCAAACTGGAAACTACCCATATATGTCCACTAATAAGAGACTGGATTAAAAAAAACAGAAAAAGCATAGTATATTCAGACAGTGGAACAACACATAACAATGAAAACATATAGACGACAGCTACACACAACAGGTCGTCAACAATGCTGGGGGGACGTCAAAACAGATTAGTACAATGTGATGCCATTTCTACAAGGCTAAAACACAAGCAAAACTAAACTCCATCATTTAGGGCTGATACATAAGTGGTAGGACATGCAACAAAGCAACAAAATGACTGCACAAAAGTCAGGGTGCTGGATACCTCGGGGGGAGGCAAGGCTGGGATCATGAGGGGCACCCTGGTCTCCCCAGGTGTGGTCAATGTTCTATTTCTCTACCTGGTTGATGGTGACACAGGTCTTCACTCTATATTTCTTTGTTAAAAACTACATATAGGCCTTGTGCTTTTTTTGTATCTGTGTTATATTTCACAATGAAGAGGGAAAGCTATACGCAGTTTGAAACCAATAATGCGAAATACATATTTCTGCACAGAGAAGAACGTTGACACACTGTATTCCAACATGTTAACCGTGGTTATCCCTGGGCTATGCGGTTTGGGTTTTCTGTACTTTTCCACATTTTCCAAGTTTACTACAAAGAGCACACATTACTCATCATGTAAAGGGTGGGCATTGTCAGACTTGATCTTTGTAGCCTACTGGAGGTATATAATTTTATCTTATTACAGCTTAATTTGCATCTCTCTGATTACTAATGAGGTTGATCATCTCTTCATATGTTTGCTGTCCAATGGGATTTCCTCTTTTATGAATTGACTGGTCAAGTCTTTGGCTCATTTTGCTGTTTATTCTTCTTCACCGATTCTCAGAAAACCATAAAATGTAATGAAAAAGACAAGGTTGCAGTCCACAATTGAAAGTAATGAGGATCAACACAAAGGAGAGGAGATGCCATCTGTGGAAATCTATGCAGAAAACAACTACCTACAGAGCTTGGTGACACGCCTGATCTAACTAGGATGAGCTCCAAGCTCATCAAGGAGTCTAGGGTGTAATCCTGGAGTCGGCTGAGCTGATACCAGTCCACAAAGATTGGCTCTGATCTGATTTACTCCAACATGTCTATCCTGAGGCAATGTGGTAATGACAGAAAACTTCAGTGACTCACGAGGAATACGGAAAACAGAGAGTGGAATTACACAGACTGTCTCTACAGCAGCGTTTCTCAACAGGCGTGATTGTTCCCCCCAGGGGACACTGGGCAATGTCTGAAGTCATTTTTGGTTGGCCGAACTTTTGGTTGGGAGGGGGATACTACTGACATCTACTGGGTACAGGCCAGGGGTGCTGCCAAACATCACCCACCCCACCCCCTGCCAATCAGCTATCCAGCCCAAATGTCAACAGTGCCATAGTTGAGAAAATGCTCAACAGCCTCTACCCAGGAAAGTGCTCGGTGCTCAGTGACTCTTCTCCAAGGTAGAGAAGGGCAAATTCCCAGGCTTCCCCACCTTGATGGGTGTTGCTTAGCCCCCCCCAGATTTGTCACCCCACTACCCCTGGGTGACAGAGCTGCAAGGGATTACTCAAAGCCCAACTCTTCTGAGCAGTGAGAAGCTCTCAAGTGGTTAATCTTCCCCAGAATCCTCGAGCAAGAGGCATTCCTTCCTTGGGAAATTAACCATGAGTTGGGGTTCTCTTCCTGCATTTATTTTCCAGACCAGGAAGTTACAGGAAGAGAACATAGGTGGGGTTATAGTTCAACAGTATAGGCTGGTAACTTTCATTGAAACAAGCCAAATGACATTCCAGTAAGGCAATTAAGTGATCCACAAACAAAAGCTTGATCTCAGCAAACATTCCTTTCTTACAGTAATTTCTCAATATCTTTACATATCAATCAGTAACTTGTCTGTCTTTCAGCCAGCAACCTTGCTGTGTTAAAAATCTTTATCTTACAACAGAGACTATAGCCTGAGGAAAATTTCCTGTCCTTTGCAAGGTCAATATTTGAAACTGCAAGGCTTTGGAAAACCAGGCCCTGTGAAGTATATTTGCTTTATGAATCCTCAACGGATAGGTTAATCCAAACCTCTTGAGATCCATGCTCTACAAGCTCCTCCAAGGGAGCTGCATGCTGGGCACAACGCTCCCTGGAGGAGGCCTCCCCCATGGGAAAAGCCTGTGCAAATAAGACCAGATCAAGCACACAGAACTTAGCACTGGCAGGACCCTCAGAGCCAGCGAGTCCACCCACTTCCCTGGAGAGAGAGCCCAACACCTGACAACAGCAGCATGGCATCACGGGAAGGGGCAGAAAAGGAAGAGGTGGACATGGAGCTAAGCTATTAACCAGGATAATAACAAACATGCGATCATTTCATAAGAAACCAGAGAAGTAGGCATCATAGTAGAGCTACAAGCAATTAACACCAACCAGGAGAGCTGGGGAAGGCTCCAGGAAGGTGGCAGCATTTCAGAAGGCCCTTGAAGTCTGAGTGGCTTTGTGTGGCAGTTTTAAATGCTGGCTAAAGATTCTTTGACACTGTCCCCTTGAGAAGTAGCATATATGTTCTTGCCTTGAATCTGCACTATCCTTCAATGACTCAAAACTACAGAATGCAGTGAAAGTGACACTGCATGACTTCCAACGAAGGTCATAAAAGGCCAGGCACTAGGCATATTCCCCCCAATTGAAAACACTTGTTCAAACAATGACTTGGGCATGAATGCTCACAGCAGCACTATGCACAACAGCCAAAGGGTGGAAACAACCCTCCTGTCCGTCAGCTGATGAGTGGGTAAGTATGGTGTGGTGTATCCACCCAACGGAATACTAGTCAGCCATAAGAAGGAATGTAGTGTCAATCCATGCTACAACATGGAGAAACCTAGAAAACATGATGCTAAGTGAAAGAAGCCAGACACAAAAGGACAAATATCACAGGATTTCATTTATATGTAATGTCCAGAAGAGGCAAATCCATAAAGATAGAAAGCAGATGAGTGGTTGCCAGCGGCTAGGGAGGTGGGAAAGGGGAGTGACAGCTGAATGGGTCCAGGGTTTCCATTTGGGGTAATGAAAAAGTTCTGGAACTAGATAGTGTTGGAGTGAGCAGGACTGAAGCCATGTTGGGACCTAAAGCTGCCTGGGCTGCGGGGAGTGGAGGGGATTTTAACAAGGACAGTTTTTCTCTCCACTCTTGCTTCCAATCCCCGGACTTTCTTATCTCGCTTGCTCGCTAAGTAGGAAAACAAGGCCGAGAAGCTAATTAGTACTTTGCAAAGCTAACAGTTCTTTGAGACTTGAGAAGTTTTGAGAAATGACAAAGGCCAAATGACAGAAGCTGACCTTGGGCACTAACTAGCCAAGTCACTGGTGCAAATCAAAACCTTGCAGGGTCCTGAGATAACAGCAAAGATGAGAACAGAAACCAGATGAGGCCTTGGCAACACCTAGTACCTGACCCATAGACACGGACCCCTCGTAACTCACAACTCCTGCTCTCCTGCTTTCACCTCCCACGTTCCATTCCCTCAAGCCTTCCTTTTAAAACCCCTCAGTAAATGTAAGTCTTTGAGATGGGACAGCCTGCCATCTCCTTCAGCTGAACACATCTGCTTTTCTAACACCAACTGTTTGACTTCTGAGTATTTTCTTTCCTTTTCAAGGGGGTGGGCAGCCGGACCTGAGTCCAGTAACAATAGTGGTGATGGTCACACAACATCATAAACGTATTTAATGCCACTGGAGTGTATACTTTTAAATGTTTAAAGTGGTAAATTGTATGTATTTTACCATAATTTTTTATTATTATTTTTATTTTTTTGGCAGCTGGCCAGTACAGGGATCGGAACCCTTAACCTTGGTGTTGTAACGCCACGCTCTAACCAACTGAACTAACTGGCCAGCCCAACCACAGTTTTTTAAGTTAAAAAAAAAAAAAAAGGTGTGTGTAGGGGGGGGCATGCAGCTTGCACCTTATCCACTGAATGAATACTCAGAGCCTAAAGGGCTCTGTAAGAAGTTCAATAGTCACCATGCTGTAAGCAAGCCGAAGCTACATGCAGAGGCCATGCTCAGGTGTTCCACTGGGTAGTCCCAGCTGAGACATCCTTTATGACATGTGAGTGAAAAAGCCTCCAGATGATTCTAGCCCCAGTCACCTAAGTCTTCCTAATTGAGGCCCATCCCTGCTGTGTTCTTCTGAATTCCCAACCTATGGAATCTATGAGCATAGTAAAACGGTTGCTGTTTTAAGCCACTAAGTTCACGAAGGCTGATTATGCAGCAATACATAACAGGAACAGCTTTCAACCTGGGGAGGAAGGGGGCAAGGGTCTGTTTCACCCCCAATGCCTCACATGGGTCCTGGCTCAATGTGCAGATGTGTACTGAGCACCAGGCCTGCTGTCTACCTTCACACCTGCCCTCTGTGCCTGTCAAGCTCTTTTACTTGCCTGTAATCCTACCAATTGGGCCAATTGTCAAGCTAGGGCTGGGTCTGGAGCTCACTGACCCCTCAAGCCCATTGTCCAGACGGGATCACAGACCCTTCACATGCCAGGCTGGGTCACCGGACCCCTCACACACAGGTCTATGAGCTAGGTAACCAGCAAACAGGGCCTTGGAAGCCATAGGTTTGAGAATATGGCTGTGCATGGCGGCCACCCAAGGCAGACACCAGCCAAGTTGAAGCACCATACATGCGCACTAACTCCACCCCCCCACAATTTGCTTACAAAGAATGTGCTGCACCACCCCCAACCTGACTTAAGGCAAGGGGGCCTGATTACATTATTCTATTCTCCCAACAGTGCCCCAGGCCAGACTGGCACATGCTACAGAGGTGGGTTTCCTTGCCCTCTGGCTTGCGGTGGGTTTTGCCCATAGGTTCCCTTAGTGCTTCAAGTGCCCTTAGAACCTCAGTGGGGTTTTTTTGCAGTGCCTTTAGGACAAATAAACACCTAAAAGTTCCACCATCTCACACTAGCAGAAGCAGCAATAAAAATTAAAAGAAGAATGTCACAGCTGGCTATGCTGTGGCACTGCTTTGGTGGTAATGAATTCCACACTGTAGCAATACTTCCTGAAGAAGATATTACCTCTGCGAAAATAATCCCACGTAGAACCACATAGCAATGCCAACCAGATGTTTTCTAGCCTCTCCTTTAAACAGATATTCACTGAACAGGGGACCCCTTCACCTACAGCAGTTTTCAGAAGTGTTTTGTTTTGTTTAAAGCTGCAGAATCCTCTGACATCTTATGAAAAACTCTAGGTAGAAAACTAATAAAAGCAGAGCTCAAAACTGGTTGAGGCTAGAGTGGGGGTCCAGGTGAACCCACTGCTGTGCTGGTCCTCTCCCCCTGCCCCCCACCCACCCGCCTTGGGAGAGGGAATCTGCACAATTAGCTGAAGCCCCAGCACTGGTGAGGGCAGCGAGAAAGGCCGCTGGCAGCACACTCCGCAGCCTCACCAGAAGGGCCGACGTGGCCTGGGCACATCAGAAGCCTTCCATCCGCTGGCCCCAGGCAGCACCTGCTTCAAGCAGCCATCAGGACTGGAGGAGAGTGATGGCAAAGGCCTCCGGAGAGAGCCAGTGGGCCCCCAAACCAGAAGCGCAGGCTCCAATCACCTTGTGAAGCAGTTTAGAATCAGACCCAAGCAACAGAAATCCGGCTGCCTTCCAGGGACCTCAGAGGCACTTCTAAATGTTCACGGCTGAGGTCTAATTTTCTGCACATTTTAAAATCCTGAATCTAAAGCATACCGGGAATTTATTTAAAATGTGGTAAAGGAAACATTGCATACTATTTTTTCAAAGAATGAAGAGGTCGCTAATAGCTTTCCACCACAACAAAAAACGACAAATTCAATGCCTTATAATCTTACAGATCTAGAAGTCAGAAATCTCACTGGGCGAAAATCAAGGTGTAGACAGGGCTGCGTTCCTTCTGGGGCTTTAGGGGAAAAACCGTTCCCTTACCTTTTCCAGCTTCCAGAGGCTGCCGCATTCCTTGGCCCCTTCGTCCATTTTCAAAGCCAGCAATGGCCGGTTGAGTGTCACATGTCATTGCTCTGATCCAGACTCTTTTGCTTCCCTTTACCATATTTAAAGGATCTGTGTGATCAATTACATTGGGCCCACCTGGATAATCCAGGCTACTCTGTCAGCTGATTAGCAACCTTAACTCCATCTGCTACCTTACTTAATTCTCCTTTGCCATGTAATCTAAGATATTCCCAGATTCCAGATGTGACACTGCAAAGATATATTTTCAGTCTTCTTCCCTGTCTTCAGGCACACAACTCCTAAAATCCTTAGAATCTCCAAAGTGCTGTCTTTTGGTATGCTAATGAATTGACTAATGGCTCGCAGCCCCTAGGTAGCTTCAGGATGGGGGCTGGGCACAGGAAAGCCCAAGGCAGTCTTTCTGAGGGAGGGGAAAGTAGTTGTAGGTTAAGTTGGTCACCAATTGCCAATGATTTAGTCAATCATGTGAAGCCTCTATAAGAGCCCAAGAGGTCGGGGTTCAGAGAGCATCTGGATAGCTGAACACGGGGAGGTTCCTGGATGGTTGGCCCGGGGAGGGCATGGAAGCTCCGTGCCTCTTCCCCCATACCTCACCCTATGCCTCTGTTCGTCTGTATCCTTTGTAACATCCTTTATAATAAACCAGTAAATGTAAGTACGTGTTTCCCTCGGTTCTGAGCTGCTCAGCAAATTAATCAAACCCAAAGGGAGGGTTGTGGGAGCCCTGATTTATGGCCAGTCAGAAGCACAGGTAAAACAACCTGGGACTTGCAATTGGCATCAGAAGTGGGGGCGGGGGAGTCTTGAGGACTGAGCCCCAACCTGTGGGATCTGATGCTATCTCCAGAGAGACAGTGTCAGAATTCAATTAGAGGACACCTAGCTGTGGGCTGTGGAACTGGCTGCTTGCTTGCTGGTGGGGAGAAGTCCTGACCCTTTTGCTCACAGCAATCAGAAATTGATCCTTTGTGCTGATAATTGTGCTGTAATAGTAGAGGAAAAGCAGTTTGTGTTTTGTTTTTCCCACTCATCATTTGGTGAGATGTGGGATTTGCTAGATCAGCCCTGGCTCACCAAAACATGTGGTTTGAGAACAGAAAGGATAAAAGGGTGGGGGATGAGGAACCTTTGATTCCTGGGTGGCCGCATGGTCACCCATGGTGTGGAGCAGCATCTGTGCTGTACTCAGTTATGAAAGGTTAAAGTTACTAGGGGAATTTAGAAATGGATCCAAGTCCCAGGGAGTTGGTTCACTGGATACATAAGGAAATGCAAACTAATAAGAAAACAGCAAAATATTCAATTCCTTGGTTATTGTTACCCGTAATAGCTAAAATGAAAGTAAAAGAGAGTGCCATGTCGGACCTTGATGCTAGACCAAGCTCAGATTTCAGTGGGTCTGAGCTTCAGCCACTAGCCTGAAAGCTGTCTTGCAAGGGGAAAATTATTCAGGGACGACAGAACATACCTCTAAGACCTGTGGTTCCTAAGGAAGCAGTCAATGTGGGGGAACAGCAAAACTAAGAAATAACTGAGATCAGAGGTAGTGTGAAGGAATTGTTTCATTTCGTAGATCAGTTTCATCAGCTCCCTGAGGAACCTTTACTGAAATGGATTGTGAGAGTGATTTGGAGCAGTATCTTTGGTTTTCAATGCTGCACAGTGAAGAAAGTTTGGGTTGATGAAAGCCCCACAACTTGCTATGGAACAATCACAGCTGTATATGATCCAGACACACAGGAGGTTATTCCCAAGGGAACAGCCAGCCTGGTGAACTGGACAAAGGCCACTGTAAGGTCTGTTCACCCTGAGAACAGGGACTGCCCAACTTCCCTTGTAAATACTAAGTGGTGCACCCCAGATGAAGCAGCTGCTATGCCTCGAATGCAAGCCATGTGGGACTGGCTTTATGATGACCAGGATGTCCACCCACTGCATATGCCCATTACCCAGGTCATGGCAAATGCTGTGGTTAATGGGGCCCCTTTAGCATGGGCACCCCATGGAACCTTACTGCTGCCAGACAGCTACCATCAGGGAAGCGTTATCAAGTTTGCTGTCTCAGCTTCCCCTCCTGGGTCTTACAGATGATAATAACAACATGAGGGTAATTAACAAGAGGATGGTAAAGGCAGAGGGGAGTCAAAGGACTCATCCCAGAAAGGTGGGAATTTTTAAAAACAGTTAAGAAATAAGGTGAATAAAGAAAACATCGATGGGGTGAAACTAAGAGGAAAAAGAAAGGGAAGAGTCATGAAACTCATCCCAGTAGGGTGGAAATCTTCAGATGGTTATTAAGAGATGGGAAGAATAAAATGGAAATTGATGGGGTTAAAACAAAGATCTTAATACAACACTATCAAAGGTTGGATGGGCCCTGCTGGTCCCCCAGCATTAAAGGGTTCCAAAGAAGTTTGCTGTATTTCTAGCAGTGTGGAGAAATTTAAGAAGTCAGAGGCAAAGTTTGCAGTGAGAAATGTGATTTAAAATTGCCTGGGAGGTCTGCCTGGTTAGCTCACCTGGTAAGAGCACAGTGGTGATAACACCTAGGTCAAGGGTTTGGGTCCCCATACTGACCAACCACCAAATAAGTGAACTTGCCTGGAGCAGTAGTCAGGAAGGTTAATCAAGATAAAGACTGGCAAACAGGCAAGGATCCCTTGGCTCAACTCCTTGCTGAAGAACCCAAACCCTTTTCCAAAAGAAAAAATAAAATGGTCAGGGCTGGACTAGAAAATAAAAATGTAAGGATTGATAGGACTATGGAGAATGGAATTTTTAAACAGGCTTTATGTAAAGAAGATGTGTCTTTGGGCGTTTCAAGATGGCGGTGGCTGCGGCGAATGGCGCAGAGTAGCTGAGGTGGAAAAGGCGGCCACTGGGCCTCAGGCAGCCGAGAAACTTGTGGACATTCCTCTTGCCATCTCTTAAGGGAGGACCGCAGCTGCTGGCCGGTCATGGGGGCTGACTGCCACTTTGCCCCCGGCAGGAGAGGCTGCCTCATTTACAGGCAACAGCTTTGAAGTGTGGAGCAGGAAAAGAACTGTTTCTTAGCTGCAAATCGAGTCTTGAAACAGGGAACACGGCGCCAGGGCTGCTGAGGATGCAGACAGGATCCCGGAGGCCGGGGCCATGCTGAAGGCTGCCAGCAGCCCTATTGAGGATTCGAGGTTTCAGACCAGCATTAAAGAAGATTCCTGGGAGCGGCTGAGCCGCGCCGAGACTGAACAGCCCGAGGTGGCAGCGGCCGAGAACGGGGAGGGCGACAAACCAGAGGCAGAGAGTGAGCACCCGACCTGGCACAGCCCTGTGAGTGACCCCTGGCCCAGCCCTGTTCGGGGGGCTGATGCCCACCCAGCTACCGCCTGTATCACCGGTTCACTCACCGCCCCGGGGCTGCCTCCATTTTCCCAGGTGCTGGCAGCTCCGCCCGGCTCGACCATCACTGAGCCTTCCCACTTGCTTGCCCCAGCGTAGGGCTTTCCGGAGCCTGTGGGCCGGCCTCACCTGCCACTCCCTCTGTGGTTCTCTGGCGGGGCTGGTGGCGTGGGGCGACCCTGGCCAGGGTTGGGAGGGCAAGCAAGTACGGGCAGGCCGACTCTCATTCCACCACACCCTGGACTCCGGCCCACGGTAAACTTCCTATTACTGGGAGGCAGATACCATCTCTGCGGCAACCAGTTCGGAAAGAAGCCTAACCAATTTATGGTTGGGAATAGTGTGGTAGGAGAGTTCCCAGGTCCGCTTGAACCTGCCGGAGAGCTGGCTGCAGGTGGGCGCTAGATTCAGTCTATGCCGGGGGGATACAAAGGTGAACAAGTCCCGAGAAAGATCTACACAGTGCTACAAAGGCACCCAGAGCGACCGGTCGTCTGTGCCTACCAGAAACCTGGTAGACTTCCTGGGCAAGGTGGTGCCGAGCAAGGTCATGAAGGCCCAGCTGATAGACGAGGGTTGCAGAAGACATGCCCCAGCCCAGCACAGTGCGCACAGAGTGGGGAGATGTGCGGCCAGGGAGGCGGAGACTCAACAGAAACCACACACCCTGTGGGGTCGCCACTGCACGATCCAACAGCCTGGGCCAGAGCACACGGAACAGGGAGAAGTCCTGCACAGGAAGTGAAAGCTCAACAGAGACCACACACCCTGTGGTACGTGATCCACCAGCCCAGCAGAGTCCAAGCTGACCAGAAAGTTGGCTCCCTGGAGAAGCCAAAGAACCGAAGCAACCACACACACAAGGCACTAGAGGACAACTGAGCAGTCACGGAGGGAGCCATACCAAATTGGCAACTACAGCAACATCCTAGTTAGACATTAGTCTCAAACTGGTGGACTGTGAAACCCCCTGCCACAATGAATAAACACCAAAAAAAAAAGATACCAGAAATACAAAAAATCAAGAAAGTACACCACCAAAAGTTAATAAATCTCAAACTCTAGATCCTATAGAACAAGAAGCCCTTGAAATGACTGACAAGGAATTTTGAGTGATAATTCTAAGGAAACGGAATGAGATACAAGAAAACACAGCTAGACATCATGATGAAATGAGGAAAAGTATACAGGATCTGAAAGAGGAAATGTACAAGGAAATCAATGCCCTGAAAAAAAGGTAGCAGAACTTGCTGAACTGAAGAAGTTATTCAGCGAAATAAAAAACACAACAGACAGTTTAACCAGCAGGCTTGTTGAAGTTGAAGAGAGAACCTCTGAACTTGAAGATGGGCTGTTTGAAATAACACAAGCAGACAAAAAGAAAGAAAAAAGAATCAAGGACATTGAAGAAAATCTGAGAAAGATATCAGACAATCTTAAGCTCTCAAATATACGAGTCATGGGTATTCCAGAAGGGGAAGAAAAAGGAGATTGCATTGAAAACATATTTAACAAAATAGTGGCAGAAAAATTCCCAGGTATAGGAAAAATCACAGATCTTCAGATCCAGGAAGCTCAATGATCTCCAAATGTATTCAACCCAAAAAGGCCTTCTCCAAGACATGTCATAGTCAAATTGGCAAAACTCAGAGACAAAGAGAGAATCTTAAAAGCTGCAAGAGAGAAGCATCAAATCACATATAAGGGAGCCCCAATCAGGCTAACATCAGACTTTTCATCACAAACCCTAAAAGCTAGAAAGGAATGGGATGATATTTTCAAAATACTAAAAGACAAAGATTGCCAGCCAAGAATAATCTACCCTGCAAGGCTATCCTTCCGAAATGAAGGGCAAATAGTATATTTCTCAGACAAACAAAAACTGCGGGAGTTCACCACCACACGACCACCCTTTCAAGAAATTCTCAAGGGAGTAATGGGTTTGGTTCCTGAAAAATAACTACCACTGCCATAAAAACCCAAGAAAAATCAATACCCACTAGTATAATAAAAATGGCATTCATGAAGAGAAATCAAACAAACAAAAACTCTATCTACCACCTAAGGAACCAACAAACACAGAAACCAAACAGTAAATCAGAAAGCAAGGAACAAAAGACACCTAAGACAACCAAACAACCAATAAAATGCTAGGAATAAATCAACACCTTTCAATAACAACTCTTAATGTAAAAGGCTTAAATTCCCCAATCAAAAGACACAGACTGGCTGACTGGATCAAAAAGGAGGACCCAACTATAAGCTGTCTACAAGAGACCCAACTCACCTATAAAGATTCACATAGACTAAGAGTGAAAGGATGGAAAAAGACTTACCATGCAAACAGAAAAGAAAAACGAGCTGGAGTAGCTATTCTTATATCTGACAAAATAGACTTCAAACTACAAACCATAAAAAGAGACAATGAGGGACACTACTTAATGATAAATGGTCTGATCCATCAAGAAGACATAACAATCATAAATATGTACGCACTCAATGTTGGAGCAGCCAGATTTATAAAACAAACTCTGTTAGACCTAAAGAAGGAAATAGACACTAATACCATAATAGCAGGGGACCTGAACACCCCACTGTCAATATTAGACAGATCATCTAGGCAAAGAATCAGTAGAGAAACACAAGATCTAAACAAGACTCTAGACCAATTGGAATTGGCAGATATCTACAGAACATTCCATCCAACAGCCTCAGAATATTCATTCTTCTCATCAGCACATGGATCATTCTCCAGGACAGATCACATTTTAGGCCACAAATCAAGTCTCAATAAATTCAAAAAAATTGGAATTATCCCATGTATCGTCTCAGACCACAATGGATTAAAACTAGAAATCAATAACAAACGAAACTCTGGAAACTATACAAACACATGGAAATTAAATAGCATTCTACTTAATGACATATGGGTCCAAGAAGAAATCAAGCAGGAAATCCAAAAATTTATTGAAACTAATGAAAACAATGATACATCATACCAAAACCTGTGGGATACTGCAAAAGCAGTATTGAGGGGGAAATTTATTGCATTAAACGCTCACTTCAGAAGAATGGAAAGATGGCAAGTGAACAACCTAACACTTCGCATTAAAGAACTAGAAAAACAAGAACAATCCAAACCTAAAGTTAGCAGATGGAAAGAAGTCATTAAGATCAGAGCAGAACTGAATGAAATTGAAAACCAAAAAACAATTCAAAAGATCAACGAATCAAAAAGTTGGTTTTTTGAAAAGATAAATAAAATTGACAAACCATTAGCATGGCTAACAAAAAAAAAAAAGAAGAGAGAAGACTCAAATAACAAAAATTAGAAATGAAAAAGGCGATATTACAACTGATTCATCTGAAATAGAAGGAATCATGCGAGACTACTATAAACAACTATACGCCAACAAATTTGAAAATCTGGAGGAAATGGATAAATTTCTGGACACACACAAGCTCCCAAAATTGAACCATGAAGACGTAGAAAAACTGAACAGACCAATAACAATAAAGGAGATGGAAGCTGTTAGCAGAAGGCTCACAACAAAGAAAAGCCCAGGAACAGATGGATTCACAGCAGAATTTTACCAAACATTCAAAGAGGAATTGACACCGATTCTTTACAAACTATTCCAAAAGATTGAAACAGACGCAAATCTCCCAAACTCATTCTAAGAAGGAAACATCATCCTGATACCAAAACCAGGTAAAGATATAACCAAAAAAGAAAACTACAGGACGATATCCTTGATAAATATAGATGCAAAAATCCTCACTAAAATACTAGCAATCAGAATACAGCAACACATACGTAAAATTATTCATCACGATCAAGTGGGATTCATCCCAGGGATGCAAGGTTGGTTCAACATATGCAAATCAATAAATGTGATACACCATATTAATAAACTCAAACACAAGGACCATATGATCATCTCTATAGATGCCGGAAAAGCATTTGAAAAAGTTCAGCACTCATTCATGACAAAGACCCTCTATAAATTAGGTATAGAGGGAAAGTATCTCAACATAATTAAAGCCATATATGCCAAACCCACTGCCAATATCATCCTGAATGGGGAAAAGCTGAAAGCTTTTCCTTTAAGAACAGGAACTAGACAAGGATGCCCACTCTCACCACTCCTATTCAACATAGTGTTGGAAGTACTAGCCAGAGCAATCAGAGAAGAGAAGGAAATAAAGGGCATCCAGGTTGGAAAAGATGAAGTCAAACTGTCCCTGTTTGCAGATGACATGATCCTATATATCGAACAGCCTAAAACCTCTACAAAAAAACTGTTGGAATTGATAAATGATTTCAGCACAGTAGCAGGATACAAAATCAACACACAAAAATCAGTAGCATTTCTTTTCTCCAAGAGTGAACATGCAGAATGAGAAATCAAGAAAGCCTGCCCATTTACAATAGCCACCAAAAAAATAAAATACTTAGGAATTGAGTTAACCAAGGAGGTGAAAAATCTCTATAAAGAGAACTATAAACCACTGCTGAGAGAAATTAGAGAGGATACAAGAAGATGGAAAGATATCCCATGCTCTTGGATTGGAAGAATCAACATAGTGAAAATGTCCATACTACCCAAAGTGATATACAAATTCAATGCAATCCCCATCAAAATTCCAAAGACATTTTTCTCAGAAATGGAAAAAACTATCCAGATATTTATATGGAACAATAAAAGACCACGAATAGCCAAAGCAATGCTGAGCAAAAAAAATAAAGCTGGAGGCATAACACTACCTGACTTTAAGCTATACTACAAAGCTATAATAACCAAAACAGTATGGTACTGGCATAAAAACAGACACACTGACCAATGGAATAGAATAGAGAATCCAGAAATCAACCCACACACTTACTTCTATCTGATCTTTGCCAAAGTCACCAAGCCTATTCACTGGGGAAGGGACTGCCTCTTCAGCAAATGGTGCTGGGATAACTGGATATCCATATGCAGGAGAATGAAACTAGATCCATACCTCTCACCGTATACTAAAATCAACTCAAAATGGATTAAGGATTTAAATATACACCCTGACACAATAAAACTTCTTAAAGAAAACATAGGAGAAACACTTCAGGAAATAGGACTGGACACAGACTTCATGAACACGACCCCAAAAGCAAGGGCAACCAAAGGAAAAATAAACAAATGGGATTATATCAAACTAAAAAGCTTCTGCACAGCAAAAGAAACAATTAACAGAGTTAAAAGACAACCAGCAGAGTGGGAGAAAATATTTGCAAAGTATACATCTGACAAAGGATTTATATCCAGAATATATAAGGAACTCAAACAACTTTACAAGAAGAAAATAAGCAACCCAGTTAAAAAATGGGCAAAAGAGCTAAGTAGGCATTTCTCTAAGGAAGATATACAAATGGCCAACAGATATATGAAAAAATGCTCAACATCACTCAGCATCCGGGAAATGCAAATCAAAACCACATTGAGATACCATCTAACCGCAGTTAGGATGGCTAAAATCCAAAAGAATCTGAACGAGAAATGCTAGCCAGGTTGTGGAGGAAAAGGAACTCTCATACATTGTTGGTGGGACTGCAAAATGGTGCAGCCTCTATGGAAAATGGTATGGAGGTTCCTCAAACAATTGCAGATAGATCTACCATACGACCCAACTATCCCACTGTTGGGAATATACCCAGAGGAATGGAAATCATCAAGTCGAAGGTATACCTGTTCCCCAATGTTCATCGCAGCACTCTTTACAATAGCCAAGAGTTGGAACCAGCCCAAATGTCCATCATCAGATGAGTGGATACGGAAAATGTGGTACATCTACACAATGGAATACTACTCAGCTGTAAAAACGAATGAAATACTGCCATTTGCAACAACATGGATGGACCTCGAGAGAATTATATTAAGTGAAACAAGTCAGGCACAGAAAGAGAAATACCACATGTTCTCACTTATTGGTGGGAGCTAAAAATTAATATATAAATTCACACACACACACACACACACACACAAAAAAAAAAAAAAAAAAACCGAGGGGGGTGAAGAAGATATAACAACCACAATTACTTGAAGTTGATATGACAAGCAAACAGAAAGGACATTGTTGGGGGGAGTGGGGGAGGGAGAAGGGAGGGAGGTTTTGGTGATGGGGAGCAATAATCAGCCACAATGTATATCGACAAAATAAAATTTAAAAAAAAAAAAAGAAGAAGATGTGTCTTTTACCTGATTATGTTATGGGGAAGGACAATGTGTCTGACTGGGGAAAGTTCCCCCTTCCTAGTACTGTAAAACAGAAGGTATGTGAATCCACCCTTCAAGCAATGTTGATTGGACATGCTAAATGGAAACCAGTAAGATTGCCGGAGCCTACAACAGGGCACAGTAGAAACTGGAGTGCTGGTGGAGACAAATTACCTGTTGGACCGCCAATGGGCTAAACAATTAATGAGCTAATGAAGAAATCATGAAGGAAATTAAAAAATTCCTGGTGACAAATGAAAATAAAATCACAGTATATTAGAACCTCTGGGATACAGTGAAAGCAGTTCTAAGAAAGAAGTTGATAGTAATACATGCCTACATCAAAAAAGAAGAAAGACTCCAAATAAACAACCTAATGTTACACCTCAAAGAGCTCGAAAAACAGGAACATACCAAACCCAAAGTCAGTAGAAGGAGAGAAATAACAAAGAACAGCGCAGAACTAAATGAATTAGAGATTAATATAAATACAAAAGGTCAATGAAACAAAGAATTAGTTTTTTGAAAAGATAAACAAAATCAATAAACCTTTAGGTAGACTAATGAAGAAAAGTAGAGAGATGACTCAAATAAATAAAATCGGAAATGAAAAAAGGGACATTATAACTGAAAACACAGAATTACAAAGGATCATAAGAGTCTACTACAAACAAATATATGCAAACAAACTAGAAAACCTGGAAGAAATGGATAAATTCCTGGATGCATACAACTTACCATAGTCGAGTCATGAAAAGCTAGTAAACCTAAACCAACCAATAACAAGTAATGAGACTGAAGCAGTAATAAAAAGTCTTCCAAGGAAAAAAACCTCTGGAGGAGATGGCTTCATTGCCAAATTCTGCCGAACATTTAAAAAAGAACTAACACCACTTCTTCTCAAACTCTTCCAAAAAATTGAAGAGGAGGGACTATCTCCAATCTCATTCTGAAAGGCCAGCATTACCCTCATACTGAATTTGGAAAAGACACAACGAAAGAACCACAGATCAATTTCCCTAATGACCTTAGAAGTGAAGATCCTCGACAAAATACTAGCAAACAGAATCCAGCAACACACTGAAAGATCAGACACCATGATCAAGTGGGATTCATCCCCAAAACACAAGGATGGCTCAACATATGCAAATCTAAAAACACAATGCATCACATCAACAGAATGAAGGGGGAAAACAAAAACAACATATGATCATTTCAATAGACACAGAAGAAGCATTTGTTAAAATCCAATACCCCTTCATGATAGAAAATACTTGACAAATGAGGTATGAAAGGAATTTTCCTCAACACATAAAGGTCACCTATGACAAACCCACAACCAGTATCATAGTGAATAGACAAAAATTGGAAGCTCTTCCTCTAAGATCTGGAACAAGATAAGAATGCACACTTTCCCCACTCTTATTCAAGATAGTACAAGAAGTTCTAGCCAGCGCTTTTATAAGGCAAGAGAAAGCAGTGAAGGGAATCCATACTGGAAAGGAGGAAGTCAAACTATCCCTATTTGCAGATGACATGATCCTATATACAGAAAACCCTAAGGACTTCTCCAAATAATTATTAAAATGAATAAATGAATTCAGTATAGTGGCAGGATACAAAATCAACACTCAAAAATAAATTGCCTTGCCATATGCCAACAACAAAATAGCAGAAGAAATCAAGAAAGTAATCCCATTCACAGCAGCTACCCCCAAAATAAAATACCCTAGAGAAAATATAACAAAGGAAGTGAAAGAACTCTACAGTGAAAACATTGGTGAAAAAAATTGAAGAGGATGCAAATAAAAAGAAAGATATCCTCTGTTCAAGGACTGGAAGAAGTAAAATCATCAAAAGTCCATGTTGTTCAAAGCAATCTGCCCATTCAACACAATCCTTATCAAAATAACAATGACTGAAATAGAAAAAATCTTGAAATTTTTATGGAACCACAAAAGACCCTGCATAGCAAAAGCAATCTTGAACAAAAAGAACGAAATTGGGGGCCGGCCCCGTGTCTCACTCGGAAGAGTGCGGTGCTGGTAGCGCCGAGGCCACGGGTTCGGATCATATATAGCGATGGCCAGTGCACTCACTGGTTGAGCGTGGTGTGGACCCCACCATGCTGAGGGTTGCGATCCCCTTACCAGTAAAAAAAAAAGAACAAAATTGGAAGCATCATACTTCCTGACTTCAAAATATACTATAAAGCTATAGTAATCTAAACAGCATGGTACTGGCATAAAAACAGACAAATTGACCAATGGAATAGAATAGAGAGCCAGGAAATAAACACACACCTTTACAGACAACTGATTTTTGACAAATGTGCCAAAAATATACAATGGGTAAAAGACAGCCTCTTCAATAAATGGTGCTGGGAAAACTGAATATCCACATCCAGAAGATTGAAACTACATCCCTATGTCTCACGATACACAAAAACCAACTCACAATGAATCAAAGACCTAACTTTGAGACCCAAAACTATGAAACTACTAGAAGGAAACAAAAGGGAAATGCTACACGGAATGGGAATGGGCAGCCCTTTTTCGAGCAAGACCACAAAGGCACAGGCAACTAAAGCAAAAATGCAGAAATGGGTCTACATCAAACTAAAAAGCTTCTGCACAACAAGGGACACTGTCAACAAAGTGAACAGACAACCTGAAGAATGGGATAAAGTGTTCGCAAACTACACATCAGACAAGGGGCTAATATCCAGAATATGTAAGCAACTCAAACAACTCAAGAGGAAAAAACCCCCAAATAACCCAATTAAAAACTGGGAAAAGGACCTGAATGGACATTTCAAAGGAAGACATACAAATGGCCAGCAGGTTCGTGAAAACATGCTCAGCATCACTAATCATCAGGAAAATGCAAATTAAAACTGCATGAGATATCATCTCACCTCAGTTGGACTGGCTATTATTGACAAGACAAAGATAAATGCTGGTGAGCATGCAGAGAAAAAAGAACTCTTCCACCTTGCTGGTGGGATTATAAATTGGTACAGCCACTGTGGAAAACAGTATGGTGGTTCTTCAGAGAACTGAAAGTAGATCTACCCCATGACCTCGCTATCCCACTACTGGGAATATAGCCGAAGGAAATGAAATCAATGTATCAAAATGACACTTTCACTCCCATATTCATTGCAGCACGATTCACAATAGCCAAGAGATGGAATCAACCTAAATGTCCATCAATGAATGAATGGATAAAAATAACCGTGGCACATATGTGCAGTGGAATACTACTAAGCCATAAGAAAAATGGTACCATTTGCAGCAACATGGATGGAACTGGAAACCATCACGTTAAGTGAAGTAAGTTAGGCACAGAAAGATAAAGCTGCATGATATCATTCATACGTGAAATCTTAAAAAAGAAAAAAGTGGTTCACGTAGAAGTAGAGAGTAGAATAAAGGTGACCAGAGGCATGGGCATGGGGAGGAGGATAAGTGGTGGACTAATGGGGACAAAACCATGCTCTCTACCCTGAGTGAATCATTGTGCAGTATATGCACGTATTGAAACAACACACTGTACCCCGGAAACATGGACAAGTAAATGTTAAAATATTTTGAATTATAAAAAAATATTTAAGACATGTAGCTCACGCAGAATGATGCGGGGTCCAGCTGTCTTCCCGATAGAGATGAGGGATTCTGAGGGAGGTTGGGGTGTCACCAGTCCTGCATTCCCTCCTCTCCCCCTTCTCCTCTCTGGTCCCTTCACCCCCTGTGCTGAACTCTGGGTTCAGAGCTCCGAGCACCAGTCTGTCTGGGGCTCCGTGGACTTGGATTTGCCTGTGGTCTCTCTCGTGGACTCTGGCAGCTGCTGTCCCCTGGATCCTCCCAATGCCCCCATGAACATGGAATAGCTAATCAGCCAGAAAAGGAGGATTCACAACTAAAATTTAGTAAATGTTACTTCTCAAAGGTTATATTTCAAAATTTGGGTGTGGAAGAGTCTACCCAGCCGGATGCAACTCAAACTCCTAGAATTTGAGTCAAGGACCAAATCCTTCCCTCCCTCCCAGCTGCTTTTCCATCCAAACCACTATTTTCATTCATTTCACCCCTACCCAAAATCCAGCTCCTTGCTTACAATTGGCCAAATCACTCTCGAGGTAACCCACTGGCTGAGGGCGTGCTGTCTGCTCTCCTTCCCTTGCTCCTGGTCAGTCTGACCAAATCCTTTCCAAAGCAAAGTGCAAAATTTTAGATCATGCCCAGTGGCATCCTATTACTCAGGACATCGCTTCATGAATCTAGCTTTACATGGGTGAGGAATTAAATTAATGTCCTCTTTAACCTCATTAGGAAATGGGAAAACACAAATTAAAATAACAGGAACCTGTAATTTTGACCAACATTTAAAAGAATGGTAAAATATATTTGAGAGTGAAGGATGCTCGCATATATTAATTTTTGAGAACACAAACCGGTACAGCATTTTTGGAGTAAAATATTGGCAGCGTATATAAAAATTTAGAATATTCACAACCTTTCTGCCCTAACCAAGTAACCACCTTAATATGTTAATTGTGGTTATCTTTGAGTAGGGGGCTGAATTTTGGAGAAACTTTGTAAAGAGAAGAATTATGTAATTTCACATTTTTTTGTAATAAGAATATATGCACTATTGCCTTTGTAATTAAAGTATTTAAATATGCCTAACAATAGTTGTAGTAGCTATATCTTAATCAAAGTAATTGCCAGACTTTGTAACTGATGCAACAGAGGAAAACTGAAATCTGAACGGCTTAACGTAACAAAAGTCTATTTTTTGAGCACATGGATGTTGATGTAGGTTGGCAGGTCTCCACTATCAGGGGACCCAGGGATCCAAGATACTTCAGTATTGTAGTTCCACCACCTCGACATGGGGCTGCCACGTTTGCTATTGAGTGGAAGATAAAGAATGGAAATGGCACACTGGCTCTCAAGTGCCTGGATGTGACAAACGATGCCTCAGCTCATATTTCAGTGGAAAAGGGTAGTCACATGACCCTTCCTAACTGCAAGTGGACCGGCAATGTAGACTTTCCATAGGCCCACAAAGGAGAGAGAGGCAAAGTATGGATGAAAGCTTGTAGTTTCCCCCACACAATAGATGCTCAAAAAAAGCAACCATTGTAATTTTTGTGACAATAACCATCCTGGTTTCTTGGAGCAGTTTCTGAGAAGGCCGAATTTGCCTTAAATCCTCCAACTTTTTCAAGTGTCTAGTATGTGAAAGGTGCTCTCAAATACAGTATCACATGTAGTTTTCCAAGGATCTTCTAAAGCTCAGCAGGGAGGGTTTGCCTTCCTCACGCAATAGCACTTTTCTGCAATATAGTCTATAATCTCAGTGCACTGAGAATTTCTCCTTCCTTTTGATGAATGTTCAAAATCCTGTGTGTTTCTGCTCCTTTCCACATGACTGAACAGGCCTGAACACTAATAATGGGTGCCATTAGGCACGCTGAAAACCAGGATTTTCCTGTGGGTACACAGACAAGAAACAGTAGGATGGTGTAGGGAAAGTGAAGGTAAATGGTCAGGGTCCCTCAGATGTTCAGAATCTTGCTGAGCATTTGATGTAAATATTCACATGTGCACAGGAGTACCTTGGTTATTGTCTAATGTAATTGCGCATGTGCACCCAGGTGTTCTTTGGTTGTCTGACTCGCACCTAGATGTCCTGGGTTATCGGATTTAACTATAAAGGACAACGGCTCTGACCCACATTGCCCCCCCACGCCCGGGATGCCCCAGGGGGGTCACGGGGAGGCCACTACTGCTGCTGGAGGCTGTTGCTCCAAGCTGTTGCTGCCAGGGCCCCCGGGATGCGTCAGGAGGCCACCAGCACTGCTGCTGGAGGCTGCTGTAAGCTGCTTCTGCTGCTGCTGAGGAAGCTGAGGACTGAGCTCGCTTTGGAATGAACCTGTCAACTGTGCCAATGGCTCCCAGGGTCTTTTCCCAATTTCATAGCTCGTGACCTGTATGTGAGGTGTCTGGTGGCCCAGTCTGGCATGTGAGGAGTCTGGTGGCCCAGTCTGTACAATGGGTTTGAAGGGTCTGAGCCCTGCCCGACAGGTGGTTAATTATTCTTTCTTTTTAAATTACAGAGAGCATATCCATCAAGAGACAATTTTTCACCTTTTAGAAGCCCCCAGAGGTTTTAGGAATTCAGCCTCTGCAGATGATTGCTGCACTGTAATTTCCATGGTCTTTCCTTCTCTACTTATAAGGGAGGCTTTGGTTTCGACCACCTAGTTAAGCTCACTCATCTGAGTATATGTTCACTAGCCTGTTTCAAATTAGACATCCCATTAAAATCCTACTGTAAATACCAGGGCAGCTTCAAAAACTAGTCCTCTAACTTTAGGGTCATTTCCAAAGAACTAGTAGATGATGGGTCACATCAGTTTCTACTCACCAGCTCATTTGGAAAACAGAGTTTGTTGAAGGTACCCAAGGGAACAACCAGGTATCTAAACATCACTGTCCAAAGTCAACTTGTATATTGAAAGAGCTGTTGCTATAAGAAGGATTTCCAGAGGTGGAATGGGACAGAAAAGGACTTCTGTATGGAATAGGAATTCTCTGTGTCATGAGTTGAGCGGGTGATTCTGGGCTGTCCTGCTGGGAGCAAGGCATAGCACTCAGAGGAGTCCAGAGGGACAAGCTGGTCAGCAGGCCAGGTTCTAGAGGTGGACAGGATGCCACACAGGACACAACCAGGTGAAGGGTACAGTGATGCAGGAATGTGCTGGGGGCCAGACGGAAGTGCTGGCTCCTGGATAGAGTCAGCTCTTAAGGCACCCTGGGGATCGAGACAGGAGGACCCTAGGTTAACAAAGTCCGCACACTATCCCCAGATTGTGCTTCATTCTCATTGGCACCTTATTTAGGCCTGCTTTTAGTACCTTGGCCACAGGGTCCTTCTTTTTGTTACCAGAGAGACATTATGCAGTGCTGAGAAGAGAAACGAATTATGAGTCAGAAGGCCTGCCTCTGGCTGAGAGGAGTAAAAACAGAGTGGGCTCTAGATGAATTTAGGCCAAGGGTCTAGTCCCAGCCATGTCACTTGCTAGCCATGTGGTCCTGTGAAATTACCAAGCCCTACGAGCCTCAGGATCTCCATCCGTGAAGCGGGTTTGATAAGCGCTGCCCAACAGGACTTTGGAACGTATGTACCTCATGTAGAGCACCTGGCAGAGTACCTGGTGTATATTGGAATTTAGTGACTGGCAGTTATTTCTAGTATTCTTTCACCCCCAGACCCTACCACCCTTTCCTCGGGAATTTTTGTCGTGGTGGTTGTTCTCCAGTACATCTCAGAATATGCCGCTCAATAGGGTATGGGATGCCAAGTCAGCCAAAAAAGCTGCTTTGCAAATGACTCCGTGAATTGTTTCTCTCAGAGGGTCTATTATCTAACGTGGTTGTGGGAGAGCATTTCCCAGCTGGATGACCCTCACAGCTCCCGGAATTTGAGTCAAGGACCAACTCCTTCCCTCTCTCCCAGCTGCTTTTCCATCCAAACCTCTATTTTCATTCACTTCACTCCCACCCAAAATTATTTCACAATTGCTTGGAGTTGTCTAAATTACACTAAAGGTAACCCAAATAAAACGTTCTTCTAATGGAGCCAGCTTACTTGTGGGCATCCCTTAACAGCCTTATCTATCAAGATATCCCTGCACGTGGTGGGTACAAATCACCTGCTTCCTGCACTGTGTTCAGTCGCACTGGCACAGGAGTGCAGGACACCTCCCATACCTGCCCCAGGTGGAGAGTTCTCTCTGCTTGATCCACCATCCAAAAGGACCTGCTCAGAGCAGTTTTTCAATCCAGGCTCTGCTCTCAGTCCTAAGACACTGTGTCTGAGAGCCTGGCCCCTGCCACCACCCAGCTTCAGTGCAGACACCTCCCACAGAGGGAGGTGCAGATGCCTGAACTCCCAAGCTGCCTTGGCTCAGGGCATTCACACTCGACCGCTCTCACCTGGAGACCCACCTTCTGGCCAATCCTTATCTACTTGTTCTGTAGGATTTAGAGGACATCTCACCACACTCCTAATATGGTGGCTGCTCCTAGGCTCCCCCATTCTGTAGGTAGACGTGGGTCTGGCTTATCCTAGTATCTCCACGACTAACACAGGGCCTTCCAGAGAACGATGCTCAATGAATGTTTGGGGAAGAAATGCACCAGTGAGCAGGGGTTTCATTGATTACAATTTAATTTTGATTTGAATAAGCGAACAAGATCCAGGTGTATATTTTTTAATTGTACAGAATGATAGACTAAAACAGTAAGGAAATAAAAAAATGAACCCTTGTAAATCTTTTTCTCCAGTTTACTAATACACTCTGTTACATTTCCATGGCAGTTCTGATCCCAATGCCATGGCATCTTGTTACAGATTACAAATAAGATGGAAGGCTCCCCAATATGTTTCACAAAAACAGCAAAACTCTTTCTCCAAACTGGATAAACAACAAATAATTGTATGACCAACACCATCGGTAAACTTAGATTGCGAAGCTAATACACCTTCTAGTCAAAGTAATAACATTTCAAAATAACAAAAAGAAAAGAAGACAAGTCCCCAAGTTATCCAAATAAAATGCGAAGACAATGAGGTTATAACACTGTCCTTCCCCCAGCCCCAGCCTGGCCCGCCACTACTTAGATCACTGACTGGGAAGATCATTGACTTAAAACAGGGCGAAGAACCTTCCTGAATTTACTTGGGGAAGGAGAAGCCGCTGGTGGCACTGGAACTGGCACTGGCCATGGCAGTAGTATCATCTACCGTGGCATTTCTAGCCTGGCCTCTCTCTTCCTCATCTCTCAAAGCCTCCTCATACCACAGTGAGAAAGATCTGGGAGTGCTCCTATTGACCTTGGCCAAAAACTCCAGGACTTTCATCTTCCTGGCTTCAGCGTGGGCACGCGGGCCCCACAGCAACTCATAGCATGCGGGATCACTGTCGGGCACCTGCCGGTACTCCAAGTAGTTTTCCTGCACCCAAACTTCAGTGATGAGCTTCCTGGGCTCCCCAAAGATGAAGTGCTTCCTCCCAGCATACACCCCTATCGCACGCAACACTTCCCAGATCTCCTTCTCAGGAGTACAGTTGCCCTGCATGAAGATAATGCTCAGGACAAATAGCAGCAGGCCCGTTCTAGGTATGGTCTGGTCATCACTCTGCATCCCATCGTAGGTGAGGCCCAGGGTGGTGACGAGGACATAGGAGTGGCCGGCAGGGTCCACTTCCTTCACATCAATGCCAAAGACCAGCTGCATGCACTCAGAGGCTTCGCTGAAGATGGCAGGGAATTGGTCCTCGTAGTTTCTGAGGACACCATTCAGCATTTCTTCCTTTGTGATTGGCTCCTTCATCTGATACTTGAGGAGCAGCAAATGGACCAGATCTTCCACCTTTTTATCAAACTCATTTCTGGGCAAGGACTGAGGGTCTTGCGAGGTGCTCGGCTTCTCCTCTTCCTGGCTGCTGGAGCCCTTATTGGGTTGACTCCATGAAGTGGAGGCAGCGGCAGTGAGGGGGGAGCCGGCTCTCTGCAGACTCTGGGGAGGACTCTGGGTCTCAGCAGCAAACACCTCCTCCTCCCCCCCTGGGCTCCTTGGGAGTAGAGGACAGAGGGAGGAGGGGGAGGAGGGGGAGGAGGGAAAATAGTAGGGGCAGGTAGAGGAGGATGAAGAAGTATCCTCCTCCTCAGACTCCGAAAGCTGTGCATCCACGACGGCCTGCGTCTCACTTTGGGACTGAAGCATGCAGCGCCGACGCTTTGAAGGGCGAGGCATGATGGCTCTGGCCTGGGCAGAAGACAGGAGTGTGGGCTGCAGTTGGGTGATGGGGACGCACAGGCCTGGGGGAGGGAGGGAGTAGGTGAGCGGCCTCAGCCTAGAACCACACCCTTGGGGGCTGTGACAAAGGCCTACTCACAGGTCTTGTCTTTAGGTGGTGCTCGGGGCCTCACAGGGCTCCTGTCCTCCTGGTCGGCCTGTCTCCTGTGGACCTGAAGGGGGAATGAGACGGCTCCTCAGGGTGCAGCCGCCAGAGGTTGAGGCTCCAGCACTGACAGTATTGTGGTTGGGGCCGGGCGCTGCGGGGTCCCCTCTGTCCCGGGGCCGGTGGGGCCCTTGGTACTCATTCAGGTCATGCACCTCACCTTGACTCCTGCACTCCTGGGCCTTCTCTGCTGTGACCTGAGGACACTGCCTCACACCAAGGTCTCACCTCTCAGTTCCTGGAGCTCCTGTAAGAGGAACAGAGGAGGTCCTCAGGCTGCAGACTGCAAGGACACCTTGGGCTCCCAGTGCTGACAGGAGGGGTAGGCCGGACTCTGTGAGGTCCCCACTGTTCTGTGGTGAATGAATGGTCCCCTCCATACTCACTCGGAGCCCTCATCTTTCCCCCGGCAGGACCCAGACCCAACCCTTCTGCAGGCCTGAGAAACTCTCAGAACAAGAGCTCACACCCCTGATATGGAACAAAGGGCAGTGAGGGGCCCACATCTGGCCACATCTGCCAGGGCCCCATAGGGAGGACAGCAAGTGTGGAATCTACTTGTCCTGAGATGAGGGGGTCCCCTCAGTCCTAACTTTGACAGTTGGCTGAGTCTGAAACAACTCCCTCTTTTGACCTGAGGCCGCCTTCGTTTAGACCAAAGTCTCACCTTCATAAGGTACTGAAGGAGGAGTGTGGGGCGCCCCAGCCAACCACTATGCTCTGTACCCTCTCATGGCTGACAAAAGTGGCAGGGCGGGACTGGAATTCCGTCTGTTCTGGTGTGGGATGTACCCGAAGTCCGTACCTTGCATCTTGGCATGGCCCGGCACTCTTCCCTGTGCTGACCCGGGTTCTAATCCTTTGACCCAGCTCCTCCTCTCCTTGAGAACATGCACATGAAAAGTGCAGGTGCACCATGCTGGTAAGGGTGGCCGAGCTTCTTTCTTCTGGTGTGGGAGGTCCCCTGAGTCCTTCCTCAGGGTTCTCACCTTGACTCCTGGCAGGACCCAGAATCCTCTCTGCTGACCTGAGTCCAGGCCCCTCAGCTCAGACCAAGGTGCTCACCTCCCTGACACCACCAAGCTGAAAACGAAGGGTTGCCTCCACATAAAGTCCCTCCAGGGGTTTCCCAGAACTGTCACTGGGGGTAGGGGTCCCTCAGTCCTTCCTCAGGGTATTCATGTTTACTTCTGGCAGGGTCTGAATCATGTTCCTGAATTAACCTGGTATCACTCCCTGAGACCAATGCTTCAGCCCCCTAAGAACCCCTCCCCACTCCCACCCTGTGGCAAAAGCGAGAGCATGCCACATCTGGCCACCCTTACCAGGACTCTGCTAGGGCTGACAACAGGCAACACCCAGACCCTGTGAGGTCCCTTTTTTCTGGAGTGGGAGCTCCCCTCAGTCTTCACCAAAGGTCTACTTTGACTCCTGGCAGGGCCTGGGACTCTTTGCTGACCTGAGGCTGCTCCCTTTAGACGCAGCTCCTCATCTCCCTGAGATCCCTGAGACAGAAGTGAGGGGGCACCATATCTGGACACCCATGCCTGGTTTCTCCCAAGGCTGACAGCAGGGGCAGGGCTGACCCGCCTGTGTCCTGGCATCCGAGGCCTCGCCTTACCAAGTGGCAGGGCCTGGGACTCTTCTCTTTGCTAACCCTAGTTCAGCCTCCTCATCCAATGCCCTCGCCTCCCTGAGAACCCGCAGTCAAGATGAGAGAACTCTCAGTGGAACACCACTGCCTGGAGTCTATCGGAGCTGACAGTGGGGGCAGCGCGGCTTCCTGTGGGGGCCCTTCTGTGTTCTGAAGTAGGTCCCCCTCACCACTCACTCAGAATCCGCACCGTGACGCCTGGCAGGGCCTGGGTACCCTCCCTCGGCTGATCTGATGCCACACCCCTTAGACGAAGGACGCACGTCTCTCAGATTCCCGAGAGCAAATCCAGGGTGTAGCCCGAGTCCAAAAGCTATTCCAAGTGAACCGATATGATGTGGGGGGAAGTGGGGGGAAGAGGAACGGGTAAAGAGCGACACGAAAATCAACGACAATGTATATTGAGACGTTAACATTAAAAAGACAAAAAGAGAATGAGAAAGCTATTCCCAAGCTTCCCACGGCTGATAGAAGGGGTAGGGCCGCCGACCAACCCCGCACCCCCGTTCTGATATCAGGATCTTTACCTTCACTTCTTCTTCCTCCACTGACCGCAGACCGCACCGCCTCAGACCAGCCTCCCCTCTCAGCGTGCCAAGGCGGAAGTCAGAACACACCACATCCCGTCAGGCCACTCTGGGGTCTCCTAGGGGTGACTGCAGGGGTCGGTTTCCGGTTCCCGGTGTGGGGAGGAGGAGCTCTGTTCTGGAGTCTAGTTCTCTGTGACCTCCCACAGGATCCGCACCTCGATCCTGGGTCCTGCGACTCCTCCATGTACTGACCTGGGTCCATCCGCTTCAGATCAAAGTCCTTCCCTCCTAGAGGAAGTCAGAGGCCGCGATATCAAAGGACGCGTGCCTGGAGCCTCCCGGGGCTGGCAGCTGAGGTAGGACGGGTTGCGCACCCCTTGTCATGAGGTCGAGGGCCTTTCAGCCCTCCATCAGGGTGCTCCTAGCAGGGACTGGGACTCCTTTCTCTGCTGATTCGAGGCGACGTCTCTGTTCCAGACACCCCGTCCCAAGACCCAGAGGCCTCTCCCGGAAGAGAGGGGCCTCTCCGTCACCGTGACCCTCTGGGGCTAAGTGCAGGGCCAGGCTGCAGCGGGGATTCCTCTCTCCTGGGATGGCAGCGCTGTCCTCAGTCCTCTTTCAAGATTCCCACGTTTACTGCTGGCGGAACTCGAGGCTCCTTCCCAAAGTAGCTTGAGTCGGGCCACTGCAGGCCAAGGCTTTCATTGCCCTGAGACCACTAAGGCGGAAATGGGGGTGACTTCAGCCGGCCAGTTCTTCCTGGGGTCTTCCAGGGCTGACAGCAGGGATGGAGCCGGCCTTTGTGGGCCCTACTATCTGCGGTGGGTTCACTCCTCAGTCCTCACTCAGGAGGGCCCTCATCTTGGTTCTTGTCTCCTTGCTTAAATGTTCGGTGGGAGACGCCGTGTCCCTGCCACCTCTGAGCATTTGCCCAGCGGCAACCTTGGCAGAGGATGGCTGCGGGTCCCCGGCTCGATGCTTGACGCGTGCTGCAGCGCCGGTGGCTGTGGAGAATTGTGGGAAGAGAAGCACGCCTCCCACTGGGTCTCTTCCCCAGCCAGACGGAGACTTTGGAAACCCTTCGTTCTGTGGTTTTTTCCCTACACAAATAGGCTTAATAGGTGGGGTTTCGGGAGGTCCCGTTATTTTGAGGCTGTCTAAACCTGCACTGTCCAGTGCAGTGATTTTAATTTTTTTAACCATCATTTCTATTTAACACACACATATATATATATTTTACATGTCTACCAAGTGTACGTTTAGAATATATAAAAAGAATTCATGAAAGAATACCTACCCTTATATTATGTGTGGTTCACTCGCTATTCTATTTCTAGTTCATCATTATTAGAATAGCTTTTCAAAAAGCCACTAGTCACTAAGGTGCTTTCAGGTGGTTATTAGCACAGACACCAATCAACCCGCTCTTTCCGTCTGTCCTGATATTTCCCCAGAAGTATGGGCATCCGTGGTGTGAGGTGCTTGCTTCTCACAAATCATTTTCTTTTGAGCCATTTCTACCTCCTTTTGTTTGCACAGGTGACTGGTCACAATCCCATCTTGTAATACTCTGGCATTCTGTTGTGGAGAAAGTTTCCTCTAGATTTCATTTCATTCGTCTACAAGCTTTTATGTAATTTTAAATTTTTCTTGCTGTTGTGAATGGAATACTTTCTATTACGTTTTTAATTATTTCTTGCGTTTGCGTGACAAGGTTTTTGATCTTGCTATAATGAGCTTCCGTATGTTTTTCTAAAGTGATTGATTCATTTAAATATTCCACGTAGCTGTTACTTTGAATTTTCTTCAATAATAACATTATCACTGGATATTATCTCTTTCTTTTCAATATTCATATCTCTGATTTCTTTTGATATCCATGGCTTTGGCTGTGCGTTCCAGTGCAGTTTTGAATCGTAGAGGAGATAGCATTTATTTTTTTCTTGTTCCTGGCTTTAACGGGAATTTTTCTAACATTGCACTTTTAGGTGTGTTTGCACAGATTTTAGGAAATGGAAGTTCTATTCCAGTGTTAGTTTACTTTTTTGTTTTTAAATACCACAAACTTGTGTTGAATTGCGTTTGAAATGCTTTTTATGTAGCCATTGACTTAAAGTGTTTTTTTTCTCCTATGATTGGTATACAGGGAATTACAATTGAAAGCATTTTCTAATTCAAAGCGTATTTTTATTCCTTGGACACAGTCTGTTTATTTAATTTACTGCTATATTGTACATGCTATTAAGTTATTTAGAGTATTTTCTGCTATAAGAGGGAGCTTGGCTCAAATGTCCTTTGCATGGGGTAGTCCCATCTGGTATTTGAATCAAGGAGCGCTAGCTGGCAAAATAAGTTGAATAATTGCCCATCTTTTTATATGCTTTGAGAGAGTTTATGTAAGATGGTAGTTTGTTTCTCCCCGACCATTTGGTAGAACCGGCCTCCAAAACTGCCACAGCCTGCAACATTTGATTGTGACTTGAGTGTTGAATATAGTTTCAGTTTGTGGTGTTTGATTACCTTTAACTGATCGATTTCACTTAGGATTTCAAATTTAATGGCATGATTCTTATAATAAAAGCTTTTTTATTAGAGAAATTGTGTGTACATATATATATATATCAGTAAAGAGAGTATAGAATGACCCCAGTGTACCAGACACTTAGCACCAACTATCTTCAATACATGGCAATCAGGTTCCAATTATACCCTCACCTACTTCGGTCTCTTGCTACTGGAATAATCTGAAACATATCCAAGGCATTATAGCATTTCATTTCCAAGTATTTCGCATATGAGCGAGAACAAACAATATTTATCTTTCCGTGCCTAACTTATTTCATTTACCAAACATCTTCCAGGCTTATCCATATTGCCATGAATGACAGGATTTCATTATTTTTATGGCTGAGTAGTATTCCATTGTGTATATATACCACATTCGCTTTACCCATTCAATACTTGATGGACATTTGGGTTGATTCCATACCTTGGCTATTGTAAATCGTGCTGCAGTAAACATGGGGGTGCAGGTATCTCTTTGGTATCCTGACTTCCTTTCCTTTGAATAAATACCTAGTAGTGGGATTGCTGGATCCTACGGTTATTCTACTTTTAGTTTCTCTTAGGAACCTCTATACTGTTTTCCATAATGACTGTACTAACTTATATTCCCACCAACAGTGTATAAGAGTTCTCTTTCCTGCACATCCTTGCAGCATTTGTTGATTTTTGCCTTTTTTGATAGTAGCCATTGTCACTGGAGTGAGATGATATCTCCCTATGTTTGCATTTGCATTTCCCTGATGATTCATGACGTTGAGCATGTTTTTATATACTTGTTGGCCATTTGTGTGTCTTCTGTTGAGAAATGTGTATGCAGGTCATTTACCCATTTTGTAATCGGATTATTATGATTATGATTATGATTATGATTATTACTATTATTATTATTGTTATTTTGCTATTGAGTTGTTTGAGTTCCTTGTATATTCTGGATATCAATCCCTTTTAAGAAGAATAATTTGCAAACATTTACTTCCATCCTGCAACTTGCTTCTGCCCTCTGTTGCTTGTTTTCTTTGCTATACAGAATTTTTTTGGTTGCTGTAGTCCCATTTCTCTGTCTTTGCTTTGGTTGCCTTGCTTTGGATGACAGAATACCACTTACTTTCTGGCCCTACAAAATGCTCCAGGATCATTTTATGTGTTTCATGCCCCAGTCCTAGAATCAGCCATTTCTCCAAGGAGCCTTAATTCTTTTTATTGTGTGGTAGTTTCAGAAACCTAGATCTCAGTGCTAGGTGTGTTTCTACTGGGAGTTGTTACTTATAGGCCCTCTCAGCTCTCAGAGCAGTGAAATATGTATGTGTGTATACACATACCTATAAATATTTATACATGTAACCATTTGTGTAGGTATGCACATACCTACAGATATATTTATCAATATATGCTCAACATGAGTTTATGCCGATGTCTCCAACTCTAATCCATTACCACAGAAATCATCCTAACCCCTCGCCTTAACTTACCTGTAACAACTCACCCCAACAGTGAGAAACCTGGCTCTCACCCTCTGCCAGTCCATTCAATCAATTGTTCGATGTATACATGAATAGTGGTTTTAGAATTGTTAACCTGTACTCCTGTGGGAAACAACTTTACCAACTAGACCATAGCACTTAGGTATAGTTCATTTTGACTTTAGCCTGACAACATTAATTTCCAAGTTACTTCGGGCAGCCAATTCTCCCTTATACCCTTCGGTAGGGTTCTTTTATACAGGTGGGATATTTTGCCACATTCTACATCCCATGCTGGGATTCATTGGTTTCCTCAGGTATTTTGTTAAATTTTCATGTATTAGGGTTCATGTGCTTTAAAGTTCTATGATTTTTGACAAATATATACTGTTATGTCCGCACCATTACAGTATCATAAAAAAGTTTCATGCCCTAATAAATCTCCTTTGCTTAACCTACTTATGCGTTTCTTCATATGTTTATCACTGTATACTTTTTCCCCTCTCAAAATGTCGTATAAATAGAGGCTGACACTCTCTAGCCCATTCCAACTGGCTACGTTAACTTAGCAATATGCATTTAAGATTCCTTTATGTTTTTGCATGTCTCTTAGTTCACTCCTTTTATTGATTAATAGTATGCCATTGTAAGGTTGTGTCACCGTTTGTTTACCCTTTCATCTGTTAAAGGATGTCTTGGTTACTTTCAGGTTTTTTCACGATTATCAAATAAGCAGCTGCAAACGTATGAGAATAAGCTCAGTTTTTGGTGTGGATGTAAGTTTTCAGATCAGTTAGACAAATACCCATGAGTGTGCTTGCTGGGTATATGGCGAGACTATGTCCAGTGTTTGTAAGATACTCACAGACTGTCTTCCAAGGTGACTGTATCATTTCTCATCTCTACTAGCAACGAATGAGAGTTTCTGCTCTGCCTTCTCACTAGCAATTGAACTTGTAAAATTTTTTTGATTTTAGACATTCCAGTGGGTGTGTAGAAGTATTTCATTGTTTAATTTGCAGTTCTTTAATAGCAACTGATATTCACCATCTGATCCTATGCTGATTTGCTACTTGTACATGTTCTTTGGTGAGGTGTCTGCTGAGATCCTTTGTCCAGTTTTTAAGTGAGTTGTTTGTGTTCTGCTGTGGAGTTTTAAAAATTCTTTGTATTTTATATACAAATCCCTTATTAGCTAGGTGTCTTGCGACTATTTTCTCACTGACTGTGGCTCTTCTTTTTATTCTCTTTACAATGTCTTTCACAGAGCACACTTTAAAAAAACAAAACAACATCCAACTTATCAATTTTTTCTTTCATGGACCTAAAAGCTCATCATCAAATCCAAGGTCATATAAATATTCTCCTGTGTTTGCTCTTAGAGATTTTATAATTTCTGCATTTTACAATGAGGTCTACAAGCTATTTGGGGTTAGTTTTTGTGAAAGGTGTAAGGTTTTACCTGGGTTCCTTTTTCTTTTTCTTTTTTCTTTCATTTTTTTTGTTTGTAAATTAACTTTCTTTATAAAATGGCTTTGGCACCTTTGTCAGAAGTCAGTTGACTCTATGGGTATGGGTCTATTTCTGTGCATCATTCTAGTTTATTAATCTATATTTCTATTCTTTCATCAATTTTGCATTGTCTTCATTACCGTAGCTTTATAGTAAGTCTTGTAACTGGGTAGTGTATGTCCTCCTACTTTGTTCTTCCTCTGTACTATGTTGTCTATTCTAAGATGTGCTTTTCCATATAAAATATAGAATCAGTTTGTTGATATCTAGAAAATAGTTTGCTGAGAATTTGATCATGTTGAATTAATAGAACATACTGGAAAAAAAAAAAAAAAACCCTGACTTTCTAACAATTTTGTCTTCCAACCCATGAACATGGAATAACTCCATTTATTTTGATCTTTTCTTTCTTTCATCAGTGCTTTGTAGTTTCCACACACAAATCCTATACACATTTTGTTAGATTTATACCTAGGTATTTCATTTTGGGGAACTATTGTAAATGATATTTTTAATTTAAAAATCCAATTGTTCATGTCAGTGTCTGGGAAAACAATTTTTATTATATTAATCTTATTTCCTTTGACCTTGCTACACTTACGTTTTAGTTCCAAAAGTTTTGTTGTTGCTGGGATTTTCTATATGGACAAACATCTCTTTGGTGGACAAAGGGAGCCATAACTTTTCCTCTCCACAATACACATATTTTCTTTTCTTGTCTTGTCTTACTGCACCAGCTAGGACTTCTGGTATGATGGTGGATAGGAGTGGTCAGAGGAGACATCCTTGCCTTTTTCCTGATCTTTGGTGGAAAGCATCTAGTTTCTCATTAAGTATGATGTTACCTGTAGGGTTTTTGTACATGCTCTTTAAGCTAAGGAAGTTCCCTTCTATTTCTAGTTTGCCGAGACTGTTTCTGTCAGGAATGTGTGTTGAATTTTATCAAATGACTTTCTGTGTAAATTAATATGATAATATGATAGTTTTTCTTTCAGCTGTTGATGTCATGAATTACATTAAATCATTGTTGAATGTTGAAGCAGCCTTGTATACCTGTAACAAATCTCACTTGGCCATGGTGTATAATGTTTTTGTATGTTGTTGAACTGCATTTGCTTATTGAATCTATGTTCATGAGAGATATTGGTCTGTAGTTTTGCTTTTTTGTGGTACCTTTCATTGGTTTTGTTGTTAGGGTAATGGTTTCATAGAATGAGTTAGGAGTTTTCCCTCCGCTTCTATCTTTTGAAAGAGATTGTGAAGAATTGCTCATAATTCTTCCTTAAATGTTTGGTAGTATTTACCAGTAAAACCAACCAGGCCTGGTGGTTTCTCTTTTAGAAAGATATTAATTATGGATTCAGTTTATTTGATGGATATACCTTCTTCTAGGTTATCTTTTTATCCTTGTGTGAGTTTTTGTAGTTTGTATAATTGAAGATGATTTTATCCAATTTATTAAATTGTCACATAGAGTTGTCATGGTATTATCCTTGGAATGTCAAGGAGATCACTATGACCTCTTTCTCATTTCTGATACTGGTCATTTGTGTCTTCTATCCTTTTTTCTTGATTACCCTTGCCAGAAGATTATTAATTTTGTTGATCTTTTCAAATAACTAGATTTTGGTTTTACTGATTTTCTGTATTCTTTTCTTGTTTTTAATTTTACTGATTTCTGCTGAACTTTTTATTATTGATTTTCTTCTGCTTTCTTTAGACTTATTTTGTTCTTCATCCTCTATACTCTTGAGCTGTAATCTCAGGCTTTGATTTTAGATTTTTTTTCTAATACATGCATTTAGTGCTATTAATTGATCCCTAAGCACTGCTTTTGCTAATATCACGCAAATTTTGATAACTTGCATTTTTATTTTAACTTATGTCCCCAATTTGATTACTTGGATAAAATTATCTTCAATTACACAACCTACAAAAACTCACACAGATAACCTAGAAGAAATTTTAAAATTGCTCTTAGGGCTCTTTCCCTGGCCCCTGAGGTGTCAGGAAGGGCGTCGTTTCATTTAGACGTTAAATTCTCCCTTTCTGCTCCTGTCGGTATTCTAGTTACTTAAATGTTACACCTTCTGAAATTGTCCCAAAGTTCTTGAATATTGTTTTCTGTTTTTTTAAATTACTTTTTCTTTTTGCATTTGAATTTGGGAAGTTTCTATAGACATACTTTTGAGCTCACTGATTCTTTCCTTAGTCTGTTCAGTCTATCAATGAAGTCTTATCAAAAGTATTTCTCTTAGTGTTTTTCTGTTAGTGTTTTTCTTTCCAGCATTTCCTGTTAAATATTACAGTTTTCTATCTCTGCTTACATCTTCTTACCTATCTGCTCTTGCATACTGTCTGCTTTTTTCATTACAGCCCTTGACATCTTAGCCATATTTCTTTTAAATTCCCTGACTGATCATTTCTGCATCCGTGTCATAGCTGTGTCTAGTTCTGATGTTCGCTTTGTCTCTTCAGACTATATTTTCTTGCCTTTTAGCATGCCATGTAACTTTTTGTTTTTGTTGAAATGACAGCCATGTTACATTCAGTAGTATGAACGGAGGCAAATAGGCCTTAATAGTGTGATGTTGTATGTCAGTAGAAGTTGGACTGTATTTAATGTTTATGGCCCTGTAGGTGCCAGAGGCTTTGAATTTCTTTAATGTTCTTGGTTTCCTTTCCTCCTCACTTTGGGTTTCTCTACACGCTACTTCTTAAATAGATTCTCTGTCTTACAGTTCTTTCAGCTGTGAACTGCTGTTATTATGGTAGAGGCCTGTTAATGTGGGAAGGTGTGGGAAAGGGAAAGCCTTCTGCAATCTTATGATTAAGTCTGTCTTTTATCGTGTCTGTTTTTACTGGGCTGTGTTCTTCAGAAGTTTTTCTTACCTACTTCTGTCCCTTAGCTGAGATAGAAATGCTAACGGAGGCTGGGGTAAGTTAAGTGCCCTTCTCCCCATGTGAGATAAGGCTCTGGTAATGTCTTTGTCACTAGAGGTAGGTCTGTGTTACAGAAAAGGCACAGGGTGTATTTCAGAATGATTACTTTCCCTCTCCTACTGCCAAAGATATGATGTGAATTTTTGGCTCCTCTCTATGGGAGTCTGATGGAGCTCTTAGAGGTAAAAGCTACGAAAGTGTGGGGACCCCCTAAGACTGTAGGTTCAGGAGTTTTTCAGTCTCATGCAAGTTCACACTCAGTCTCCATCGATTTGTTCATGTTTCCATTTCCGTTTTCCTACCAGTTTGTAGCTCCAGTGGCTTCTGCTCAAAGTAAGCTGGTCTCAGCTGTGTTTGACCTCATTTGCCTGTCATCCCCTAATTTTGGAGCAGCAGTTTTCCATGTAATCTCAATTCTCTGATAGGTTCAGGAAAACTCGTTGAGTTTCAGTTTGTTCAGCTTTTTTCTTGCTGTAAGGATGGGAGTGAAAATTTCCACGCACTTTACATGTGAAAGCTGAAAATGAAAGGTACCACATTTTTCATGAGAATTTTAAACTTATTTTCTTTTTTAACAAATTCAGAAAATCAGAAGGTACGAAAATGATGTAAGAGAAATCTGTGTACCCACTACCAGATTTTTATTTCTGGACAGATTGCTATAACTTCAGCTTGTGGCTTAATTTGAGGGAATGAGTCTGGAGTCTCATGCCTGTCAAGAGTCTATCAGAATCTTTCGGACCCACTTTAGGGGAGACCCAGTGTGCTCAGAGAGGAAGTTATGGCTCAGTAGGTTGTTACGTTATTTCCATTCTTTTGCTGTTGTAAAGACTGTCACTACCAGTAACCTTGCATGTATGCCATTTTGCATATACATGAGTATATCTTTAGAATGAATTCATTTTAGTGGAATGCTTCCAGGTCAAAGGATACGTATACGTGCATTTTCTATTTCTTCTGTCAACCTTGGTAATATATTAATCATTTATTTTCGAAAATATTATCATATAATATAAATTGTCCAGTATTCTGGCTTCAGTTCGTTCATTGTATGATCTTACATTCTAAACTCTCTGATTTATTTCCATGTCACTTTTTCTTTTTTTCTCATGACCACTGTGGTTTTATTTCTCAAGACTTGCCAGAGGTTTGTTTTATTGTTTTTAAGAACTACCTTGATGTTTGATTTTATTTATCAATTTTATTTTTCTTGCCTGTGTATTTTCTATTTCATTAGTTTCTTATATTATTTTGATTATTTCCTTCATCCTATTTTCCTTTGGTTAATATACTTGTTCTTTTTCTTGTTCATTTGTTTAATTGAATGTGTAATTTATTTGGTTTGTTTCCCGTTTTCTAAATAATTTCTAATGAATGCATTTAAGACTCTACATTTTCTGTGAATATTGCTATTTGTATGTATCCCATGGGTATTGATATGTAATGATCTCATTGTCTTTCATACTCACATGTTCAGATTTTCTATTTCCTCTCTACTCGGGTTATTTAGATGTATAGTGGTATTTTCCAGGTGGTTTGTTTATCTATCTGTCTGTCTTCTATCTAATCATCATCTGTCTGTAAGTCTATCACATTTGTTTATTTTTGCAATTCATTATGGTGCCGGAATCTGGCTTTTATGATTTCTATTTAGGGAAACTGAGGAAATTTTAGTCCCCTAGTACATGATCAACTTTTGCAAATATCACATTTGAAAAGGATATATTTTTGTGTGTGCTTTGCATGCAGAGCTCTACCTATTTATGTATATTTAATGGTCTAAGCTCTATCTGTCTATCATCTACCTATGGTAAGCCCAAGCTCCTGTAATATAGACTCTGAAACACGATGACTAAGGAAAAATAGTCATTAATTTGTCTTTTCTACAGCATTCTTAATTTATGTGACCCAGGTTAGGGGACAGCTTTGCTTTTTCTGGTCAGTCTAGGACCCACGAGTCTTCCATTTTGCTGCTTTGCCATACCTGGAATGTTGTCCTTGTTTGCATGATTTGACATGGGACTCACCACCAGGCATTGGGAATGAGAAAGAGGACATCAAGCTGAATGCTTTTTATATAAGCAGTGCAGGCATGACTAGCACACAGCACAGCTGCTAACATCCCATTCAATAAAAACTTAGTGAACACTGTACCCCACAGATATGTACAATCAATTTTGTTTTGATAAAAATAAATACACACACAAAAAAACTTAGTTAGTGGCACTCACCTGGGTGAACCAGAGGCTGGAAATGGGGACTCTAGGTGGGTAGACAAGCGTAGCAATCTGCCACAATATATATTCACGGTTTATGATTTTGTGCATATGTGAATTCATTTATTAAATGATGTTCAAATCTTGTGTATTTCTATTGTTAGTTTTACCTTTTTTACATGCTCACTTTTTAAAAATTCAATTTAATTTACTTTTATCCACATACAATATGTTTGATTTTTGTGTCCCTTTACCGAATCCTCCCTCCCCCCTCCCTCTCCCCTTCTGTCCCATCAACCTCATATCTGTTCACTCATCTTAACAACTTCAAGGAATTGTGATTGTTGTGTCTTTCCACCCCCCTGTTTGTATGTGTATTTATTTATTCATTTTTAGCTCCCACAAATAAGTGAGAAGGTGGTATTTCTCTTTCTGTGCCTGACCTGTTTCACTTATAATTTTCTCTAAGTCCATCTATGTTGTTGCAAATGGTAGTATTTCATTCTTTTTTATAGCAGAGGAGTATTCCATTGTGTAGATATACCACATTTTCCGTATCCACTCATCTGATGATGGACATTTGGGCTGGTTCCAAGTCTTGGCTATTGTAAATAGTGCTGCAATGAACATTGGAGTGCAGGTATCCCTTCGGCATGATGATGTCCATTCTTCTGGGTACATACTCAGCCATGGAATAGCTGGGTCATAAAATAGATCTATCTGCAATTGTTCAAGGAACCTCCATACCATTTACCATAAAGGCTGTACCATTTTGCAGTTCCACCAGCAGTGCATGAGAGTTCCTTTTTCTCCACAAACTCACCAGGATTTATCATTCACAGTGTTTTGCATATTAGCCATCCTAACTGGGGTGAGATGGTATCTCATTGTGGTTTTGATTTGCATTTCCCGAATGCTGAGTGATGTTGAGCATTAACATGCTCATTTCTGAGAAAGAATTGTTAAAATTTCCTACTGCGACTGTATATATGTCCATTTCTCCTTGCTTCTCTGGTATTTTTTGCTCCGCACATTTTAACGTGGGATTGTTAGATAAATGTTAGGGGTTATTATAAACTATACTCTTCCAACACGTTGAATGCATTTTACCTTGATATCTACACTGTATGATAATAATATTGTCCCTGCAGCTTCCTTTTCTTTGGCATTTGCCTGAGGTGTATGTGTATCTATTTATGTTCCTACTTTCTCGCTGATTTTGTTTTAGCAATGCCAAATAAATAGCATGTAACTAGATTTCTTTTTAAAATAATCTGAATGTCTGTTTCTTTTAATGGGATAGATTTAATCAGCTTCCATATTTTTAAATTACACATACAAAGCTTACATATATTTTAAACATTTTGATGTAAATTTTTGTAACAGCTTTATTGGGATATAATACCTTACAATTTACATACCATGCAATTGATCCATTTAAAGTGTACAATTTCACGGTTTTTAATATGCTCACAGAGTTGTGCAACTATCAGCACAATCAATTTTAGAACATTTTTATCATCCCAAAAGAAACCCTGTACACTTCAGTTATTACTCTCTGACCTGTCCTGTACCTGCTAGACTGAGAAGACCACTAATCTACATTCTTTCTCTATAAATTTGCTTACTGTGGACATTTCATACAAGTGCAGTTATATAATACGTAATCTCTTGTGACTGTTCTTTCATGTAGCGTAATATTTTTAAGGCTCACCCATGTCGTAGAATGCATCAGTACTTCATTCTTATATGTGGCTGAATAATATTCCATTATATGGCTATACCGTATTTTCTATCCACTTACTTACTGATGGATATTTGGGTTGTTTTCACCCTTTGGCTGTTAAAATAGTGCTGCTATAAACATACATGTACAAGTTGTTTGGACGTATATTTTCACATATTGTGGGTATATACCAAAGAGTAGAATTTCTAGGTCAAATGATAACTATACATTTTACTTTTCAAGGAAATGTCAAACTCTTTTCCAAAGTAGCTGCACCATTCACAGTGTACAGCTTTCCAATTACTTCACATCCTCACCAACACTTGTTGTGATCTGCCATTTTGTTTGTAGCCATCCTACTGGATGTGAAATGGTATCTCATCTGTGGTTTTAATTTGCATTTCCCTGATGATGAGCATCTTTCATATGCTTTTTGGCCATTTGTGTATCTTCTTTGGAGAAATATCTTTGCAAGTCCCTTGCTCAATTTTAAATTGGATTGCTTATCTTCTTGTTGTTAAATGTTCTTCATACATTCTAGATGCATATCAGATATATGATGTGCAGATATTTTCTTCCGTTCTGTGGGTTGTCTTCTCACTTTCTTGATAGTGTCCTTTGAAGCACAAAAGTTTTTATTTTATTGAAATTTAATTTATCTAGTATTTACTATTGTTGCTTTTGCTTTTGGTGTCATATTGAAGAAAACATTGCCAAATCCAAGACCATGAAGATTTATTCCCATTTTTTTCTAAAAGTTTTATAATGTTAGCCTTTACATTTAGGTCTTTGTTCATCTTGAATTAATTTTCATATATGGAATGAGGTAGTGGTCCAACATCATTTTTCGGCATGTGGCTTTCCAGTGGTCCCAGAACCATTTATTAAAATGATTGTTCTTTCCCCATTGGATGGTCTTGGAACCTATGTCAACAATCAATTGACCATGGAACTTTCATTTTATTTCTGGCCTTTCAATTCTATTCTCTTTTTCTATACATCTTTATGCCACTATCACACTGTGTTGAGTACTGTAGCTTTATAATAAATTTTGAAATCAGAAATTGTGAGTCCCCGAACTTTGTTCTTATTTTCCAAGATTGTTTTAGGCATTCAGGGTTCTTTGCAATTCCATATAAATTTCAGGATCAACTTTTCCATTTCTGCAAAATAAGAAGGTAAAACTTTGATAGGAAATGCATTGAATCTGTAGCTCAGGTTTTGCAGCATTGCCATGTTCATAATATTAAGTCTTCCAATACCTGAATACAGTTTGTCTTTTAATTTATTTAAGTCCTTAATTTCTTTCAGCAATGTATTGTAGTTTTCAGTGTACAGGTATTACACCTCCTTAGTTAAATTTATTCTGAAGTTTTTACTTAATAGTAATGCTGTGAACCTCCATCAAAATTGAAGTTAAATGGGGTTGTTTCTCCCCTCCCCCTTTTTGTATTGAAACATAATTGATTATACATATTCGTGGAATACAGATTTTACTATCAATATTTGTGTACAATAAGTGATGATCAAATCAGGATGTTTAGCCTATTCATCACTGCACAACGTAGTAATTCTTTATGTCCATTAAACAGTTTCTCGCTAACTTCCCTTCCCCCTTTCCCACCTCTAGTAACCACAGTTCTGTTCTCACCTTCTGAAAGTTCAGTGTACTGTTGTGATTGCCTTCCTTCCTTCTTTCCTTCCTTCCTTCCTTCCTTCCTTCCTTCCTTCCTTCCTTCCTTCCTTCCTTCCTCTGTTTTCTTTCGTCCTTTCCTCCCACTTATGAGTGACGACATCCTTTTCTGTGCTTGGCTTTATTCACTTAACATGATTTTCTCCAAGCTCATCCATGTTGCTGTGAATGGCAGAATTTCATTCTTGTTTACGGCTGAGCAGTGTCCATTGTGTACATATACCATATTTTCCCGATCTAGTCATTCATCAGTGGACATTGAGGTGGGTTCCAACTCTTGCCTATTGTAAATAGAGGTGTGATGAACATGGGAGTGCAGGTAACCCTTTGACATGATGATTTCTGTTCCTTTGGGTATATACCCAGTAGTGGGATTGCTGGATCATATGGTCACTCTATCTGCAATTGTTTGAGAAACATCCATACTGTTTTCCATAGTGGCTGTACTAATTTACAATCCCACCAACAGTGTAGAAGATTTCCCCATTCTCCACATCCTCATCAGCATTTGTTATTTTCTGTCTTTTTGATAATAGGCAGTCTAACTGAGGTGAGATGGTATCTCAAAATGGTTTTGATTTGCATTTCCCTGATGTTTAGTGATGCTGAGCATTTTTTCATGTGCCTGTTGGTCTTTTGTATATTTTCCTTTGAGAAATGCCTACACAGCTCCTTTTCCCATTTTTAAATTGCATTCTTCGTTATTTTCCTGTGAAGTTGTTTGAGTTCCTTGTATATTCTGGATATTAATCCCTTGTCAGATGTATAGTTTGCAGATATTTTCTACTATTCTCTAGATTGTCTTTTCATAATGTTGGTTGTTTCCTTTGCTGTGCAGAAGCTTTTTACTTTGATATAATCCCATTTGTTTACTTATTGTTTTGTTGCCTGTGCTTCTGGAGTCTTACTCATAAAATCTTTGCCCAGTTCTGCTTCCTGAAGTATTTCCCCTATGTTTTCCTTTAAGAGTTTTATAGTTTCTGGTCTTATATTTAAGTGTTTAGTCCATTCTTAGTTGATTTTGGTATATGGTGAGAGGTATGGGTCTAGCGTCATTCCTGTATATGTGGATGTCCAATTCTCCCAACACCATTTATTGAAGATGCTTTCCTTTCCCCAATGTATGTTATTGGTGCCTGTGTCAAAGATCAGTTGGCTGTCAATATGCGGATTGATTTCTGGGTTCCCTATTCTGTTGCATTGGTCTGTGTTTCTGTTTTTATGCCAGTACCGTGCTGTTTTGGTTACTATAGCCTTGCAGTATAGCTTGAAGTCAGGTAGTGTAGTGTCTCCTGATTTATTTTTTTTGCTCAGGATTGCTTTGGCTATTTGTGGTCTTTTGTTGCTCCCTATGAATTTTGGGATTGCTTTTTTCTATTTCTGTGAAGAATGGCATTAGTATTTTGATGAGGATTACATTGAATCTGGAGATTGCATTGCATAGTATGGACATTTTCACAACATTAATTCTTCCAGTGTGTGAACATATAGTGTCTTTCCGTCTTTTTGTGTCCTCTTTAATTTCTTTCAGCAGTCATTTGTATAATGACATAATTCTCATTCTTAACTTTAGTTTTGGACTGGTCATTGCTGGTGTATACTAATACAGTAATTTTTTCCATGTTGATCTTATATCCTGCGATCCTGCTGAACTCATTTATTAGGTCTAATATTTTTTTCCCTGGTTTTCTAGGATTTTCTGTATACAAATTTATGTCACCTACAAATAAATGTAGTTTTACTTATTCCTTTCCAATCTGGATATGCCTTTTATTCCTTGCCTAATTTGTCTGACTAGAACTTACAGTAAAATGTTAAATGGAATTGGCAAAAGCAGACATCCTTGTCTCCTTCCTGATTTAAGGGGGAAAGTATCCTATCTCTCACTATTATGTATGATGTTAGCTGAATATATACCGATGATGGCATATAATTGTATCTTTTTAAAAATCCAATATGGCAATACCTGCCTTTTGACTAAATCACTTAATCCATTTACATTTAATATCATTATTGAATAATTGCAATTATGCCCATAATTTACTTTTTGTTTTCTATATATCTCATGTGTCTTTGTTTCTCTACTTTTCTACTGCTGTCTTTTTTTGTATTATGTGGATATTTTATACTGTAACATTTAGTTCCTTAATTATTTTTTTTTACTACATTTTTAGTTATTTCCTTAATGGTTTCACTAGGGCTTACCATATACATCTTATCTTATCAGAATCTCCTTCATATTTCTGGTTGCTCAGTTCCAGTGCTATAGGTAAACATTACATTTATATAGCTGTATTCTATTTTTCCCTTTTTAGTGATATTTTTATTATACGTATTAAATCTATGTATGTTACAAATTCGATATTACATTGTTAGAATTATTACTTTATCTTCATGTATTTTAACGAAGATAAGAGAAGTATATATTAATAGTTTATGTTATATTAACATTTTTATTCACCATATTCAGTTCTCTTCATTTGTTCATATGGATTCAAGTCACCATCTGGTGTTATTTTCTTATCTCAATACATCTTTGCTCACACCCACGTCCTTTGTGCTATTAGTGTTAAATGTATTACTTTTATGTGTGTTACTGGTCCAACAATACAATTAACTTCCAATAATTGCTGGTTAATGCTCAATTGTTTTTAACAATGCCCTAGGACATAAATTGCTCCATGGACTGATCCAATTAAATGTGGGCTCCTTTGCAGGAATAGTGTTTGAGTTCAGTGTTTTAGACTTGCCTTGACGCAGGAGGGCTCTTAGCTATCTCTTTTCCTGGTTATTTTTGGTAAACCAGCTGGCCTATGGTTTAGTTATATCTCTAATGGATCTACCAGTATTCTCTTCACTGCTTTTTATCACAACATCCATTGCTTTTAGAGTGCTTTCAGGCTTGAAACTTCTCATGCTCTATATCAAATGAAGTCAGTTCCTTTAGGTAAAGCTTCAGAGGTCTCTGTTCTAGTACTTTGCCTCTCCCCCTGGTCAAAATCTGAGCCATGTTTCTGGAGCTAAAGGCAGAACCGGTGGAATAGTTCTTCTACATAACACTCCTGCTCTAGAAGCAGGGTGCTTGATGTGTGTGTGGAGCAGGGGGCTGGGGGTGCATGCGGGGGCAGTGTCAGTGGCTTCAGGTCTTAATGTCTTGCCTTTCCTGGCACGAGAACCCTGCCTTATGAGGTAAGGCAAATCAAACCCCGGTATTCCTAGTGTGCCGTGCCATGGACAGAGTTTCTGTCTCATGGGTGTGGGTTGGGTTGAAGAAGAGAAACCCCACTTCTTAATCACACTGCCCTGGAACTTAGCCTCAGCAATAGGTAGCTTGGGGTGGGATGAGAAATGTTGATGGTTGAAAAGTAAACTAAACTGGAGACTCGGCCTGAAGAATCGCTGAGCAGGCAAAACCAATTAAGCCACATAAGTGACCTAAGCTTTGCTTGATTTGCAAATATAAGTGAAACAACTCGAGCGATTTCTTGTAAATTCCTATACTAAAAAAACCCAAATAATAAAAGTTAAGCTCCATCAATCAGAAGTAGCCAACAAACTTATGATTATATAACTAGAGACTTTCTTATGGAATAGACCAAATATGACAACTGTATAACTGTACCCAAATATTTTCTTTGCTTTACTCCTCTGTTTGTCCTATAAAAGCCTTCCCATTGCATTCCTTCAGTGGAGCTTTTGAACCACTTCTGGTCTGAAGTTGCTTGATTCATGAATCATTGTTTGCACAAATATACTTTAAAATTGTAGTGTGTCTCAGTTTACCTTTCTAACAATGTCATTCCTCTGCAGGAAAAATACCATCCTCTTCAACTGACTCTCGGGGAAGAGGGAGCTTTATGTTCTCAGCTGCATCATCTGGAATAGAGTTTCCTTCACAGTGTGATACAAGGGAGGAGGGAGGGAGTGGGTCATGCTTTAAATGCCAAAGACTTTCACTGTTGTTACCAAATGTTAGTAGTTTTTCTTGAATATGTTTTTCTTCATTTGCTATATTCTGGTAGGACCATTTCCAGAGATTGAAATGGTTGTTTTAAAAATAACTTTTACCAGTTTCGTTGGGGAGTGGAATGGATCCATGGAACTCTTTTTGTCGCCAAGGAAGAAGTAGAATTCTCTCGATGTAATTCTTGTTACTTAGGTTTTTTTTTTATGTTTATATTGGTTTTCTTGTCATTTATTTCTCCATTTTTTCTGTGGTCTGAATGTGTCCTCCAAAATTCATACGTTGAATTCATATATTGAAACTTAATTGTCAATGTGATAGTATTAAGAGGTGGGGACTTTAAGAGGGTGGGGCCCTCGTGGAAGACATTAGGTCCCTTATAAAAGAGCTTGAGAGAGTGCGTTCACTCTTTTCTGCTATTCCACCACATGAGGATATAGCATTTGTCTTCTTTCTTTATCCTTCTGTCCCTTCTGCCATGTAACGACACAGCAAGAAGGCCTTCATGAGACATACAACCTGCTGGCAACTTGATCTTGGACTTCCCAGCCTCCAGAATGGTGAGAAAGAAATTTCTCTTCTTTAAAATTACCCAGACTGTAGTATTGCGTTATAACAGCACAAATGAACTAAGACAATTTTCTTCTTCCCTCATTTTTGCTAGATAGATACCCTTGTATTTTTCCCCTGTACCGTAATCTACTGTTTTGGAAGTTCTTCTATTTATTTCCATTCTGCAAGTTGTTGCCTTAAAAATTCTAGCAAATTGGGGTTTCTGGTTAGCTCAGTCAGTTAGAGTGTGATGTTGATAACACCAAGGTACCAGATTCGATCTGTGCTACCACCCAGCCACAAAAACAAACAAACAACAACAGCAAAAAACTTCTATGTCTGTCTCTGTGTGTGGGTCTGTCTGTGTGTCCTCTTACTGTGCATCTTTCTGTCTGTGTGTCTGCTTGTCTGATTGTCTTTGTGTCTCTGTGTCTGTCTGTGTGTCTGTATTTCTGTGTGTCTGTCTGTCTGAGTTTTTGTCTGCTGTGTCTGTCTGTGTCTGTCTGACTGTCTCTGTCTGTGTGTCCTCTGATTGTGTCTTTCTGTCTGTGTGTCTGTCTGTGCGTCTTTCTGTCTGTGTCTGTATTTCTGTGTGTGTTTCTGTCTCTGTGTCTGTTTGTCTGTCTCTGTCAGTCTGTGTGTCAGTCTTTCTGTGTGTCTTTCTGTCTGAGTTTCTTTCTCTTTGTGTGTCTGTCTGTCTGAGATTCTGTCTGTCTACATGTCTGTCTATGTGTCTCTGTCTGTCTGTGTGTCTTCTGTCTGTGCGTCTTCCTCTATCTGTGTCTGTCTGTGAGTCTGTGTGTCTGTGTGTCTGTCTGTTTCAATCTGTGTGTTTTTCTGTCTGTGTGTCTTCTGTCTGTGCGTCTTTCTGTCTCTGTCTGTTTGTCTGTGTGTCTTTCTGTCTCTGTGTCTTTATGTCTGTGTGTCTGTCTGTGTTTCTGTTTGTGTGTATTTCTGTCTCTGTGTCTGTATGTCTGTGTGTGTTTCTGTCTGTGTGTTTGTCTGTGTGTCTTTCTGTCTCTGTGTATGTCTGTCTGTGTGTCCTCTGTCCGTGCGTCTTTCTGTCTGTGTGTCTGTCTGTCTGTGTGTCTTTCTGTCTCTGTGTCTGTCTGTCTCTGTGTCTGTCGGTCTGTGTGTCTGTGTGTTTTTCTGTGTGTTTGTCTGTGTGTCTACTGTCTATGAGTCTTTCTGTCTCTGTCTGTCTGTGTGTCTGTGTGTCTGTCTCTCTGTGTGTTTGTCTGTGTGTCTTCTTTCTGTGCGTCTTTCTTTCTCTGTCTGTCTGTCTGTCTCTGTCTGTGTGTCTGTCTCTCTGTGTGTCTGTCTGTCCGTCTCTGTCTGTCTGTGTGTCTCTCTGTCTGTGTCTCTGTCTGTCTGTGTGTCTTTCTGTCTCTGTGTCTGTCTGTGTGTCTGTCCGTCTGTGTTTCTTTCTGTCTCTGTGTCTGTCTGTCTGTACGTGTGTCTGTCTGGGTGTCTGTCTGAGTTTCTGTCTGTCCGTGTCTTTGTGTCTATGTGCCTGTCTCTCGGAGTGTCTGTGTGTCTGTGTCTGTGTCTGTCTGTCTGTTTCTGTCTGTGTGTCTGTCTGTCTCAGTCTGTCTGTGTGTCTTCTGTCTGTGCGTCTTTCTGTCTGTGTATCTGTCTGTCTGTGTGTCTTTCTGTCTCTGTGTCTGTCTGTCTGTGTTTCTGTCAGTCTGTGTGTCTGTCTGTCTCTGTCTGTGTCTGTCCGTATCTGTCTGTGTGTCTTTCTGTCTGTGTGTGTGTCTGTCTGTCTGTGTGTCTGTCTGTGTGTCTGTCTGTCCGTCTCTGTCTGTCTGTGTGTCTTTCTGTCTGTCTGTCTCTGTGTGTCTGTATGTCTGTGTGTCTGTCTTTCCGTCTCTGTCTGTGTGTCTGTCTGTCTGTGTGTCTGTCTCTGTGACTTTCTGTCTGTGTGTCTGTCTGTTTTTCTGTCTGTACGTCTCTGTCTGTGTGTCTGTCTGCCTGTGTGTCTTTCTGTCTCTGTGTCTGTCTGTGTGTCTGTCCGTCTGTGTGTCTTTCTGTCTCTGTCTGTCTGTCCTCCTGTCTTTCTGCCTGTCTGTCCTTCTGTCTTTGTGCGTTTCAGACTGTGTGTCTTTCTGTCTGTGTGTCTTTCTGTCTGTCTTTCTGTCTGTGTTCCTTTCTGTCTGTGTGTCTTTCTGATTGTGTGTCTTTCTGTCTGCGTGTCTTTCTTCTGTGTGTCTTTCTGTCTGTGTATCTGTCTGTTCTTCTGTTCGTGTGTCTATCTGTCTGTCAGTCTGTTCCTTGGTCTGTCTGTCCTTCAGTCTGTCTGTCTTTCTGTCTCTCTGTGTCGGTACGTAAATCTTAGTACATCTTTTAAAATTTGTCTTTGTGTCTTTCTGTCTCTGTGGCTTTCTGTGTGTCTTATAATTTGTCTTTGTGTCTTTCTGTCTCTGTGGCTTTCTGTGTGTCTTTCTGTATGTGTGTCTGTCTCTCAGTGTCCTTCTGTCTGTGTATCCTTCTGTCGTGGTGTTCTTCTGTCTCGGTGTCTTTCGTTTGATGTATCAGTCTCTGTGTCCTTCTGCCTGTTTTTCCTTCTGTTTGTTTGCCCTTCTGTCTTGGTGTCCTTCTGCCTGGGTGACTTTCTGTCTATATATACATTTGTATCTGTATCCTTCTGTCTCTATGTCACTCTGCCTGTTGTGTCCTTCTGTCTGTGTGTCTGTCTGTCTCTGTGTCTAGCTGTCTGTGTGTCTGTCTGAGTGTCTGTGTTTCTGTCTGTCTGAGTTTCTGTCTGTCTGTCTCTGTATGTCTGTGTGTCTGTGTGTCTGTGTGTCTTTCTGAGTGAGTTTCTTTCTGTCTCTGTCTCTGTCTGTCTGAGATTCTGTCTGTGTGTTTGTCTCTCTCTGTCTGTGTGTATTTCTGTCTGTGTGTCTTGTGTCTGTGCGTCTTTCTATGTGTCTGTCTGTCTCTGTGTCTGTCTGTCTGAGTTTCTGTCTGTGTCTTTCTGTCTATGTGCCTGTCTGCCTGAGTGTATGTCTTTCTGTGTCTGTCTCTCTGTGTCTGTTTGCCTGTGTCTGTCTGTCTGTGTGTCTGTTTCTGTCTGTCTCTGTCTGTCTGTCTGTGTGTCTGTCCTTCTGACTTTCTGTTTGTCTGTGTCTGTCTGTTTCTGTCTCTGTGTCTGTCGGTCTGTCTGTGTGTCTTTCTGTCTGCCTGTCTCAGTTTCTCTCTGTCCATTTGTTCTTGTCTGTCTCAGTCGGTCAGTCTAATGGTAGGTCTGTTTGTCAGTACATGTGTCTTTCTGTCTCTCTGTGTGTTTATCCGTCCATCTTAGTCTGTCTTTTTTACTTTGCATCTGTGTCTTTCTGTCTTTCTGTCCAACTGTCTGTGTGTTTTTCTGTCTGTGTGTCTTTCTGCCTGTCTGTCATTCTGCCTGTATGTCTTTCTGTCTTTTTGTCTTTCTGTCTGTGTGTCTTTCTGACGGTGTGTCTTTCTGTCTGTGTGTCTCTCTGTAGGTGTTTCTTTCTGCCGGTGTTTCTTTCTGTCGGTGTGTATCTCTGTCCATCTGTTTGTGCGTCTGTTTGTCAGTTTGTTCATTGGTCAGTCAGTCTTTCAGTCCCTGTGTCTTTCTATCTCTCTGTGTGTCTCTCCGGAAATCTTAGTATGTCTTTTTTACTTTGTCCTTGTGTCTCTCTGTGTGTTTTCTGACTGTGTGTCTTTCTGTCTGTGTCTTTCTGTATGTGTGTGTGTTGGTCTGTGTGTCCTTCTGTCTCTGTGTCCTTCTGTCTCTGTGCCCCTCTGTCTGTGTGTCCTTCTGCCTGTTGAATCCTTCAGTCTGTTTCCTTCGGTTTGTGTGTCCGTCAGTTTCTTTGTCTCTCTGTCTGTGTGTCTGTCTGTCTGAGTTTCTGTCTGTCTGTGTCTGTCTGTGTGTCTTTCTGGCTCTGTGTCTGTCTGTGTGTCTGTCTGAGTTTCTGTCTGTCTTTGTCTGTCTATGTGTCTTTTTGTCTGAGTTTCTGTCTGTATGTGTCTGTCTGTCTGATTGTCTGTCTGGCTGTATCTTTTTTTCTGTGTCTGACTGTCTGTCTGTGTGTCTGTCTGTCTGTCTCTGTCTCTCTGTGTGTCTGTCTGTGTGTCCTCTGAGTGTGCGTCTTTCTGTCTATGTGTCTGTCTGTCTGTGTGTCTTCTGTCTGTGCATCTTTCTGTCTCTGTGTCTGTCTGTCTGTGTGTCTGTCTGTCTCTGTCTGTGTGTTTGTCTATCTGTGTGTCTTTGGTCTGTGCGTCTTTCTGTCTCTGTGTCCGTCCTTCTGTGTGTCTGTCTGTCTGTGTGTCTGTCTGTGTGTCTGTCTGTCTCTGTGTCACTCTGTCTGTCTCTGCCTGTGTTGGGTCCCTCTGTGTGTCCTCTGACTGTGCGTCATTCTGTCTGTGTATCTGTTTGTCTTTCTGTCTCTATGACTGTCTGTGTTTCTGTCTGTGTGTCTTTCTGTCTCTGTGTCTATCTATCTGTGTGTCTGTCTTTTTGTGTGTCTTTCTGTCTGTGTTTCTTTCTGTCTGTGTGTCTGTCGGGGATTCTGTCTGTCTGTTTGTCTGTCTGTCTGTCTCTGTCTATCTGTGTGTCTGTCTATCTGTGTGTCTTCTGTCTGTGCGCCTTTCTGTCTTAGTGTCTGTCTGTCTGTGTGTCTGTCTGTCTCTGTCTGTCTGTGTGTTTGTCTATCTGTATGTCTTCTGTCCGTGCGTCTTTCTTTGTCTGTGTCTGTCTGTCTGTGTGTCTTTCTGTCTCTGAGTCCATCTCGCTGTGTGTCTGTCTGTCTGTTTGTCTGTCTCTGTCTGTCTGTGTGTCTTTCACTCTCTGTGTTTGTCTGTGTGTATGTCTGTCTGTGTGTCTTTCCGTCTCTGTCTCTGTCTGTCCATGTGTCTGTCGGTCTTTGTGTCTGTCTGTCTGTCTCTGTCTGTCTGTGTGTCTGTCTGTGTGTCCTCTGACTGTGCGTCTTTCTGTCCGTGTGTCTGTCTGTCTGTGTTTATTTCTGTCTCTGTGTCTGTCGGTCTGTGTGTCTGTCTGTCTAAGTTTCTGTCTGTCTTTGTCTGTCTATGTGTCTGTCTGTCTGAGTTTCTTACTGTATGTGTCTTTCTACCTCTCTCTGTCTGTCTTCTGTCTGTGCATCTTTCTGTCTCTCTTTTTGTCTGTGTCTTTCTGACTGTGTGTCTGTCTGTTTGTGTGTCTCTCTGTGTGTCTCTCTCTCTGTGTGTCTGTCTGTCTGTGTGTCTTCTGTCTGTGCGTCTTTCTGTCTCTGTGTCTCTCTGTCTCTGTGTCTGTGAGTCTTTCTCTCTGTGTGTCTGTCTCTCTGTGTGTCTTTCTGTCTCTCTGTCTGTCTGTCTGTCGGCCTGTGTGTTTGTCTGTCTGTCTGTGTGTCTTTCTTTCTCTGTCTCTGTCTGTCTGTTTGTGGGTCTGTCTGTGTGTCCTCTGGCTGTGCGTCTCTCTGTCTCTGTGTCTGTCTGTCTGTGTGCCTGTCTTTCTGTGTGTCTTTCTGTCTGAGTTTGTCTGTCTGTGTGTCTCTCTGTCTGAGATTCTGTCAGTCTGTGTCTGTCTGTCGTTCTCTGTCTATCTATGTGTCTGTCTGTGTGTCTTCTCTCTGTGAGTCTTTCTGTCTGTGTGTCTGTCTCTGTCTGTCTGTGTGTGGGTCTGTCCGTGTGTCCTCAGACTTTGTGTCTTCCTGTCTGTGTGTCTGTCGGTCTGTGGTTCTGTCTGTCTGTCAATGGCTGTCTCTCTGATTGTCTATCTGTGTGACTTCTGTCTGTGCGTCTTTCTGTCTCTGTGTCTGTCTGTCTGGGTGTCTGTCTGTCTGTCTGTCTCTGTCTTTCTGTGTGTGGGTCTGTCTGTGTGTCCTCTGACTGTGAGTCTTTCTGTCTGTGTATCTGTCTGTCTGTGGGTCTATCTGTCTCTGTCTGTGTGTCTGTCTGTCTGTGTGTTCTCTGAGTGTGCATCTTTCTGTATTTGTGTCTTTCTGTCTTTGTGTCTTTCTGTGTGAGTTTCTGTCTGTGTGTCTGTCTGAGATTCTTTCTGGCTCTGTGTCTGTCTATCTGTATCTGTCTGTTTGTGCATCTGAGTGTCTTCTGTGTGTGCGTCTTTCTGTCTGTGTGTATTTCTGTCAGTGTGTCTGTCCTTCTGTTTGCCTTTCTGTCTGAGTTTCTGTCTGTCTGTCTGAGGTTCTGTCTGTCTCTGTGTCTGTCTGTCTGTCTCTGTCTGTCTCTGTGTTTGCCTCTCTGTGTATCTTACCGTCTCTGAGTGCGTCTGTCTGTGTGTCTGTCACTCTGTGTGTGTGTCTGACTCTGTCTGTCTGTGTGTGGGTCTGTCTGTGTGACTTCTGACTGTGCGTTTTCTGTCTGTGTGTCTGTCTGTGTGTCTTTCTATCCCTGTGTCTGTCTGTGTGTCTGTCTGTGTGTCTTTCCGTCTCTGTTTCTGACTCTGTGTGTCTGTCGGTCTGTGTGTTGTCTGTCTGTCTCTGTCTGTCTGTGTGTCTGTCTGTCTGTGTTGTCTGTCTGTCTGTCTATGTCTGTCTCTGTGTTTGTCTATCGGTGTGTCTTCTTTCTGTGCATCTTTCTGTCGCTGGGTCTGTCTGTGTGTATGTCTGTCTGTGTGTCTTTCTGTCTGTGTGTCTTTCTGTCTGTGTGTCTTTCTGTGTCTGTGTTTGTCTGTCTATCTCTCTGTGTGTCTGTCTGTGTGTCCTCTGACTCTGCATCTTTCTGAATGTGTTTCTTTCTGTCTGTGCATGTTTCTTTCTGTGGGTCTGTCTATCTGTGTGTCTTTCTGTGTCTGTCTGTCTGAGTTTCTATCTGTCACTGTTGGTATATTTGTCTGTCTGTGTCTGTCTGTGTGTCCTCTGACTGTGCGTACTTCTATCTGTGTGTCTGTCTCTCTGTGTGACTTTCTGTCTGTGTGTCTGTCTGTGTGTCTTTCTTTCTCTGTGTCTGTCTGTCTCTGTCTGTCTCTGTGTCTGTCTGTGTTACTTTCTGTCTGTGTGTCCTCTGACTGTGCATCTTTCTGTCTGTGTGTCGGTCTTTCTGTGTGTCTTTCTGTCTCTGTCTGTGTGTCTGTCTTTTGGTGTCTCTTTCTGTCTGAGTTCCTGTCTCTGTGTGTCAGTCTGTATGAGATTCTGTCTGTCTGTCTGTCTGTCTTTGTCTGTCTGTGTGTTTGTCTATCGGTGTGTGTTCTGTCTGTGCGTCTTTCTGTCGCTGGGTCTCTCTGTCTGTGTGTCTGTCTGTCAGTGTGACTTTCTGTCTCTGTGTTCATCTGAGAAAGACACAGAGACAGAAAGACACAGAAAGACAGACACAGACAGACAGACACTCAGAAAGAAAGGGACATAGAAAGACAAAAAGACAGAAACACATACAGACAGAAAGACAGACAGGCAGAAAGACATACAGGCATAAAGACACAGACAGTAGGACACACAGACACTAAGACAGACAGACAGAAAGACACAGATACCAAGTAAAAAAGACAGACTAAGATGGACGCACAGACACACAGAGAGACAGAAAGACACATGGAGTGACTGACAGACAGATCAACCATCAGACTGACAAACAGAGAGACGCAGGATAAGATGGACAGAAAGATACACAGACAGGCAGAGAGAAAGACACACAGACCGAAAGATACACAGAGGGACAGACAAAAAGATAGTTAGACAAACAGAGAGAAGGACATAACAGGCAGAAGGATGCACAGAGATAAGTACACACAGAGCGAAAAAGACACAGACAGACAGACACACAGGCAGATACAGACAGACAGAAACTCAGACAGTGAGACACACAGACAGACCCAGAGACAGTAAGACACACAAACAGACAGACACAGACAGAAAGACACACAGACAGACAGACACACAGACAGACAAAGACAGCCAGACAGACACACAGACAGACAGACACACGGACAGACAGATACAGACAGAAAGACACAGACAGAAACAGAGACAGACACAGACAGACAGACACTCAAACAGACACACAGACAGACAGACACAGAGACAGACAGACACACAGGCAGAAAGACACACACTCAAAAGGACACAACAGGCAGGAAGACACACAGACGGAAGGACGGAGAGACTGACAGATACACATACAGAAAGACACCCAGAGAGAAGGACACTCAGACAGAAGGACAAAAAGACAGAAGGACACACAGACAGAAGGACATACAGACAGAAAGACGCACAGACAGAAGACACACTGACAGACAGACACACAGAGAGACAGAATCTCAGACAGACAGACAGACACAGACACACATACACAGACAGACAGAAACTCAGACAGACAAACAGACAGACAGAGAGACAGAAAGACACACAGAAGGAGGGACACACAGACAGAAAGACGCACAGTCAGAGGACACACAGACAGACAGAGAAAGACAGACACAAAGACAGACAGAGACAGACAGAAAGACACAAAGAAACAGACACAGACAGACACTAAGAGAGACAGAACAAACAGATAGAAACTCAGATAGACAGAAAAACAGACAGACACAGACAGACAGAAAATCAGACAGACAGACAAACAGACAGACAGGAAGACAGAAAGATACACAGACAGACAGACACCCAGTCAGAAAGACGCCCAGACAGAAGACTCGCATACAGACAGACACACTGACAGACAAAGACAGACAGACAGACACAGAGAGACAGACACAGACAGTCAGAGACAGACAGACAGAGACAGAGAGACACTCAGACATAGAGGCACATAGACAGACAGAAATTCAGAACGACAGACAGTCAGATGCACAGACAGACACACAGACAGAAAGACACACAGACACACAGACACACAGACAGAAAATGCACAGACAGAAGACACACAGGCAGACAGAAACAGAAATACAGACACAGAGACAGAAAGACACACATATAGAAAGACACAGAGACAGACAGACACACAGACAGAAAGACGCCCAGACAGAAGACGCACAGACAGGCAGAGACACAGACAGAGACAGACAGACAGACACAGGCACTGAGACAGACTGGCACACAGAAAGACACAGAGACAGAAATACACAAAGACAGACAGACATACAGACAAAAAGACGCATAGACAGAAGACACACAGAGACAGCCAAACAGACACAGAGACAGAAAGACACACAGACAGAAAGACACACAGAAAGACGCACCGAAAGACGCACCGAAAGACCCACCGAAAGACGCACCGAAAGATGCACAGAAAGACGCACAGAAAGATGCACAGAAAGACGCACAGAAAGACGCACAGAAAGACACACAGAAAGACGCACTAGCAGAGACAGAAAGACAAATATACAGATGGACCGACTACAGACAGTAGAATGCAGACAGATGGACAGACACAAAGAGACAGACATACAGATGAACAGATAGACGAACAAGCAGGCGGACACACAGATACAGATCAATGGACAAGAAAACAGATGGACAGAGGGATAGATGGATAGACACACTGATGGACAAAGACAGACACACGTACAGAAAGACGCACAGACCGAAGGACACACAGACCGGGAGACGCACAGACAGGGAGACGCACAGACAGGGAGACGCACAGACAGGGAGACGCACAGACAGCGAGACAGACAGACAGAGAGACAGACAGACAGAGAGACAGACAGACAAAGAAAGAAAGACAGACAAAGATGGACGGAGAGATACAGAGAGAGAAAGACACATGGACTGACTGACGAACAGACCAACAGACGGACTGACGGACGGACTTTCCAACAGATAGGCACACAGGCAGACAGAAACAAAGACAGAAAGACACACCGAAAGGCACACCCTAAGGCACACCACAAGACACAGCAAAAGACACACAGGAAGACACACTAGCAGAGACAGAAAGACAAATATACAGATGGACCGACTACAGACAGAGAAGAATGCAGACAGATGGACAGACACAAAGAGACAGACAGACAGATCAACAGATGGACGAACAAGCAGGCGGACACACAGATACAGATCAATGGACGGGAAAACAGATGGACAGAGGGATAGATGGATAGACAAACTGATGGACAAAGACAGACACACGTACAGAAAGACGCACAGACTGATGGACACACAGACAGATAGAAAGGGAGACAGAAAGACGGAACGGCAGACGGAACGGCAGACGAACAGAAAGATGGATGTCAGGAAAGATGGACAGACCGAGCGACAGGCAGACTGGCCCAGAGACAGTCAGAAAGACAGTAAGTCACACAGACAGAAAGATGGACAGGGAGACAGACAGACAGACAGAGACAGAGAAAGACACAGAAGCAGAGATAGAAAGACAGACAGATGGACAGATGTACGGACAGATGGAGAGAAAGAGGAACAGAAAGAGATGGACAAGAAACAGACGGACGGACGGACCCATAGATGGACAGATGGACACACATGGACAGATGGATGGGAAAACAGACAGACAGACACACAGATGGACACACAGACCGACCAACACACAGAAAGACACACAGACCGAGAGACAGAAAGATAGATAGAAAGGGAGACAGGGAGACAGAACAACAGACAGAATGAACCACAATAAATGTTAAACTTTCAGAAGGAGAACAAAGCTAACGATAGTAGAGATGGTGGGAGGGAGGAAGGGGGACGGGGAGTGACAGGTCGGGTAAAGGGCATAAAGAAAAATTATGATTTGTAGTAATGAATATGCTAATAATAAATAAATAAATATTTTTAAAAACAAGCAAGGACAGCCATTACCACTATTATTTAATATAGTCCTGCATGTGCTAGCCAGTAAAATGTGATAAAAGAACCAGATAAAAGATTCTAAATTGAAAAAATAAAAAGAGGAGGCAAAGTCATCACTATTTGTATTTATTTGTAGATAATGATTATATACCTGGAAATGCCAAGAGAATAAAGTGAAAAACTAGGACAAATAAAGATACTGTTAGGTAAGGTGTTTGGTAATAAAAAAACCAAAATACACAAAAATCAGTAGCTTTCTCAGACACCAACAGTTATCAGTTAGAAAATGTAGTGGGGAAAAAAAATCCCATGTACAACAGGAATATGTCCTTTAGAGGACTTGGAATAGGTCTAACAAGCACTAACGAACATGAAGACAGGTATAAAACACAAAGACGTCCGAGAACTAAACAGACGGAGATACCTTGAGTTTGGATGGGAAAACTCAATACTGTTTAAAAAAAAAAAGATCAAGTCTCCTTAAACCAACCTACCTAATAAATGCATTTCCAATAAAAATCCCAATGGACTCTTTTCTAAAAAATTTAAATCTGATTCTAAAGTATACGTGGACGAAATGCATGGGGAAATAAATTTCAAAAAAAGAAGAGTAATTAAAGAAAGGCCTGCCCTATCAGATTCTAAAATTTCTGCACTGTATTAATCAGAGCAACATCTAAATATGTTTTTTAAATTGCTGTACATGCATGACCCGGCTGCACTGCTGACTATATTTACAGACAATGCTCGACTCCAGTGTCGATGCGAAGACCCTTAGAGCCCATCATTTGGGTGTCACTAGTCTAGACATTTCCCACCACCAACTCTGATTAATCGGTTCTATGCCCCACTACACCCAGTCCTGCTCTCTAAGCGAATTCCAGAGGCTCCCTGTATACATCCCCCCAAAGAACAAGTCGACAGTAAGCAGTGAGAGTCACCCCTTTCCTTCCAACTCCACTCCCCAGGTAAGTCACCAGTGTCAATGACTTGGGACCTGCTACTTCAACAGTCAACTTCAAAACTACACGTACCCTGGTGGCCTTAGTGAAACCTTTCAGTAGACCAGTGGGGCAAATGACAAAAGCCATAATCCAGTTTGATTGAGAAGCAAAAGGGAAATGAGGAAAAGCCGGGAGTGATGATTTGAAAAAGGAAGGAGGCGAGGCTTTAGCGGAACAGGGAGGCAGAGGAAGGAGAGATGTTGTCGGACGAAGAGAAACTTCAGCACGTTTTCAGGTGAGTACAGAGAGTCAAGAAAAGAGAGGACGGCACGTGAAACCATAGAACAGGAGGGATGGGTTGGATGAACAAGGTCCTTGCTCTCGAGCAGGACGACAGGGATGGTAAGACATGTTCACAAAGGATTAATGTACCCTGAAGTGCCTGGTAATAAACAAATGTCACAAGATACATGAAGGACCGGCTGTGAGTCAGGGTAGGGCCAGGGCCTCCTGGTTCCTAATTTAGTGCCTTTTGCTCTGGACAGACTTTCACTTAAGAACGTGTCATCCAATAAGCACATGAAAGGACGCTCAACTTCATTGGTCACTAGGGAAACGCAAATCAAAACCCCGATGAGCTACCACTTCACACCCACTAGGAGGGCTGGAATAAAAAAGAAACAAAATAAACGTTGGTGAGGACGTGGAGAAATTGGAATCCTCGTACACTCTGGTGGGACTGTAAGATGATGCTGCAGCTTTGGAAAACAGCCATTCCGCCCAAGAGGAGTCAATACCTAAGTCCACGTGGGAACCTGCACACGAATGTTTATAGCAGCCACAAAGTAGAAACCACCCGAATGTCCCTCGACTGAGAAACGGGTGAACCCCCTGTGGTCTGCCCCTACAACGGAATTCTACTCAACCATAAAAGAGGCACGACGTCCTGATCCACGCCGGAACATGGATGAACCTTGAAAACATGATGACACGTGAAAGCACCCAGGCACAGAAGGCCACATATTATATAGTCACATTTCTATGGAATGTCCAGAATGGGGACATCACAGACACTGAAAGTGGATTAGTGGCTGTTTAGGGCAGGACAGAAGAGGGACAGTTAAAGGGTCAGGGGTTTCTTTTTGAGGTAAGGTTTTTCTAAAATTAGATCATGGTGCTGGTTGCACAACTCTGAATATACTGAAAACCACTGAACTGTGCACTGTAAATGGGTGAATTGTGCAGTGTCTGAAAATGCAACTGCTTTAACGTGGGCGGAGGGGCTTCCGCAGCTCAGAGCAATGGATAGGAAGGGTCTGTCTGTGACCACGGCCAAGTCCCTTTGTGACTTTCTACCTCTGTCTCCTCCACTGGAGGGAAGATTGGGACCCTCCAGGAACCCGCCCCCACTCTCAGACAGCCCTCCCTCTGTTGAGGCTGCAGCCTCCCTGAGGCTGTCCTCTCCTGACTTCCAGAATATTCCCTGCTAGTCAGTCACTGAGCGAGGTGGAGCTGCCTGACAGTGGCTTCGTTCTCTCTCCACGGCGAGGCATCTGGCCTGTGCTAAGAGCTGTGGCCTGCCATCCTCCAGATCCTGCCCTGGGCCCTTTCACCTCCTTCTGCACCCAACAGCCTTCATGCCCTCACTTTGCTAAAGGCCACTCCATCCCCATGCTGGACAAGAAACGGCCCCACCTTGGAAATCCCAATCTCTGGCCTTGGCCCTATCTTCCCAGTTCCGGCCCGACCTGCTACCCCACTAGACCCACAGAGCCTGCCAGGCAGCCCTTTGCCATCACTTCTGGTTGTCCTCAGGACCTTCAAATGACTCCTCCTCCTTTCCCACCTGGCACAGCCCCAGACTGGTCACCGCAGAGACTCTAGCCAGCACCAGCAATCACTGTCACAATGGTCTGTCCCCTCCCTGCCAATTTTCAACTTTGGGAGGAGAACCCACTCTCTAGCCCCACCAGCCTGGGAGCTCCTTGAGGCAGGACCAGTGCCTGCATCGTCTCCACTGGCCTGACACCAAGCCAGGAACCCGGGACATCCATAGCATTCAGTTAATGCTTCCCCGAGGAAATTTGACTATGCAGAGCCGTGCCAGCCCTGCTGCATTCTGGGGTGGTGCCACATTGCACTGCCTGGCACGGGCATGGCTGTCAGCTCAGGGTGTGTGATTCAAGCCAGTCCTCGGGGTGCTTGGCATTCCATGTTTCCTTAATTGGTCCCCTTTGTCCCCGACAGGGCTCCTTTCTTCCAACCTAAACTCTCTTTCTGGCTACTCACACTCTCAGCACAAGACCTTGCCTCCTACTGCACAGAAAAAATTGAGACCGTGCGGTAGGACTGCTCCATATGCCCCTCGGCCACCCCACGTGTGCACGTGACAATAACAGAAATGAGAGTTAATGTTAACTGGGCAGTAAGGTTTAGACCCTCTCTCCCTGACCTCTCCTGGCCACCCTGGGGCAAGAGACCACTGTCTTCAAGCAAGTATTATGTTCAAAGACATTTAATGAAATGCCATTTGTGACAGCAAAGACCTGGGGTCAACCTAAATATCCATCAAAAATCATATATTCAAAACAATTTTAATGACATAAGAAAAGCCTTACAATATAAGGTTATATAGATAAACGGGATAAATACGTATATCAATTTGTGTTTCTGATAACGGCAGAATAGATATAGACCAATGTTCTCATTAAAAACAACTAAACTGGTTGATTTTAACAACATCATCTGAAAACATTTAAATCTTCTGAAGAACTTACGAGACAGTAAGAAACCACCGTGACAAGACCTAAGAGCAGGCACCGAGAGAGCTCAGAGCCCCTGCGCACCCACCCACCTGCTCTGAGGGCATTTGCCAACCTAGACAAACTTTGACCTTGGTTTCGGCAGCCTTCCAAGACAGGCAAAAGGGGCTGAAGTCCAGGCCCATGGCCACTAAATTGAGGAATGTGATAGAAAATTCTTCCCACCTTAAACTGGGACCCTAACATGGTACACCCTTGAGTGATTCAGAAATGAACCTGCCCCTCCCCAATTCAACCCCCAGAAACTACAGGGAAGGCTGCATTGGTGCTGGAAAAACAAAGGAAAAAGGTCAGAAACTTGTTTAAGGTGGTTCCAGGATAATCACACAAGGAACCTGACAAAAATCAAACACCGATCTTTGGAAGAAGACACACTTATTCTAGACTTAAAAGATTGTTCCCACACATATTTCAATGACAATGAGCAGTACACAGCCAAAAAACCCCAAGCACACAAGGAAATAAAGCACTGTAAGAACCAGTAGAAAAAGAATAAACAGAATGAGTGAAAAACTTAATCAGGCAATTCATAAAAGGAGGAATCAAATTGGACAATAAACACACGAAAAGATGCTCAACTACATTAGTAACCAGAGAGATGCAAATGAAACCATAATATAAAAATTACAAACACAGAAAGGCTGATATTATAACAAAGTCTGACAATACCAAGTGCTGGTGAGGCTATGACACAACAGCAAATTTTACACATTGTTGGTGGGAATATAAGTTGGTACAAACATTTTGGAAGACAGTTTGATGCCACGTCATAAAATCAAAGTTACAAACACTATAACCCGGAAGCTCCACGTCTAGGTATAACTCTAGAGCAGCAATTTTCAAACTTTTGGCCCTAGGACCCTTTATATGAGTAGACTCAAAAACTGTTGACCTCAAGGAGCTTTTGTTTATGTGAATTATATCTACTGATATTTATCATATTAGAAATTAAAACCAAGACATTTTTAAAGCACGAGATATAAGCGCGTATGCCATTAGCCACCAGAGTGACAATATCACGATTCAGAGCCTTTGGAAAACCACACTGTGTACTCATGAGATGACAGTGCAAAAGGCTAATAACATCTCAATGTTAGTATGAAAACAGTTGGCCCCTGCAGACCCCATGAACAGGTCTCATGGTTCCCTGATCACAATCTGAAAACCTCTGCCATAGAGAAATATCTGCATAATAATGCTCCTGGCAGCACTCCTCGAAATGGCCCCAAACTGGAAACTACCCATATATGTCCACTAATAAGAGACTGGATTAAAAAAACAGAAAAAGCATAGTATATTGAGATAGTGGAACAACACATAACAATGAAAACATATAGACAACAGCTACACACAACAGGTCGTCAACAATGCTGGGGGGACGTCAAAACAGATTAGTACAATGTGATGCCATTTCTACAAGGCTAAAACACAAGCAAAACTAAACTCCATCATTTAGGGCTGATACACAAGTGGTAGGATATGCAACAAAGCAACACAATGACTGCACAAAAGTCAGGGTGCTGGATACCTCCGGGGGAGGAAAGGCTGGGATCATGAGGGGCACCCTGGTCTCCCCAGGTGTGGTCAACGTTCTGTTTCTCTACCTGGTTGATGGTGACACAGGTCTTCACTTTATATTTCTGTGTTAAACTCTACATATAGGCCTTGTGCTTTTTTTTGTATCTGTGTTATATTTCACAATGAAGAGGGAAAGCTATACGCAGTTTGAAACCAATAATGCGAAATACATATTTCTGCACAGAGAAGAACGTTGACACACTGTATTCCAACATGTTAACCGTGGTTATCCCTGGGCTATGGGGTTTGGGTTCTCTGTACTTTTCCACATTTTCCAAGTTTACTACAAAGAGCACACATTCCTCATCATGTAAAGGGTGGGCATTGTCAGACTTGATCATTGTAGCCTACTGGAGGTATGTAATTTTATCTTATTACAGCTTAATTTGCATCTCTCTGATTACTAATGAGGTTGATCATCTCTTCATATGTTTGCCGTCCAATGGGATTTCCTCTTTTATGAACTGCCTGGTCAAGTCTTTGGCTCATTTTGCTGTTTATTCTTCTTCACCGATTCTCAGAAAACCATAAAATGTAATGAAAAAGACAGGCTTGCCGTCCACAATTGAAAGTAATGAGGATCAACACAAAGGAGAGGAGATGCCATCTGTGGAAATCTATGCAGAAAACAGCTACCTACAGAGCTTGGAGACACGCCTGATCTAACTAGGATGAGCTCCAAGCTCATCAAGGAGTCTAGGGTGTAATCCTGGAGTCGGCTGAGCTGATACCAGTCCACAAAGATTGGCTCTGATCTAATTTACTCCAACATGTCTATCCTGAGGCAATGTGGTAATGACAGAAAACTTCAGTGACTCACGAGGAATACGGAAAACAGAGAGTGGAATTACACAGACTGTCTCTACAGCAGCGTTTCTCAACCAGGCGTGATTGTGCCCCCCAGGGGACACTGGGCAATGTCTGAAGTCATTTTTGGTTGGCCAAACTTTTGGTTGGGAGGGGGATACTACTGACATCTACTGGGTACAGGCCAGGGGTGCTGCCAAACATGACCCACCCCACCCCCTGCCAATCAGCTATCCAGCCCAAATGTCAACGGTGCCTTAGTTGAGAAAATGCTCAACAGCCTCTACCCAGGAAAGTGCTCGGTGCTCAGTGACTCTTCTTCAAGGTAGAGAAGGGCAAATTCCCAGGCTTCCCCACCTTGATGGGTTAATCCAAACCTCTTGAGATCCATGCTCTACAAGCTCCTCCAAGGGAGCTGCATGCTGGGCACAATGCTCCCTGGAGGAGGCCTCCCCCATGGGAAAAGCCTGTGCAAATAAGACCAGATCAAGCACACAGAACTTAGCACTGGAAGGACCCTCAGAGCCAGCGAGTCCACCCCCTTCCCTGGAGAGAGAGCCCAACAGCTGACAACAGCAGCATGGCATCACGGGAAGGGACAGAAAAGGAAGATGTGGACATGGAGCTAAGCTATTAACCAGGACAATAACAAACATGAGATCATTTCATAAAGAACCAGAGAAGTAGGCATCATAGTAGAGCTACAAGCAATTAACACCAACCAGGAGAGCTGGGGAAGGCTCCAGGAAGGTGGCAGCATTTCAGAAGGCCCTTGAAGTCTGAGTGGCTTTGTGTGGCAGTTTTAAATACTGGCTAAAGATTCTTCGACACTGTCCCCTTGAGGAGTAGCATATATGTTCTTGCCTTGAATCTGCACTATCCTTAAATGACTCAAACCTATAGAATGCTGTGCAAGTGACACTGCATGACTTCCAACGAAGGTCATAAAAGGCCAGGCACTAGGCATATTCCCCCCAATTGAAAACACTTGTTCAAACAACGACTTGTGCATGAATGCTCACAGCAGCACTATGCACAACAGCCAAAGGGTGGAAACAACCCACCTGTCCATCAGATGATGAGTGGGTAAGCATGGTGTGGTGTATCCACCCAAGGGAATACTAGTCAGCCATAAGAAGGAATGTAGTGTCAATCCACGCTACAACATGGAGAAACCTAGAAAACATGATGCTAAGTGAAAGAAGCCAGACACAAAAGGACAAATATCTCAGGATTTCATTTATATGAAATGTCCAGAAGAGGCAAATCCATAAAGATAGAAAGCAGATGAGTGGTTGCCAGCGGCTAGGGAGGTGGGAAAGGGGAGTGACAGCTGAATGGGTCCAGGGTTTCCATTTGGGGTAATGAAAAAGTTCTGGAACTAGATAGTGTTGGAGTGAGCAGGACTGAAGCCAGTTGGGACCCTAAAGCTGCCTGGGCTGTGGGGCAGGTGGGGGGATTTTAACAAGGACAGTTTTTCTCTCCACTCTTGCTTCCCATTCCCGGACTTTCTTATCTCGCTGGCTCGCAAAGTAGGAAAACAAGGCCGAGAAGCTAATTAGTACTTTGCAAAGCTAACAGTTCTTTGAGACTTGAGAAGTTTTGAGAAATGACCAAGGCCAAATGACTGAAACTGACCTTGGGCACTAACTAGCCAAGTCACTGGTGCAAATCAAAACCTTGCAGGGTCCTGAGATAACAGCAAAGATGAGGACAGAAACCAGATGAGGCCTTGGCAAGACCTAGTACCTGACCCATAGACACGGACCCCTCATAACTCACAACTCCTGCTCTCCTGCTTTCACCTCCCACATTCCATTCCCTCAAGCCTTCCTTTAAAAACCCCTCAGTAAATGTAAGTCTTTGAGATGGGACAGCCTGCCATCTCCTTCAGCTGAACACATCTGCTTTTCTAACACCAACTGTTTGACTTCTGAGTATTTTCTTTCCTTTTCAAGGGGGTGGGCAGCCAGACCTGAGTCCAGTAACAATAGTGGTGATGGTCACACAACATCATAAACGTATTTAATGCCACTGGAGTGTATACTTTTAAATGGTTAAAGTGGTAAATTGTATGTATTTTACCATAATTTTTTATTATTATTTTTATTTTTTTGGCAGCTGGCCGGTACAGGGATCGGAACCCTTAACCTTGGTGTTGTAACGCCACGCTCTAACCAACTGAACTAACTGGACAGCCCAACCACAGTTTTTAAGTTTAAAAAAAAAAAAGGTGTGTGTAGGGGGGGGCATGCAGCTTGCTCCTTATCCACTGAATGAATACTCAGAGCCTAAAGGGCTCTGTAAGAAGTTCAATAGTCACCATGCTGTAAGCAAGCCCAAGCCACATGCAGAGGCCATGCTCAGGTGTTCCACTGGCCAGTCCCAGGTGAGACATCCTTTATGACATGTGAGTGAAAAAGCCTCCAGATGATTCTAGCCCCAGTCACCTAAGTCTTCCTAATTGAGGCCCATCCCTGCTGTGTTCTTCTGAATTCCCAACCTATGGAATCTATGAGCATAGTAAAACGGTTGCTGTTTTAAGCCACTAAGTTCACGAAGGCTGATTATGCAGCAATACATAACAGGAACAGCTTTCAACCTGGGGAGGAAGGGGGCAAGTGTCTGTTTCACCCCCAGTGCCTCACATGGGTCCTGGCTCAATGAGCAGATGTGTACTGAGCACCAGGCCTGCTGTCTACCTTCACACCTGCCCTCTATGCCTGTCAAGCTTTTTACTTGCCTGTAATCCTGCCAATTGGGCCAATTGTCAAGCTAAGGCTGGGTCTGGAGCTCACAGACCCCTCAAGCCCATTGTCCAGACGGGATCACAGACCCTTCACATGCCAGGCTGGGTCACCGGACCCCTCACACACAGGTCTATGAGCTAGGTAACCAGCAAACAGGGCCTTGGAAGCCATAGGTTTGAGAACATGGCTGTGCATGGCGGCCACCCAAGGCAGACACCAGCCAAGTTGAAGCACCACACATGCGCACTAACTCCACCCCCCCCCACAATTTGCTTACAAAGAATGTGCTGCACCACCCCCAACCTGACTTAAGGCAAGGGGGCCTGATTACATTATTCTATTTTCCCAACAGTGCCCCAGGCCAGACTGGCACATGCTACAGAGGTGGGTTTCCTTGCCCTCTGGCTTGCGGTGGGTTTTGCCCATAGGTTCCCTTAGTGCTTCAAGCGCCCTTAGAAACTCAGTGGGGTTTTTTTGCAGTGCCTTTAGGACAAATAAACACCTAAAAGTTCCACCATCTCACACTAGCAGAAGCAGCAATAAAAATTAAAAGAAGAATGTCACAGCTGGCTATGCTGTGGCACTGCTTTGGTGGTAATGAATTCCACACTGTAGCAATACTTCCTGAAGAAGATATTACCTCTGATTTGGAAAATAATCCCACGTAGAACCACATAGCAATGCCAACCAGATGTTTTCTAGCCTCTCCTTTAAACAGATATTCACTGAACAGGGGACCTCTTCACCTACAGCAGTTTTCAGAAGTGTTTTGTTTTGTTTTGTTTAAAGCTGCAGAATCCTCTGACATCTTATGCAAAGCTCTAGGTAGAAAACTAATAAAAGCAGAGCCCAAAACTGGTTGAGGCTAGAGTGGGGGTCCAGGTGCACCCACTGCTGTGCTGGTCCTCTCCCCCTGCCCCCCACCCGCCCGCCTTGGGAGAGGGAATCTGCACAATTAGCTGAAGCCCCAGCACTGGTGAGGGCAGCGAGAAAGGCCGCTGGCAGCACACTCTGCAGCCTCACCAGAAGGGCAGACGTGGCCTGGGCACATCAGAAGCCTTCCATCCGCTGGCCCCAGGCAGCACCTGCTTCAAGCAGCCATCAGGACTGGAGGAGAGTGATGGCAAAGGCCTCCGGAGAGAGCCGGTGGGCCCCCAAACCAGAAGCGCAGGCTCCAATCACCTTGTGACGCAGTTTAGAATCAGACCCAAGCAACAGAAATCCGGCTGCCTTCCAGGGCCCTCAGAGGCGATTCTAAATGTTCACGGCTGAGGTCTAATTTTCTGCACATTTTAAAATCCTGAATCTAAAGCATACCGGGAATTTATTTAAAATGTGGTAAAGGAAACATCGCATACTATTTTTTCAAAGAATGAAGAGGTCGCTAAAAGCTTTCCACCACAACAAAAAACGACAAATTCAATGCCTTATAATCTTACAGATCTAGAAGTCAGAAATCTCACTGGGCGAAAATCAAGGTGTAGACAGGGTTGCGTTCCTTCTGGGGCTTTAGGGGAAAAACCGTTCCCTTACCTTTTCCAGCTTCCAGAGGCTGCCGCATTCCTTGGCCCCTTCGTCCATTTTCAAAGCCAGCAATGGCCGGTTGAGTGTCACATGTCATTGCTCTGATCCAGACTCTTTTGCTTCCCTTTACCATATTTAAAGGATCTGTGTGATCAATTACATTGGGCCCACCTGGATAATCCAGGCTACTCTGTCAGCTGATTAGCAACCTTAACTCCATCTGCTACCTTACTTAATTCTCCTTTGCCATGTAATCTAAGATATTCCCAGATTCCAGATGTGACACTGCAAAGATATATTTTCAGTCTTCTTCCCTGTCTTCAGGCACACAACTCCTAAAATCCTTAGAATCTCCAAAGTGCTGTCTTTTGGTATGCTAATGAATTGACTAATGGCTCGCAGCCCCTAGGTAGCTTCAGGATGGGGGCTGGGCACAGGAAAGCCCAAGGCAGTCTTTCTGAGGGAGGGGAAAGTAGTTGTAGGTTAAGTTGGTCACCAATTGCCAATGATTTAGTCAATCATGTGAAGCCTCTATAAGAGCCCAAGAGGTCGGGGTTCAGAGAGCATCTGGATAGCTGAACACGGGGAGGTTCCTGGATGGTTGGCCCGGGGAGGGCATGGAAGCTCCGTGCCTCTTCCCCCATACCTCACCCTATGCCTCTGTTCGTCTGTATCCTTTGTAACATCCTTTATAATAAACCAGTAAATGTAAGTACGTGTTTCCCTCGGTTCTGAGCCGCTCAGCAAATTAATCAAACCCAAAGGGAGGGTTGTGGGAGCCCTGATTTATGGCCAGTCAGAAGCACAGGTAAAACAACCTGGGACTTGCAATTGGCATCAGAAGTGGGGGCGGGGGAGTCTTGAGGACTGAGCCCCAACCTGTGGGATCTGATGCTATCTCCAGAGAGACAGTGTCAGAATTCAATTAGAGGACACCTAGCTGTGGGCTGTGGAACTGGCTGCTTGCTTGCTGGTGGGGAGAAGTCCTGACCCTTTTGGTCACAGCAATCAGAAATTGATCCTTTGTGCTGATAATTGTGCTGTAATAGTAGAGGAAAAGCAGTTTGTGTTTTGTTTTTCCCACTCATCATTTGGTGAGATGTGGGATTTGCTAGATCAGCCCTGGCTCACCAAAACATGTGGTTTGAGAACAGAAAGGATAAAAGGGTGGGGGATGAGGAACCTTTGATTCCTGGGTGGCCGCATGGTCACCCATGGTGTGGAGCAGCATCTGTGCTGTGCTCAGTTATGAAAGGTTAAAGTTACTAGGGGAATTTAGAAATGGATCCAAGTCCCAGGGAGTTGGTTCACTGGATACATAAGGAAATGCAAACTAATAAGAAAACAGCAAAATATTCAATTCCTTGGTTATTGTTACCCGTAATAGCTAAAATGAAAGTAAAAGAGAGTGCCATGTCGGACCTTGATGCTAGACCAAGCTCAGATTTCAGTGGGTCTGAGCTTCAGCCACTAGCCTGAAAGCTGTCTTGCAAGGGGAAAATTATTCAGGGACGACAGAACATACCTCTAAGACCTGTGGTTCCTAAGGAAGCAGTCAATGTGGGGGAACAGCAAAACTAAGAAATAACTGAGATCAGAGGTAGTGTGAAGGAATTGTTTCATTTCGTAGATCAGTTTCATCAGCTCCCTGAGGAACCTTTTCTGAAATGGATTGTGAGAGTGATTTGGAGCAGTATCTTTGGTTTTCAATGCTGCACAGTGAAGAACATTTGGGTTGATGAAAGCCCCACAACTTGCTATGGAACAATCACAGCTGTATATGATCCAGACACACAGGAGGTTATTCCCAAGGGAACAGCCAGCCTGGTGAACTGGACAAAGGCCACTGTAAGGTCTGTTCACCCTGAGAACAGGGACTGCCCAACTTCCCTTGTAAATACTAAGTGGTGCACCCCAGATGAAGCAGCTGCTATGCCTCGAATGCAAGCCATGTGGGACTGGCTTTATGATGACCAGGATGTCCACCCACTGCATATGCCCATTACCCAGGTCATGGCAAATGCTGTGGTTAATGGGGCCCCTTTAGCATGGGCACCCCATGGAACCTTACTGCTGCCAGACAGCTACCATCAGGGAAGCGTTATCAAGTTTGCTGTCTCAGCTTCCCCTCCTGGGTCTTACAGATGATAATAACAACATGAGGGTAATTAACAAGAGGATGGGGAAAGGCAGAAGGGAGTCAAAGGACTCATCCCAGAAAGGTGGGAATTTTTAAAAACAGTTAAGAAATAAGGTGAATAAAGAAAACATTGATGGGGTGAAACTAAGAGGAAAAAGAAAGGGAAGAGTCATGAAACTCATCCCAGCAGGGTGGAAATCTTCAGATGGTTATTAAGAAATGGGAAGAATAAAATGGAAATTGATGGGGTTAAAACAAAGATCTTAATACAACACTATCAAAGGTTGGATGGGCCCTGCTGGTCCCCCAGCATTAAAGGGTTCCAAAGAAGTTTGCTGTATTTCTAGCAGTGTGGAGAAATTTAAGAAGTCAGAGGCAAAGTTTGCAGTGAGAAATGTGATTTAAAATTGCCTGGGAGGTCTGCCTGGTTAGCTCACCTGGTAAGAGCACAGTGAGGATAACACCTAGGTCAAGGGTTTGGGTCCCCATACTGGCCAACCACCAAATAAGTGAACTTGCCTGGAGCAGTAGTCAGGAAGGTTAATCAAGATAAAGACTGGCAAACAGGCAAGGATCCCTTGGCTCAACTCCTTGCTGAAGAACCCAAACCCTTTTCCAAAAGAAAAAATAAAATGGTCAGGGCTGGACTAGAAAATAAAAATGTAAGGATTGATAGGACTATGGAGAATGGAATTTTTAAACAGGCTTTATGTAAAGAAGATGTGTCTTTGGGCGTTTCAAGATGGCGGTGGCTGCCGCGAATGGCGCAGAGTAGCTGAGGTGGAAAAGGCGGCCACTGGGCCTCAGGCAGCCGAGAAACTTGTGGACCTTCCTCTTGCCATCTCTTAAGGGAGGACCGCAGCTGCTGGCCGGTCATGGGGGCTGACTGCCACTTTGCCCCCGGCAGGAGAGGCTGCCTCATTTACAGGCAACAGCTTTGAAGTGTGGAGCAGGAAAAGAACTGTTTCTTAGCTGCAAATCGAGTCTTGAAACAGGGAACACGGCGCCAGGGCTGCTGAGGATGCAGACAGGATCCCAGAGGCCGGGGCCATGCTGAAGGCTGCCAGCAGCCCTATTGAGGATTCGAGGTTTCAGACCAGCATTAAAGAAGATTCCTGGGAGCGGCTGAGCCGCGCCGAGACTGAACAGCCCGAGGCGGCAGCGGCCGAGAACGGGGAAGGCGACAAACCAGGGGCAGAGAGTGAGCACCCGACCTGGCACAGCCCTGTGAGTGACCCCTGGCCCAGCCCTGTTCGGGGGGCTGATGCCCACCCAGCTCCCGCCTGTATCACCGGTTCACTCACCGCCCCGGGGCTGCCTCCATTTTCCCAGGTGCTGGCAGCTCCACCCGGCTCGACCGTCACTGAGCCTTCCCACTTGCTTGCCCCAGTGTAGGGCTTTCCGGAGCCTGTGGGCCGGCCTCACCTGCCACTCCCTCTGTGGTTCTCTGGCAGGGCTGGTGGCGTGGGGCGACCCCGGCCAGGGTTGGGAGGGCAAGCAAGTACGGGCAGGCCGACTCTCATTCCACAACACCCTGGACTCCGGCCCACGGTAAACTTCCTATTACTGGGAGGCAGATACCATCTCTGCGGCAACCAGTTCGGAAAGAAGCCTAACCAATTTATGGTTGGGAATAGTGTGGTAGGAGAGTTCCCAGGTCCGCTTGAACCTGCCGGAGAGCTGGCTGCAGGTGGGCGCTAGATTCAGTCTATGCCGGGGGGATACAAAGGTGAACAAGTCCCGAGAAAGATCTACACAGTGCTACAAAGGCACCCAGAGCGACCGGTCGTCTGTGCCTACCAGAAACCTGGTAGATTTCCTGGGCAAGGCGGTGCCGAGCAAGGTCATGAAGGCCCAGCTGATAGACGAGGGTTGCAGAAGACATGCCCCAGCCCAGCACAGTGCACACAGAGTGGGGAGATGTGCGGCCAGGGAGGCGGAGACTCAACAGAAACCACATACCCTGTGGGGTCGCCACTGCACGATCCAACAGCCTGGGCCAGAGCACACGGAACAGGGAGAAGTCCTGCACAGGAAGTGAAAGCTCAACAGAGACCACACACCCTGTGGTACGTGATCCACCAGCCCAGCAGAGTCCAAGCTGACCAGAAAGGTGGCTCCCTGAAGAAGTCCAAGACACGAGGCAACCACACACACAAGGCACTAGAGGCCAACTGAGCAGTCACGGAGGGAGCCATACGAAATTTGCAACCACAGCAACATCCTAGTTTGTCACCAAAAAAAAGATACCAGAAATACAAAAAATCAAGAAAGTACACCACCAAAAGTTAATAAATCTCAAACTCTAGATCCTATAGAACAAGAAGCCCTTGAAATGACTGACAAGGAATTTTGAGTGATAATTCTAAGGAAACGGAATGAGATACAAGAAAACACAGCTAGACATCATGATGAAATGAGGAAAAGTATACAGGATCTGAAAGAGGAAATGTACAAGGAAATCAATGCCCTGAAAAAAATGTAGCAGAACTTGCTGAACTGAAGAAGTTATTCAGCGAAATAAAAAACACAACAGAGAGTTTAACCAGCAGGCTTGTTGAAATTGAAGAGAGAACCTCTGAACTTGAAGATGGGCTGTTTGAAATAACACAAGCAGACAAAAAGAAAGAAAAAAGAATCAAGGACATTGAAGAAAATCTGAGAAAGATATCAGACAATCTTAAGCTCTCAAATATACGAGTCATGGGTATTCCAGAAGGGGAAGAAAAAGGAGATTGCATTGAAAACATATTTAACAAAATAGTGGCAGAAAAATTCCCAGGTATAGGAAAAATCACAGATCTTCAGATCCAGGAAGCTCAATGATCTCCAAATGTATTCAACCCAAAAAGGCCTTCTCCAAGACATGTCATAGTCAAATTGGCAAAACTCAGAGACAAAGAGAGAATCTTAAAAGCTGCAAGAGAGAAGCATCAAATCACATATAAGGGAGCCCCAATCAGGCTAACATCAGACTTTTCATCACAAACCCTAAAAGCTAGAAAGGAATGGGATGATATTTTCAAAATACTAAAAGACAAAGATTGCCAGCCAAGAATAATCTACCCTGCAAGGCTATCCTTCCGAAATGAAGGGCAAATAGTATATTTCTCAGACAAACAAAAACTGCGGGAGTTCACCACCACACGACCACCCTTTCAAGAAATTCTCAAGGGAGTACTGGGTTTGGTTCCTGAAAAATAACTACCACTGCCATAAAAACCCAAGAAAAATCAATACCCACTAGTATAATAAAAATGGCATTCATGAAGAGAAATCAAACAAACAAAAACTCTATCTACAACCTAAGGAACCAACAAACACAGAAACCAAACAGTAAATCAGAAAGCAAGGAACAAAAGACACCTAAGACAACCAAACAACCAATAAAATGCTAGGAATAAATCAACACCTTTCAATAACAACTCTTAATGTAAAAGGCTTAAATTCCCCAATCAAAAGACACAGACTGGCTGACTGGATCAAAAAGGAGGACCCAACTATAAGCTGTCTACAAGAGACCCAACTCACCTATAAAGATTCACATAGACTAAGAGTGAAAGGATGGAAAAAGACTTACCATGCAAACAGAAAAGAAAAACGAGCTGGAGTAGCTATTCTTATATCTGACAAAATAGACTTCAAACTACAAACCATAAAAAGAGACAATGAGGGACACTACTTAATGATAAATGGTCTGATCCATCAAGAAGACATAACAATCATAAATATGTACGCACTCAATGTTGGAGCAGCCAGATTTATAAAACAAACTCTGTTAGACCTAAAGAAGGAAATAGACACTAATACCATAATAGCAGGGGACCTGAACACCCCACTGTCAATATTAGACAGATCATCTAGGCAAAGAATCAGTAGAGAAACACAAGATCTAAACAAGACTCTAGACCAATTGGAATTGGCAGATATCTACAGAACATTCCATCCAACAGCCTCAGAATATTCATTCTTCTCATCAGCACATGGATCATTCTCCAGGACAGATCACATATTAGGCCACAAATCAAGTCTCAATAAATTCAAAAAAATTGGAATTATCCCATGTATCGTCTCAGACCACAATGGATTAAAACTAGAAATCAATAACAAACGAAACTCTGGAAACTATACAAACACATGGAAATTAAATAGCATTCTACTTAATGACATATGGGTCCAAGAAGAAATCAAGCAGGAAATCCAAAAATTTATTGAAACTAATGAAAACAATGATACATCATACCAAAACCTGTGGGATACTGCAAAAGCAGTATTGAGGGGGAAATTTATTGCATTAAACGCTCACTTCAGAAGAATGGAAAGATGGCAAGTGAACAACCTAACACTTCACATTAAAGAACTAGAAAAACAAGAACAATCCAAACCTAAAGTTAGCAGATGGAAAGAAGTCATTAAGATCAGAGCAGAACTGAATGAAATTGAAAACCAAAAAACAATTCAAAAGATCAACGAATCAAAAAGTTGGTTTTTTGAAAAGATAAATAAAATTGACAAACCATTAGCATGGCTAACAAAAAAAAAAAAGAAGAGAGAAGACTCAAATAACAAAAATTAGAAATGAAAAAGGCGATATTACAACTGATTCATCTGAAATAGAAGGAATCATGCGAGACTACTATAAACAACTATACGCCAACAAATTTGAAAATCTGGAGGAAATGGATAAATTTCTGGACACACACAAGCTCCCAAAATTGAACCATGAAGACGTAGAAAAACTGAACTGACCAATAACAATAAAGGAGATGGAAGCTGTTAGCAGAAGGCTCACAACAAAGAAAAGCCCAGGAACAGATGGATTCACAGCAGAATTTTACCAAACATTCAAAGAGGAATTGACACCGATTCTTTACAAACTATTCCAAAAGATTGAAACAGACGCAAATCTCCCAAACTCATTCTAAGAAGGAAACATCATCCTGATACCAAAACCAGGTAAAGATATAACCAAAAAAGAAAACTACAGGACGATATCCTTGATGAATAGAGATGCAAAAATCCTCACTAAAATACTAGCAATCAGAATACAGCAACACATACGTAAAATTATTCATCACGATCAAGTGGGATTCATCCCAGGGATGCAAGGTTGGTTCAACATATGCAAATCAATAAATGTGATACACCATATTAATAAACTCAAACACAAGGACCATATGATCATCTCTATAGATGCCGGAAAAGCATTTGAAAAAGTTCAGCACTCATTCATGACAAAGACCCTCTATAAATTAGGTATAGAGGGAAAGTATCTCAACATAATTAAAGCCGTATATGCCAAACCCACTGCCAATATCATCCTGAATGGGGAAAAGCTGAAAGCTTTTCCTTTAAGAACAGGAACTAGACAAGGATGCCCACTCTCACCACTCCTATTCAACATAGTGTTGGAAGTACTAGCCAGAGCAATCAGAGAAGAGAAGGAAATAAAGGGCATCCAGGTTGGAAAAGATGAAGTCAAACTGTCCCTGTTTGCAGATGACATGATCCTATATATCGAACAGCCTAAAACCTCTACAAAAAAACTGTTGGAATTGATAAATGATTTCAGCACAGTAGCAGGATACAAAATCAACACACAAAAATCAGTAGCATTTCTTTTCTCCAAGAGTGAACATGCAGAATGAGAAATCAAGAAAGCCTGCCCATTTACAATAGCCACCAAAAAAAAAAAAAATACTTAGGAATTGAGTTAACCAAGGAGGTGAAAAATCTCTATAAAGAGAACTATAAACCACTGCTGAGAGAAATTAGAGAGGATACAAGAAGATGGAAAGATATCCCATGCTCTTGGATTGGAAGAATCAACATAGTGAAAATGTCCATACTACCCAAAGTGATATACAAATTCAATGCAATCCCCATCAAAATTCCAAAGACATTTTTCTCAGAAATGGAAAAAACTATCCAGATATTTATATGGAACAATAAAAGACCACGAATAGCCAAAGCAATGCTCAGCAAAAAAAATAAAGCTGGAGGCATAACACTACCTGACTTTAAGCTATACTACAAAGCTATAATAACCAAAACAGTATGGTACTGGCATAAAAACAGACACACTGACCAATGGAATAGAATAGAGAATCCAGAAATCAACCCACACACTTACTTCTATCTGATCTTTGCCAAAGTCACCAAGCCTATTCACTGGGGAAGGGACTGCCTCTTCAGCAAATGGTGCTGGGATAACTGGATATCCATATGCAGGAGAATGAAACTAGATCCATACCTCTCACCGTATACTAAAATCAACTCAAAATGGATTAAGGATTTAAATATACACCCTGACACAATAAAACTTCTTAAAGAAAACATAGGAGAAACACTTCAGGAAATAGGACTGGACACAGACTTCATGAACACGACCCCAAAAGCAAGGGCAACCAAAGGAAAAATAAACAAATGGGATTATATCAAACTAAAAAGCTTCTGCACAGCAAAAGAAACAATTAACAGAGTTAAAAGACAACCAGCAGAGTGGGAGAAAATATTTGCAAAGTATACATCTGACAAAGGATTTATATCCAGAATATATAAGGAACTCAAACAACTTTACAAGAAGAAAATAAGCAACCCAATTAAAAAATGGGCAAAAGAGCTAAGTAGGCATTTCTCTAAGGAAGATATACAAATGGCCAACAGATATATGAAAAAATGCTCAACATCACTCAGCATCCGGGAAATGCAAATCAAAACCACATTGAGATACCATCTAACCGCAGTTAGGATGGCTAAAATCCAAAAGAATCTGAACGAGAAATGCTGGCCAGGTTGTGGAGGAAAAGGAACTCTCATACATTGTTGGTGGGACTGCAAAATGGTGCAGCCTCTATGGAAAATGGTATGGAGGTTCCTCAAACAATTGCAGATAGATCTACCATACGACCCAACTATCCCACTGTTGGGAATATACCCAGAGGAATGGAAATCATCAAGTCGAAGGTATACCTGTTCCCCAATGTTCATCGCAGCACTCTTTACAATAGCCAAGAGTTGGAACCAGCCCAAATGTCCATCATCAGATGAGTGGATACGGAAAATGTGGTACATCTACACAATGGAATACTGCTCAGCTGTAAAAACGAATGAAATACTGCCATTTGCAACCACATGGATGGACCTCGAGAGAATTATATTAAGTGAAACAAGTCAGGCACAGAAAGAGAAATACCACATGTTCTCACTTATTGGTGGGAGCTAAAAATTAATATATAAATTTACACACACACACACACACACACACACACACACACACAAAAAAAAAAAAAAAAAAAAAAACCGAGTGGGGGGGAGAAGATATAACAACCACAATTACTTGAAGTTGATACGACAAGCAAACAGAAAGGACATTGTTGGGGGGAGTGGGGGAGGGAGAAGTGAGGGAGGTTTTGGTAATGAGGAGCAATAATCAGCCACAATGTATATCGACAAAATAAAATTAAAAAAAAAAAGAAGAAGATGTGTCTTTTACCTAATTATGTTCTGGGGAAGGACAATGTGTCTGACTGGGGAAAGTTCCCCCTACCTAGTACTGTAAAACAGAAGGTATGTGAATCCACCCTTCAAGCAATGTTGATTGGACATGCTAAATGGAAACCAGTAAGATTGCCGGAGCCTACAACAGGGCACAGTAGAAGCTGGAGTGCTGGTGGAGACAAATTACCTGTTGGACCGCCAATGGGCTAAACAATTAATGGGCTAATGAAGAAATCATGAAGGAAATTAAAAAATTCCTGATAACAAATGAAAATAAAAACACAGTATATTAGAACCTCTGGGATACAGTGAAAGCAGTTCTAAGAAAGAAGTTGATAGTAATACATGCCTACATCAAAAAAGAAGAAAGACTCCAAATAAACAACCTAATGTTACACCTCAAAGAGCTGGAAAAACAAGAACAAACCAAACCCAAAGTCAGTAGAAGGAGAGAAATAACAAAGACCAGAGTAGAACTAAATGAATTAGAGATTAAAATAAATACAAAAGGTCAATGAAAAAAAGAATTAGTTTTTTGAAAAGATAAACAAAATCGATAAACCTTTAGGTAGACTAATGAAGAAAAGAAGAGAGATGACTCAAATAAATAAAATCGGAAATGAAAAAAGGGACATTATAACTGAAAACACAGAATTACAAAGGATCATAAGAGTCTACTACAAACAAATATATGCAAACAAACTAGAAAACCTGGAAGAAATGGATAAATTCCTGGATGCATACAACTTACCATAGTCGAGTCATGAAAAGCTAGTAAACCTAAACCAACCAATAACAAGTAATGAGACTGAAGCAGTAATAAAAAGTCTTCCAAGAAAAAAAACCTCTGGAGGAGATGCCTTCATTGCCAAATTCTGCCGAACATTTAAAGAAGAACTAACACCACTTCTTCTCAAACTCTTCCAAAAAATTGAAGAGGAGGGACTATCTCCAATCTCATTCTGAAAGGCCAGCATTACCCTCATACTGAATTTGGAAAAGACACAACGAAAGAACCACAGATCAATTTCCCTAATGACCTTAGAAGTGAAGATCCTCGACAAAATACTAGCAAACAGAAGCCAGCAACACACTGAAAGATCAGACACCATGATCAAGTGGGATTCATCCCCAAAACACAAGGATGGCTCAACATATGCAAATCTAAAAACACAATGCATCACATCAACAGAATGAAGGGGGAAAACAAAAACAACATATGATCATTTCAATAGACACAGAAGAAGCATTTGTTAAAATCCAATACCCCTTCATGATAGAAAATACTTGACAAATGAGGTATGAAAGGAATTTTCCTCAACACATAAAGGTCACCTATGACAAACCCACAACCAGTATCATAGTGAATAGACAAAAATTGGAAGCTCTTCCTCTAAGATCTGGAACAAGATAAGAATGCACACTTTCCCCACTCTTATTCAAGATAGTACAAGAAGTTCTAGCCAGCGCTTTTATAAGGCAAGAGAAAGCAGTGAAGGGAATCCATACTGGAAAGGAGGAAGTCAAACTATCCCTATTTGCAGATGACATGATCCTATATACAGAAAACCCTAAGGACTTCTCCAAATAATTATTAAAATGAATAAATGAATTCAGTATAGTGGCAGGATACAAAATCAACACTCAAAACTAAATTGCCTTCCCATATGCCAACAACAAAATAGCAGAAGAAATCAAGAAAGTAATCCCATTCACAGCAGCTACCCCCTAAAATAAAATACCCTAGAGAAAATATAACAAAGGAAGTGAAAGAACTCTACAGTGAAAACATTGGTGAAAAAAATTGAAGAGGATGCAAATAAAAAGAAAGATATCCTCTGTTCAAGGACTGGAAGAAGTAAAATCATCAAATGTCCATGTTGTTCAAAGCAATCTGCCCATTCAACACAATCCTTATCAAAATAACAATGACTGAAATAGAAAAAATCTTGAAATTTTTATGGAACCACAAAAGACCCTGCATAGCAAAAGCAATCTTGAACAAAAAGAACGAAATTGGGGGCTGGCCGCGTGTCTCACTCGGAAGAGTGTGGTGCTGGTAGCGCCGAGGCCACGGGTTCGGATCCTATATAGCGATGGCCAGTGCACTCACTGGTTGAGCGTGGTGCGGACCCCACCATGCCGAGGGTTGCGATCCCCTTACCAGTAAAAAAAAAGAACAAAATTGGAAGCATCATACTTCCTGACTTCAAAATATACTATAAAGCTATAGTAATCTAAACAGCATGGTACTGGCATAAAAACAGACAAATTGACCAATGGAATAGAATAGAGAGCCAGGAAATAAACACACACCTTTACAGACAACTGATTTTTGACAAATGTGCCAAAAATATACAATGGGTAAAAGACAGCCTCTTCAATAAATGGTGCTGGGAAAACTGAATATCCACATCCAGAAGACTGAAACTACATCCCTATGTCTCACGATACACAAAAACCAACTCACAATGAATCAAAGACCTAACTTTGAGACCCAAAACTATGAAACTACTAGAAGGAAACAAAAGGGAAATGCTACACAGAATGGGAATGGGCAGCACTTTTTCGAGCAAGACCACAAAGGCACAGGCAACTAAAGCAAAAATGCAGAAATGGGTCTACATCAAACTAAAAAGCTTCTGCACAACAAGGGACACTGTCAACAAAGTGAACAGACAACCTGAAGAATGGGATAAAGTGTTCGCAAACTACACATCAGACAAGGGGCTAATATCCAGAATATGTAAGCAACTCAAACAACTCAAGAGGAAAAAACCCCCAAATAACCCAATTAAAAACTGGGAAAAGGACCTGAATGGACATTTCAAAGGAAGACATACAAATGGCCAGCAGGTTCGTGAAAACATGCTCAGCATCACTAATCATCAGGGAAATGCAAATTAAAACCGCGTGAGATATCATCTCACCTCAGTTGGACTGGCTATTATCGACAAGACAAAAATAAATGCTGGTGAGCATGCAGAGAAAAAAGAACTCTTCCACCTTGCTGGTGGGAGTATAAATTGGTACAGCCACTGTGGAAAACAGTATCGTGGTTCTTCAGAGAAGAAAAAAAATAGATCTACCCCATGACCTCGCTATCCCACTGCTGGGAATATAGCCAAAGGAAATGAAATCAACGTATCAAAATGACACTTTCACTCCCATATTCATTGCAGCACGATTCACAATAGCCAAGAGATGGAATCAACCTAAGTGTCCATCAATGAATGAATGGATAAAAATAACCGTGGCACATATGTGCAGTGGAATACTACTAAGCCATAAGAAAAATGGTACCATTTGCAGCAACATGGATGGAACTGGAAACCATCACGTTAAGTGAAGTAAGTTAGGCACAGAAAGATAAAGCTGCATGATATCATTCATACGTGAAATCTTAAAAAAGAAAAAAGTGGTTCACGTAGAAGTAGAGAGTAGAATAAAGGTGACCAGAGGCATGGGCGTGGGGAGGAGGATAAGTGGTGGACTAATGGGGACAAAACTATGCCCTCTACCCTGAGTGAATCATTGTGCAGTATATGCATGTATTAAAACAACACACTGTACCCCGGAAACATGGACAAGTAAATGTTAAAATATTTTGAATTATAAAAAACAATTTAAGAAGACATGTAGCTCACCCAGAATGATGCGGGGTCCAGCTGTCTTCCCGATAGAGATGGGGGATTCTGAGGGAGGTTGGGGTGTCACCAGTCCTGCATTCCCTCCTCTCCCCCTTCTCCCCTCTGGTCCCTTCACCCCCTGTGCTGAACTCTGGGTTCAGAGCTCCGAGCACCAGTCTGTCTGGGGCTCCGTGGACTTGGATTTGCCTGTGGTTTCTCTCGTGGACTCTGGCAGCTGCGGTCCCCTGGATCCTCCCAATGCCCCCATGAACATGGAATAGCTAATCAGCCAGAAAAGGAGGATTCACACCTAAAATTTAGTAAATGTTGCTTCTCAAAGGATATATTTCAAAATTTGGGTGTGGAAGAGTCTTCTCAGCCGGATGCAACTCAAACTCCTAGAATTTGAGTCAAGGACCAAATCCTTCCCTCCCTCCCAGCTGCTTTTCCATCCAAACCACTATTTTCATTCATTTCACCCCTACCCAAAATCCAGCTCCTTGCTTACAATTGGCCAAATCACTCTCGAGGTAACCCACTGGCTGAGGGCGTGCTGTCTGCTCTCCTTCCCTTGCTCCCGGTCAGTCTGACCAAATCCTTTCCAAAGCAAAGTGCAAAATTTTAGATCATGCCCAGTGGCATCCTATTACTCAGGACATCGCTTCATGAATCTAGCTTTACATGGGTGCGGAATTAAATTAATGTTCTCTTTAACTTAATTAGGAAATGGGAAAACACAAATTAAAATAACAGGAACCTGTAATTTTGACCAACATTTAAAAGAATGGTAAAATATATTTGAGAGTGGAGGATGCTCGCATATATTAATTTTTGAGAACACAAACCGGTACAGCATTTTTGGAGTAAAATATTGGCAGCGTATATAAAAATTTAGAATATTCACAACCTTTCTGCCCTAACCAAGTAACCACCTTAATATGTTAATTGTGGTTATCTTTGAGTAGGGGGCTGAATTTTGGAGAAACTTTGTAAAGAGAAGAATTATGTAATTTCACATTTTTTTGTAATAAGAATATATGCACTATTGCCTTTGTAATTAAAGTATTTAAATATGTCTAACAATAGTTGTAGTAGCTATATCTTAATCAAAGTAATTGCCAGACTTTGTAACTGATGCAACAGAGGAAAACTGAAATCTGAACGGCTTAACATAACAAAAGTCTATATTTTGAGCACACGGATGTTGATGTAGGTTGGCAGGTCTCCACTATCAGGGGACCCAAGGATCCAAGATACTTCAGTATTGTAGTTCCACCACCTCGACATGGGGCTGCCACGTTTGCTATTGAGTGGAAGATAAAGAATGGAAATGGCACACTGGCTCTCAAGTGCCTGGATGTGACAAACGATGCCTCAGCTCATATTTCAGTGGAAAAGGGTAGTCACATGACCCTAACTGCAAGTGGACCGGCAATGTAGCCTTTCCATAGGCCCACAAAGGAGAGAGAGGCAAAGTATGGATGAAAGCTTGTAGTTTCCCCCACACAATAGATGCTCAAAAAAAGCAACCATTGTAATTTTTGTGACAATAACCATCCTGGTTTCTTGGAGCAGTTTCTGAGAAGGCCGAATTTGCCTTAAATCCTCCAACTTTTTCAAGTGTCTTGTATGTGAAAGGTGCTCTCAAATACAGTATCACATGTAGTTTTCCAAGGATCTTCTAAAGCTCAGCAGGGAGGGTTTGCCTTCCTCACGCAATAGCACTTTTCTGCAATATAGTCTATAATCTCAGTGCACTGAGAATTTCTCCTTCCTTTTGATGAATGTTCAAAATCCTGTGTGTTTCTGCTCCTTTCCACATGACTGAACAGGCCTGAACACTAATAATGGGTGCCATTAGGCACGCTGAAAACCAGGATTTTCCTGTGGGTACACAGACAAGAAACAGTAGAAGGATGGTGTAGGGAAAGTGAAGGTAAATGGTCAGGGTCCCTCAGATGTTCAGAATCTTGCTGAGCATTTGATGTAAATATTCACATGTGCACAGGAGTACCTTGGTTATTGTCTAATGTAATTGCGCATGTGCACCCAGGTGTTCTTTGGTTGTCTGACTCGCACCTAGATGTCCTGGGTTATCGGATTTAACTATAAAGGACAACAGCTCTGACCCACAGTGCCCCCCACGCCCGGGATGCCCCAGGGGGGTCATGGGGAGGTCAATACTGCTGCTGGAGGCTGTTGCTCCAAGCTGTTGCTGCCAGAGCCCCCAGGATACCTCGGGAGGCCACCAGCACTGCTGGTGGAGGCTGCTGTAAGCTGCTTCTGCTGCTGCTGAGGAAGCTGAGGACTGAGCTCGCTTTGGAATGAACCCGTCAACTGTGCCAATGGCTCCCGGGGTCTTTTCCCAATTTCATAGCTCGTGACCTGTATGTGACGTGTCTGGTGGCCCAGCCTGGCTTGTGATGGGTCTGTGTCCCAGTCTGTACAATGGGTTTGAAGGGTCTGAGCCCTAGCCCGACAGGTGGTTAATTATTCTTTCTTTTTAAATTACAGAGAGCATATCCATCAAGAGACAATTTTTCACCTTTTAGGGGCCCCCAGAGGTTTTAGGAATTCAGCCTCTGTAGATATTTGCTGCACAGTAATTTCCATGGTCTTTCCTTCTCTACTTATAAGGGAGGCTTTGGTTTTGACCACCTAGTTAAGCTCACTCATTTGAGTATATGTTCACTAGCCTGTTTCAAATTAGACATCCCATTAAAATCCTACTGTAAATACCAGGGCAGCTTCAAAAACTAGTCCTCTAACTTTAGGGTCATTTCCAAAGAACTAGTAGATGATGGGTCACATCAGTTTCTACTCACCAGCTCATTTGGAAAACAGAGTTTGTTGAAGGTACCCAAGGGAACAACCAGGTATCTAAACATCACTGTCCAAAGTCAACTTGTATATTGAAAGGGCTGTTGCTATAAGAAGGATTTCCAGAGGTGGAATAGGACAGCAAAAGGACTTCTGTACGGAATAGGAATTCTCTGTGTCATGCGTTGAGTGGGTGATTCTGGGCTGTCCTGCTGGGAGCAAGGCATAGCACTCAGAGGAGTCCAGAGGGACAAGCTGGTCAGCAGGCCAGGTTCTAGAGGTGGACAGGATGACACACAGGACACAACCAGGTGAAGGGTACAGTGATGCAGGAAAGTGCTGGGGGCCAGACAGAAGTGCTGGCTCCTGGATAGAGTCAGCTCTTAAGGCACCCTGGGGACCGAGACAGGAGGACCCTAGGTTAACAAAGTCCGCACACTATCCCCAGATTGTGCTTCATTCTCATTGGCAACTTATTTAGGCCTGCTTTTAGTACCTTGGCCACAGGGTCCTTCTTTTTGTTACCAGAGAGACATTATGCAGTGCTGAGAAGAGAAACGAATTACGAGTCAGAAGGCCTGCCTCCAGCTGAGAGGATTAAAAACAGAGTGGGCTCTAGATGAATTTAGGCCAAGGGGCTAGTCCCAGCCATGTCACTTGCTAGCCATGTGGTCCTGGGAAATTACCAAGCCCCATGAGCCTCAGGATCTCCATCCGTGAAGCGGGTTTGATAAGTCCTGCCCAACAGGATTTTGGAACGTATTTACCTCATGTAGAGCACCTGGCAGAGTACCTGGTGTATATTGGAATTTAGTGATTGGCAGTTATTTCTAGTATTATTTCACCCCCAGACCCTACCACCCTTTCCTCGGGAATTTTTGTCGTGGTGGTTGTTCTCCAGTACATCTCAGAATATGCCGCTCAATAGGATATGGGATGCCAAGTCAGCCAAAAACGCTGCTTTGCAAATGACTCCGTGAATTGTTTCTCTCAGAGGGTCTATTATCTAACGTGGTTGTGGGAGAGCATTTTCCAGCTGGATGACCCTCACATCTCCCGGAATTTGAGTCAAGGACCAACTCTTTCCCTCTCTCCCAGCTGCTTTTCCATCCAAACCACTATTTTCATTCACTTCACTCCCACCCAAAATTATTTCACACTTGCTTGGAGTTGTCTAAATTACACTAAAGGTAACCCAAATAAAATGTTCTTCTAGTGGAGCCAGCTTACTTGTGGGCATCCCTTAATAGCCTTATTTATCAAGATATCCCTGCAGGTGGTGGGTACAAATCACCTGCTTCCTGCACTGTGTTCAGTCGCACTGGCACAGGAGTGCAGGACACCTCCCATACCTGCCCCAAGTGGAGAGTTCTCTCTGCTTGATCCACCATCCAAAAGGACCTGCTCAGAGCAGTTTTTCAATCCAGGCTCTGCTCTCAGTCCTAAGACACAGCGTCTGAGAGCCTGGCCCCTGCCACCACCCAGCTTCAGTGCAGACACCTCCCACAGAGGGAGGTGCAGATGCCTGAACTCCCAAGCTGCCTTGGCTCAGGGCATTCACACTCGACCGCTCTCACCTGGAGACCCACCTTCTGGCCAATCCTTATCTACTTGTTCTGTAGGATGTAGAGGACATCTCACCACACTCCTAATATGGTGGCTGCTCCTAGGCTCCCCCATTCTGTAGGTAGACGTGGGTCTGGCTTATCCTAGTATCTCCACGACTAACACAGGGCCTTCCAGAGAGCGATGCTCAATGAATGTTTGGGGAAGAAATGCACCAGTGAGCAGGGGTTTCATTGATTACAATTTAATTTTGATTTGAATAAGCGAACAAGATCCAGGTGTATATTTTTTAATTGTACAGAATGATAGACTAAAACAGTAAGGAAATAAAAAAATGAACCCTTGTAAATATTTTTCTCCAGTTTACTAATACACTCTGTTACATTTCCATGGCAGTTCTGATCCCAATGCCATGGCATCTTTTTACAGATTACAAATAAGATGGAAGGCTCCCCAATATGTTTCACAAAAACAGCAAAACTCTTTCTCCAAACTGGATAAACAACAAATAGATGTGTGACCAACATATTGGTAAACTTAGATTGTGAAGCTAATACACCTTCTAGTCAAAGTAATAACATTTCAAAATAACAAAAAGAAAAGAAGACAAGTCCCCAAGTTATCCAAATAAAATGCGATGACAATGAGGTTATAACACTGTACTTCCCCCAGCCCCAGCCTGGCCCGCCACTACTTAGATCACTGACTGGGAAGATCATTGACTTAAAACAGGGCGAAGAATCTGCCTGACTTTACTTGGGGAAGGAGAAGCCGCTGGTGGCACTGGAACTGGCACTGGCCATGGCAGTAGTATCATCTACTGTGGCATTTCTAGCCTGGCCCCTCTCTTCCTCATCTCTCAAAGCCTCCTCATACCACAGTGGGAAAGATCTGGGATCGCTCCCATTGATCTTGGCCAAAAACTCCAGGACTTTCATCTTCCTGGCTTCAGCGTGGGCACGCGGGCCCCACAGCAACTCATAGCATGCGGGATCACTGTCGGGCACCTGCCGGTACTCCAAGTAGTTTTCCTGCACCCAAACTTCAGTGATGAGCTTCCTGGGCTCCCCAAAGATGAAGTGCTCCCTCCCAGCATACACCCCTATCACACGCAACGCTTCCCAGATCTCCTTCTCAGGAGTACAGTTGCCCTCCATGAAGATAATGCTCAGGACAAATAGCAGCAGGCCCGTTCTAGGTATGGTCTGGTCATCACTCTGCATCCCATTGTAGGTGAGGCCCAGGGTGGTGACGAGGACATAGGAGTGGCCGGCAGGGTCCACTTCCTTCACATCAATGCCAAAGACCAGCTGCATGCACTCAGAGGCTTCGCTGAAGATGGCAGGGAATTGGTCCTCGTAGTTTCTGAGGACACCATTCAGCATTTCTTCCTTTGTGATCGGCTCCTTCATCTGATACTTGAGGAGCAGCAAATTTACCAGATCATCCACCTTTTTATCCATCTCATTTCCGGGCAAGGACTGAGGGTCTTGTGAGGTGCTCGGCTTCTCCTCTTCCTGGCTGCTGGAGCCCTTATTGGGTTGACTCCATGAAGTGGAGGCAGCGGCAGTGAGGGGGGAGCCGGCTCTCTGCAGACTCTGGGGAGGACTCTGTGTCTCAGCAGCAAACACCTCCTCCTCCCCCTCTGGGCTGCTTGAGAGTAAAAGACAAAAGGAGGAGGGGGAGGAGGGGGAGGAGGGAAAAGAGGAGGGAAAAGAGGAGGAGCAGGTAGAGGAGGATGAAGAAGTATCCTCCTCCTCAGCCTCCGAAAGCTGTGCGTCCACGACGGCCTGCGTCTCACTTTGGGACTGAAGCATGCAGCGCCGACGCTTTGAAGGGCGAGGCATGATGGCTCTGGCCTGGGCAGAAGACAGGAGTGTGGGCTGGAGTTGGGTGATGGGGACGTACAGGCCTGGGGGAGGGAGGGAGCAGGTGAGCGGCCTCAGCCTAGAACCACACCCTAGGGGGCTGTGACAAAGGCCTACTCACAGGTCTTGTCTTTAGGTGGTGCTCGGGGCCTCACAGGGCTCCTGTCCTCCTGGTCGGCCTGTCTCCTGTGGACCTGAAGGGGGAATGAGACGCCTCCTCAGGGTGCAGCCACCAGACGTTGAGGCTCCAGCACTGACAGTATTGTGGTTGGGGCCGGGCGCTGCAGGGTCCCCTCTGTCCTGGGGCCGGTGGGGCCCTTGGTACTCATTCAGGTCACGCACCTCACCTTGACTCCTGCACTCCTGGGCCTTCTCTGCTGTGCCCTGAGGACACTGTCTCACAGAAAGGTCTCACCTCTCAGGTCTTGGAGCTCCTGTAAGAGGAACAGATTAGGTCCTCAGGCTGCAGACTGCACGGACACCTTGGGCTCCCAGTGCTGACAGGAGGGGTGGGCCGGACTCTGTGAGGTCCCCACTGTTCTGCGGTGAATGAATGGTCCCCTCCATACTCACTCGGAGCCCTCATCTTTCCCCCGGCAGGACCCAGACCCAACCCTTCTGCAGGCCTGAGAAACTCTCAGAACAAGAGCTCACACCCCTGATATGGAACAAAGGGCAGTGAGGGGCCCACATCTGGCCACATCTGCCAGGGCTCCATAGGGAGGACAGCAAGTGTGGAATCTACTTGTCCTGAGATGAGGGGGTCCCCTCAGTTCTAACTTTGACAGTTGGCTGAGTCTGAAACAACTCCCTCTTTTGACCTGAGGCCGCCTTCGTTTAGACCAAAGTCTCACCTTCATAAGGTACTGAAGGAGGAAGTGAGGGGCGCCCCAGCCAACCACTATGCTCTGTACCCTCTCATGGCTGACAAAAGTGGCAGGGCGGAACTGGAATTCTGTCTGTTCTGGTGTGGGATGTACCCGAAGTCCGTACCTTGCATCTCGGCATGGCCCGGCACTCTTCCCTGTGCTGACCCGGGTTCTAATCCTTTGACCCAGCTCCTCCTCTCCTTGAGAACATGCACATTAAAAGTGCAGGTGCACCATGCTGGTAAGGGTGGCCGAGCTTCTTTCCTCTGGTGTGGGAGGTCCCCTGAGTCCTTCCTCAGGATTCTCACCTTGACTCCTGGCAGGACCCAGAATTCTCTCTGCTGACCTGAGTCCAGGCCCCTCAGCTCAGACCAAGGTGCTCACCTCCCTGACACCACCAAGCTGAAAACGAAGGGTTGCCTCCACCTAAAGTCCCTCCTGGGGTTTCCCAGTACTGTCACTGGGGGTAGGGGTCCCTCAGTCCTTCCTCAGGGTATTCATATTTACCTCTGGCAGGGTCTGAATCATGTTCCTGAATTAACCTGGTATCACTCCCTGAGACCAATGCTTCAGCCCCCTAAGAACCCCTCCCCACTCCCACCCTGTGGCAAAAGCGAGAGCATGCCACATCTGGCCACCCTTACCAGGACTCTGCTAGGGCTGACAACAGGCAACACCCAGACCCTGTGAGGTCCCTTTTTTCTGGAGTGGGAGCTCCCCTCAGTCTTCACCAAAGGTCTACTTTGACTCCTGGCAGGGCCTGGGACTCTTTGCTGACCTGAGGCTGCTCCCTTTAGACGCAGCTCCTCATCTCCCTGAGATCCCTGAGACAGAAGTGAGGGGGCACCATATCTGGACACCCATGCCTGGTTTCTCCCAAGGCTGACAGCAGGGGCAGGGCTGACCCGCCTGTGTCCTGGCATCCGAGGCCTCGCCTTACCAAGTGGCAGGGCCTGGAACTCTTCTCTTTGCTAATCCTAGTTCAGCTTCCTCATCCAATGCCCTCGCCTCCCTGGGAACCCGCATTCAAGATGAGAGTACTCTCAGTGGAATAGCACTGCCTGGAGTCTATCGGAGCTGACAGTGGGGGCAGCGCGGCTTCCCTTGGGGGCCCTTCTGTGTTCTGAAGTAGGTCCCCCTCACCACTCACTCAGAATCCGCACCGTGACGCCTGGCAGGGCCTGGGTACCCTCCCTCGGCTGATCTGATGCCACACCCCTTAGACGAAGGACGCACGTCTCTCAGATTCCCGAGAGCAAATCCAGGGTGTAGCCCGAGTCCAAAAGCTATTCCAAGTGAACCGATATGATGTGGGGGGAAGTGGGGGGAAGAGGAACGGGTAAAGAGGGACACGAAAATCAACGACAATGTATATTGAGACATTAAGACTAAAAAGACAAAAAGAGAATGAGAAAGCTATTCCCAAGCTTCTCACGGCTGATAGAAGGGGTAGGGCCGCCGCCCAACCCCGCACCCCCGTTCTGATATCAGGATCTTTACCTTCACGTCTTCTTCCTCCACTGACCGCAGACCGCACCGCCTCAGACCAGCCTCCCCTCTCAGCGTGCCAAGGCGGAAGTCAGAACACACCACATCCCGTCAGGCCACTCTGGGGTCTCCTAGGGGTGACTGCAGGGGTCGGTTTCCGGTTCCCGGTGTGGGGAGGAGGAGCTCTGTTCTGGAGTCTAGTTCTCTGTGACCTCCCGCAGGATCCGCACCTCGATCCTGGGTCCTGCGACTCCTCCATGTACTGACCTGGGTCCATCCGCTTCAGATCAAAGTCCTTCCCTCCCAGCGGGAGTCAGAGGCCGCGATATCAAACGACGCGTGCCTGGAGCCTCCCGGGGCTGGCAGCTGAGGTAGGACGGGTTGCGCACCCCTTGTCGTGAGGTCGAGGGCCTTTCAGCCCTCCATCAGTGTGCTCCTAGCAGGGACTGGGACTCCTTTCTCTGCTGATTCGAGGCATCGTCTGTGTTCCAGACACCCCGTCCCAAGACCCAGAGGCCTCTCCCGGAAGAGAGGGGCCTCTCAGTCACCGTGACCCTCTGGGGCTAAGTGCAGGGCCTGGCTGCAGCTGGGATTCCTCTCTCCTGGGATGGCAGCGCTGTCCTCAGTCCTCTTTCAAGATTCCCACGTTTACTGCTGGCAGGACCCGAGGCTCCTTCCCAAAGTAGCTTGAGTCGGGCCACTGCAGGCCAAGGCTTTCATTGCCCTGAGACCACTAAGGCAGAAATGGGGGTGACTTCAGCCGGCCAGTTCTTCCTGGGGTCTTCCAGGGCTGACAACAGGGACGGAGCCGGCCTTTGTGGGCCCCGCTATCTGCGGTGGGTTTACTTCTCAGTCTTCACTCAGGAGGGCCCTCATCTTGGTTCTTGTCTCCTTGCTTAAATGTTCGGTGGGAGACGCCGTGTCCCTGCCACCTCTGAGCATGTGCCCAGCGGCAACCTTGGCAGAGGATGGCTGCGGGTCCCCGGCTCGATGCTTGACGCGTGCTGCAGCGCCCGTGGCTGTGGAGAATTGTGGGAAGAGAAGCACGCCTCCCACTGGGTCTCTTCCCCAGCCAGACGGAGACTTTGGAAACCCTTCGTTCTGTGGTTTTTTTTCCTACACAAATAGGCTTAATAGGTGGGGTTTCGGGAGGTCCCGTTATTTTGAGGCTATCTAACACTGCACTGTCCAGTGCAGTGATTTTAACTTTTTTAACCATCATTTCTATTTAACACACATATATATTTTACATGTCTGCCAATTGTACATTTAGAATATATAAAAAGAATTCATGAAAGAATACCTACCCCTATATTATGTGTGGTTCACTCGCTATTCTATTTCTAGTTCATCATTATTAGAATAGCTTTTCAAAAAGCCACTAGTCACTAAGGTGCTTTTCAGGTGGTTATTAGCACAGACACCAATCAACCCGCTCTTTCCGTCTGTCCTGATATTTCCCCAGAACTATGGGCATCCGTGGTGTGAGGTGCTTGCTTCTCACAAATCATTTTCTTTTGAGCCATTTCTACCTCCTTTTGTTTGCACAGGTGACTGGTCACAATCCCATCTTGTAATACTCTGGCATTCTGTTGTGGAGAAAGTTTCCTCTAGATTTCATTTCATTCGTCTACAAGCTTTTATGTAATTTTAAATTTTTCTTGCTGTTGTGAATGGAATACTTTTTATTACGTTTTTAATTATTTCTTGCGTTTGCGTGACAAGGTTTTTGATCTTGCTATAATGAGCTTCCGTACAACGTTTTTCTAAAGTGATTGATTCATTTAAATATTCCACGTAGCTGTTACTTTGAATTTTCTTCAATAATAACATTATCACTGGATATTATCTCTCTCTTTTCAATATTCATATCTCTGATTTCTTTTGATATCCATGGCTTTGGCTGTGCGTTCCAGTGCAGTTTTGAATCGTAGAGGAGATAGCATTTATTTTTGTCTTGTTCCTGGCTTTAATGGGAATTCTTCTAACATTGCACATTTAGGTGTGTTTGCACAGATTTTAGGAAATGGAAGTTCTATTCCAGTGTTAGTTTACTTTTTTGTTTTTAAATACCACAAACTTGTTTGAATTGCGTTTGAAATGCTTTTTATGTAGCCATTGACGTAAAGTGTTTTTTCCTCCTATGATTGGTATACAGGGAATTACAATTGAAAGCATTTTCTAATTCAAAGCGTATTTTTATTCCTTGGACACAGTCTGTTTATTTAATTTACTGCTATATTGTATATGCTATTAAGTTATTTAGAGTATTTTCTGCTATAAGAGGGAGCTTGGCTCAAATGTCCTTTGCATGGGGTAGTCCCATCTGGTATTTGAATCAAGGAGCGCTAGCTGGCAAAATAAATTGAATAATTGCCGATCTTTGTATATGCTTTGAGAGAGTTATGTAAGATGGTAGTTTGTTTCTCCCCGACCAATTGGTAGAACCGGCCTCCAAAACTGCCACAGCCTGCAACATTTGATTGTGACTTGAGTGTTGAATATAGTTTCAGTTTGTGGTGTTTGATTAAACCTTTAACTGATCGAATTCACTTAGGATTTCAAATTTAATGGCATGATTCTTATAATAAAAGCTTTTTTATTAGAGAAATTGTGTGTGTGTGTGTGTGTATATATATATATATATATCAGTAAAGAGAGTATAGAATGACCCCAGTGTACCAGACACTTAGCACCAACTATCTTCAATACATGGCAATCTGGTTCCAATTATACCCTCGCCTACTTCGGTCTCTTGCTACTGGAATAATCTGAAACATATCCAAGGCATTATAGCATTTCATTTCCAAGTATTTCGCATATGAGCGAGAACAAACAATATTTATCTTTACGTGCCTAACTTATTTCATTTACCATAACATCTTCCAGGCTTATCCATATTGCCATGAATGAAAGGATTTCATTCTTTTTATGGCTGAGTAGTATTCCATTGTGTATATATACCACATGTGCTTTACCCATTCAATAGTTGATGGACATTTGGGTTGATTCCATACCTTGGCTATTGTAAATCGTGCTGCAGTAAACATGGGGGTGCAGGTATCTCTTTGGTATCCTGACTTCCTTTCCTTTGAATAAATACCTAGTAGTGGGATTGCTGGATCCTAAGGTTATTCTACTTTTAGTTTCTCTTAGGAACCTCTATACTGTTTTCCATAATGACTGTACTAATTTATATTCCCACCAACAGTGTATAAGAGTTCTCTTTCCTGCACATCCTTGCAGCATTTGCTGATTTTTGCCTTTTTTGATAGTAGCCATTGTCACTGGAGTGAGATGATATCTCCCTATGTTTGCATTGCATTTCCCTGATGATTCATGATGTTGAGCATGTTTTTATATACTTGTTGGCCATTTGTGTGTCTTCTGTTGAGAAATGTGTATGCAGGTCATTTACCCATTTTGTAATCGGATTATTATGATTATGATTATGATTATTACTATTATTATTATTGTTATTTTGCTATTGAGTTGTTTGAGTTCCTTGTATATTCTGGATATCAATCCCTTTTAAGAAGAATAATTTGCAAACATTTACTTCCATCCTGCAACTTGCTTCTGCCCTCTGTTGCTTGTTTTCTTTGCTATACAGAATTTTTTTGGTTGCTGTAGTCCCATTTGTCTGTCTTTGCTTTGGTTGCCTTGCTTTGGATGACAGAATACCACTTACTTTCTGGCCCTACAAAATGCTCCAGGATCATTTTATGTGTTTCATGCCCCAGTCCTAGAATCAGCCATTTCTCCAAGGAGCCTTAATTCTTTTTATTGTTTGGTAGTTTCAGAAACCTAGATCTCAGTGCTAGGTGTGTTTCTACTGGGAGTTGTTACTTATAGGCCCTCTCAGCTCTCAGAGCAGTGAAATATGTATGTGTATATACACATACCTATAAATATTTATATATGTAACCATTTGTGTAGGTATGCACATACCTACAGATATATTTATCAATATATGCTCAACATGAGTTTATGCCGATGTCTCCAACTCTAATCCATTACCACAGAAATCATCCTAAACCCTCGCCTTAACTTACCTGTAACAACTCACCCCAACAGTGAGAAACCTGGCTCTCACCCTCTGCCAGTCCATTCAATCAATTGTTCGATGTATACATGAATAGTGGTTTTAGAATTGTTAACCTGTACTCCTGTGGGAAACAACTTTACCAACTAGACCATAGCACTTAGGTATAGTTCATTTTGACTTTAGCCTGACAACATTAATTTCCAAGTTACTTCGGGCAGCCAATTCTCCCTTATACCCTTCGGTAGGGTTCTTTTATACAGGTGGAATATTTTGCCACATTCTACATCCCATGCTGAGATTCATTGGTTTCCTCAGGTATTTTGTTAAATTTTCATGTATTAGGGTTCATGTGCTTTAAAGTTCTATGATTTTTGACAAATATATACTGTTATGTCCACACCATTACAGTATCATAAAAAAGTTTCATGCCCTAATAAATCTCCTTTGCTTAACCTACTTACGCGTTTCTTCATATGTTTATCACTGTATACTTTTTCCCCTCTCAAAATGTCGTATAAATAGAGGCTGACACTCTCTAGCCCATTCCAACTGGCTACGTTAACTTAGCAATATGCATTTAAGATTCCTTTATGTTTTTGCATGTCTGCATTTAAGATTCCTTTATGTTTTTGCATGTCTCTTAGTTCACTCCTTTTATTGTTTAATAGTATGCCATTGTAAGGTTGTGTCACCGTTTGTTTACCCTTTCATCTGTTAAAGGATGTCTTGGTTGCTTTCAGGTTTTTTCACGATTATCAAATAAGCAGCTGCAAACGTATGAAAATAAGCTCAGTTTTTGGTGTGGATGTAAGTTTTCAGATCAGTTAGACAAATACCCATGAGTGTGCTTGCTGGGTATATGGCGAGACTATGTCCAGTGTTTGTAAGATACTCACAGACTATCTTCCAATGTGACTGTATCATTTTTCATCTCTACTAGCAACGAATGAGAGTTTCTGCTCTGCCTTCTCACTAGCAATTGAACTTGTAAAATTTTTTTGATTTTAGACATTCCAGTGGGTGTGTAGAAGTATTTCATTGTTTAATTTGCAGTTCTTTAATAGCAACTGATATTCACCATCTGTTCCTATGCTGATTTGCTACTTGTACATCTTCTTTCGTCAGGTGTCTGCTGAGATCCTTTGTCCAGTTTTTAAGTGAGTCGTTTGTGTTCTGCTGTGGTGTTTTAAAAATTCTTTGTATTTTATATACAAATCCCTTATTAGCTAGGTGTCTTGCGACTATTTTCTCACTGACTGTGGCTCTTCTTTTTATTCTCTTTACAATGTCTTTCACAGAGCACACTTTAAAAAAACAAAACAACATCCAACTTATCAATTTTTTCTTTCATGGACCTAAAAGCTCATCACCAAATCCAAGGTCATATAAATATTCTCCTGTGTTTGCTCTTAGAGATTTTATAATTTCTGCATTTTACAATGAGGTCTACAAGCTATTTTGGGTTAGTTTTTGTGAAACGTGTAAGGTTTTAGCTGGGTTCCTTTTTCTTTTTCTTTTTTCTTTCTTTTTTTTTGTTTGTAAATTAACTTTCTTTATAAAATGGCTTTTGCACCTTTGTCAGAAGTCAGTTGACTCTATGGGTATGGGTCTATTTCTGTGCATCATTCTTGTTTATTAATCTATATTTCTATTCTTTCATCAATTTTGCATTGTCTTCATTACCGTAGCTTTATAGTAAGTCTTGTAATTGGGTAGTGTATGTCCTCCTACTTTGTTCTTCCTCTGTACTATGTTGTCTATTTTAAGATGTGCTTTTCATATAAAATATAGAATCAGTTTGTTGATATCTAGAAAATAGTTTGCTGAGAATTTGATCGTGCTGAATTAATAGAACATACTGGAAAAAAAAAAAAAAAAAACCCTGACTTTCTAACAATTTTGTCTTCCAACCCATGAACATGGAATAACTCCATTTATTTTGATCTTTACTTTCTTTCATCAGTGCTTTGTAGTTTCCACATACAAATCCTATACACATTTTGTTAGATTTATAACTAGGTATTTCATTTTGGGGAACTATTGTAAATGATATTTTTAATTTAAAAATCCAATTGTTCATGTCAGTGTCTGGGAAAGCAATTTTTATTATATTAATCTTATTTCCTTTGACCTTGCTACGCTTACGTTTTAGTTCCAAAAGTTTTGTTGTTGCTGGGATTTTCTATATGGACAAACATCTCTTTGGTGGACAAAGGGAGCCATAACTTTTCCTCTCCACAATACACATATTTTCTTTTCTTGTCTTGTCTTACTGCACCAGCTAGGACTTCTGGTATGATGGTGGATAGGAGTGGTCAGAGGAGACATCCTTGCCTTTTTCCTGATCTTAGGTGGAAAGCATCTAGTTTCTCATTAAGTATGATGTTACCTGTAGGGTTTTTATACATGCTCTTTAAGCTAAGGAATTTCCCTTCTATTTCTAGTTTGCCGAGACTGTTTCTGTCAGGAATGTGTATTGAATTTTATCAAATGACTTTCTGTGTAATTTAATATGATAGTTTTTCTTTCAGCTGTTGATGTCATGAATTACATTAAATCATTGTTGAATGTTGAAGCAGCCTTGTATACCTGTAACAAATCTCACTTGGCCATGGTGTATAATGTTTTTGTATGTTGTTGAACTGCATTTGCTTATTGAATCTATGTTCATGAGAGATATTGGTCTGTAGTTTTGCTTTATTGTGGTACCTTTCATTGGTTTTGGTGTTAGGGTAATAGTTTCATAGAATGAGTTAGGAGTTTTCCCTCCGCTTCTATCTTTTGAAAGAGATTGTGAAGAATTGCTAATAATTCTTCCTTAAATGTTTGGTACTATTTACCAGTAAAACCAACCAGGCCTGGTGGTTTCTCTTTTAGAAAGATATTAATTATGGATTCAGTTTATTTGATGGATATACCTTCTTCTAGGTTATCTTTTTATCCTTGTGTGAGTTTTTGTAGTTTGTATAATTGAAGATGATTTTATCCATTTTATTAAATTGTCACATAGAGTTGTCATGGTATTATCCTTGGAATGTCAAGGGGATCACTATGACCTCTTTCTCATTTCTGATACTGGTCATTTGTGTCTTCTATTCTTTTTTCTTGATTACCCTTGCCAGAAGATTATTAATTTTGTTGATCTTTTCAAATAACTAGATTTTGGTTTTACTGATTTTCTGTATTCTTTTCTTGTTTTTAATTTTACTGATTTCTGCTGAACTTTTTATTATTGATTTTCTTCTGCTTTCTTTAGACTTATTTTGTTCTTCATCCTCTATACTCCTGAGCTGTAATCTCAGGCTTTGATTTTAGATTTTTTTTCTAATACATGCATTTAGTGCTATAAATTGATCCCTAAGCATTGCTTTTGCTAATATCACGCAAATTTTGATAACTTGCATTTTTATTTTAACTTATGTCCCCAATTTGATTACTTGGATAAAATTATCTTCAATTACACAACCTACAAAAACTCACACAGATAACCTAGAAGAAATTTAAAAATTGCTATTAGGGCTCTTTCCCTGGCCCCTGAGGTGTCAGGAAGTGCGTCGTTTCATTTAGACGTTAAATTCTCCCTTTCTGCTCCTGTCGGTATTCTAGTTACTTAAATGTTACACCTTCTGAAATTGTCCCAAAGTTCTTGAATATTGTTTTCTGTTTTTTTTAAATTACTTTTTCTTTTTGCATTTGAATTTGGGAAGTTTCTATAGACATACTTTTGAGCTCACTGATTCTTTCCTCAGTCTGTTCAGTCTATCAATGAAGTCTTATCAAAAGTATTTCTCTTAGTGTTTTTCTGTTAGTGTTTTTCTTTCCAGCATTTCCTGTTAAATATTTATTACAGTTTTCTATCTCTGCTTACATCTTCTTACCTATGTGCTCTTGCATACTGTCTGCTTTTTTCATTACGGCCCTTGACATCTTAGCCATATTTCTTTTAAATTCCCTGCCTGATCATTTCTGCATCCGTGTCATAGCTGTGTCTAGTTCTGATGTTCGCTTTGTCTCTTCAGACTATATTTTCTTGCCTTTTAGCATGCCATGTAACTTTTTGTTTTTGTTGAAATGACAGCCATGTTACATTCAGTAGTATGAACGGAGGCAAATAGGCCTTAATAGTGTGATGTTGTATGTCAGTAGAAGTTGGACTGTATTTAATGTTTACTGCCCTGTAGGTGCCAGAGGCTTTGAATTTCTTTAATGTTCTTGGTTTCCTTTCCTCCTCACTTTGGGTTTCTCTACACGCTACTTCTTAAATAGATTCTCTGTCTTACAGTTCTTTCAGCTGTGAACTGCTGTTATTATGGTAGAGGCCTGTTAATGTGGGAAGGTGTGGGAAAGGGAAAGCCTTCTGCAATCTTATGATTAAGTCTGTCTTTTATCGTGTCTGTTTTTACTGGGCTGTGTTCTTCAGAAGTTTTTCTTACCTACTTCTGTCCCTTAGCGGAGATAGAAATGCTAACGGAGGCTGGGGTAAGTTAAGTGCCCTTCTCCCCATGTGAGATAAGGCTCTGGTAATGTCTTTGTCACTAGAGGTAGGTCTTTGTTACAGAAAAGGCATAGGGTGTATTTCAGAATGATTACTTTCCCTCTCCTACTGCCAAAGATATGATGTGAATTTTTGGCTCCTCTCTATGGGAGTCTGATGGAGCTCTTAGAGGTAAAAGCTACGAAAGTGTGGGGCCCCCCTAAGACTGTAGGTTCAGGAGTTTTTCAGTCTCATGCAAGTTCACACTCAGTCTCCATCGATTTGTTCATGTTTCCATTTCCGTTTTCCTACCAGTTTGTAGCTCCAGTGGCTTCTGCTCAAAGTAAGCTGGTCTCAGCTGTGTTTGACCTCATTTGCCTGTCATCCCCTAATTTTGGAGCAGCAGTTTTCCATGTAATCTCAATTCTCTGATAGGTTCAGGAAAACTCGTTGAGTTTCAGTTTGTTCAGCTTTTTTCTTGCTGTAAGGATGGGAGTGAAAATTTCCACGCACTTTACATGTGAAAGCTGAAAATGAAAGGTACCACATTTTTCATGAGAATTTTAAACTTATTTTCTTTTTTAACAAATTCAGAAAATCAGAAGGTACGAAAATGATGTAAGAGAAATCTGTGTACCCACTACCAGATTTTTATTTCCGGACAGATTGCTATAACTTCAGTTTGTGGCTTAATTTGAGGGAATGAGTCTGGAGTCTCATGCCTGTCAAGAGTCTATCAGAATCTTTCGGACCCACTTTAGGGGAGACCCAGTGTGCTCAGAGAGGAAGTTATGGCTCAGTAGGTTGTTACGTTATTTCCATTCTTCTGCTGTTGTAAAGACTGTCACTACCAGTAACCTTGCATGTATGCCATTTTGCATATACATGAGTACATCTTTAGAACGAATTCATTTTAGTGGAATGCTTCCAGGTAAAAGGATACATATACGTGCATTTTCTATTTCTTCTGTCAACCTTGGTAATATATTAATCATTTATTTTCTAAAATAATATCATATAATATAAATTGTCCAGTATTCTGGCTTCAGTTCGTTCATTGTATGATCTTACATTCTAAACTCTCTGATTTATTTCCATGTCACTTTTTCTTTTTTTCTCATGACCACTGTGGTTTTATTTCTCAAGACTTGCCAGAGGTTTGTTTTATTGTTTTTAAGAACTACCTTGTTGTTTGATTTTATTTATTAATTTTATTTTTCTTGCCTGTGTATTTTCTATTTCATTAGTTTCTTATATTATTTTGATTATTTCCTTCATCCTATTTTCCTTTGGTTAATATACTTGTTCTTTTTCTTGTTCATTTGTTTAATTGAATGTTTAATTTCTTTCGTTTGTTTCCCGTTTTCTAAATAATTTCTAATGAATGCATTTAAGACTCTACATTTTCTGTGAATATTGCTATTTGTATGTATCTCATGGGTATTGATATGTAATGATCTCATTGTCTTTCATACTCACACGTTCAGATTTTTTATTTCCTCTCTACTCGGGTTATTTAGACGTATAGTGGTATTTTCCAGGTGGTTTCTTTATCTATCTATCTGTCTGTCTTCTATCTAATCATCATCTGTCTGTAAGTCTATCACATTTGTTTATTTTTGCAATTCATTATGGTGCCGGAATCTGGCTTTTATGATTTCTATTTAGGGAAACTGAGGAAATTTTAGTCCCCTAGTACATGATCAAATTTTGCAAATATCACATTTGAAAAGGATATATTTTTGTGTGTGCTTTGCATGCAGAGCTCTACCTATTTATGTATATTTAATGGTCTAAGCTCTATCTGTCTATCATCTACCTATGGTAAGCCCAGGCTCTGTGGGTTGTGTTCTCACTTTCTTGATAGTGTCCTTTGAAGCACAAAAGTTTTTATTTTATTGAAATTTAATTTATCTAGTATTTTCTATTGTTGCTTTTGCTTTTGGTGTCATATTGAAGAAAACATTGCCAAATCCAAGACCATGAAGATTTATTCCCATTTTTATCTAAAAGTTTTATAATGTTAGCCTTTACATTTAGGTCTTTGTTCATCTTGAATTAATTTTCATATATGGAATGAGGTAGTGGTCCAACATCATTTTTCGGCATGTGGCTTTCCAGTGGTCCCAGAACCATTTATTAAAATGATTGTTCTTTCCCCATTGGATGGTCTTGGAACCTATGTCAACAAGCAATTGACCATGGATGTTTCATTTTATTTCTGGCCTTTCAATTCTATTCTCTTTTTCTATACATCTGTCTTTATGCCACTATCACACTGTGTTGAGTACTGTAGCTTTATAGTAAATTTTGAAATCAGAAATTGTGAGTCCCCCGACTTTGTTCTTATTTTCCAAGATTGTTTTAGCCGTTCAGGGTTCTTTGCAATTCCATATAAATTTCAGGATCAACTTTTCCATTTCTGCAAAATAAGAAGGTAAAACTTTGATAGGAAATGCATTGAATCTGTAGCTCAGGTTTTGCAGCATTGCCATGTTCATAATATTAAGTCTTCCAATACCTGAATACAGTTTGTCTTTTAATTTATTTAAGTCCTTAATTTCTTTCAGCAATGTATTGTAGTTTTCAGTGTACAGGTATTACACCTCCTTAGTTAAATTTATTCTGAAGTTTTTACTTAATAGTAATGCTGTGAACCTCCATCAAAATTGAAGTTAAATGGGGTTGTTTCTCCCCTCCCCCTTTTTGTATTGAAACATAATTGATTATACATATTCGTGGAATACAGATTTTACTATCAATATTTGTGTACAATAAGTGATGATCAAATCAGGATGTTTAGCCTATTCATTACTGCACAACGTAGTAATTCTTTATGTCCATTAAACAGTTTCTCGCTAACTTCCCTTCCCCCTTTCCCACCTCTAGTAACCACAGTTCTGTTCTCACCTTCTGAAAGTTCACTGTACTGTTGTGATTGTTTTCTTTCCTTCCTTCCTTCCTTCCTTCTTTTCTCTCTTTTCTTTCGTCCTTTCCTCCCACTTATGAGTGACGACATCCTTTTCTGTGCTTGGCTTTATTCACTTAACATAATTTTCTCCAAGCTCATCCATGTTGCTGTGAATGGCAGAATTTCATTCTTCTTTACGGCTGAGCAGTGTCCATTGTGTACATATACCATATTTTCCCGATCTAGTCATTCATCAGTGGACACTGAGGTTGGTTCCAATTCTTGGCTATTGTAAATAGAGGTGTGATGAACATGGGAGTGCAGGTAACCCTTTGACATGATGATTTCTGTTCCTTTGGGTATATACCCAGTAGTGGGATTGCTGGATCATATGGTCACTCTATCTGCAGTTGTTTGAGAAACATCCATACTGTTTTCCATAGTGGCTGTACTAATTTACAATCCCACCAACAGTGTAGAAGATTTCCCCATTCTCCACATCCTCACCAGCATTTGTTATTTTCTGTCTTTTTGATAATAGCCAGTCTAACTGAGGTGAGATGATATCTCAAAATGGTTTTGATTTGCATTTCCCTGATGTTTAGTGATGCTGAGCATTTTTCATGTGCCTGTTGGTCTTTTGTATATTTTCCTTTGAGAAATGCCTACACGGCTCCTTTTCCCATTTTTAAATTGGATTCTTCGTTATTTTCCTGTGAAGTTGTTTGAGTTCCTTGTATATTCTGGATATTAATCCCTTGTCAGATTTATAGTTTGCAAATATTTTCTACTATTCTCCAGATTGTCTTTTCATAATGTTGGTTGTTTCCTTTGCTGCGCAGAAGCTTTTTAGTTTGATATAATCCCATTTGTTTATTTATTATTTTGTTGCCTGTGCTTCTGGAGTCTTACTCATAAAATCTTTGCCCAGTCCTGCTTCCTGAAGTATTTCCCCTATGTTTTCCTTTAAGAGTTTTATAGTTCCTGGTCTTATATTTAAGTCTTTAGTCCACTCTGAGTTGATTTTGGTATATGGTGAGAGGTATGGGTCTAGTGTCATTCCTGTATATGTGGATGTCCAATTCTCCCAACACCATTTATTGAAGATGCTTTCCTTTCCCCAATGTATGTTATTGGTGCCTGTGTCAAAGATCAGTTGGCTGTCAATATGCGGATTGATTTCTGGGTTCTCTATTCTGTTTCATTGGTCTGTGTGTCTGTTTTTATGCCAGTACCGTGCTGTTTTGGTTACTATAGCCTTGCAGTATAGCTTGAAGTCATGTAGTGTAGTGCCTCCTGATTTATTTTTTATGCTCAGGATTGCTTTGGCTATTTGCAGTCTTTTGTTGCTCCCTATGAATGTTGGGATTTCTTTTTTCTATTTCTGTGAAGAATGGCATTAGTATTTTGATGAGGATTACATTGAATCTGGAGATTGCATTGCATAGTATGGACATTTTCACAACATTAATTCTTCCAGTGTGTGAACATGTAGTGTCTTTCCGTCTTTTTGTGTCCTCTTTAATTTCTTTCAGCTGTCATTTGTATAATGACATAATTCTCATTCCTAACTTTAGTTTTGGATTGGTCATTGCTGGTGTATACTAATACAGTAAATTTTTCCATGTTGATCTTATATCCTGCGATCCTGCTGAACTCATTTATTAGGTCTAATATTTTTTTTCCCTGGTTTTCTAGGATTTTCTGTATACAAATTTATGTCATCTACAAATAAATGTAGTTTTACTTATTCCTTTCCAATCTGGATATGCCTTTTTTTCCTTGCCTAATTTGTCTGACTAGAACTTACAGTAAAATGTTAAATGGAACTGGCAAAAGCAGACATCCTTGTCTCCTTCCTGATTTAAGGGGGAAAGTATCCTATCTCTCACTATTATGTATGATGTTAGCTGATTATATACTGATGATGGCATATAATTGTATCTTTTTAAAAATCCAATATGGCAATACCTGCCTTTTGACTAAATCACTTAATCCATTTACATTTAATATCATTATTGAATAATTGCAATTATGCCCGTAATTTACTTTTTGTTTTCTATATATCTCATGTGTCTTTGTTTCTCTACTTCTTTTCTACTGCTGTCTTTTTTGTATTATGTGGATATTTTATAGTGTAACATTTAGTTCCTTAATTATTTTTTTTTACTACATTTTTAGTTATTTCCTTAATGGTTTCACTAGGGCTTACCATATACATCTTATCTTATCAGAATCTCCTTCATATTTCTGGTTGCTCAGTTCCAGTGCTATAGGTAAACATTACATTTATATAGCTGTATTCTATTTTTCCCTTTTTAGTGATATTTTTATTATACGTATTAAATCTATGTATGTTACAAATTCGATATTACATTGTTAGAATTATTACTTTATCTTCATGTATTTTAACGAAGATAAGAGAAGTATATATTAATAGTTTATGTTATATTAACATTTTTATTCACCATATTCAGTTCTCTTCATTTGTTCATATGGATTCAAGTCACCATCTGGTGTTATTTTCTTATCTCAATACAGCTTTGCTCACACCCACGTCCTTTGTGCTATTAGTGGTAAATGTATTACTTTTCTGTGTGTTACTGGTCCAACAATACAATTAACTTCCAATAATTGCTGGTCAATTGCTCAATTGTTTTTAACAATGCCCTAGGACATAAATTGCTCCATGGACTGATCCAATTAAATGTGGGCTCCTTTGCAGGAATAGTGTTTGAGTTCAGTGTTTTAGACTTGCCTTGACGCAGGAGGGCTCTTAGCTATCTCTTTTCCTGGTTATTTCTGGTAAACCAGCGGCCTATGGTTTAGTTATATCTCTAATGGATCTACCAGTATTCTCTTCACTGCTTTTTATCACAACATCCATTGTTTTTAGAGTGCTTTCAGGCTTGAAACTTCTCATGCTCTATATCAAATGAAGTCAGTTCCTTTAGGTAAAGCTTCAGAGGTCTCTGTTCTAGTACTTTGCCTCTCCCCCTGGTCAAAATCTGAGCCATGTTTCTGGAGCTAAAGGCAGAACCAGTGGAACAGTTCTTCTAAATAACACCCCTGCTCTAGAAGCAGGGTGCTTGATGTGTGTGTGGAGCAGGGGGCTGGGTGTGCATGGGGGGGCAGTGTCAGTGGCTTCAGGTCTTAATGTCTTGCCTTTCCTGGCATGAGAACCCTGCCTTATGAGGTAAGGCAAATCAAACCCCAGTATTCCTAGTGTGCCGTGCCATGGACAGAGTTTCTGTCTCATGGGTGTGGGTTGGGTTGAAGAAGAGAAACCCCACTTCTTAATCACACTGCCCTGGAACTTAGCCTCTGCAATGGGTAGCTTGGGGTGGGATGAGAAATGTTGATGGTTGAAAAGTAAACTAAACTGGAGACTCGGCCTGAAGAATCGCTGAGCAGGCAAAACCAATTAAGCCACATAAGTGACCTAAGCTTTGCTTGATTTGCAAATATAAGTGAAACAACTCGAGCGATTTCTTGTAAATTCCTATACTAAAAAAAACCCAAATAATAAAAGTTAAGCTCCATCAATCAGAAGTAGCCAACAAACTTATGATTATATAACTAGAGACTTTCTTATGGAATAGACCAAATATGACAACTGTATAACTGTACCCAAATATTTTCTTTGCTTTACTCCTCTGTTTGTCCTATAAAAGCCTTCCCATTGCATTCCTTCAGTGGAGCTTTTGAACCACTTCTGGTCTGAAGTTGCTTGATTCATGAATCATTGTTTGCACAAATATACTTTAAAATTGTAGTGTGCCTCAGTTTACCTTTCTAACAATGTCATTCCTCTGCAGGAAAAATACCATCCTCTTCAACTGACTCTCGGGGAAGAGGGAGCTTTATGTTCTCAGCTGCATCATCTGGAATAGAGTTTCCTTCACAGTGTGATACAAGGGAGGAGTGAGGGAGTGGGTCATGCTTTAAAAGCCAAAGACTTTCACTGTTGTTACCAAATGTTAGTAGTTTTTCTTGAATATGTTTTTCTTCATTTGCCATATTCTGGTAGGACCATTTCCAGAGATTGAAATGGTTGTTTTAAAAATAACTTTTACCAGTTTCGTTGGGGAGTGAAATGGATCCATGGAACTCTTTTTGTCGCCAAGGAAGAAGTAGAATTCTCTCGATGTAATTCTTGTTACTTAGGTTTTTTTTTTTATGTTTATATTGGTTTTCTTGTCATTTATTTCTCCATTTTTTCTGTGGTCTGAATGTGTCCTCCAAAATTCATACGTTGAATTCATATATTGAAACTTAATTGCCAATGTGATAGTATTAAGAGGTGGGGACTTTAAGAGGGTGGGGCCCTCGTGGAAGACATTAGTTCCCTTATAAAAGAGCTTGAGAGAGTGGGTTCACTCTTTTCTGCTATTCCACCACATGAAGATATAGCATTTGTCTTCTTTCTTTATCCTTCTGTCCCTTCTGCCATGTAACGACACAGCAAGAAGGCCTTCATGAGACATACAACCTGCTGGCAACATGATCTTGGACTTCCCAGCCTCCAGAATGGTGAGAAAGAAATTTCTCTTCTTTATAAATTACCCAGACTGTGGTGTTCTGTTATAACAGCACAAATGAACTAAGGCAATTTTCTTCTTCCCTCATTTTTGCTAGATAGATAGCCTTGTATTTTTCCCCTCTAATGTAATGTACTGTTTTGGAAGTTCTACTATTTATTTCCGTTCTGCAAGTTGTTGCCTTAAAAATTCTAGCAAATTGGGGTTTCTGGTTAGCTAAGTCGGTTAAAGTGTGATGTTGATAACACCAAGGTCCCAGATTCGATCTGTGCTACCAGCCAGCCACAAAAACAAACAAACAACAACAGCAAAAAACTTCTAGCAAGTACATTTAAACTTATAATCTCCCATCAACAAAAAATATTAATCGTATTTTAACGTTTTTCTCAAACAAGACTTTTAGCAAGCTTTTGTTTATTTTCTGACCCTCCAACGCTATTCAGTTTTCATTGATATTAACTAAATTTTTATTTCAAGTCAATATTTTCAACAGCATGCCATATCTATTTTATGTCTTACATTAAAATGATAATAAATTTTATAGTCTTATTATGAACAACTATTTATTGTAAAGCGTAAGTTTTCTTTTTTGGTCACCAAGGGATTTTGCCTTTATTTTGCTTGGATTCTAGTTTCCTTTTGCCAGATTACGTGTCAGAATAATTCTTTCAGTGATGCTGCATGGATCATCGATTTCTTGAGACCTTGTATCCCTCAGAAGGTCTTTATTTTGACTTTATACTTGATTGACAGTTTCTCTGGCCAAGGAACTCTAGTTTAGAAATCGTTTTCTCTTGGCAGTTTAGACATGCCACTCCACTGTTTCTAACATCTTGTTTTGCACATGAGAAGTCTGATACCAGTCAGATTCATATTTTTCTTTTTTGTAGGCCACCCTTCTATTTTTGGTAGAAAATTGTAATACTTTCTCTTTGTCCATAGAGTTTGAAAAACTATCTAGGATGTGTCTGGATATCTCCTGAGAAGTCATTATTGCTGTTGTCCAAATATTTTTAGTTCTCCTCCTGGGCACATGGTGGACTGTGCTTCCCCACTCCCTTGAAGTTACATGTGGCCATGTGACATGTACAGACTAAAAAGACTTGATAGATGTAGCATCACTTCCATGAAGGAGGTTTAAGAGGAGTGCACAGTTTGCCACATTCTCTTCCCTCTGCAATAGCAGATTGTGTTAAGCACACATTAACCTAAAACCTCTGTAAAGGTTGTCCCTTAGTAACTACAATAAGCCCAGCCCTCCTGCTACCTAACACTAAATAGGGAGTATGAAAAAGAAATCAATCTTTTGTTGCTTCAAGTCACTGATATTTGGGGGTTGTTTAATATTACAGTATAGACTATCCGAATTGAAAGAGGAATTGGTACCTGGAGGTGGTGTATTACCATAACAGAAATAGTAACAGTAACAATGTTAACAATAATAGTAATAATAAAAATAATAATAATACCTATATACCATTGCCTGAGGTACCAGACAGTGGGTGCCGAGTACACTGTTATTAGAGGCTGGGAGAATAGTGATCCATGTTTTGTAGTGTTTAAACAGTCGCTGAAAATATTGCCTGCATTCATTTGTAAATCAGATATTCTATGAAATGAAGGTGTAGCTCTAAGAGAAAAGCTTAAAATAGAGAATATTGGCACCCTGTGTTAGTTTCTGTGGATCATATTTGACAAGATATTACAAGAAAGAGCTGAGGTCACATAGGAATTAGCTGGTTTGCAAGCAATGATGCAAGTGAATATAGAGTCCAGGAATGTGAGGACGTTTGGGGTTGGAAGAGGTAATTGCTTCTCATCCCCAATGAGTAAAAGACAAAACAGAGAAGAATTTTGGTGACAAAAGTTTATTAAAACTCCGCCTTGTAGCAAGGATTAGATCAAAGGTGTGGTCATTTGACCGTTGTCAGAATCTCTGAATGAAATGTGTTATCTCAAAGGAAAGACCAAGTTAGGGCTGTTGCCCCAAGTAAAGCTTTTCTAATGGAGAAAATGGTTTAGGGAAAATAAACTTAGGACGTAGCTCTCCCACAAAAGCCTGATAGGCTCAAGTTACTCACGGTTATGTTGCAAGAGACATGAGTATGAGAAAGCAAATATGCCAAGTGTGTTTAGAAATGAATTGCGGGTATAGTTATTGGCATTTGAAGCTGGGTCAAACAAAATCGGTGGATTAAATTAACTGTGACTGTTTGGGACTTAAAATGACTCTTGGGCTCCAAATCTATTATAAACAAGAAACAGGTTGTGAGTTTTTCAGCCCCCGAGAAGTATATATTTCCCAATGCTCAATCCAGATATGAAGAAGGGTGACAATAGAAAGAAGCACTCTGAGGAAAGAGACCAGGTCTACAGAGAAAAATTTACTGGGGATCCTTTCCCAGAGAGCAGAATCAGGGCTTAGTCGAGGAACATTTTTACCCTCTAGGCGAGGGACTCTTTCTAAATCTGCCTAGTGAGATTTCAGATTTGCTATTAAACAGTGCCTGATGTGATAACTATTCTCCTCTCTAGAGGGGAGTATTTATTGTGGTTGTCTTTTCTGTATTCCAGCACCGAATATTGCATATGAGGGGCAAACAACAGTTTTTTTCTTAATTCATAATTTTCTCAACTACGAGGGGACACCTCCTGAATAAATAAAGAAATATCAGAACACCACTCAGAGGTCCTATTTTGAGAGTGAAAGAGGGATGGAATGGGAATTTCTGATTCCTCTTGAGGGATAAGTGTGTTCTGCGTGAAGAAAAGAGAGAAAGCAAAATGTTCAGTGACAAGAATGAGGGGTGTTTTAATTCGTGCTCTTTACGAACTATCCCAGTTCTCTTTTCAAGCCCATTGTCAGGATTGCTCTTGGCCACCCTTTGAATTTAGGTGTGGCCACGTAATTTGTTTTGCACAGGAAATGTGAGCCAAAGTTATATATTTCACCGGATAATGGAAGTTTTAAGAGCCAATGTGCAAATTCCCACATTCTTTTACCTTGCTATGTAACCATGGAAGCAGGTACTGTGGTGAAATCTCCATCAGTGTGTGTTCTGAGTGATTACAATGAGCAGAGTACCTGTGTTGACCAGAAATGGATACATGGTGTGAGAGGAAATAACACTTTGTTGGGTTAAGTTCTGTGATTTGAGGTAGTATAGTACCACAGCACAACCAAGCCTAGCCTCACTAATGCAGTTTAGTCTTGTGTCTTCTTTTCAATACTCGTCCCCATTTCAACTGTCCTATGTACCCTTTGGTGGCCATTCTAACTCTACCTCTCTCAGTAAGCATGGTTCTGCTCAGTGGCAATAAGAAACACGTTAAGCAATCAAGGCATCAAGGTGCCATAATTGTTATTTAACCTATAAAATCTGCCAGGAGAATATCTTATGTTCTAGTTCTAGGGTTTTCTCCTGTGTAGTAAAGCAACTGGTAAAATATGTGAGGTGATATAGATACATAAATACGTGATCTAGTTATACTCATTATATCCATGTTCATGAGAGTTAAAGAAGGCAGATTGTGCAGGCTGTTAAAATTTTAATATCCCTATTGATTCATTTCATACTAAATGAGCATAGAAGTTTTCTGGAGCAAAGATTAATTATTATTTACTTTCATGCAAATAACAACTATGTGGTTCTCCTGTGCCCCAATTTCTTATACCTGGTACGACAAGATGAGAGCTGAATGTCACTCTACACAAACAGAATGTGTCTTGCCAGCAAGGAATGCAGAAGTGAATCTGGCATGTATGTAGAGTGGAGAGGGACTGTCCCTATTGAAAGAGAAAGACCCTTGCTCTTTGGGAAAAGTCTGGTGTTTCTACTGTCTTTTGGAATGTAAATAAATGTCTCTATAGGGAAAGAGAAGCCCATTATCTCCAACTTTACAATCCAGGAATTCTTCATGGCCCTGAAGTGTAACACATACCTCTGACGATAAATCTCTCTGGATTTCCCTCAATATCTGTGCAGTTGTAAATTACCTTCTATGGCTTGTCCTTTTATCCTAGGTCCCAAGACTTAGTAAGACTTGCTCAGCAAGCCCAAACTCCAGAAAGAAACTATTTTCTCTACAGCTCCACTCAGGCTCAGTAAGTCCCTATTATTTAGCTCCAGAATAAACCCACATGATCTTACGCTTTCTCCACTACACAGTCCCCTCCAGAACTTTTCCCTTGACCCTCTTATAAGAAAGAGCTAGATACATCATGTCATTTTCTTCCCCTAATTACTGGTTTCTCTTATACATGGCTTTCCCCATTGCAATATAAATAACTAAAGGAAGGAGCCTAAAACTGGGACACTTGTGTAGCTAAATCGTGCTTGGACAGTGTAGTTGAACTTTAGTTCTATCCTTGGCTTGTCTTCATCACATGAATAAGGACACGTTGCAACCTACTTATTAACTTACCTGTTTCTTTCTAGATCTCCCTTGAATATACCAATTTAACAGTTTAGTTTTATCAACTAAACCATTCCCATTTTCCTCCTACGATAGACACTTTTCCCTCTGATTAACACTACCTGTTTCGGTGGACACTTTCTATCTTAAAACTCAAATCTTTTCTCTAACTCAGGGAAATGTTAGCTCAGGATTTATTTGATTGTTTCACTCCCTCCTTTGTCTCTTGTTCCCTCCTTCTGGGACTTCTATTAGATCGGCTTTTGGTCTGTCTTCCAAGCCTCCTAACTTTTCTGCCTAACTCCTCTTAAAATTTTTTTTGGCACCACATCTGGAAAGAATGCCTCCAATTAATCTCCCAAGTCCCTAATTGGTGCTACATGTATTATCTTTCTGTAATTTACCATTCTACTGAGATTTTTTTAAAAGATAATAATGATTGTTATTTCAAAGTAACTGGTTTCTCTGATTAATACTTTTTAAAAGCTGACTGCTCTAAGTTAGTGGATTTGCTACCCTCCTCACATGTTTAGGGAACAATAATGACACCTTTAAAAATTTTTTTATTTATTATTAGCATATTCATTCTTACAAATTGTGATATTTCTTTATGTCCTTTGCCCAACCTATCACTTCTCAAACCCCCCCTCCGTCCCCCCAACCTCTATTATCCTTAGGTTTGTTCTCCCCTTCTGAAAGTTCAGTTTGTTACTGTGGTCTTTTCTTTCTTTCTTTCCTTCCTTTCTTCTTCCCTCCTTCCCTCCCCCCTTCCTCCCTCTCTCCTTCTCTTCCTTCCTTCCGAGCAGCCAGCTGTGAGTGAGAATATGCGGCATTTCTCTTTCTTTGTCTGGCTTATTTCACGTAACATACTTTTCTCCAGATTCATCCATGTTGCTGCAAATGGCAGAATTTCATTCTTTCTTATGGCTGAGTAGTATTCCATTGTGTTTGGATACTACATTTTCTTCATCGCGTTGTGTGTAGATGACGTTAAGGTTGGTTCCATATATATCTTGGCTATTGTAAATAGAGCTACAGTGAGCAAGGACTGCAGGTATCCCTTCTACATGATGATTTCCATTCCTTTGGATATATGCCCAGTAGTGGGATTGCTAGATCTTATGGTAGCTCTATCTGTAGTTGTTTGAGAAAGCTCCATACTGTTTTCCATAATGGCTGTGCTAATTTGCAGTCCGACCAACATAGTAGAAGAGTTCCCCTTTCCCTGCATCCTTGCCAGCATTTGTTATTCTTGGTCTTTTTAATATTGGCCAGTCTAACTGGGGTGAGATGATATCTCAGTGTGGTTTTGATTTGCATTTCCCTGATGACTACTGACGGTGAGCATTTTTTTGATGTACCTGTTGGCCCTGAATGACTTCCTCAGAAAAACGTCTATTCATCTCCTTTGCCCATTTTTAATTGGATTATTTTTTTTTTCATTGTATATTTGTTTGAGTTCTTTGTATATTCTGGATATTAGTCCCTTGTCAGATATATAGTTAGAAAATATTTTCTCCCATTCCATAGGTTGTCTTTCTGCTCTGTTGATTGTTCCCATTGCTGTGCAGAAGCTTTTTAGTTTGCTATTATCTCACTTGTTTATTTTTCCTTTTGTTGCTTGTGCTTTTGGGGTCTTATTCATAAAGTATTTGCCCAGTCCTATTACCTGGAGGGTTTCCCCTATATTATCCTTTAGTAATTTTATGGTTTCAGGTCTTATATTGAAGTCTTTAATCCATTATGATTTGATTTTGGTATATGGTGAGAGGTACAGGTCTGGATTCATTTTTCTGCACATGGATGTCCAATTTTCCCAGCACCATTTATTAAAGATGTTGTCTTTTCCCCAATATATGTTCTTGCTGCCTTTGTCAAAGATCAGTTGGCTTTAGGGATGTGGGTTGATTTCCGGGTTTTCTATTTTGTTTCATTGATCTGTGCTTCTGTTTTTATGCCAGTACTGTGCTATTTTGGATACAGTATCTTTGTAATATAATTTAAAGTCAGGTAGTGTTATGCCTCTGGCTTTATTTCTTTTGCTTTGGATTGCTTTGGCTATTTGGGGTCTTCTGTTGTTCTATCTGAATGTTTGGATTGCTATTTCTATTTCTATGAATAATGTCATTGGTATTTTGAAAGGGATTGTGTTGAATCTGTCGATTGCTTTGGGTAGAATGGACATTTTCACAATGTTAATTCTTCCCATCTAAGAGCATGGTATGTCTTTCCACCTTTTTGTGTCCTGTTTAATTTCTTTCAGTAGCAATTTGTAGTTCTCATTGTAGAGATCTTTCACCTCCTTGGTTAAATTGATACCTAGTTTTTTTTTTTATGGTGACAATTGTAAATGGGCTTGCTTTCTTGATTTCATTTTCTGCTAGTTTGTTATTGGAGTATAAAACCGCTATTGATTTTTGGGTGTTGATTTTGTATCCTGCAACATACTGAAATTGTAAGCCATAAGAGTTTTTGTTTTGGGAGAGTCTATAGGTTTTTCAATATATAAGATCATGTTGTGACCAAAGAAGGACAGTTTGACATTGTCCTCTTTAATCTTAATACTCTTTATATGTTTCTCTTGCCTCATACACTGGCTAATACTTCCAATACTATGTTAAATAGGATTGGTGAGAGTGGGCATCCTTGTCTTGTTCCAATAACATTCAGGATGTTATTGGTGATTGGTTTGTCATAAATGGCTTTATTATATTGAGATAATTTCCTTCTTTACCTAATTTGCTGAGAGTCTTAATCATGAAGGGATGTTGAATTTTGTCAAATGCCTTTTCTGCATCAACTGAGATAATCATATGGTTTTTGTCCTTGGTGTTGTTGATGTGGTATATCACATTTTTTGCCTTGTGTATGTTGAACCAATCTTGCACCCCTGGCATGAATCCCACTTGATCATGGTGTATAATTTTTTTGATCTGTTGCTGTAATCTGATTTCTAGTATTTTGTTCAAGGATATTGGCCTGTAGTTTTCTTTTCTTGTTGTATCTTTATCTGGCTTTGGTATCAAGGTGATGATGGCCTCATAGAAGGAGTTTGGGAGAATGGCTTCTGTTTCAACTTTTTGGAGAAGTTTGAAGACAAGTGGTATTAATTCTTCTTTAATGGTTTGATAGACTTCAGCTGTAAAGCCTTCTGGTCCTGGGATTTTCTTTGTTGGAAGATTTCTGATTACTGCTCCAATCTCACTGATTGTTAGTCATCTGTTCAGGTTCACTATTTCTCCTTGGTCCAGTCTAGTAGTTTGTATCTGTCCGGAAATTTATCCATTTCCTCCAGGATTTCATATTTGATGGTGTACAGTTATTTATGATAATCTCTAATGATTCTTTTTATTTCTGTGGTATTGGTTGTAATGTCTCCCTATTCATTTTTGATTTTTGTTATTTGGATCTTCTCTGTTTTATTTATTTATTTTTTCTTAACCTAACTAGTGGTGTGTCTATTTTATTTATCTTCTCAAAAAAGCCAACTTTTTGTGTCATTAATCTTTTGTATTGTTTTTGGGGTCTCTATTTCATTTAGTTCTGCCCTGATCTTGAATATTTCTTTCAGTCTACAACTTTTGGGATTGGATTGTGGCTGTTTTTCTAGTTCTTTGAGGCATGGTGTTAGGTCATTTATTTGGAAATCTTCCATTCTTTTGACGTAAGCACTTATTACAGTAAACTTCCCTCTTAGTTGTGCTTTTGCAGTATCCCATAGGTTTTGGCATGAGTTATGTTTATTTTCATTAGGTTCAAGAAATCTTTTGATTTTCTGTTTAATTTCGTCTTGGGCACATAGGTTGTTCAGGAGTCTGTTGTTCAGTTTCGATGCACTTGAGTAGTTTCCAGAATTTTACTTGTTTTTCATTTCCAGTTTTAATCCATTATGGTCTGAAAAGATACTTGGGATGATTTCAAGTTTTTAAAATTTGCTCAGACTTGATTTGTGACCTAACATGTGGTTTATCCTGGAGAATGTCCCATGTGCTTGTGAAAAGAATGAATATTCTGAGGTTCTTGGAAGAATTGTTCTGTAGATATCTGCCAAGTCCAATTGGTCTAAACTGTTGTTTAGATCTTGTGTTTCTCTGTTGACTTTTTGCCTAGATGATCTGTCTAATGTTGAGAGTGGTGTGTTCGGGTCCCCTACTATTACGGTACTAGTTTCTATCTCTTTCTCTAGGTCTAGTAGTGTTTGCTTTATAAATATGGCTGCTCCAATGTTGGGTGCATATATATTTATGATTGTTATGTCTTTTTGTTGGATAGATCCTTTTATCATTATATAGTGGCCTTCTTTATCTTTTTTTAGGGTTTTTGGTTTAAAGTCTATTTTATCTGATATAAGAATAGCTACCCCTGCTCATTTTGGGTTTCTGTTTGCATGGAATATCTTTTGCCATCCCTTATTTTTCGTTTGTGTTTGTATTTGTAGTAGAGGTGGGTCTCTTGAAGGCAGCAGATAGTTGGGTCTAGGTTTTTAATCCCATCAGTCTGTCTGTGTCTTTTGAATGGGGAGTTTAATCCATTTACATTTAGTGTTGTTATTGGTAAGCATTGCTTTACTCCTGTCATTATAGTGCTTTTTGTTTAGATGTTTGAAACATCAGTTGCCCCTTTCTTCCTCTTTTATTTTTCACCTTCAGTGTTAGTTGGTTTTATAGGGTGACATGATTTAGCTTCTTTCTCTTTCTTGTTTGCATTTTGGTTTTATTGGTGGGTTTTGCTCTTTCTTGTGAATTTGTGGTATTGTTTATCGTTTTTTAGATTCTGGATGCAGGACTCCTTCGAGTATTTCTTGCAGAGCTGGTCATGTAGTAATGAACTCCCATAATTTCTGTTTGACAGCAAAATACACTATTTTTCCCTCATTTCTGAAGTATAACTGTACTGGGTATCGGATTCTTGGCTCACATGTTTTGTTTTATCATCTTGTGTATATATCATCCCATTTTCTTCTGTCCTGTAAGCTTTCTGTTGAGAAATCTGCTGTTAGTTTGATGGGAGCTCTGACATAGGTGACTTGGCACTTTTCTCTTGCTGCCTTTGGAATTCTCTCTTTGTCTTTGAGTTTTGCAGATTGACTATCACGTGTCTTAGAGAGAATCTTTTTGGATTCAATATGTTTGGGAATCTTTGGACTTCCTGGATCTGAAGGTCTGAATCCCTCCATATAACTGAGAAGTTTTCTGTTATTACTTCCCTGAATAAGTTTTCAATGCTTTTTCCTTTTTTGTCCCCTTTTGGAATACCTACAATTTGGATGTTTGTGTGCTTGAAGTTGTCTGCTAGCTCTCTTAGACTTTCTTCATTTTTTAAAATTCTTTTTTCCTTTTCCTTGTCTGCCTGGGCTATTTCAAAAAGACTATCTTCGAGTTTTGAGATTCTTTCTTCTGCTTGCTCTAGCCTGCTGCTCAAGATTTCTGTTCTGCTTTTTATTTCATTGAGAGACTCCTTCATTTCCAGGAGTTCTGTTATGTTCTTTTTTAAGTTATTAATCTTTTTGTAAATTTCCTCCTTCGTATGCTGGATAATTTTTCTTGTTTCATTGTGTTCTCTAGTAGATTCTTCTCTTATTTCTTGGAGTTTTCTTAAAATCAGTGCTTGGAATTCCCTTTCAGACATCTCAAGGTTTTCTTGCTCCATGGGTTTTGATACTTGTGAATCACCATATTATTTTGTGGTGTCATATCTTCTTGTTTATTTGTACATCTAGTGTTTTTATGCTAATGTTTGTTCATCTGGTACAACAATTAATTCTTCTATCTCTCTGGAGTTGTTCTCTCCTCTTTTTTTTTTAGGTTATGCTGGTGAATCTTCTTTCATGAATGTAGATGAGCGTGTGGTGGGCTGTCTTGTCTCCTGTTCATTCACTGCATGGGTCTTGTGCACACTCACTTGGGCAGGCTGCATGGTGGTTCAGTGGGGCCTACAAGCCCCTCTGGTACTCACTCAGGTCTGGGTGGGACCTGTGGCTGCATTGGTCCCCATGCAATGGTTGACACTTAGTTTTAATTTCTCTTTTTTTCTATATTAACTGTCTTTTTACGGGTTAGTTCTTGTCGTGCACTTGTTGTCTTGCATTCATGCTGCTTGTTTTCCTAAATATTTGGTGACTTTTGTTTGTCTGTTTACAGATTTAAATGAGGCCTAACTATGTGGTTTGCAACTTTGTTTCCTTATTAGAACTACCTTAGGAGATTTTAAAAACTGTGATGTGCAGACCATAGCATAGACCAATTAAATGAGAATATCTAAGGTGGCACCCAAGGACTTGAATTTTTTTCTTTTTATTAACAATTGTCCTTTTTTATTTGTGGGGAATAAGTTCCAGAACCGTCCCCCACCCCCAATGGATACCAAAATCCACAGATGCTCAAGTCCCTGTTGTAAATTGGTGTAGTATTTCCATATAATCTATGTACATCCTTCTGTACACTTTTAATCATCTCAAGATTACTTATAATACCTAATACAACGTAAATGCTATGTAAAAAGTTGTAATACCATATTCTTTCATTTATAATGGGAAGATAAATCTCTGTACATGTATGGTACAGATGCAGTCGATCATTTTTTTTTGTCCATCCATGGTTGGTTGAATCCAAGGATGCAGAACCCATGGATATGGAGGGCTTATTGAACTTCATTTTTTGGAGTAAAAATTTACACATCAGTATAGTGGACAAATTTAAGTGTACAGCTCAATAGATCTTCACATATATATATTTGCATATGTACACAATGCATCGTGACTCAGATAAAGAGTTGGAAAACTTTTTCTGTAAAGCAGCAAATAGTTTTCACTTTGTGGTCTAGCCATTGTCTGTTGAAAATACCAAACTCTGTTGTAGTGCAAAAGCAGCCAGGGGCAGTATGTAAATGAATGAGAATGTCTGTGTTCCAGTAAAACTTTACAAAAGTTAGAAATATAATTAGAAATATAATTTCTTAGAAATATAGTTTCAGATAATAATATGTACTATCAACAAAGGAGAGTGGGAATAAAGGTGGCAAGGAGAAAGCTGAAAGCTGGCGGGGACTGACCAGTTGCAGGAATGCCTGGGTGGGCTCATCTGCTGAATTAGGGGGAGGAGGTGGGCGTCACACCTATCTGAGCCAGAGCCTCCTATGGAGGTTTTATCAGTGATGGCGCTGTTACTTCCATCTCCATCTGCCTGACTCAGGCTTCTCTAGTCCAGAACTCAGAAGCAAAAAGAGGAGCTGTAGATCTTGTCGCCAGTAATCCCAGCTCTGAGCTAGTGATATGGTCATTACTGTGACCATTGTTTACCCGGTGCCCAGGGATGGGCTCCCACCTGGGCATTTCCCATCAGGCATTGGCCTGGTTCTCTGGCCTGACTGATTTAGGGTTTGGCTTGAGCCTTGTTTAGCCCCTTGCCACTCCAGCTGCGGCCCAGGGCCCAGCAGCAGAGGCATCACCTAGGAGGTTGTTGGAAATGTGGCATCTCAGGCTGGCCCCAGACCCTCTGAGTCAGACTCTGTATTTTTAACAAGATCCCTGGGGGATTCACGGGCACTTGACAGTGAAAAACACACTGTAAATCTATTGTTTCTCTATCAAGAACTTATCAAACAATAAGGTAGTTCATTTTGAAATCCTAAACTATTTTGACGTTAGTATCTCGGAGCAAATTGCTGTAAAGGACAAATGCCTTAGGCAGTATAGGCCCCCATCTGAGATTCAGCTTGAGGCTGATGTATAATCACCTGGCCTCAGGCACAGATTAAGAGCAGTTAGGCCATGATAGACTAAGGCACAGATGTGTGGCTGCTGGCAAAAAGCAAGCAGGCTATATCCCATTTGAGTGGCCTCATAGTGCCTGGCCTGGTCAGTGGCCTTTCTATGTGAAGCCTTTTATGCTACTCTGCCCCTAGAGCCTTCCTTGGCAGCTACTGTCAAACACATGGTTTGTTCTCAATCTGCAGGGCAGGCAAGTCCCCCAGACTGACTTACTGCCATCATCAGTACAGCCAGCACACTGCCTCCAGTAGAGGGTGAAGGAAGAGTGAAAAACCCAAGCTATGGGCATCCTGAGTTCAGGAATTCAGGGCTTCTCAAATGTTTCATTGCTTTGCCTCTCTGGGTAGCTTCTTGGTGCTACTCAAGCTGGGGTCACGTTGGCACAAATCCCTGTGAGCTAGGGGTTATTATCACAGCCATATTACTAACGAGATGAGGTGCACTCAGAGAAGCTAAAGGCCAGATCATGACCATTCAGCTGGGGAGCAGCCAGGACTGAAACACAGAAGTATCTGACTCAAGGCCTTATTCTCTTCCTACTGGACCACAGTACAGGCTACTTCCTGCCCTGACATTTATTCACAGAGAAGTGCTCCTTCCAAAACAGAGACGCTGGCACTCTCAAGGTTGAAGGGCTTTGATGGTTTAGGCTGAACACTTCTTTGACATGTAAGATGTCAGCCCAATGGCTGTTATGAATGCTTTCCTCAGAAGTCCCCTCCAGTGAAGAGCTCCAACTGATAGAGACCACTTTCCAATGATGCTTATCCCTGCCTTTTGGACTCTCCCCAAATACCCACAGCACAAGCCTGGGACTGGCCCCTGGGACTATATAAGAGAGACTAGGAAAGTCCAATTGCTGCCAACACAAGGGATAGACTTGCTTATCCCTTGGTCTGGATGCTTTATTTCTAGTAATGCCACAAAGATAATAAAAGTTAGGGTTTTCCAAAGCTGCATCAGTCACAATGAGGTTTGCAAAGTGTTCCTTTCTCTTGGCATACTCCTTATCCTTACTTCTGACTTTCCCAAAATGCTTATGTATGAAATCAAGGGGGCTGAAGGTAGGACTTTCTTCTCCTTGTAAGGTCACTGCCATTTATCACCTTGTTAATTGCACATTGTCGCCTTCACATCATGGGTGTCTCACAGGGATTAAAAACCCGTCCAAAAACTATTAATCGATCTTATCTAATAATGACTCAGTAAATAAGTAGATTGGGCACCTTGGACTGTGATTAACTTACTGTTAATTGGCACCCTGGCCTGGCCAAGTACAAAAGTCCCAACCTGTCCTTGGAAGCCTGCCAATGCCCAATTCCATGGGGTGGCCAGGAGCCAAGGCCTCATCAAAGGGGGAGGTCACAGGCACAGTCTCAGTTCCAGCTACTGCTAGTAGAGGCAGGTAGAGCTCTCAGATACCCCCACCCTTACCAAACCTGCCCACATCTCATTTCCTTGTAGCCAGAAAATAAAATGGTGACTAACTTTTATGGCATCAGATCCAGTGGAAAGGATACAAGGGAGGTGGCCCACTATAGGGAAAACCTTTTGCCCTGTGAATCCACCGTTGACACTCTGGAGAATGTTGAGCAAGTCCGTTTTTCTCTATAGGCTTTATTTATTTATCTCTGTATTGGTGATGATTCCTACATTATCTTCAGAGCAGAAAATAGTACCTGTAGTATGTAGCTCAGAGTGTGTAATATCCACTTAACTGCAGTACAGAGGCTCTGGAGTTGCAAAGCTTGCTCCTGCTCAAAATGCTCGTAATTTATTATGCTGTTTGCATTCTCGTGACTAATTGTTGCAGTTTTCATGCTTCTCTTTTCCTGCCTCTCACTCCAGTGCTTGTCTGTATGCCTTTCAGGTTTCCTCTGAGAATATTCCTTTCTTGTGGCTCCCTTAAATGCAAGCAGAGGATGTTTATTTTCTCATATCTCTTGTGCCTCAAGGTCTAGAAATGTCATTGGTGTCCTTTTTGCTCCAGACCGTGACTCCTCCACCTTCTTGTAAAACAGAAATAAAACAACAAAGAAATTTCCATTTATTTGAGTCCCAGGTCATTTAGACATACTACACTTTCTGTACTTTTCTACTCTACAGATATTTTTCTACTTGCCTAGCCACAATACCCCATTTATTGAATACTTGACATATGGATCACAGTGTTCCTCTGAACTCTAAGCTCTGCTGTCACTCTAAATGACTTCAGCATTTCTATATGTGGGTAATTCATCCAATTCTCTAAATTGTCATTTCCTTAACTTACTTATTGCCAAACACCCTCTTTCCGTTTCATCTCAGCCAGCCATTCCTGCAGTCACACAGTAGACCATGTCATTTCCTGTTACTGTCCTACATCCAGAACCCGGTTTCAAACATCCTACTCTTTGACAATAAACTCTTCTCCTTCTGGATTGCTTGCTCTACTCTTCTCCGTGACCATTCTTTACCATCTTGGGGCTCACAAACCATTGACCCTTTTGTCTCTCCCAATCTGTCAACCTTTTCTTTTCTGCTCGGCTTCTTATCCTATTTGGATTGCATGGCTCTTCACATCAGTTACACCCTTGCCAATGCCTTGCCTAAACTCTCTTGCTTCTCATTTTGTTACGCCAACTCTGCGTGAACTGAAAAATCTGCTTTCTTTGTGTCTGAGCCTCAGCAGCTGAATAATGCTGGAGAAATTTGCGCTTAAGGAAAGTTGATTCTATTCTATGTGCATGATTATCAATTTCAAACAATCCTCCAGTACTTCCTGGCAATTCTACCACATACCTCTGGTCAACCTACCCTCCCAGTTTTCCTCAGCAGCTATTTCAAACCTGACCCACCATCCTTAAACCTTTAATTCTCTTTGCTAACTTCCCCTCACTTTCAGCATAGGACCTCACTTTCGAGTTCACAGACATACACAAAATAGAAACCATCAGAAGGAAATTTCCCTATTTTATGGATATCAACCCTATGTAACTACCTATGCCAGCACCCATTTTTACTTGTGCCCTTCATTTATGTTAGAGGAGGTGACCATCCTTCTGTTTTGGTTGAATCTCTCCCACTTTGCTTTGGATCCACACTTGGTCCCAATTTCTCACAGCCTTACCCTATCAATTATCCGTTCCCTTTCTTGTATGTTCAACTGCTACTTCTTGTCTGGAATTTGAGTAGTAGCAGAAATGGGCCTCTGATTACTTGTTCAGACTGTTGTGTGTAACTGGCTTTTAATGGAAACAAATTAATTCAGTGCTTTGCTGGTGCACAGTGGTTTAGAACTGTGGTCACTAACGTGAGGTGTGTGGGAGTGAGCCATTGTGGTGTGAGAAAGACGACACTACAACTTGTTTTTTTTGTTTTTACATTTTAAAATTGAGACAAAAATTTACCCTCTTGATATGAACTATGCATGTTGAGCTGTTGTCTCATTCTGTTCATCCATGTGACAGACGGTCCTGAGTCTTGTGCTATGGGATAGGTACCCGAAGGTGATAGGGAAGGTACACAGTAGTGTTCCAGCATTGACAGTAGGACCCTCACGAGCAGGTCATGAATGCTGAGTTAAATAGATTTATAGAACAATTCCTTTTAATGACATCTTTATTGCAATTAATTTACTTACCATAAAATTCATCCCTTTAAACTATGCAATTTAGTGGGTTTTTGTATATCCACAGACTTGTGCTACCATCACCACTATCTAATTCCAAAACATTTTCATTACCCCAAAAAGAGACACCATGCTCATTAGCAATCACTCCCGGCTTCTCCCTGATATGGGTTGAATGTTTGTCTCCTCCAAAACTCATGTTGAAACTAATTCCCAATGTGGCAGTATTGAGAAATGGGGCCTTTAAGAGGTGATTAGATCATGAGAGATATACCCTCACCAATGGATTAATCCATTAATGGATTAATGGGTTAGTAGATTAATAGGTTATCATAGGAATGGAACTGGTGGCTGTATGAGAAAGGGACACCTGAGCTAGCACATGAACACACCCTTGCCCACTCATCATGTAATGCCCTACACCACCTCAGAACTCTGCAGAGAGTCTCCACCAGGAAGAGGGACCTCACCAGATGTGTCCCCCATAGTCCTTGAACTTCCCAGCCCCCAAAACTGTAAGAAATAAATTCCCTTTCTTTATAAATTATCCAGTTTTAGGTATTCTGTTATAAGCCACAGAAAATGGGCTAAGATACCCCCAACTGCCCTCTCAGCCTTAGGCAACCACTAGACTACTTTCTGTCTGTATGGATTTGCCTATTTGGAGTATTTAATATAAACAGAATCATACAATAAGTGGCCTTTTTTCCCTTTAGCATCGTGTTTTCAAGGATCATCCATTCTGAAGCACCGATATGAGTACTTCATTCCTTCTTATGGCTAAGTAAAATTTTATTGTATGGATATTTTGTTTATCCATTCACAAGTTCATGAACATTTGACTTTTTTCTACCGTTTGGCCACTATGAGTAACACTTATGAACATTCATGTACAAATTATCATGTGGACATATGTTTTTATATCTCTTATGTAGATACTTAGCAGTGGAATTGTTGGGTCATATGGCAGACTATGTTTAGCTTTTTGATTAACTGTCAAACTGTTTTCCTGAGCAACTGCACCATCTTATTATCACATCAGCAGTGTATGAGGGTTCTAACTTTTTCACATCCTTGCCGGCACACAAAATGAGAGAGAAAATATTTTTTAAATTATATATTTGATAAGGAACTTGTATCTAGAATATAAAGCGAAATCTTAGCACTCAAAAATGACAAATTACCTATACAGAAAATGATTGAAGTATCTGAATAGACATCTCTCCAAAGATGATATACGGGTGGCCAAAAAACACGTAAAAAGATGCTTAATATCATTAGTTTTTAGAGAAATGCAAATTAAAACCACGAGATACCATGTCACACCCATTAGAATGGCTAAAATCAGAAAGATATTCAATTTTAACTCAACTCATCCTCACAAAGTACATAAGCACCTTAAAAAGCTTCTTGCAAAGAAACAGCAGGTTGAAGTTAACACTAATGATAATGCAAGCATAAGTGAATGACAAGAAAATGGCACCACTGACACTTCAACTAATCTGGGAACAAACTCTTTGTAAGCTACATGACAAGGTAATCAGATGTGACAAAGAAATGCAAAAAGTTGAAATTATCAAGACACTATGAAATGTGATATTTCATTACTATTGTTAACGATGAACCTTGCATTGATAGCATATTATGTTCTGAGAAATTAGCAAATTGCAGGGTAAAGAACAGGATTTATAAGATATTTACAGGTGTTATTTAGCTCATCTTTAGGTTATGCTTTTTAGAAGTCAAGCTTTAAATATGCTTTACAATATAGATATGTAATATATTTATAGTATAGAGATTGTCTAGTGGTGCACATATATAATTTATAAATAATTATTCATATATTCAGGGTGGATTATAAAAAACTGTTCAACTGATGAGATAGACAAATCGCAGAAGTGTGAAGATTACTGTTTTACAGTGCAAACCCGACCTGTAAATCCTTACTAGCCAGTTGACTTTGAACAAGTTACTTAGCCACTCTGTACATGGAGTTATTGTGAGGACGAAGTGATATAAGGCACATTAAACAGCACAGTGACTGCATGTAGTTAATGGTTAATAAATATGATGATGATGATGATGATGATGAATTCTTGAGAGAGTAGTAGAGAGGGATTATATATAGCCCAACACAGTAACAAACTAGAATTAAACATGAGATCTGACTGTCCTGTGTCCCTAGGGAATGTACAGTATCATTGCCACCCTAACCCTGCGGTCCTGTTCTCATCTTCTCTAAAGTTCTTCCTCCTCTCTCCAAGTTCTAGAGTTTCCAAACTTTGTTCTTGGCTTAACAGAGAAAAGCGGAAAATACCTGTTACTTTATTATGCCAAGGAATTTAATTCTTGTTGATCTCACCTCTTCTACCTCCACTGTGGCCACTGGCTCTGTCTCTCATGGCCTCGTAGTCCTAATAAGTTGCTTTTATAAATAAAGGATCTTTTTTTCTCTAATAAGATTCAGCTTTCCTCAGGGCCAACATGTTCAAACCACAGCCAGCTCTTAAAATAACAATTGTTTTCCTCCCACCATAAATGAACAAATGAATAATTGAATGAATGAGCCATCCTCTCTCCCCACTGAAAGACCTCAGGGCCTCCTTTCCAATCAAATAAGCAGCTTCACTCTGTTACCTCCCACGTCTCCTAGAAGCTGCTCTCTATTGTGCCACTCCAGGCTCATTTGACTTCCTTAAACTCTCTTCAAGTCACCCAGAGCATTGGTGCCAGTGGGGGATGGGGATATTAGGGGGAAGAGGCAATGGAGATTGCTCAGTTTACAGAGGAGAAACTAGCTGGATGTAACAACATGAGCTGTGTTTCAGGGAAAAGAAAACCTGGGTGGTAGACTCAATTCTTCATGGGCAAGAAGCTAACTTTTCAGGGTTTAATTTTTGTGTGTAGAACAAAGGGTTAGAACTAGATTAGAGAGGGGACCTTGTAAACCATATACAACACTGCTTTATATTCCCTAGTACTGAGGGACAGCAAAAAGACTGAACCCGTCTGAATTTTATTTAAGAATAAACCAGACACCGAAAGGTTCAGCCACTTAAAATTGGCCACCCACAGTGGTTATCCTTGGATAAGGAGATTAGCGTAGTTGTTATTTTCATCTTTTACATTTTTATACTTTTCAAAACTTTCATAATTGTCATGTTCCAATTTTCTAATCTATCACCATATAATATCAAGTGAAAAACTCAGGATGCAAATTTATATATACAGCGTGATCCCATTCTTGCATAAACATTTGTATGTATGTTTTAAATTTTATACAATAAGCACTTTTTTTAACCAGGGAAAAAGAAAACATTTCGAAATTAAATTTAAAAGGTAAATGGACTCCAGCCCTGCCTTACCCTCTCCTCAGACATGAGCCCAGATCCACTATCTCCCTATTCAAGGTTTGATTTTGGTAGTTGTTTCCCCCTCAGCTCTGGGATCAATGAAGCCTGCCAGGTCTGTATTTTGCCATGTTTATAGAGTTTAGGAGAAGTCCTATGAGTGCACATGCATGTCCTCACGGCCTTTCTTAAAGCTCACCCAGGTACACCACAGGGCAAAGCTGGAGCTTGCTGCAGACATGTTGAGCCATGATTCAGCCATTCTGGTCTCAGGGCCAGCCCTGAGGCCATTACCAGCCATCCAAATGTGCTTTTGCCGGTCAAGGCTCCATCTCTGTCAATTTTGTAGCAGCTGTATGTCCAAAGTAGGTGACATTCTAGCACTCTCATAATGCTGCCTGCTCAGCAACATCCTCCACCTTCTGAGTGGGTGTTACCTGCAGGGACCCTATAGAACTGAAGAAGGAAGGGCCTCAGATCCTGGCACAGTCCGTGTTACCCTGAAATCCCACTTCTTTTTTGTCTTTGGTCTCTTGGCGAATGCTATAGCTGATGCAAGCTATCAGGGAGCTTGGAATGCCACCATAGGCCTCAACTCACTCTGGCTCACGTGTAGCCTGCAACCCTACCTGTTTCTGGCTTCATTCTCAGCCCTTGATTATACTTACTACTTCACTCAGGAAAATAGAAGTAATCAGAAGAGAATTTCCATATGCTATCCTCACCACACCTACTCCATACAACTAACTATACCCATGAACTCTGTCTTATGCCTATTACTGTAAACTAACTTACCATGATTCTACCTAAAGTCTATCTTCGTACTTCATACTATATCAATTTCTCTCTTTTGTGCAACATAAATTCTTCACTCTGTACCTGTTCTTTCCTATCAGTATACAAATATTTGGTTATTTTTCCAAGAGCAACAAAATGTTCTCTTGACCACTTCCCCTGCCAGGCACTGCCTCATTTCTATACTGTCTACGGTGTTGTCTATACTCCCTGTCTACATCACCTAAAATCCCTCATCTCCAGTTTTCTCTTAAATCTACTCCAATCAGTCCTTATTCCCTCCCCACCACAACACACACAAACACACACACATTCCACAGGAACTGCTTCTGACAAGGTCAACAATGACCTCTGTATCACTAAATCTATTGATTAAGTCTCAGTATTTATCTTACATGACTTATCAGCAGCATTTGTCACTTTTAATGACACCCTCCCCCTTGATATGCTTTTCTAACTTGGTTTGCAAGTCACCATGCAATCTTGGTTTTTCTACTGCCTCACTGGCGGTTCAGTCTCCTTTGCTTATTCTTACTCTTCAGCATGGACTTTTGTTGTTAGAGTTATCCAGGAAATAGTCTCTGAACAACTTCTCCTTTCTATTTACACTCACTTATATTCTCTTGACTTTAAATACCATCTATATACCAATAATTCCCATATTTATATCTCCAGTTTACTCTTCTCTTCCAAACTACATACCCATATATCCAATTGCCTATTCAGCGTCTATACTTTGAGGCCTAATAGACATCTCAAAGTCAACATGTCCAAAACTAAACTGATTAACTCCCACAATTTGCTCCATCCACAGCCAGTTGGAAGGAGCAAGTTGTGGGAGTTGAGGATACCAGTTGACATCCCTATGTCAGTTGATGCAAATTTTATACTCCAACTTGCTTAAGCCAAAAACCTCAGAATTATACTTGATTACTCTTTTCCTTTCATACTTTATACATGATCCATCCAAAAATACTGTTACAAATAACTTTAGAATATACAGAATCCAATAATTTCTTAACATGTATATTGCTACAACTCTGGCCCAAGCCATCATCATCCCTTGCCTGTACTGATACACTGTCCTCCTGACTGGTCTCTCTGATGTCACTCTGCCCTCCTGTAGCCCATGTTCATCATAGTAATCAGAGGGGTCTTTTAGAAAACTAGGTATAGCTTTCAGCCGCGATGAAGTAACTGGTTCTAGATGAGCAGTCTAGTTATTAACATCCATAAAACTTTACAAAATTTATGACAAAACTTATTTCAGGCATTAGAGAACAGGAAGCACATGACCCTAATAACTAAGACAAAGAAAGCCCACAGGGTAAGCCTCAGATTCACCTCTCTGTCTGGAGAAAGTTTCCCCATCACATTGCAGTGAGCTACGATCAAGGCAAAGCATGGCACTCTTACGGAGTGAGAAGGCAGAATATAGAGGTAAGGGCATTTAAAGTGACTGGAATCTGTGGGGCAGGATATCACAGTGGAGGGATTTGCACACACTATAGTACCCCTGTGAGTCCTTGGCCAAAGTTAGGGCTGTACACAAACAGGAAAATTACCTGTGACTCACAAGAAAGTGGCTAGGGGTTCATATTAAAACAAAGATATTAGAGTTTGAGCAGTTATGGAGGAGAGTGAAGTTCCTACCCAGTCGGAAGTGAGAGATATCTCACTTAATATCTTGTTAACACCCAGGTATTAACACTCATGAGTGTACAAGTAAAATACAATACTGTGCATATTGAATAAAAAAGAACCCCTTAAGCCACATCAAAACCAGTCTCAAACTAAGCCTTGACAAGTTCTGCAGAGTAGAAAGTGTTTGAAGACTGAGTCCCAAGTTAAAGGGGCATATATTTATTTATTTATTTATTAATTTTTAAAAAAACCCTTTGGCTTTCACAAATCCCCTAAGCAAAGCAAAGAGCCAAGCCAAACAAATTCAAAGTGACCAACCAGATCACTCAGGACAAAAATTTACTCTCTTCAGAGGCAAACAACTTGACAATATATCATTCATAATGTCTCTTACACAATCAAAACGTACTGGATATGCAAAGAAACAGAAAAATGTGACCTATAGTAAAGAAAAAAGCAATCAATAGAAAATGACTCAGAGCTTGTCCAAAATTGTATTTAGCTGACAAGCTAAAGCAGCACTTAAAAATATACTGAAATAACTTAAAAAAGTATGGTCTTAACAGTGAACAAATAAAAAACCTCAGTGTAAAAATAAAAGCAAAATAGAAAAAAACATGGAAATTCTAGAAATGAAAGTCAAATAACTAAAATACATACAACATATATAATATTATATACAAATAATATATATATATAAATATAAATGTAAATATGTGTGTATGTGTGTATAAAGATGGGCTCAACAGAAGATTGAGAATAGAGACTCAGGAATCTTTAGGACAATATAAGGTAGCCTAAATTATCTGTAAATGGAGTTCCATTAGGACAAGAAAATGAATAGGGGGCAGAAAAATTATTTTTCCCACACATAATAAATACAAATAAATAAGTACAATTAAATAAGTGGATGAACATTTTTCCAGGAATACATAGCAAATACACACACACACACACACACACACAAAGGTACTTCAAAAAGTTCATAGAAATATTTGTGTTATCTTTTAATTCTGTTTTTCCACAAACTTTTTGAAGTAACCTCGTGTGTGTGTGTGTGTGTGTGTGTGTGTGTGTGTGTGTGTGTGTGTGTGTGTGTGTGTGTACACAGAGATTCAAAAATGCATGGGAAAAATGCATGAAGCAAAATCTAAATTGAAATAAGAAACAGCTAAATCCACATTGAGTTAAAGATTGTAAAATTACTTCTTCAGTAATCGATAAAACAAGTAAACAAAGAAAATTCAATGAAGATCTGAACAACAGCATTTGCATAACATTGCAACCACCAAATGTGGAATATGTATTAATTTCTACTTCAAACAGAAGATTCACAAAATGAACCATATGCTGAACCATAAGACTCAATGAATTTGTGAATATTGAAATCTCAAATAAATACCCACTGAACAAAAAAATAACTAAATTTGAAATCAACAACAAGATATCTAGTAAATCACTAAACATTTGGAAATTAAATAAAACACTTCTAAATAAGGTATGCATCAAAGAGGAAATTACAAAGAAAATTTTAAAATGCTATACATCAAATGATAATGAAAACATTACATATGAAATTTGTGAGATGTGAGATGCAGGTAAAACAATGCTTAGAGGTAAATTTAAAGATTAAAAAGCACATATCAAAACAAAAATATTTCAAAACAATGCTCTATGTTTCCATCTTAATAAGCTAGAAATAAAAATTTTAAATTTAAGCACAAAGTAACAAAATCCAAAGGAACAGTAAAGATGAGAGCATAAATAAAATAGAAAACAGAAAATAAAGTAAATTAAAGAAAAACGTTTCTTTATAAAGATCAATAAAATTTTTAAAAATCCATAATAACACTAATCAAGAAAAAAGAGAGAAAATATAAATCATTAATATCAAGGATGAAATAGTGGTTACCACTAAAATTTCTACAAACTTTAGCAGGATAATAAGGAAATATTATGAACAACTTTATGCCAATTCATTTTATAACATAAACCATATGGACACATTTCTTGAAAACACAATTGATCAAAACTGACTTAAGAAGGTATATAGAATCTGAACAACACAATCTTAAATAACTTTAATATATAATTTTTTAAAAACTTCCACAAACAAAAATTCAGGTCTAAATGATTTCACTGATGTATTGTTTCAAACACTGGATAAGAAATAAAACCAATCTTATACAAACCTTTTCTGAAAACAGGAAGTGGATCACTTCCCAAGTCATTTTATAAAGCTGGCAAAACCTCTCCAGAAATGAAAAATATAGACCAAATTCTTCATGAATATGAATACAAAAACCCTCACTGTAGTACTAGCAAATTGAATTCAACAATATATAAAAATCATAATGCATCATGCCCAAGTAGAGTTTATATTATGAATGCAAGATTGATTTAACATTCGAAAATCAATCATTACATCTCACCACATTAAAAGAATGAAGAAGAAAAATTATATGGTTATCTCAATAGAGTTAGAAAAAGCATAAGTCAGCACTCATTCATTATAAAAGCTTTCAGGAAACAAGAAATATACAAAAGCACCTTTGGTCTGATAAAATATGAATGCTTTCCCCCTAAGATCAAGAACAAGGCACGGATATTCACTCATACCACTTCCACTCAATATTTTTCTGGAAGTCATAGCCAAAGGAATAAAAGAAGTAGAGGAAATAAAAAGCATACAGATTATAAAGGAAGATGGAAAATTGTCTCTGTTCACAGACAACATAATTTTACAAAGAAAATTTTAAGGAAAATCACACACACACATACAAAACCTACCAGAATTCATAAATAGATGTGCAAATAGCAATTGTATTTCTACAAACTAAGTGCAAACAGTTGAAAATAAATAATAAATATCCTTAACAAAAACATCCCAAATATGAACCACCTAGGAGTGAATGTAACAAAAGTTATGGTAAATCTCGATACTAAAAATATCCCTGAGAAAAAATTTTAAAAGATTAAATAAATCAACTCACAATAGATTAAAGACTTAAATATAAGACCACAAACCATAAAATTAATTACTAAATGAAAACATAGGGGAAACACTCCAAGAAGTAGGACAGGGCAAAGACTTTATGAATAAGACCCCCAAAGCACAAGCAACAAAGGAAAAATAAACAAATGGGATTATAGCAAACTAAAAAGCTTCTGAACAGCAAAAGAAACAACTAACAGAGCAGAAAGACAGCCTACGGAATGGGAGAAAATATTTGCAAACTATGCATCCAACAAGGGATTAATATCCAGAGTACACGAAGAACTCAAACAACTATACAGTAAAAAATAAATAATCCAATTAAAAAATGGGCAAAGGGGCCGAGCCCGTGGCGCACTTGGTAGAGTGCTGCGCTGGGAGCGTGGCGACTCTCCCGCCGCGGGTTCGGATCCTATATAGGACTGACCAGTGCACTCACTGGCTGAGTGCCGGTCACGAAAAAACGACAAAAAAGAAAATAAATAAATAAAATAAAAAATGGGCAAAGGAGGTGAATAGATATTTTTCAAAGGAAAACATACAAATGGCCAACAGGTACATGAAAAAATGCTCAGCATCACTAGTCATCAGAGAAATGCAAATCAAAACCACCTTGAGATAATATCTCTCCCCAGTTAGGCTGGCCATTATTAAAAAGACAGAGAATAACAAATGCTGATGAGGATGCAGGGAAAGGGGAACTCTTCTACACTGTTGGTGGGACTGTAAGTTAGCACAGCCATTATGGAAAACAGTATGGAGGTTTCTCAGACAACTATAGATAGAGCTACCATATGATACAGCAATCCCACTACTGGGCATATATCCAAAGGAACGGAAATCACCGTGTCGAAGGGACACCTGCACTCCCATGTTCATTGTAGCTCTATTTACAGTAACCAATAGTTGGAATCAAACTAAATGTCCTTCAACAGATGACTGGATAAAGAAAATGTGATATATATATACACAATGGAATACTACTCAGCCATAAGAAAGAATGAAATTCTGCCATTTGCAGCAACATGAATGAGTCTGGAGAAAATTATGTTAAGTGAAATAATCCAGACAAAGAAACAGAAATGCTGCATGTTCTCACTCATGCTAGGTGCTAGGTGCTAGGAAGGAAGGAAGGAAGGAAGGACGGACGGAAGGAAGGAAGGGACCACAGCAATATATTAAACTTTCAGAAGCAGAAAACAAACCTAAGGATGCTAGAGATGGAGAAGGGAGGGAGGGGGTTCGGGAAGTGATAGGTCAGGTAAAGGGCATAAAGAAAAATCACGATTTGTAATAATAAATATGCTAATTATAAATAATAAAAATTAAAAATAAGTAAATAAATACAAAGATTAAATAAATGGAGAGAAATACTGTACTCCTGGATTGAAAGGCAATATTGTTAAGATGTCCATTATCACAAATTGATCACTATATTTAATGCAATTCCACTAAGAATTCCAGAAGGATTTTTTTTGCGGGGGGCAAGGTAATACTTCATATTGATTTTTTATTATTTAAAAAATTTTATTGATATTATTTTTTACATTTTATGATGTTGTTGTAGAGCAGTTAGGAGGGAGAGGGAGAGGGGAAAGGGGAAAGAAATGGGATGGAAGGAGGAGGAAGGAGGCGTGGGATTGAGGCCTGTGGCAACCCCACATTACCACAGGGGAGACTGGTGGGCTTCCAGTGGTGGCTTGGTTATTGCCAGGCTGGGTGCATATGTCAAGGGGGTATGGCAATAACCCTCACCCCCCACCACCCCAGCTCAGGAACCCAAGGCCCTTCTTGCTGAGGCTTGCTGGTCGTCACTGGGCTGGTTGAGCATGGTGGGGGGCATGGCTGAAACCCTCAGCCCACTGCCACCTGGCTGGAGAGAGGCCGGGGCACCTCCTGCAGTGGCTCAGTGGTCACTGCTGGGCTGGGTGCTCATGCAGGGGGGTGGGGTGTGGATGAGGCTCTTGGCCCCCCTGCTGCCCTGGCTTGGGAGAGCCTGGGGTACCTCCTGTGGTGGCTCAGTGGTCATCACTGGGGTGGTTGCACTTGTCGGGGGGGTATGGCCCAGGTGCTTGGCCCCCATCCTTGGGACTGGTTGCAGGTGTTGGGGAGCATTGCTGAGGTCTCTGGCCCTCCCCCCTTTCTGGCTTGGTAGCCTAGAGGACTTCCAGTCCTTCTAGGTGTTATAGGTGTTCTTTGGTGAAATGAGACCTTTACTAGTTAATACCAAACTTTGTCTCTGGTTGTGGGTACTTTGTTTTTTCTTTCAGTTCTGTGTTGGATTATTTGCTGTTCCCACCACTTAAACTCTGCACTGGAACTTATTTGTTGTTCTTTGCTTACTTCTAAAATGGGGGGACTTCCTGTGGGGACCAGTACTTGAGCTAACTTGCTTCTTTGCTGCTGATTCCCTAGGGAAGGTTTTTTGTGAAGCTCAGCTTTTAATGGTTGACTTTATATGTACTTCTGGATCTGGTGAAATCAGGTGCACCTGGGTTGTATAGACACACTGGTCTGGGCCTGAGTCTTTTCACCAAACTGCTCCCCATGCAGTTCTATATTCCTGATCAGTCTCCTCTGAGTGATCCTGTACTGATTGGGGTGCAGATCAGCTGTCCTTGCTGTGTCCCAGTGTTCCTCTGGTGGGCCCATCTCCCCCACTGCCCATGCTGCAAACACTTCCCACTGGAAGAACTGTGTTTCGGTGCCTTGCGATGTCTCACTGGCCTCTGAGTGGCTTTTTTTCAGTTGTTGTAGCTCTTCAGTCCTATGTGGGTCCACAGGAACTCTGTTGGTGGTACTGCTGGCCTGAATGCTACCAAGGCCGTCTTCTCCCCTGCTGCCTCCAAGCAACTTCATCTGAAGGGCACAGCTGTGGCTTTTACTGGCTCCTGCTCCATGTGCTCAGCAGCTTCAGCCTTAAAGTGGCCACAGCACAAAATGGTTGAAGTGGTTTTTTCTTTCTCTCATCGCGGCTTCTCCTGACTTCATGCACTCCGTAGGTCCCTCCTCCTCTTCCTGTGAGCTCTAGCAGACCCAGCTTGGCTGTCCTTGCTTTTTAATAGTTGTAAATTGGTTGATTTATGGGAGAGAGTGACGCTGGGCACTGTCTATTCCACCATTTCGACCAGAAAGCTCCTGTAGGTTTTTTTAAAACAGAAATTTGCTTGTTGATTCCAAATTCTTTATGAATATGCAAAGGAATGATCATAGTTAAAACTATTTTGTAAAAGTAGAAGAGAGTAAAGGACTTCCACTACCTGATTTCAAAATGTAAAATAAAGTTGCAGCAAAGCAACAGTGTAATATTGATATAGCACATATGTAAAAATCATTGGAACAAACGAGTTCAGATATAAACCTGTGCACATGCATTTGATTGATATTAGCCCAAAGTCTTAGTCCATTTGGACTGCTATAACAAAATGCCGTAAACTGGGTAGCTTATAAACAACAAAAATTTACTTCTCACAGGAGGTTTGTAATGCCAAGATCATTGAGTAGGCAGGTTTGGTGTCTGTTGAGGTTCTGTTCCTCATAGATGGCACCTTCTTGCTGCGTTCTCACATGGTGGAAAGGGCAAGGCAGTTTTCTAGGGTATGTTTTATAAGGGCTCTGTTCTCATTTTATCCTTCTGATCTAATCACTTCCAACGGCCCAACCTCTTAATACATCACCTTGGGGGTTACGTTTCAAAACATAAATTTGCGGGGGTGGTGTACACAAATGTTCAGACCATTACAACCAAGGTGTCAAGTCAACTCAATGAGAAAATCAAGTCTTTTTAATAAATGGTGCTAGAACAACTTGATATCTGTATGGGGAAAAAATAAACTCTAATCCCTACTTCACACCATACACAACATTTTAATTTGAAATGGAACATAGACCTAAATGTAAATGTTAAAACTATAAAACTTCTAAATTGAAACTTTAGAGAAAATTCTCATAAAATTGGGGTAGACAAAGTTTCTTAGCCTGGACACAAAAGTCACTAACCATCAAAGGAGAAAAATGATAAATAGTGCTTCATCAAAATTAAAAGTCTTCACAATGAAGAACAAAGTTGGTCTTATACTATCAGATACCAAGATCTACTATAAGCCCACATTAATCAAGAGAGTGTAGAAATGTCATAAGGGTTGACATATAGATCAATGAGACAGAATTGAGAGCCCAGAAACAGATCCACACTTACACAGTCATTTGATTTTCACAAAGGTTTCAAAGCAACCTAAGGTGGCAGTGAAAAACTTTTGAACATATAGTGCTGGAACACTGAAAATCTGTATTGAAAAAGATGAAGCTTAACCCCTACCACATAACATAAACAAAGATTAATTCAAGATGGATCACATACCTAAATGTAAAAGTTAAAATTCTAAAGCTTTTAAAGAAAAATGAAGAGGAATGTCTTTGAGAATTGGAGGTAGACAACGTTTTCTTAGGCCACATAAGCAACAATCCTAAATGAAAAAAATAATTAAATGTACATAAAATTAAATTTACTGGTCATAGTGATACACCATTAATAAAATGAATGGCAAATCAAAGATTGGAAGAAAGTATTCCCAAAACATATATCCGACAAAAGACTATTTTGCAAGGGGTGTGTGCATGTGTACACGCGTGTGTGTGTGTGATTTTCTTACAGCTCAGCTGGCCAGTTAGCTCAGTTGGTTAGAGTGATGCCCTGTAACACCAAGGTCAAGGGTTCGTTCCCTATACTGGCCAGGTGCCAAAAAAAAAAGCTCTTCAATCTTACAGCTCAATAGGAAAAAGACAAAAAACACTTTAAAAGTGCGCAAAATATTTGAACAAAGAATTCACAAGTGAAAATATATAAATGGACAAATAGCACGTGAAAAACTATTCACCATCAGGGGTTATCAGGGAAACGCAAAATTAAACCAAAAGGTAATACCATTATGCACACATCAGAATAGCTAAAATTAAAAAAGACTAAGGAATAAACGTGTTCTTATACACTGTTAGTTGGAATGTAAAATGCTACAACCACTTTGGAAAACTCTAGAAGTCTCTTTTTTTTTAATCTGCAAGAATATTTATTAGGTTGTAGCTTATAATAAAGAAATGATTTGATTAAATGGTTGTGTGCAATCAAAATTTATGCTGCTTACAAATATATAATGTTATATGATAATATTCAGAATACCATATTATATGAAAAAAGCATAATATGAGTTATATATTATAATCCTAATGTTATACAATATAATCTTATTTTTATAAAATATAAATTACAATTCTAAAATTATAAAATACAGAAAAAGTACTAGAGAATAAGATTTACCCAATGAATATTCATAAACAATAAAAATAATAAGAGAAAAAAGATATTAATGTGCCACTATTCTTTAGAATTTAGTATTTTTTCTTGTTTTTGTAAATGCACACACATGTTAAATAGTAAGTTTGTATTTGCAGAGAACGTTGTCATCTTTTTGTGGTCCCCTGTGGTCTGGTACCATTCTAAAGAAACTGAAAAGTAGAACATTAACTCTTATAAAATTAGATTGAAACTGTCCTTCGACAGAGAAATGATTTTTATAGTAGACATTTCTACATTCCAATCTGGACAATCTTGATTAAAAAGAAAGCAGATTCAAAAAGCTTTTCCTTATGAAGTTTCCTATAACTAAACATGTTCCTACCATATGACAACCATTCTACTCCTAAGTATCTATCCAAGAAATATTAAAAAAAATATGCTCATAAAAAGACTTGTACAAGAATGTTTAATAGCAGCTTTATTCATAATAGCCAAAAACTGGAAAAAAAAATAAAAAACAAAAGTCTATCAGTAGGAGAATGGATAAACAAAATGTGGAAGCCTACTGAGCAATAAAGAGGAAAGCACTATTGGTAACACACAAAAGCATTAATTAATTTCTCTAGGACAGAGCAAAGAAGAACAATCTCAAACCTAGTGAAAAAAATAAACAGTTGGTCTCCTTTCTTTTCCTGGAACAGGCCAAGCATGCAAGCACTTTAGGGACTTTGCATGGACTTTTCCCTCTGTCTGGAATGCTGTTTTTCCAGATATTCACAGCATGGTTCACCCTTCACCTCTTTTGCTCTTTTGGGTCTTTGTCAAATGTTATCTTCTAAATGAGATCTTCACTGGCCATCCACTTAAAGTTGTTTATGCACAGGTGCATGCGCGCGCACATACACTCACCCTAGCACTCCATACATCTTCCCCCCTTCTTTTTTACCTTTTTACTTTAGCACTATCAACCTTCAAATGCAGTACATACTTTACATATCATGTGTGTCAGTCATCATCACTATCCCCTTGCAAGAATGTAAGGTTCACAGTACCAGTTATTTTTGTATGTTTTGTTCATTGCTGTGCTGCCAGAGCCTGCTACAGTGCTTGGGGCATATTAGGTTCCAGTAAAAATCTGTTGAATAAAGAAATAATCTTCAGACTGAGATGAGGATCTTCTTAGAGGGGGAAATGTGAGAGGGGACAACAGGCAAACTGTCCCCTCAGACTTGTTACACACGACACAGAGGTCGGGCTTCTGTGTGACTACCCAGTGGCTCCAAACAAGCTCCAAAGGCTTTCCCACAAGCAAATTGGGCATTCTTCATGGGGGTGGATGGGAAAACCTTTAATCCCCCAGAGCTGCAAGAAGGGACTTAGAGGGCTAGATCCTACTCTGAAGCCCATCTTTGGGGCCAATACCTTAAAAATATAGAGTTGTATTGTAAGTTTCAGAAAGATAAATAGTAGGCAGGATCCCTGGGTCTGGAGGATGGACAAAAGGTCCTCCCCAAGGAATAGTCTGGGCTTTAAGCCAAGCCTCCTAGATTTCCCTGACCTCAGTAAATCAGTGTACACCACTAGACTTGGTGATTCTGAGGACAGGAGCCTAGTTCAGGACAGCAAGCTCTAATGGAAAGAAGGACAGACAGATGTTTGAGTTGGCACCCTGTTCAGGGATGAGGATGGCCGAGCTCTGGACTACGCTTCAGCTGATGAAAGAGGGGCTTACAACCTAGTGGCAAAGGAGCATTCTCCCAAGAGCTGACCTTTGCTTCATAGTTTTCACTGCCAAGAGCACCTCTGAGTCTACCTTTTCAAATCCCTTTTCACATATTTGGGGGATTGGAATAAATGTCTAAAGCATGGAGCTTCCAACTTTACCCAACAACAAATAGAACATTCATGCCAGCTGCCAGCCTCATCCAAGGGTTAACATGAAGATCAAGTGAATGTGTGGCTGGGCGGCATTTTAGAAACTGCAAAGGTCTGTGCAGGTATCAGAGGTTATTGCTGGCAGGTTATTTCAGGTAGCACACTGACTGAAGACTAGCTAGCCAGCTAGAGTAACTGGGTATGTCTGATGATGAAAAGAACCTCTAGCTCACTTTACCCTGGCTCATGTGAGTCTCTGGCATAATTGGGACCAATTATTACATGCAGTCCTCTCCTGAGCCACAAGCAACAGAATCTCCTTCCCCAGACCTACTGTATCAAAATTTCTGGGGTAGGGCCCAGGAATCTGCATTTTAAAAGGTTCAATAAGTGGTTCTGGTGACCATGAAAGTTCAAGACCCGCTTCATCTGTCTGCCTACATATGGAATTTCCACAGCCTTTAAGCTTATTTCCCTCTAACACCCCTGTAGATGGTCTTACTCACTAAAGAGAACACTTGTTTCTAGAGGGGTTGTGTGGGCCCCACCTCCTCAAACCCATCTTGAACTGTCATGTGGATCATCTTGCCTATGCCTTTGGATAAGCAAGATGCACTATTAATCATAAATAAATAGTCTGATTGATTGCTAACCAGTTTGTTTACCAAGTTGCAGCCATAGGTAAAACTATTCAGAACTGCTCACCAGACATTGCTGAGTCACCTACACGATCTTTGTCATTTATCCCCTTAGAAAGTCACAATTGGTGAGAGATTCTAGCCTTTGGACTTTGTTAAGTTCCTGCCAGGGGTGGTCAGAGCCAGACAGACAGAGAAAAATGTTCTCTGTCCTTCAAATACTCATACACTGTCAGCTCAAACCTCCCACATGTACAGGTTCAATGCCAATGGGGCTGGAGGAGCAGGAGGGGACAGGGGTAGTGAGAGGCACTAGGCACAGTGATTTTATGGTGCTTTCATAGAAAGAGGATGGCCAGCAATTTTGACTCAGAGGATGAGTGGAGTGGAGGCAAATCAATTCTCATGAGTGCCCTCTTAGTACAGGCCCCATTGGTTAGAGGTAGTTCCATGATCTTTGCCCTGCAACTCTTCTAAGCTTCCCAAGCAACAAGAATTTGATGGAAGAAAAATTTTTGAGCAGAATCTATAGACATAACAATTAATTTCTAGAAAATTAGATTTTCTGTCTGGATCTGGGCTAGGGCAATAATTAGACAAGAAGGTAATAAATATTAATTCTTCTTTTTTTTTTTTTTTTTGGTCTTTTTGTGACCAGTAAGGGGATCGCAAACCTTGGCTTGGCATCGCCCGCACCGCGCTCAGCCAGTGAGCGCACTGGCCATTCCTATATAGGATCCAAACCCGTGGTGGGAGCACCGCTGCGCTCCCAAGTGCTGCACTCTCCCAAGTGCGCCATGGGGCCGGCCCTAAATATTAATTCTTTTTTTTTTTTTTTTTTTTTTTTTTTTGTCATTTTTTGTGACCGGCTGCACGGCACTCAGCCAGTGAGCGCCCTGGCCATACGTATATAGGATCCGAACCTGCGGCTGGAGCGCTGCTGCGCTCCCAGCGCTGCACTCTCCCGAGTGCGCCACGGGGTCGGCCCCCTAAATATTAATTCTTATCCCAACTCCAGCACTATCTTGCCAGGTGACCCTGGGAAAGTCCCTTGCTCTCTCTGGGAATTAGTGTCCCTGTTGTTACAACAGCAAGTTTGAATTCTGAGCCTTGTATGTCTGCAGAGGAATTCTGGAATTCCTTTAGTGAGCTACTGACTCAGGAGCAAGTCTGTTTAAACCTTCAGAGGCAGCTTTCTAAAAATATCAAATAACCCTCATAATTTGACCTCATTTTTCCCTAAGAAAGCTCAGTGAATATTTGTCTAGTTTTTCTAATAGATCCCTAAACTTCCTTGAAATAAAGCATAATTTTCTTGGAAAATATAAAGCAGCCTGGAGAATTTGGAAATAGCCTTTACCCCTGGGCCTTTCTACCACGAAAGAGTTCTTTTCAGATAAATGAGTGAGTGTGCTCTCCCTACTTCAAAGCCTGACCAACCTGAACATAGACTGTGGATACGAAGTCTTCAGTAACCTAGCATGACTCAAGAGGGCTGGAAGCCTGGAAAATACTTTTGGGGTTTTCAATGAGTGCCACAATCTGAGAGCCAGGCCTGAATCCCTTCTGCCTGGTGATGTTCGCTCTTCCTAGGGCCCTCCTGTAGGAGTGACTTCTCTGGAACGCCAACTGTGAGTTATTAGCATGACAGGGGTTGTTACATGTAGGCACTTTCTTCTGAGTGAGGCCAGGTAACAAGTGATAACCATAAGTTTTGAGGTAGTTGGTGGCTTCTTTCTTGGGCTTGGTTAAGTGTGAGCTTCCAAATTCCAGATTTTCAGCTGAAGAGGGAGCACAAAAATAAAGACCACCCCCCCACACCTCTAGTATTAGTTATGGTAAACCTAAGGTACTAAAAACTAAACTAAAAATAGAGTAAAATAAGGGGTGTGTGTGTGTACCTTTCATGTGATAGTCCCAGTGTGAATCATCACAAGGTCATTCTGGGACCCAGTTTCTTTCCTTCCAAGTCATTGCTCTTCCATTCTTTCTACCCCTCAGGACATGTCATCGTCTACATGATACATACTCAGTCGCTACCACAAAAGGGTTTCAGACAGCAAGAATGGGGAAGAGAACATCCACTCTTAAGGTCCTGACCCAGAAGGAGCCCACATCACTTCTGCTTGTAATTTATTGGCGAGAATGTAGTCATGTGATTACATCCAACTGCAGAGAGTGTTGGAAAATGTAGTAAATATGAGCAGCCATGTGTTCTCTTATAATTCTATTATCATGTTAGAAATGGGAAGTGGATTTTGGTGGGCAATTAACAATCTTCATTACAATCCACCTATCTGTCCACCTCAGTGTTTGTGTGCACCCTTCTTTGAACACAAAAAGTGCAGTTTCCACAAGGGAAACAACCCACAGCCTCATCCAATTACTACATACTCCCAGTCTCCAAACATACATACACCAGTCTCCAGGTGACGGAATATTGGAGAATATGTCTTTTATGGGGATTAATTTAGGGCTTAGACAGTCAAAAATTTGGCAGACCACAGTTGCAGTGTGTGTGTGTATAACAGATTTAATGAGATATAATTTACATACCATGCATTTACCCACTTAACATTTACAATTCAATTTTTTTAGTAATATTCACAGAGTTTTGCAATCACCATCACTATCAGTTTTAGAATATTTTATCACCCCCAAAAGACCTCCCATTTCCTTTATCTGTCACCCATCCTCAATCCCTCCATCCCTTCTAGCCCTAGGCTTTCTCTATATATAGATTTACCTATTCTAGAGGTTTTATATAAATAGAATCATACAATGTGTGGCCTTTTGTGGCTGGCTTCTTTCACTTAACATGATGTTTTCAAGGTTTATCCATATGGTAGCATATATCAGTACTTCATTGCTTTTTTATGGCTGAATAATATTCCATTGTATGAAATATCACATTTTGTTTATCCATTTATCAATTGACAGAAATTTGGGTAGTTATAGTTTCTTTAGCCACAAATTTCTCTCAAAAACATGTAAGTTATGTTCATGGATTGCAAAACTCAATATTTAAATGATGCCAACCCTCCCCAAATTGATTTATAGATTCAGCACAATTCCCAATCAGACTTCCAGCAGGTTTGAGTGTGTTTGTGTGTGTGTAAATTGACAATATGATTCTTACATTTATATGGAAATGCAAAGGTCCAAGAATAGCCAAGGCAATGTTGAAGAAGAAAGTTGGAGGAGTAACACTACCAGATATCAGACCCTTTATAAAGCTATAATAATTCAGATCAATGCAACAGAATAGAGAGACCAGAAACAAATTCACACAAGTATTGTCATTTGATTTATGATAAAGGAGCCACTGCAATGCTGGATCAATTCACTATCCATTTGGAAAAAAAAATCAATTGACCTATATATCACACTATGCACATAAATCAATTGTAGAGAAATTACACATCTAAATGTGAGAGATAAAATGCTTAATCTTTTAGAAGACAACATAGAAGCACATCTTCATAACACTGGGACAGGAAAAAATTATTTTACTGGCCACAAAAATCCATAGAATGGGAGAAGATATTTACAATATATTCAACAAAAAATTCATAAAGTCATATACAGAATATATAAACTTTTAAAATCAATAACAAAAATGTAGAAAACCCAAGATAAAAGTGGACAAAAGGAACTTATGAAAAAGTAGATATCCAAATGGCCAAAAAACATGTGAAAAGATGCTTGACAGCATAAAGGAAATGCAAACTAAAACCACAATTAGATATTAGGGCACTCCCACCACAGTGGCTAAAATGAAAAGGCCTGACTGTATGAAGCATTGGTGAGGATGTGGAGCAATGAGACCTCGCATACAGTGCTGGAAGGAAAGTAAATTGGTGCAGCTATTTCAAAAAACTGTTTGGCTGTATCTGCTAAAGCTGAACATGTGCATACCATTCGACCCAGCAATTCTAGTTCTTGGAGTATAACCAAAATCATAACAAGCCCCCAAATTGGAAACATGACAAATGTCCAATAAAAGTAGAATATATATTTTTTAATGTAGTACATTTAGGGGAGGGTGTAGAGCTAGGGCCTGGTCTGGAGCTCACAGACCCCTCGAGCCCGTTCACAAACCCTTTACATGCAGGTCTATGAGCTAGGTAACTGGCAAAAAGGACCTTGGAGCCTTGGTTGAAGTAGGGATAGTCTTTATTCAGCACACACACGTCTAAGAGCTAAGCAGTCCAAAGAGAAACTCAGAAACCCCACTGCTATTGGCAAAGTCCAAAGAAAAACTGAGCAGCTGCCAGCAAAGTAAACATGCTATCTATTTTTAGATGCAAGCTCTCTGCTGGCCAGCAGCTCAGGGCAGCTGCTCCACACACTCTGAAAAACACATAATAGCATCAAACTAAAAAGATACATGGGTGCACATGTGCACTAACTCCACCCACACACAACTTGTTTACAAGAAATGTGCTGCACCACCCCCACCCAGACCTGAGTCAAGGGGGCCTGACTAAATTATTCTATTTTCCCCACAGAGGGTGAAGCTAAAAGGCTGACTAGAAAACCCTACCACTCACCTCTCCCACAAAAACACCCAAAACAATGAATAAACAACTACACTTAGATGGAAATAACTAAAGGAGAATGCTGAGGCACATCAAAGGAGTAACAGAAACACTAGTGAGCACAGAAAAAGGATAGCCACATGTAGAATGAAATGAAAAGCCCAGCCCCCACGACCCCATACCCCCGTGAGAAACAACAGGGAACCAGGAGGAGTTCTTCCCTGTGAGGAAAAGGTAAGGAGAGGACCCCAGCAGCCCTCATCAACACCTTGGACACCTACCATCCTCATTACTGGGGACCCTGGCAGTCCTCACAGGCACTAAGCTCAGCTGAGGGAGCACGCCTGGAGTCCACGCAGTTATGTTCCCCCGGAGGAGCCAACACTTTAGCCTGCCCTCAGTGACTCATACAGCTACTGTACCATATTGGAACTGGAATTGCTATTGGAGGGTGACTTACCCCTGGGATGAGTGACACCCTCTCATCCCGGAGACTAAGCTGCCATTGAACTGACTTCCTCAAGCCCAGCTGAGAGCAGCTATTATTCCCTACCCTGTGGGGGCTAGGCAATTGTGGAGCTATCCTACCCATTCCTCCCTGTTGCAGCAGTGCCCTTCCCCCTCAGGCTGCAACTGAAGCTGCAAAGCTGCACAGTCCCTCTGTGGGAATCTGCAATTATCCCTCCCAGTTGTGGCTGTGCCCTGCCCCCACCCCGGATTGAGTTGAAGGGGCGCATTATCCCTGGAGAATTGCTGTTTTGGCTGAGAAGCTGTTTGGCCAAGCTGAGCAGCTGTGCATTCCAAGACTGAGCTAAGGCAGTGCCTCACATCCCAGAGAAACAGAGCGGTGGCTGATCTGACACACCCTGCCCTAGGTGCCAAATAACTCTAGTACTCTGCTTCCCTGGAGCTGGACTATTAATTCCCCTAGAGATTGAGCTGCTGAGATACCCCTTCCCTGGGGAGTGGAGTCAGCTCTGCGCTGCTCCCTGTCCCCCAAGGCCCAAACAGTAGCTGCACCCTGCCACTCTGGGTTCTTGTTACCACTTCATCTGGACTCACAGAGGCTGAAATATTTCTGAGTCCCGCCATTCCAGGGGCTGGAGTCACCACTACATGGTGCCTCATCCCCTGGTAACCAAGTGACAACTGAACTCTGTTTGCTCTGATTCCTGTGTTGCAGCAGTGCTCTACTCCCTGAGCTCAAACCTCCAGAGCACCCTTTCTCCACCAGAATTGGACCAGTGCTGTGCCCTGCCCACCAGGATCAGAGTCACTGCTGCAACCCAGACCACAGAGCCCAAGCTGCCAGGGGGCACTCAAAGTCACAGGTCCTGGTACTGTGGGCAATCTACATACAACCCTGCCACAAAGAGTGAACCTGCACCCCAAGACCTTGGTGCCGCAGTAGGTTTGCGAGACGCTGAGTCACAGGTCCTGGAACTGTGGGCAACCTAATAAGCAGTTGAAGTGGGTATCATGTCACCCCAGTTAGAATGGCTATTATCACAAAGACAGAAAACAACAAATGCTGGCGTGGATGCCGAGAAAGTGGAACTCTTACATATTGTTGGTGGGACTGTAAATTAGTGCAGCCATTATTGAAGACAGTATGGAGATTTCTTAAACAACTACAGATAGCACTACCATATGATCCAGCAATCCCACCACTGGGTATATATTCAAAGTAATGGAAATCAACAAGTAAAAGGGACACCTGCACTCCCGTGTTCGTCATGGTTCTGCTCACAATAGCCAAGATTGGGAAGAACCTAAATGTTCTTCCACAGATGATTGGATAAAGAAAATGTGGTATATATACACAATGGAATACTACTCAGCTGTAAAAAGAAGGAAATTCTGAAATTTACAGCAGCATGGATGAGCTTGGAGAAAATTAAATGAGATAAGCCAGACACAGAGAGAAATACCACGTTTCCACTCGTATGTGGAAGCTAAAAAAGTTGATCTCAGAGAAGTAAAGAGTAGAATGGTGGTTACTAGAGACTGGTGGAGGGAAGGGAGATGGGGGTTGAGGAAATGGTGGTCAGTAGATACAAAATAGTAGAGAAACAGGAAGAATAGGGTCTAGTGTTCTATAGCATATAGGGCGACTGCAGTTAACAACAAAGTACTGTGTATCCTTGAATAGCTAGTCAAGATGACGTTGAATGTTCCTAAGACAAAGAGACAACATATGTTTTACGTGATGGATATACTAAGTACCCTGATGTGATCACTGCACACTATGAATGCAGACCAGTGGAATAGAATAGAGAACTGAGAAATAAAGCTAGGTCATTACAGGCAATTGATTTTTGATAAAGATGCCAAGAATATTCATTGGGGAAAGGACAGTCTCTTCAATAAATGGTGCTGGGGAAACTGTACATCCATATGCAGAAGAATGAAACTAGACTCCTATCTCTCACCATATACCAAAATCAACCCCAAATGGATTAAAGACTTAAATGAAAGTCCTAGAGCAAAACATGGGAAGCACTTCAGGCCATTAGGGTGGGAAGAGACTTTATGAAGAGGATCTCCTAAGCACAGGCAACAAAAGCAAAAAGAAACAAATGGGATTATATCCAGCTAAAAACCTGCACAGCAAAGGAAACAATCAACAGAGTGAAGAGACAACCTGTGGAATGGGAGAAGGTATTTGCAAATATGCATCTGACAGGGGATTAAAACCCAGAGTATACAAGGAAGTCAACCTAACAGCAAGAAAACAAATAATCCAATCAAAAAATGGGCAGATGAGCTGAACAGACATTTCTCAAAAGAATACAAATTACCAACAGGTATATGAAAAAATGCTCAATACCACTGAGCATCAGGGAAATGCAAATCAAAACCACAGTGAGATATCATCTCACTCTAGTTAGGATGGCTGTTATCAAAAAAACAGAAAACAAATGCTGGTGAGGATGCAGAGAAAAGGGAACTCTTACACAGTGTTGGTGGGAATGTAAATTAGTACAGCCATTATGGAAAACAGTATGGAGCTTCCTCAAAAAACTACAAATAAAACTATCATATGATCCAGCAATCTCACTCCTCAGTATTTATTCAAATGAAAGGAAATTAGCATACAAAAGACATATGTGTACTCCCATGTTTATTGCAGCACTATTCACCATAACCAAGATATGGATTCAAACCAAGTGTCCATCAACAGCTGAATGGATAAAGAAAATGTGGTATGTATACAGAATGGAATACTATTAAGCCATGAAAAGAATGAAATCCTGTTACTTGTGGCAACATTGTTAAGCTTGGAGCACATTATATTAAGTGAAGTAAGTCAGGAACAGAAGGAGAAATATCTTATGTTCTCACTTATTTGCAGAAGTTGAGAAAGTTGATCACACAGAAGTAGAGAGTAGGAGAGTTACCAGAGGCTTGGAAGGGGAGGGGGAAGAGGTGTAGGCAGATGTTGGTGAATGGACACAAAAGTATATCTAGATAGGAATAATATCGAGTGTTCTACAGCATTGTAAGGTGGCTATAATTAACAATTTATTGTATAGTTTCAATTAGCTAGAATAGAAGATTTTGAATGTTTCCAACACACACAAAAATGAGAAATGTTTGAGGTAGTGAAACAAAATCAGTGGTTGCCAGGATTTCAGGGGGTGAGATGAGGAGGGAGGGATGAATAGGTGGAGCGCAGAGGATTTTTAGGGCAGCAAAACTATTCTGTATGATACTATAATGGTTAATACATAATATTATGCATTAGGCAAAACACATAGAACTGTACAATACAAAGAGAGAACCCTAGTATAAAATGAATAATAATATATCAATATTGATTCATAATTATAACAAATGTACCACACTAATGTAACATGTCAATAATAAGTAAAACTGTATATGTGGGTGGGGAGAGGGTGCCAACAATATCTGTACTTCCTGCTCAATTTCTCTGCAAAACTAAAGCTGCTATATAAATAAAGAAAAAATTAAAAATAAATATAGTACATTTATAAGATGAAATACTGCACAGTAAAAAAGAAGTGACTGCTGATGCACACAACAACATAGAATCTCAATAGACATGATTAGCAATAAAAGTCAGACACAAAAGAATACACAATTTATATATTCCATTTATATAAAAATCAAAACAAACACAACTGTTCAGTGGTGATAAAATCAGTGTAGGGTGCTTATTTGCTTGTGATGTCTGATTACTGGAAAGAAACACAAAGGGTGCTCTGGAGAGCTGGTCACGTTCAGTTTCCTGAGATGGGTGCTGGTTGCAAGGATATATATGTCCATTGAGCTGTACCATTAGGCTATGTTCACTTTTCTGTGTGTGGTTCTTTAATAAAAAGTTTAGTAAACAACATGTGTTAGTAATCTCAGGGAAAGGGGGAAATGGATGGGGTTATGGATAAATCTAAACTCACCATGAGTTAATGTTGGGCTAAAAAATAGATACTTAGGAGTTGATAATACTATTCTCTCTACATTTTACCCAACTGAAAATTTTCATAACAAATATAAATTTTTTTAACCCAAAACTTGAGAGGCTTCTGGCACATATGCTTCTGGTCAGTTTTACATTGTGGTCATAAACACAGCTCCTAAGCTTGCTTTATTTCTTTACTCCTTTGCTTGTTTCACAATACTCTGCACAATGTAATGACGGCTACGAGAGGTAATCTAAAAACAGTAAGTTTGAACTTTAAGGCAACCCCCTAAAGTCTAATCTTTGCCCACAGTCTGGTCTTGGTTTGATTGGCTGAAAAGTTCTATTGAAATTTTAAGAATTCCAGTCTTCTCTGCAGCCATTTGGAATTATTAAGAAGTTGTCTTTCCCAAACTTGAGGGCCCCACATCTTTGGACTGTCTCAATTCCCTTCTATCTCAGATCGCAGGTTGGGGAAATTCTTGTCTGAGATCACCTCTTTTTAATGCTCTTCTAAAAGCATCAAAGAGCAGCCAACACAAACATCCTGACTCTTTCCACTTTTTCTGAAGCTATAGTCTTAGTAGGTATTAGCCTGTATTCCAAGCTATTTTGGATGACAGTTTTACCATGCTTTAACATGACATAAAAAGAATTACCGGCTTTCAAGTCTACAATATCAACATCCTTGTCCCCACCACCTACCAGCTAAGATTTTGTTGCAATAACACCCTGCTTCAAGATACAGTTTGGGTAAAGCTAAGCTATTGTAACAGAGACCCACCAATAAGATGACTGAGATAAAGCACTTTCACTTAACTGTCCTGATGTAAAGGACTCTGGTTGACAAGTGGTTCTGCCCCTTGAAGTCATTTAGGAATCCAGGTTCCTTCCAAGTTGTTGCTTGGATAGCCATTAGCACATTGATAGCATCCACCTAATTAAATGTGGGTGGCCACCATAAAAAGATTCCAGCTGGAGGAGAGTAAAAGAAAGAGACACATTGTGGTCTTACGACTCAGGCCAGAAAGTAACACGCATTACTTCTGCTTACATCCCATTTGTGATAGTATAGTTACACGACAGCACCTAGCTGCAGGAGATTCTTCGAAATGTGGCCTAGCTGGGCCCAGCTACAATTTTATTATTATGGAAGAAAGGGAAACTAGATTCAGGTGCACAGCTAGCAGTTTCAGCCACAGCAATTTCCCCTTGCTTCCTTCACACCCAGAAGCTAAGTTGAACCCTTCGCTTGCATTTATACCTAAACATCTCAGTACAGCTTATCTTAACAAGCAGTTCCTCAGCCCTTACCACACTTGACCTTCTCAACAGAACTGTGAGGCAGTCAAAGTGTGAATTTGGAACTCCAGTGAAAACAGAAATGAAGTAAGTCTCAAAAAAGTGATCTGTCTCGCAAGTGGCAAGCTTGAGGTTAGTACCCCAGTCTTCTCTTAGCACCTGTACTTTTTTCACTGTCCTATGTTCCACCTTTTCTCTTTTCTAAGAATTATCTGCCATATGGGTCTTAGTTCAGTTCACCTCTATTGCTGCCTTGCCTTCTGTCCCCATTCTTCCCAGGACATATCACAGACCCACATGAATAGAACTCTCTTCACCTTGCCAGTTTGATAGTGTGTGTTCCCAATGGGAATTCTCAATGCCATTTGACATGTCACTCACACTCCTTGGCAGACCCTCCCTTCTGTTTTCTACCAGCTTATGTTCACCAGCCCCTTCAACTCTAACTTTAACACACACTTTTGAAGAACACTCACTGTGCTTCCTCAATATTCATATCCACAGGCCGTTTATGTGGCCACCCTTGTGTCTCAACAGTTCATTCTTCACACTGGGGCCAGAGTGCCGTTTTTAAAGTTAAGTCTGACCATGCCACTTGTATCAGTTTTCTAGGGCTGCCATAACAAAATACCACAAACTGGGGGACTTAAACAACATAAATGTGTTTTTTTCCTAATTCCGGAGGCTAGAAGTCCAAGATCGAGATGTCTGCAGGGTTAGTGTCTTCTGAAGCCTCTGTCCTTGTCTTGTAGATGTCAGTCTTCTCCTTGTGTCTGCACATGGTCATCCCTCTGTGTGCGTCTGTGTCCTAATCTCCTCTTCTCATCAGGACACCGGTCAGGTTGTATTAAGGCGCATCCTAATTATCTCCTTTTACCTTAATTATCTCTTTAAAGGTCCTATCTTCAAATGTAGTTGCATGTTGAGGTACCAGGGCTGAGAACTTCAATGTACGAATTCGGGAGGACACAGCTCAGCTCCCGATATCACTTCATTGCTCAAAATCTCTTTAAATGTCTTTCATCTCATTCAGAGTGAAAATTAAAGCCCTTCCAATGACATTGAAGATATTTCAGGAACTGGCCCCAGTCACCTCCCTGATGTCATCTCCTGCCACTCTCCCCTTTGTTCACTCCGCTTAGCCACACTGGCCGCATTGCCATTTCTCTGACACACCAGGCATGCACTCATCCACCTTAGGGCCTTTGTATTTCTCCACTCTCTTCCTGGAATGTTTTCCCCACAGATATTCACATGACTCATTCCCTTCAATCAATCCCCTTATCAAGCACAGCATCCTATTAAAAATAATGACCTGCACCCTCAGCGCTATGTCACCTTTCTCCCCTGCTTCCTTTATCTTCAGAATATTTTTCATCTTCTCTTATATTGTGTAATGGACTTATTTTTTCAATGTCTCCTCCCACAAAATGAAAGCTTCATGAGGCCAAGCTTCCTGCTTTGTTTACTTCTGTACCCCCAGGCTCTAGAAGAGTCCCTGCCATATGGGAAGTGCTCAGAAAATATTTTCTAAAAGTATGAATAGGCCATGTTTACTGAGAACACGAGAGAGAGAGAGAGAGAGAGAGAGTGAGAGAGAGAGAGAGAGTGAGAGAGTGAGAGAAAGGAAAGCCCTGCCTCAGAGTAATTGACATAGTGATCATAAAGCCCAAGCTTCACATTATATGCACTGTTTTCAGAGGGGGTCCTTTCTGGATTTCACTTAGAGCCCACAAACTTTAGTTTACAAAAAATTGTATAAAATTCCAATCTCAAAGGAAATGAGATATAAGAAGGAAAAGTGGATTTATGCAAGAGGCAGGCTCACTGACACTCATGAGAAGTGGCAGTTGACAGATTGACAGCAAAAAATGGGGAAGAAACTCTGTAAAAAGAGATAGACTGACTCAAAAAGCACATCAATCTGGGGCCATTTTCTGTAAGAGTAAAGTGACTACATCTAAATAGCAATTGAGACAACTACTGTCATGGCCAAGGACAGAAAATGAAGTTCACGATAAGAACCAGGAGTCATTAAAAAGAGGTCACATGTGTCTGGTGTGTTTCCTTTTGGTAAGGTAGAAAAATGTGGCATATCTAGGAGATGTGTTTTTCTCCAGATGTGGTTTAAATAACTCTTTTCAAAACCCTTGATGCTAAAAGTGGTGAACTTCTGTTAGATACCCTCATGTAGATCCCTCACTCCCCAGGCTGGAAAATGTGCCATGAGAAGTGTGGTTGTCCTCTGCAGTTCTCCTGCTCACCTTCTCCTGCTCTGAGGACCCAAAGCAATAGCCTCACGGTTCCCTGAGGGTGGGAGCCAGAGTTTCCGTTGTCTTCCTTGGTACCCTCCCGCCTCCAACTCACCCCTGAGTTGGTTGATGCTTGCCTTTTAGATTTTCCTCACTGTATCCTCACAAGGACCATTTAGAGAATTGTCTTCCAATCTACAAAGCTTTCATTTCTGTCTAACGTGTCCTGTGAATTTTCACTGGGTTTTGTTTGCCAATCAGGTCAATCACAGACATTCCTCTGTGACCTACTAGGCAAGAAAGCAGGCCTGAGAGGGAATGAAGAAATATGGCTGAATTCATTTCTCCCTTGCAACATTCCCTGGGCATTGGCACCCATAATGCAAAGCCCAGCCAGCATAAGCCCTGGGCAGAGTCCAAGACCTAAACAGGGAGGCCCAGGGTGGGTCCAATGAGTCAACAATCTAGGGATGCAGCCAGGGTTCAAAACCACAAGGCACAATTTACACAGGCACGATCCAAACTGCAAGCCAGAAGCAGACCCTAGTGACTTCAGTTAGGAGTACAGGGAGGAGAGGGCTGGAGTAGATGTGGGAGGAGAGCTGAGAAAGGCAAAGTTACAGGAGCCCCAGGGCCAAGAACCTAGGCAAGGTCCAAAGGCAAATGGAATAATTCCATCTCACTGATCAGAATTCTGCAAGCCCAGCTGCAGGCAGCTCACCTCTACTTCCATGAAAGTTCCAGGGTTCCATCCTTTGCCCAACTCTTGCTCTCCATAGCTTACTGAGGGACCACAGCAATTCCCACGGCATCTACCCCCATCTCTGTGCAGCTGACTTTGCTGTCTGAAGAACAGTGGGAAATGTGTGGCATTCAGAATTGGGGGACCTAGCTCCGTTACTTCCTGACTCTAATCTTAGGCAAGTCATCTCATTATTCTGGGACTCAGTCGCCTCAGTTGGAAGGTGGAAAAAAACAATGTCTACTTTATAAAATTGGGGTAAGGGTTACATAAAATCATGAAGATGAAGATGCTGTATAAAACACATAGTGCTATACTGCTATATAATACTATATCTAATATTAATAAGTCAACCTCTAATCTAGACTTCTGTCCTAAGCTGATGTATTCGACTGCCTCCTGAAAATTTTTACTTGGACTCAGAGTCAATGTATCCCAAATTGCCAAAACCTCTGTCTTCCATTGCAAGGCTTTCTGTCTATCCTGCAGAGCCCAATTCAGTGGAGGGTATCAGAGACACTTGGGGGCCAAGCCTAAAACCTTAAGGTCCTCATCAGCTGAACCTTCCCCCACCACTCACATCCAATCTGTCACCAACTACCAGGTTGAAGATTAATACCAATGGATCTTCAGCCCTTTCTCTCCTCCCCCTCTGCCCTGACCTAGGTCAGATTCTCAAAATATCCATCCTGGAATATTGCAACAGAGTCTTAAGTCATCCATCTATGTCTTGTCTCACACTCATCTCCTCAAAGCCATACTTGCCATCACAGTCAGATTAACCTTTCGAAAACATATATCTGATTATATCAAACTCCTCTTCTTAAATCCTTAAAAGCCGCCTTGTGCACCTACAGGAGAAAACCCAGTCTTAGCACCTTGGCACTAGAGTCATATGCCAGCTTCGTTTCCTACCCTGTACCTCTAAGCACCCAATGTTCTTTCCACTCCTGACCAGAAGCATCCTAAGCAGACCATATCCCCTCCAACCTTCTTGACCTTTTTTCATTCTGATATACCATGAACCTTATCACGGAACCAGATCCTTCCTGGAGTTATGGGACTCCCCAGCCTACTTGATATCAAGAGTGCCTTGAGATAGCTTTCTTTAGCTTCCAGAGATTTTTTTTTTCAACATAACTTCACATAGAAGGCAATTGCTGGCTTTGGAATAGCTACAGTCCTAAGGGAGTGGACAGAAATGTGAGTTAATGGTCAGATGACTTCAAACCAGTTCTTGTTCTAGTTCAAGTTCTGCCACTAAAGAAAAGAGCTGGCTACATTGTGGTGTCTGTGAGATGGACCTCATTGACGTTGTTGGGTTGCTAAATTAAGCAACCCAGCAGCCCACATACCTCTGGACTTTCTGTTATAAATGTTTTTGTTGTCTGAGTCAGTCTGAGTAAGGGTTTCCATTATTTGCAGCTAAAAGCACCGTAAATGATCCAACGTAATAGCTGACTTGAGCAATAACGCAGGCTAAGTATACAAAGGAGCTATTATCTTTCTCACATGAAACAAACAAACAAAAACAGAAACTGAGGCTGAGAAAAGGAAAGAGATTTTGCCAAGAACACACTGAAAATATTATGGCTAATTGCGTTGATTAAAATAGTTACTAATAACTATTTGTAGCTTGAATTATCTGATGAATAAGCCCTGACTCTTTCTAATTTTGCTGTTAAGCTCCTGCAGGTTGGGAAACCAGATTTCTGCAGGATAGTTAGGTCTGTATGTAGACTAGTGTAGATAGGCTCTGAGTGAAGCCCCAAGGGCTTGCATATGAAGAAATAGCAGGAGACTTAGTGTTGACTTTGGGACATCCATGTGAGTGTGATATCTCTATATACTTGGCTAATCTTTGTTCCATGTAATATTATAAGTATTAGGGTGATGTGTCACCTACTTGTTTTTCTTGTGAAAATGAATACTGAATGTCACAGAGTGGATACCGATACCCAGGAAGCTCAAACCATGCCTCCCTAAGTGCACACAGCACAAGAGTGGTAGGGACAGGCTCTCTAATTTCAAGTTTAAATGTTTGTCCTGGCCAGTGTAGAGTTGAAAAGTAAGGGGCAGTCTGATTGGTTCCTCTATCTTCTCTCAGAAAAATTTTCACTTGGCATGTGCAAGGACTTCTTTGCTATAGAACTTGTCAAAAAGTGACACAGGCTGCCCCATGGAGGTGGTGGACTCTCCATCCCTGGTCCAAACCAAGATTGAATACCCCACTTGTGAGAAAACAGTGTGGAGTTTCCTTAAACAACTGCAGATCGAACTGCCATATGATCCAGAAATCCCACTGCTGGGTATATACCCAAAGGAGTGCAAATCATCATGTTGAAGGGATACCTGCACTCCTAGGTTTATTGCAGCTCTATTTACAATAGCCAAAATATAGAACCAACCTAAATGTTCATCAGTGCATGACTGGATAAGGAAAATGTGATATAACTACACAGTGGAATACTACTCAGCCGCAAAAAAGAATGGAATTCTGCCATTCGCAGCAACATGGATGAGCTTGGAGAAAATTATGTTAAGTCAAATAAGCCAGGCACAGAAGAATACCACATGTCCTCACTCATAAGTGGGAGCTAAAAAAATAAATAAGAAAATGAAAGAAAGAAAGAAAAAGAAAAAGAGAAAGAACAATCACAATAATAAGTTGAACTTTCAGAAGGAGAGAACAGAACTGTGGTTACTAGAGGTAGGAAAGGGGGAAGGAGAGGGAGATTAGAGAGCAATCAGTTAATGATCACGTTCTATAACAATGAATTACGTTCTGTAACAATTAATATGGTAATTATCCTGATTCGAGCATCACATATTGTTCAGAAGTATTGATAGTCAACTCTGTACCCCACAAATATGTGTAATCAATTATGTTTCTTTTTCTTTCTTTTTTTTTTTGGTGGCTTGCCTGTATGGGGATCTGAACCCTTGACCTTGGTGCTCTAACCACTAGCCAGCCCAACTGTGTTTCAATAAAAACTAAATAAAATAAATAAATAAATAAAAATAAAAACAAAAAATTAGTACCAGCTTCATCAAATCCTTTATAGTCCCTTCCAAATCCCGATTTCTTTTATAGGCTACTAGTCTCCTAGAGAAAGAAACATATTCTCGTGGCTTTTCCTGTCAAAGTTGTCCATGGAAACACATCTCAAATTGGTCTAGCCCACCACTGAGCCCTTTTTGTTTCGTACAAGAGCACTCACCCTAATAATTTTGGAACTGAGGCCCAACCAGTGATATTATTGATGATGCATCAGAAAAGAGAACATCTGCTCTTTACAAAACCCTTTTTACACTGAAACTGCATACTTCTTTGGTGAGTTCACCTCCCAGTCTGTTGGAACATATCCTTTTTGTAGAACAGGCTGCTACCCATTGCAGATTCGACAGCAGAGCATCCATCCGGGAGCCTCTTGGAGCACTTGACCAAGTTCAACGTTCCCATTTGTTATGACTGATCAGCAGCTGGGCTCAGCAGGCATTATAAATTTGACAACTGATTTTCTACAGCTTCGTTAGGGGGTGAGGGGAGGAAGAATTGTTTTCCATTAAGTTGGCTACATTTGACCAGGGCACCAGAGAAAAGGTGTTCCTTCTGGGAATGCCAGCAAGAGACTCCCTCCTTCCTTCCTGATCAAGGCCTATAAGAAGGCAAGGAAGTGCGGCTGGTGAGGGAGGGCAAGAAAAATGCAGACTTTTAAATCTAACTGCCTAGCTCCATCTCAAGGCAGAAACCACCCTGCTCCTAGTCATTGTTGAAGCATCTCTTTGTTCCCTTGAGACCTTTTGGCAAAGTCTTTCTTAGAGCTGGGGTGAAGAAATAAGACTCCTCAGGGTTATTCAAGCCCAGAAGCAAGCCCTGTCCCCTGAAACTCAGGCTCAGGAAAACAGGCAAGCCAGTAAACCATCCAGACTGTTTGGTGCAAAGTCCTGCAGTTCCGAAGGATGAGTCATCTGCTTTTACCACCATTTGAAATAAACGATAATGGCTTGGCAGCCTCTCGTGTATTAATAGCACTGTCATTTTACCTTCCTCCCGCTCCCTTTATTCCACACTGGCATTAGAGGTGGCAAAAGTGGTTTCAGAGCTGATTGTCCTGAGTTTCCCAGCTGCTGAGAAAGCCCAAGAGGAGCCCAAGACATCTCTTGCACCCTGGCCAGATTGACAGTCTCTCCCCTCCCCATCCCGCCTTCATTCTCCTGTAGTCATTTATCAATTTTAACTTCTTCATGGCATTTTGTACTGGAAACGATCAGATTTATTTCCTTGTCTGTGTATTGCCTGTTTCCTTGCATAAGAATGTAAACCGCATGAAGGCAAGGACTTAGGCTGGCTTGTTACTGTGTTCCCAGCACCCAGAACAGCACCTGTGAGAAAAGAGGAGGGGAGGCTGGAGGTCTTAGTCCCTCTATACAAAGAAGGGGGACAAACAAAGGGGGCAGGCATGGGTATTGGGAGAGGGGCCCTATGAAGGTGGGAACTGTCCCTATAAACAGGGGCTTTGTGATTACTAACTCATTCCTTCCAACCCCTGCTACAAACATGAGGGTCTCAGCTTTACCTCTGATTAATCTCAGACTTAATCATTGAATTTAAGGGGTTAAAAGAAATGAAAACCTGGAGATTGTAAGTGAAATGATTCCTCCTCTACTCAGTTTCTCCATGTTGCCCATAAAATAGGACATCCATCTATTGCATGCCCTATAATGTTTCTGCTCCTTTGCTTACTCCTCCCTGAGGAGAAGCATTGGTCCATTTGATTGGTAAGATAGGGCAAAAGAAACACAGTGATCACTTCTCCTCTCCAGTGCTGGAGCTCCTGAGACCTGCAGGAAGGTCATCTGCCGTTCTCAGTTGCCTGTCCTCAGGAAGGGTGGCTAAGTTTAATTTGAGGCAGAGTGAAGGATGGGGTGGCATTTCTGGAAGCCCATTTGGCTACAGATCTAAACTAGAGCCTCTGTTGCCCTTATTAGGGGATGTGTGGGAAGTATTCTGAATCTCTCTAACTCCTGTATATTATTTTTAATTTCCTCTGAATTTGGAGAAGAGGGAACAGGGGTGCAGTTGATCATCTCCCACAAAACACAGAAAGACCCACTCCACCATAGCTCTCCACTTCACACCCAACCCTGCGCTGCTCTGTGCAACTGCCATGGAAGTCCTGACTGCTCCTGTGCCCCATCCACATGTTCAAAACCTCCCAGTGGCCTGCCAGCAACTTGCACTAGGAGACAAATGCCACCTTCGCACTCGTCTCTGAAGAGGGGCTTACCTCCACCAGTTTGTCCACGCCCAGCACTAGCTCCTCTCTGTCTGGAGGACACGCCTGCCCCTGCAGGCTTCTCAACTATGCACTCAGTTATTAATCCAGTCAATACATTGCAATTAGGCACCAGCTCTGGAGGCCAATTGGAGGGGTTTATTCCCTTGCACTCCATGTCTCTCAGAGTCTAGACGTAGGGTTGTCACCTTTTCTAATGCTTCCTAACCATCACCTCTCATTCCCTCTTGCTCACTTGTTGACATCACAGCACTTCTCCTCTCACCCAAGTTTTCTCCTATATAACCTCTTGAGTCTACTTCTTTCTCCACCTGCCCCATCTCGCTGCTGTCCTCTGCAACAAAACTCCAAAGAGTTGTTTATGCTCCTTAACTCCAATTCCTAGTCTTTTTAAAACGCACTTCAGTCAGTCTTTTGCCTCTCTTCCCCACCCTTCTTAACATACACACACCCCATAGAAACTTTTCTTGTCAAGAACACTAATGACTGATAGGTTGCTAACTCCAATGGTCAATTCTTAGTAGTATCCCTCTGGACCTGCCAATAATATTTCACGTTGGTCCCTCCCTCCTTGACTTGCAGGGTGCCTCGCTCTCTTGATTGTCCTCCCACCTCAAAGGTGACATTTGTCAGGCTTTTCCACTGCCTCTTTCTCTTCTCCCCAGCCCCTTAATGTTGCAATACCTTGGGACTCACTCCTTGTTTCACTTACTTCTCTAGCTACACTCCCTCTCATGTTTATCTTGGCCAGTCCCAAGGCTTTAAATGCCACCACTATACCGATGATTCCCAAATTTGTATTTCCAGGCTACACTTTCTCCCGCCCAAATTTCAGACTCATAAACACACCTGGAGAGGTCTCATAGGCACCTCAAGCTAAACGTGTCCAAACTGAACTTCTGACCTATCTACCAAGAAAACAAAACAAAAACAAAACTCCAGCAAAACAAACAGCAACAGCAAACAAACCCTGTTCTATCCATAGCCTTCTCCATTTCAGCTGTTGGTAATGACACCCTTCTGGAGTCACCTTTGACTTCTCTTTTTCTTTCACTCTTCAAATATAATCTGTCAGGAAATCCTGTTGTCTCTACTTTCAAGACATATCCATAGTGTGAATACTTCTCATCCTGTTCCAAACCACCATCCTCTCTTTGGATTGCTGCAATTGCCTACTATTTAGCCCCCCTGTTTTTATCTTTGCCATCAACAATTTATTCTAAAGGCAGTGGTCCTTTTAAAAAAATGTAACTCAAATTATGTCACTCTTCTGCTCATAACTCTTCCAGTGGCTCCCATTTTCAATCGGAGTAAAAGTTATTGTTCTTTCAATGTCTGCATGACACTACATGATTGGCCAGCCCCACCCTGTTATCTCTCTGATCACATCTACTACTTCCTCCTTCACTCTACTCCAGCCACAGTGGCTTTCCTGTTGTTCCTGGGACATGCCAGGCATGCTGTGACTTTAGGTAATTTTTGGTTTTTAGTTCCTTCTTACTGCAACACTCTTCCCCTGGATACCGCCTACTCGGTGATTGCTCTCCCTGACTATTCTGTTTAAAATTGTAACCCACCCCCCAGCAGTCCCAATCCTACTTATCCTATTCTGCTTGCTATTTTTCTCCAAACCATTTACTACCTTCGAATGTGCTATGTAGTTTGCCTATTAATTATATTTATGTTTTATGTTCTGTCTCCTCCCTCTGGAATGTATGCCGCACAAGGGTAAGGACTTTGATTTGCTTTTCTCATTGCTGTTATCTTGAGCACGTAGGACAGTACCCGGCACATAATATGGTCAGTTGAATGAATGAGTGAGCCTGTCTGTTTCCTCACTTTTCCTTCCTTCCCTCCCTCCTCTGAGGAAGAGGGGTTCATCCTCCACTAGGAGGCCAATTCTTCCCACTGGGCTCTGAGCATACCCAGCTACCTCATGAAGCATCTCCTCCCCGCCCTCTTCTACAGCTGCATCCTTTCCCCTCAGTCAGACTCGTCCTCTTAGCCTGTAAACATGCTTATGTCTCATCTTTAAAACACAAATATCTAAGCCAAGTGTTTCCCTCTAGCTGTTGCACTCTGTCCTCCTTCATGTTAAGCTTCCTGAGAAGTCATCTACACTTGCTGACCTTACATCCTCCTCACACGTTTACCCGACAGCACTTTCCAAACCTTATCATTCTCAGCTGCTGACCAGCAACATTTGCCACCATTGTTAGCTCCCTCCTGGAATCTCTTTCTCTTTCTCTCCAAGGCCCTGGAGACCCAGAGAAAAATCTCTTTCTCTTTCTCTCCAAGGCCCTGGAGACCCAGAGAAAAATCAGACACGGTCCCTGCACTAAGCCTCTCTGCCCATATGTGGGTGGGGGACAGTGACAGCTCTTCCTGCTTTCCAGCCACTTCTCAAATATGCTATCTATACTCACATTCTCCCTTCTCTTACTGCCCATCTCATGCACTCCTTAACGGTGTGTGATCCTGCCCCTGACCCACTGCTCCAATGCAGCAGCACCTGCCAAGCTCACCAATGACCTCCCTCCCATTGGCTAAGCCAATGGGCACCATTCAGTCTGTGTCTCACTGGCACATGGTCACAACCACCAGCTTACTAGAAATAACCCTAGAGATAGTTCATTCTCCAGCTTGCATCCCCTGGTGTCCCTGGTATCTCAGTCTTGCTGCAAGACCAGGTGTTTTACAAGCTAAGAGTCTCGCATGACTTGTCTGGGCTGGTATTCTTCCTTCCCTTGGCTTAATAGGAAAAGCATGTTGAGCATGTGCTAATTTGGGCCAAGCTGGGGCAGAAACACACAGACTTTATGACCAGCAGCTCTGATTTTATCCCTAAACCACATGTACAGCAGGACACATGGTGGTTTGATGTTGGTTATTAAATTTGATAATTCACAACCGACAAGGGGGTGGCCTGCTGCTCTTCTGATCAATGGGTAGTTAGATATAGTTATGAAAATACAGCTGCTATATTAACTTTTGTTTATATCCAACTTGAATGTCAAGTTGAAGAGAGGCATAACTGAAGTACAAACAGCCAGGGAGAGAGGGAAGTGCACCCACCCACACACATGCATACACACACATACATATACATAACTAGACAGTAAATGTGCATTCTCCTTCTAATGGAACATTAGAAAGTGAAATGCACAATGCAAGAAACTGTTCTTATGGCTGTAACTAAAAGCTCTTCCTCCTCCTCCTGCCTTCCTTATTTCTGTTTTGCCACCCTGGTCACCTGGGAAGACCCTGTGAGTCTTCTCCAGCAACCCTCTCTCCTTTCCCTCCTCCCCCACTCCATCTAATGAGCCACCAGTTTTTTCAATGAGACATCCTCAATGGGTGTTGCTCCCTCCTGCGGTTCCTCTTTTGGTTATCCCCATGGCTCTGCTCTTGGTCAGCTCCGTACAACTCCTTTTCTGGGAGAAAACAAGCTTCAGCCTCTCATTCCTTTGCCTGAAGGATCCCCCACCAGAGGGATGCTCTTGAAGCATGGTTCTGACATGCAATGTCTTTGTTCCACCCTCTTCTGTAACTTCCCCATTGCCCACAGGATAAAGCACAATCTCTTGGCATTCAAGACCCAGCATTAGCCTGTTCAGCCTCCCACTCCAGCTTTACCTTCCACAATTCCCCTTCACACAAATGTTTCTGGCAAACTCTTCTTTGTTCTCTGTTAAACACCGCACATTTCTGATTTCAACACCCTGGATGGCTCTCAGCTTGGAATGCCCATCTTTGCACCTCTGCTCCCTGCAAGAGACCTCTTGCATCAACCCCTTCTTGATGCAAGAGGTTCAGGTTGATGTGAAACATCTTGGGAACTCCAGGGCCCTCATGACTTTCTACCTTGAAGTAGTAATTTCTGAGAGAAGTTCTTCACTCATATGAGGGCCAAGACTATGTCCTTGCTATATATTTCTCCATCACCAACTCCAGGGCCTGGGGCAGACAAGCACGCAACAAATACTTGGAGAACTGCAAAACAATAATAACATCCAGTAGTTTCCACAGGTCCTTGCAGCTATCGTGTGGATGAGGTTTATAAGGAAGATGGCAAAGTGTGATTAATCTCAAAGTGTAAGAGAAAGGTGCCTGGGATCATCTGATGAGAGACATGTAACCACTTGCCTCTTTTGGCTGCCCGGGATTCAGTCTTCCCTTCAGCAAATGTAATTAATGCCTACTGGTCACTGGGCACTGTGACTGACCCAGAGGAATACAGGTAAATCAAACAAGCAGTCATCTCCTGTAGCTCCAATGTGAGTGGAGGAAGAGACGTGTATATGAGACACTTTAAATCCAAGGCTGGCTACAGGAAGTGCAGACTCACCCCTCTCTGCCGCAGTCCGGTGCTGGATAGAACAGCAGGCAGGTGGACAGGCAGCCTTATCTTTCTCGTCGGCTCAGGAAGAATCCGTATTTGCCTAGTCTCTGCTCTGTGACATATCTCCCTAGGACAAGACTGGCTACATAATATGCAGGGCTCAGGGAAAAAGAAAAATGCAGGGCCACTTGTTCAAAAATTATCAAGAATTTCAAGAGGGTGATAGCAAAGCATTAAGCAAAGCATAAGACCCTTCTTTGTGTGTGTGTGAGGGGGGAGGCCCTGTGTGATTGCATGGGTCACATGCCCATGAAGCTGGCCCTGCCACAGGGCTAGGAAGCATGCACATGAGAGGCCTGAATGTACCCTGAAGTCTTTTCTTCTCTCTTCCACTGGAGTCTGAAGGGAGCCCCAGGTCCTGGCAGACTCAGTGGCACTAAGAACACACAGCTGCACACAGGCCAGTAACAAATATTTGTTGAGTACCTACTGTGTGTCCACAGCTCTTCTAAGTTTCAGGGATATAGTGGAAAGCCAGACAGACACATTTTGTGTGTGCGTGTGCGTGTGTCACTGAGCTTATTCCAGTGAAGGAGACCCTTGTAAACCAGCTCACAAAAAAATGCCCAAGAAAATCATCAATTCACAGTGAGCAGTGCTGTGAAGATGACAAAGCAGAGTGACATGGTTGGGGGTGGGGTGGTGGAGAGGATGTATTAGATCAGTATGGTACAGCAGATCCTCTCCGAGGAGCCCTCATGGGAGCTGGGATGCACGCACACAGCCCTTTCTAGAGCAACAGGTGAGGCTGCTGCTAGTGTTGGGCATCAGCTTGTTCCGCAAATCTTTGCAACTCCTTCCCCTCTGTAGTGAATGTGGCGGGTCTAGGCAAGAAAGATGAAGTCCAAGGATGCCTGAGACTCTTGACATGCCCTCCCTGAATAGGGGCCCTCTCCACTCTGGGCCTTCTCACTTCTTCTGGTATCACGTGAAGCCACATCTCCAGAAAGATTTGGCTACTTGGTCTTGGAGAGGTGATTTCTAAGTCTTCCTCCATCCCAGGGGGTCCCTCTCACACCCAGGCCTCAGGCCTGAATGGGGAGCCCCATTGCATCAGTGCCTTCTTGAGGTTCAGAGGAAATCCTCCACTAATTGCCACTGCCTGGGCCTCTGTTGGCGGGTCCTGCCCGGTCCCCAAATACCTGGGAAGTTAGCCTGCATCCTAGCTCAGATCAGAGCTTGCACGGGAGACCCCTAAGTCTGTCTTCTTTCCTGTGCCTAGGAAGGTGCCGAGTTACCTAGCTTCCTTCAGATGTCAAGAGATGTGTTCCGAAAGACTGGAGGGTGTGGAGTAAGAACAGAGAAAATCAGAGAGGTAGCTAGGGGAGGCCAGGTGACAGGGGGAAGTGGTGGCGTGCAACAGGTGGTGGGGAGGCCGAGGGCTGGAGAGCACAGTTCGACCTCTCGACCCCGCGGCGCGCCAGCGGCCTGAAGGGGGTCGCAGCGGAGGCAAAAGCTCCCCCAGCTCCCCCTCTTGCCTCAGCCAGGCCTCGCGGCAGCAGCCGCGGACCACAGGTTTCCCCCGCCCGGGGACCGCGCGCGGCCGGCTCGCCGCCTCCTCCCTCCCCCCGCCCCCGGCTGTCTGGCAACGCCGCAGTGGTGGCGGCGGGGGGCCCGGGCGACAAGGCTCCCTCCTCCTCCTCCCGCCCGCCCGAGCCTGCCCCCGCTGGCCGCCGCAGCCGCGATCACGTCGTCGGAGATTTCCATCGGGGCAGGGGGAGGGCCCAGGGCGGGCAGCGCGCGGCGGGGCGCGGCGAGGGGCGGAGCGAAAGTTGGAGCCTGCAAAAGCCGCGGCACCGCGCTCGCCGGCCACACCGTGCGCCGCCACCTCCGCACAGGTGGTCGCGCCGCTCTGCGCCGCGATGTTGCCCAAAGTTCTTGTGCTCCTCCTGGGCATATTCGTGATCATCCAGTCGAGGTGAGTCTCCCTCCCGGGACCCAAGCGTCCTGCGCGCTCAGCTCCCTCTCCTCGGCAGCGGGCCGTTCCCAGGACCCTCTGCGACCCCGCGTGCCTCGAGCCCCGCGGCCGCATCGCCCAGGGCCCTCGCGTGGGCCAGCCGGGTCCCGAGTCCTTTCGACGCGCGATTAGCCTCTGCTCCCTCTAGGGGGGGCGCCCCGGGCCTCTGAGGGGGAGCCCGGGGAGGAAGGCGGGACGCCTGTCCCCTGGCCACTCGCGTCCACGGACCCCTGCTCTCCAAAGCACTGCGGCGGTGGGAGGGCGAGCGTTCCCCTCCCTCCCGGGGTCTTGCGCAGGAAGAGGGGAGCAGCCCCGGGGTGACCGGCCAGTAGAGGCTCACGCTACTGGGGACGGGGGCAGGGCTGGGGACATAGCCGCGCCGAACACGTTTGAGCGTTGCTTCGTGTGTCCTGTGTTGCTCACAGTTTTTTCGCAGCGCCTACTGAGTACCAGTCCCTGTGCCAGGCAACTCTGACTTTACCTGCTTCCCGTCCCGCCGCTCCTCTTGGTGCCAGTCCCAGGCACGAGCCCTGGTTTAGTGTAAGGGATCCCGCCCCGGGTCCCCCCGCCGCTCCCCGCCGCCCCCCTCCCCCCCTTCCTCATCCGCAGACGCCCCGCTGGGTCTTGGGCCGACTGGAGTCAGAGGCCAGGAATGTTGTTCTCCTCTGAGGTCTGTGGTTTGGGGCCTGGATTTCAATCCCCCTCCCCTTTTCAGGTTTCCGTTGAGCAGCCAGCTTCCCTCCTACCCTCTCCTTGTCCTGGGACTTTGCTAGAAAGATTGGACCCTGGATTTCTGGCTTGTTAGGGTGGAAGAGATGACTGCTTCATTTTTTTGAGACGGTTTCCAGCTGTCACAAGTTTCTAAAGCTGCCTGATCTGTGGAGCTTTCTCGAAGTCTCCATGGCACTGCGCTTGAGTCTGGTTGATCTGTTTTGGGGAGAGGGGATGGCTCCTCAGGGGAGGGGCTGTGTGGCTCCCTGCTGGTGCCCTGGGGGAGGGGGGGGCTCAGCAGGGGCTTGGCAAATGTTTCTGAATGCGTGCTAGGAATTTCTCGTCATCCACATCCCTCACATGGGATTTGTACTAGTTGAGAGAACAGACATGGTGACTGGCTGGGACCTGCGGGGGGCGGGGGGCGGGGGGTTGGAAGAAGGGACGGGAATCAGAGAGGAAAACAGCAGGGAAGAAGGGCTATGAATATGGAAGCTATCCTTCCAGCCAGAAGGGAGGGCTGCTGAGGTAACTGATGTTCAGATACTGTCAACATGGCAACCTGTGATGTCAGGAAAGAGCTGAGGAGGTGACAGTGGGGTGTGCTGGGTCACAGTGAACCAGAAAACCTTGCTCTGGTCCATACTTAGCCTCAAATCAGTTGTGGACTTTGGGCACAGCCTTTCCTCCATCTGTGCCTCAGTTTCTCCATCTCTAAAGCAAGCAAGAGAGCTGATTTGGAAAAAATATTACAGCATCCCTTCTCATATTCCCAAACCCCCACCAGGCTGCTGGGGGTGGGAGGTGGTGCAGAGATTCACTCTATCCTGAATCATCACATCTGGAAGGATGTGGGTGCCTGAAAAGCCCCTGTGGAAAATCCCACTAGTCCACTGTATAGGTGTTTTACAAGTTTTTGTTCTTCCTAGCCCTGAAAGTGAGCTTAATGGCTGGCTGGGGAAAGGTATGCATTGTCAGCAGCTTCTTAACCCCAAGGATCCCGGGATGAGGTTGTTTATTTGTTTTGTTGGTTGGTTTGTTTTAACTGGCAAAAGCTGATTGTGTGATTAAAGCAAACTCAAGACCCTCTGATGTCATCTTCATTGCAGACCTAGTCTAGGGGCAGGAGGGCTTAGGTGGTGGTCCCAGTGCTTTTGTGTTTATTTGCCTCTTTTAAACCTGTTGGGGGAGGGGGGGTTGTTGTTGAGGGTTTCAGATATGGGAGGGGCTGCTGCAGGCTTTTGAGTGGTCCTGTCTGGCAGTGCAGTCTACCACTGGCTTACAGTTTTGATTGTGCCATGTTCCCAGCCACATCACTCATTTTGCAGGGTTTCAGGCCCCCCATTTTCCTTCCTCCCAGAGGACTGGAAGATTAGCCTCCAGGCACCCATGAGACTCGAAAAGCCTCAGGGAAAGAGGAGGCCTTCTGGATGTGGCAATTGAAAGCAGAAACTGCTTTTTCCAAGCCCACTTCTTCCCTAGCCCAGAATGGAAATTAGCCACTTTAGACATGAGAAATGGCATAGACTTGGCACATCTGCATGCCCGTTAAGCAATTCTAAGAGCTTAAACTACTGCAGAAAAATGCATTTTGCTGCCCAAGTTGGCATTCCCTTGGTCTGCAATACAGGAGTCATGCCCATGTCTCCTGCCCTGTTTACTCCTTATTTTAGGAATCAAGTTACCTGATAGTTGGTTTTTTTTTAAATCATTAAAAGAAAAGTGTGACATACAAATATAAAAGCACAGAAACCACGAGCAAACAGCATAGGGGATTTTCACAGAGTAAACGTACCTACGTAACCAGCACCTAGACCAGGAAATACAGCCTTTCCAGCCCTCCCCCACACCTCGCCAAATGCCCCTCCCAGTACACTCTCCTCTTCAAAGGAAACCACTCTCCTGCCTTCCAGCATCACAGATTAATTTGGGCTGATGACTTTTTAAAACGCTTTTAATTATAAAATTGTTTCAAAGTCATATAAAAGTAGAGGGAATGGTAGACTGATCTGTATCCCACTCATCCTCCTTTTCTGGCTTAGATTGTTTTGAAGTAAATCTCAGATATCATATTATTTTATATGTAATTATTTTAGTATGTATTTGTAATCATTAAGGAATTTAAAAACATAAGTAAATACCATTATTACACCCAAAATTTAACAGCAATTTATTCATGCCTCAACTATCCAGTCAGTGTTCAGAACTCTTCTGTTGTGTCACAACTTTATATATATATATATATAGTTTGCTTTTAAAAATCAGGATCCAATCAGATCCCTGTATTAACAGTCAGGGCATTTTTATTTCAAAAATATTTTTTATTGAATTAGAACATATATACAGAAAAGTGCTTAAATCATAAGTGTACAGCTGATGAGGTGTCAGAAAGTGAGCACAATGGTGTAAACAAAGCCAGATCCAGGACTAGAACATGAGCACAGCCTCAGAAGCCCCCTGGTGCCCCCTTCGTCACTGCCTCCCAGCAAAAGTAGTACTACTCTGACTTCTAACACCATTGCTGTGTTTCATACATTGCCAGATGGCTTTTTAAATTTTTGCTTAATTTAATTTTATTACTACTGCTATTATTATTATTATTGGCTGTGGTGAATGGCTGTGACACTCAAGATGGGCTCCTGTTGGCCATCCGTTTCCTGGATGACAGTCTCTGGGTGAAGGACTCCTGCCTTTCCTCAGTGCTTAAATATTCACGAAGAGCTGCCCTTTAGCCTTCTTCCCTCCAGTCCTGGCCACTGCCCTCAGTGCGACGAGTATTACAAAACTGCAGAATATCCCCACAATGTTCTAGTCCTTCTGGGAGAGGCTGCTCTGGCTTTTGCAAGCGTTCCTCGGTAGCCCTGGCCCTCTGCCTGTCCACTGCTCCCAGGTGGTGCTGGTCAGGCGGACTGGAGGCCAAGGCTAGTAACAGTGGCTGATAGGCCAGAACTCACACACAAATGCCCTCTCATTTCATTTTGCATTGAAAATCCTTTTAAAGTCTAGGTCTTATTTTTATTATTGATTTTTTTTTTCTAAGTGAAGAATTATTATAAAAGAGGAATAGTGTAGCAAGTCCTCAAAGAGCAGCAAGATTTAAAAGAAATTAACGAGTATAATCTGTTTCTGTCTCATAATTTACAGTTACCAGTCACTATTTAATTAAGCATCGTTGCAAGAGGCATAAGCTGGGGCCGTACAGGGTGGAAGGCAGAACTTTCTTTTTTGTTTGCGTGTTCTAGGGTTGAGGGACCTCAGTCTGCATCAAAGAAGGAAGCCACTGCCCGTAATGATGTCTTCTATGGCCCTGAGCCACAGCCCCTTGGAAGGAAGCTCCTCTCTGAAGAAACAAAGCCCACTGCTACTGGGACCGGGCGCCCAGTTGGCAAACTGCCAGAAGCCTCTCGCATCCTGAACACTATCCTCAGTAACTATGACCACAAACTGCGCCCCGGCATTGGTGGTGAGTAACAGAACAAACTTCTCCCCTCCTGGAGGGTAGGGAGGACATAGGAGTGGAGAATGACCCTGGGATGTAGGTGAGGGTGCCATGCACGTGGACAGGAACATCTGCTGCTGACCTTTCAGGTAACAGACATTAACTCTACTCTCGGCAATGCCACTAACCTTGGTCAAGACTTTTCCCTACTCTTACCCTCAGTTTTTCCAACTGTAAAATCAGATGACTAGACTGGATGGTTGATCTTCGAGGTGTATGTCCAGCTCTTAACAGTCCATGAGCTGGGTCTTGCCATTACAGAACCAATAAAGAAATAGGACTGGATGGTGAAAATACATAGTTCAACCCTCACCTGTCTCCCCTTTTCTGCCCTCTGACCCTCCCCTATCCCATGCTCCTATTTGACACTTACCCTCTGCTGCTTCTGCTTTCCTTACAGAGAAGCCCACTGTGGTCACTGTTGAGATCTCTGTCAACAGCCTTGGCCCGCTCTCTATCCTGGACATGGTGAGTACTAAGCTTTCAGTACAGTGTTCCCTAGCCCAGGAGCTGGCCTACATATAGGGCCTTCCACACACTTGTGCTTTCTGCTCTGTGTTTCTGTAATGACTCCAAGAGGGGGTTTTATTTTTTCTTCTTGTTGTTGTTGTTGTTGTTTTTGGAAGGAGGGAGATATTTTAACCGTCACTGACTTGAGAACGAGGCTGGAAAAGGTAAGTCCCTTGCTGCCTGAAGAGGATGTTCAGAACCATGACTGTATCTTCCAGTCTTTCATTCAAATAAAAATAATAAAGCATCTCTACACACTGCAATGGAATGGCTCTTTTCTTCTGATAATTATTTATATGGACTTAAGTCTATAGTTACCAGCTCTTGCTCTAAGACTGTTTCTCTAATCTTGCCCCAGTGCCTTCTCTCCTTTTTTACTGGAATCATACTATGTCAGCTCTGTCCCCAGTTAGCTTTCATCATCTCCCACCTGGAATATGCAAAGGTCTCCTCCTATCCCAATCCACTAGTAAGTCAGCCTCCCGAGTGATGCACCTCCTGCGGTCCTGCCCCTGCTTCCAGCATGTGGTTCCACCCCACACTCTAGCAGTCCAGGCCCTCCATGGTTGTATTCCTTTTCACCCCCTTGTGCTCTAGTCACACTAGAGTATGGAAGTTCCCAGACTGCCTTGTACCTCTTGAGATTGTTTGAGCAGTCTCTTGATGGGGATGCCATTGCTCCACTTTCCTACTGGTCAAAAGCAGCCTTCTTCAGGGTACAGCTCAGGTGACATCTTCTCCATGGCAGCTTCCCTGACCTCCACAGCTATCAGTTGTTCCCTTCTTACTCGCACCACACTCCTCTTTGGCACACACATCTTTCTAGCATACATCACAGTTGTTTACGTGATCTTTCCTACCTCATTTCACTGTAATTACTTGCTCTATGTCTGCCTTGCTCTCTCCACTATGGGCTCCTTGATGCCAAGACTCAGTACATGTTAACTGAGCAAACGAATTACAGAAGATGCTCCACAGTAGTCACTTGCATCTGCAGAGCCTGACAATGAGGAAGGCTGTGGTAACCAACTCCACTGCAGTCATAGACTTGGCTTGGTCCAGGGTAGACACAGATCTAGCATGCTCACTGATACCCTACAAGAGCCATGTGATTGGGGGAGTTCAGAGCCTTGACTCTGAGATGGGCCTTGCAAATAGACACTCAAAGGTAAGTAAGCATTCATGGAAGATCAAGATGTTTACAAATATGCTGAGTGAAAGAGTGAGGTTCCCCCCTGTGATGCTTTGTTTGGCTATTGGTTCATAGCAATGCATAAGTACACTGTGTCTCAAACACAGTGTACTTGTGCATTACTATGTAACAAATTACTCCCAAAACATAGTGCCTTAAAACAACAGATAGTCATTACCTTATAGCTTGTGTGAGTCACGAATCCAGGCATGGCTTAGCTGGGTTCTCTGTTTCAAGGTCTCTCACAAGGTTACAATCAAGGTGTCTGTTGGGGGCTGGGCTCTCATCTGAAGGCACAGTTGAAGGAGTATCTAGTTCCAACACCACTGACATGGTTAGCAGGATTCAGTTCCTCTCCAGCGGTGGTCTGGAGGCCTCCCTCAGTTCTTGCATGTGGGCTTCTCCACCGGGTGGCTCACAATATGGCAGCTGGCTTCCCTCAGAATGAGTAAGAGTGTGAGAGAATGTGCTCCAGATGGGAGCCACAAAAGTTTTGTAATCTAATCTTGGGAGTGCCATCCCATTGCTTCTGCAATATTCTGTTCATTAGAAGCAAGTCATCAGGTCTAGCCCACAGTCAAGTGAAGGGAATTACACAAGGGCATGAACACCAGAAAGTGAAATCATTGGGAACTGTCTCAGAGTCTACCTACCACACATGGCCATGATGTTCTCCTGTTAGAGCAAGGGAAGGCCTGTAACTCCTAGAATGGAATGCTGGGAACTAACAGGAAATAACAGAACATGAGAACAGACAGATATTTTTGAGTTTCTGTCTACATTTTAAAATTGGGTTTTTTGTTTGTTTGTTTGTTTTGTCTCTTCCCTTGATGGGAGATTGACTTTTTACTGCTATCAATGTGCTTACCACTACAAGAATTAGTCTTCTTTTTACCTTGTAATTTACCTTTTCTAAATGGGTGTAAAACCAGCAATCAGTTTTGTTAAAATTGCTTATAAACCAAGAAACACTAGATTCTGAGCAAGAGCCATAAGTTGAAATCTTGTGGTCCCACCATTGTGGCCATTGTTTATATTTAATAGGAAATGGGCCTTTCAGGTAATTGGTGTAGGGGTGGGAAAGGCAGTACAGGATTGTTTTCTAGTGGGGTAGAGAGCCTCCTGCAGCAGTCTCTACCTTCCTTTTAGTATGCCCAAAGCTGAATGAAGTTTTCAGTCCACAGTAACCTGATGGCTCCCAGAACCTTGCACATCTATTTTTCTGCTCTTTTGGTCTATTTCTCTGCTCCTTTGAATTGATATTAAGGCATTGCCAAGCTGTTTTGGAAGTAACCAGTCTAAATTCCAGCAGGCTGGTTTGTTCCTTTCTCCCTAACCTGTTCACCTCCAGGTGGCAAAATTTCCTTAGGCTGACTGGGGAGAACACACACATTGATGAATGGGGCAGATGGCCCTAAGTTGCTTTGCTCTGTTTTCTGGATGAAATAGAGCATCCTGAAAACTGAAGAATAGTGGAAAATTTGTGAGTATAATCTCCTTGCTATTTGTGTAAGATATAATTTTGGGAAACCAGTCTCTATCATCTGTGACAGCCCTGTGGCAGCAGTAGCCCCAATCACAGTAGCTGAATGCCCTATTTCTCCTTGCTCCTTGACTTTTAATACTGCCAGCACCAGAGGTGCCGGGAAGTGCTGATACTTGACAAGCCTGAAGGATACCAGTCTAATGATTCATCAGTCACCAAACCTGGCATAAAACACAGAACTGGTCCAGAAAGGAGCCAACAACTTGATTTTCTTTGGCCAGTAAGGTGGTGCTTTAGCCTGGGCTAGTGCCTTTTGAATATTCCAAACCCTTATGTGGTATTGAATTCCTCTGAGTAGTCTCACTTCTACATCATTCCAAATAGTTCTTCAAAGAGGTGGGAGGTCCCTGTTTTTGTGCAGCCTACATTCCCCTGATGCACTTGGTGAGGAGAGGATGCACGTCTCTGCCACACGGCCACAGAGCTCGCCAGTGCTCAGAGTATACTTGTCTCCCCGGGTCCTCATGACAGCCTGTGTGGCAGCATGAGGATCCCCATTTTACATTTGAGGTAACAGCCTCTCAGCAACGTTGTGAGTCCCAACATTTGTTACACAGTCCACGTAATTATTTGAGGGGAGTTTCAACACCCTTTGGTCAATCACATGTTGTATAGAGTGCAGGCCTTGTCCTCAGGGAGGGAAACATGAGTCCATGCCATGTGGATTTTAATCAAATGTTTCTACCAACCTCCTGGCTTAACTTTTGAAAGACCCAGTCTGAGCTTAAAAGGCAATAGCCAGTCTGGGAACGACTGCCTGTTGTAGCATCAGTGGTTGCTAATGTTGTTTCTTGCTGTGGTAATTATCTCAGGCGATTCTAATTGAGCCAGTTCCTAAACACCAAATTTCTAGAGTTTGAGCTGTGCTAAAAGAGATGTACATCGCAATCTCCTTTGTCAAACTGGGAAAAACTTGAAATGTTAGTTATCAGTTGATGTGTAATGAACTTGCAATTGGTATCTTGTCAAATAGAAATTAAACGCTCATTTGAAACACTATAACATAGAGCATGAGCACAGCACAGGTGTGGAGGGGAAGGCTTCCCTCTGGCTACCAAGCAGTTGGCATGGCCTGGGAATGAAGGAGACTCAGCTGGCTAAGTTGGAACTGCCAGCCACTGGGGACCGTGGAAACACTTTGAAGGCCATTCGTGAAGTCAGGTGAGGCGGGGTGGGGGTGGGTCAGGGCCTCCCATATGAATGGTAGCCAGGCTCTACCAGCTCTTTTCTGTCTTTCTCTGGCCTACTCCAGGAAACTTTCTCAGTCTCCCTTTCCCTGGCAATTGGCAGCTGCTTCCACCACCTTTTGTTCTGGGCAGCAACGAAAAGCAGAGATTTTCTTAATCTCTTCCCTGAGGGCTCTGCTGGCCTTCAGTGTTGTAGGTTTTGGCTTGGTACTCATTGTGTGATGCAGGATAACTCAGGGGAAAGACCTAGGAATTCTGCAGAGGAAAATTAGACGTTGGTGCCCAAAGGGATGGTTGATGTAACTGAAGGCTGTTGCAAGGCAAGGCCATGGTGCTGGTGCTCTGAGTGGCAGAGCCAGCGTGCTGTCATTGACTATTTGTATAATTTTGAACAGCCCTCTTTCTCTCTGAGCCTCAGTTTCCCTCCCTCTAAAATAAGGGAGGTTGAGCTAGTCCTCAGAGTTCTGCCTTGGCCTCGTCCTGGTCCCTGCTGTTCAAGCCGCTTACAGTTCCACTGCAGTCTGTTTTTTCTCCCTTCAATGCTAGTGGTGCAAATTTCTAGCTCCTTGTGCTTCTTCCTATTAAACAGCCTTCTTGATGTTTAACAGACAGTTTATGACATAGTCAATTTCTGGAGACCAAATAATTGTGAATATATCTATGCATATGCACACACACATTTAGAGGTTATGGGCACCTGTTTGAAAGGAAAAACAAAGCAAAGAAAAAAGGGTTCTCTTTGTTTAAAAAACAGGAATCTAAATAGACATTTCTCTTGTGACTCAAAGCACTTCATTTTTTAATATATTTCTGGAGAATGAAGGATTGAGGTTAATTAACATCTGTGCTCCCCAAATAAAAGCTGAAAGGGGAAACTGCTATAGACAGTCAAAGGTGTGTGTACTTATAAACTTTTTAAGTGATTTTGAGCTAGGATCTTTGATTTGCTGTGGAAACATGGGGGCTGAGAGAGTGTTGACTTGGCTGAAGTAGCACCACCATCCTACACGGGAGTGATAAGGTGATGAGCCCAGCCCATACAATTAAGCCACCATCACCTGTTTCTAGATGAAATGTATCTTCCCAGACTGTTACCTGTTTGGGAGTGTTACCTTCTTTTGGGAATACCCAGAAAAAGAAAACTTCTATAGCCAAATGCATGCTGCTTTCCTCTGTGCAAACCTAAGTGGACTCCAGAGTCAATTTGCTTGAGAGGCCCATCATAGAATGTCATGGGGCCTTTGCCCACTGGGAGAGGAAGGGTCCCAGTGCCAGCTCTGGCCACAGGGCATTTTGGGGGGGGCATTTACAAATCATTTCTAGCCCCCCATTTAACAAAGAAGGTGACAGGTAAAGCTGCATGTTTCAGCCAAGGTCACATGAACATTTATTTAAGATTTTGATTATAAATGTTAACATCTCTGTAGGAAAAAACAGACTAATAACCACTAGAGTCTAACAGGTCTCCTTTCCACATTCCTTTGGAACCATTCTTAGGGAACATTCAGTTTTCCGAAGTGTCAGTCAGTGTCTACTGGCTATTTTCTAGTCTTTTTACTTTGACACAGTTACATGTTCATGTTTCCAGTTGTGGCCGTAGTATACAGATAAGTCATTTTAATGATCAAGTCCTTTGTCATCTTGCCTAAGTGAAAAGTTCTCTTACTCTTATTTATAAGAAAACATGGAAAAAATACTGGATAGTTGCAGTGACACAAGTCTTATGCCCTTAAGCATGTGCTGATGGGAATCCTCAGAATCTAGAACATCAGAGCTATCAACCTTTAAAGATCACCAAATTTCCCCTATCCCATTGTTGTTTTGACTTTGACCTTCAAAATCCCCAGCAACTATTTGTATCCTTGCATTGATTGCATTCATCCAGTAGCCTTGACTATTATGTGACCAGAAGGGTGCTCTGGATCTCAGTTTTATCCAGTTGTGTTTATCACTTTGTTCTATGGTGGTAAGATCCACATGGGCCACAGTCGCATTTGCCACTCTATCAGGCAACACTTTCTTTCCAAATGGTGGAATCATTCCAAGATGTGTGGTTGATCTTGTAGAATAAATACATCACAAAGTGAGTAGTAAGTTCTAAGGAATGTCTGTGGACATTTGGAAGCTTGAGAATGGTATCACACTTTGGAGAAAAGAGTGACCTAGAAGTAGACTGTCAGTTGATCTGCAGTCCTTGCAGATCTATTGGTAAAACAAATGCTTGGGTTGATGAAAGTTTCTTGTTATGAATGTCTGCCCTAGAGAAGACTCAGGAGAACATGACTGCAATCTTCAAGTGCCTTTCCTTGACTCACATAGTTGCCTCTGATTTATGATGCACAACCAATGGAAATCAGTTTGTCAAGAAAAAGGGAGAAATGCTACACTAAAGATATGTAACAATTTAAGATGCATCTTGATTTCAGAAATGTGGAAAAAGGGAATCTTAGGTTCAGTGAAATACCATTTCTGGAGATCTCTCCTTTGGAACAGGAATTAGACTTGCTCTGTGTGCTTCCAGAGACCAGAAAGGGAATTGATAAGAGAAAGCCGTAGGGAGCTGCATTTAAGGCAAAACTTTCTATTGCTCTGAGCTGTATGAGAATGGTGTTAACCGCTGCATGATGTGGGAACTCAGCTCCCCTTGCTCATGGTAACCACGCAGGGCATGACTGACTTCTTGGCTGGGATCATTAGGCGTGGTAACCTCTGGGTCCCTTCTAGTCCTAACATTGGAAGAATCTCTGAGCAGAGAGGAGGGACCTCCTCCTACTCTTGTTTCTTATCCAGTGCTCCATGTGTTTCATCACATTGCCTTTAAGATTCCAGATTAGGCAGTGCCAAACAATATGTTTATGTGTGAATGTCCTTTGTTTGCTCAGCCTCAAGTGTGTGCTTTTTTATCCTTCCCACCAGGAATACACCATTGACATCATCTTCTACCAGACCTGGTATGATGAACGCCTCCGTTACAATGACACCTTTGAGACCCTTGTTCTGAATGGCAATGTGGTGAGCCAGTTGTGGATCCCGGACACCTTTTTTAGGAATTCTAAGAAGACCCAAGAGCATGAGATCACCATGCCCAACCAGATGGTCCGCATCCACAAAGACGGCAAGGTGTTGTACACCATTAGGTATGTCAAGCCTCTGCAGTCTCACCGCCTAGAACTCTCCCTCCCCTTCTGAGAATTTTAGCCAAAGACTCACGGGCAGAGATCTCATCCTGAATGATACTTCTAAGGGTCTATCCAGCTTTCCTAGACTGTGAGCTCAACCCCCTCATATATAGATGCAGACACTGAGGCCTCAGAATAGAAAGATATTGCTTAAAGCCACACACCAATTATGTGGCAGAGCTGGGACTGGTATCCAGTTACTTAGCTTCTAGTCCAGAGCTCCCTCAACTAGGATGTACCAGTATGACTGCATTGCCTGGACAATTCCATCCCAAGTGGGCACTGGATGTAAAGACACGTCCACGGTGGTGGAATTGTCCAGGTGGAGCAGTAACACAGCGGTTGGAAAGATAGCTAAGACCAGGCTGGATACTTGAATTCCTGGCAGGGGAGGGTTGTGTGTTGGTGGTGTGGGGGTGGGGGGATGGATGTGGTGGAGAGTGGGAGAATGTTGGTAGGTGCTGCAGGCTGGGCTGGGCAAGAAGCAAAAGCCCATCTAAGTTGGTCCAACACTTTTCTGATGATGGAACTCAGAGTAGCCAGATACTTCCAAGCTATTCTTGCTCTTCTTTTGGTCTCTCTTTGGAGCTTTTTGTCATAAATTCTGCTGTTGCTATTCGTTGTGGTGGTCTCCGAACCAAAGTTGAGTGGATACCTAAGTGCTCAGAACCAACCTGATGAGGCTCCTTTCTCCCCTCCAGGATGACCATTGATGCTGGATGTTCACTCCACATGCTCAAATTTCCAATGGATTCTCACTCTTGCCCTCTGTCTTTCTCTAGCTGTGAGTACCTTCTGAGGTTTCTGGGGCCCCAGAAACATGCTGGGCGTCTTCTTTTACTCATCCTGGTCCTTTACATTTCTCTGTCTATGCTTTTCTCCTAAGATGGTGCCAAGGCTTTGCAGAACCTCCGTCCTCCATCCTCATCTCCTTTCCTGCCAACAATACTGTGTCGTTCAGTATGGGCCTCATGTTGGGTTCCTCCCTCTCCCTTCCACCCACTTCAAGTCAGTCACCTGCCTCTAAAGTGTATCTGAAGTATGTCTGCTCCTCTTTGTCATCTTCCACTTAGACTTTTGCAACATCTTTGCTTTGATGTCCAGAACTAAATTCATTGTCTCCTTCCAACCTCTACCCCCAAAACAAATGTGTTGCTTCTGTGTTCCCATCTATCTCATTGAAGAGCACCATCACCCACCCAGTTGCCGAAGCCAAGAACTTTGATGCTTTCCTTTCCCTCACCTCCTACATCTAATTAGTCAGCACATCCTGTTGGTGTTCCCTCTAAAATCTCTGTTGATCTTGTCAATGTCTCTACATTCTGACTGTCACAGCTGTGACTCCTGTCCTCATTCATTTTATAGTGCCTGGATTATTGCACCGGCCTCCCTTAACTGGTCTCCTTGCCAACATGCTATCCTCACATGAGGACCACAGTGACCTAACTGAAGTGTCATCTGAAGTGTCATTCTTAGTTTCAAATTCTTCCTTAACACTTATGGATCAATTCCACATTGCTTAGAATGACCCTCAAGGCCCTTCATACACTGGCCCCTGCTACCCATTCCTGCATGCCTTATCTTCCATGAGCTAGCCATCCCGAACTTTTGGCATTTCCACAATACACCAGGCATTTCACCTTTCTGTGCTGTCCCTCACCCCTCAGTCTCATCCATATGGAGAATATTTATTTGACTTTCAAGACTTAATGGGAATGTTACCTGCTTTATATTTAAGTCTTTTCTGAGTGTGTCCCCAAATTATCTTTCCCTACTTTGTATTCCACAGCAGAAGTTTTTCAGAGAAATTCCAAAAATCACAGCTGTATACTTGCTGTCTTACTCAATAAAATGTGAATGCTTGAGGACAGGGTCTATGCCTTGCTCATCTTTGTATTTCTAGCCCAGGGCCTGGTACTGAGGAATGCTCAGTAAACACTCTTATGGAATGGACTTCAACGTTGAGGTAAGAGAGGCAAGGTTCCATAGCTGGTAAGGCCAGAGTAAGGACTTCAAGGCATTACTCAGGCTGACTCCATGCTGGTGGAGACCTCAGCTGGGCTTCCCAGTCTCATGTGACCCTCCTTTCCATGTTGCTTTCCAGTTTCCTATACTGAGAGTGAGATGATCTACAAGTGGGAAAATTTTAAGCTTGAAATCAATGAGAAGAACTCCTGGAAGCTATTCCAGTTTGATTTTACAGGAGTGAGCAACAAAACTGAAATCGTCTCAACACCAGCTGGTAAGTGTGTTTTGGGAGTCAGGGCTAGGCAGAGGCCCAGGAAAGGTAGTAGGGATGACTGGAGGTGGCCATCCTTGCAAATGCTATTTGTATGAAAATGTTGTAGGACATGGCTCCTGTATTGTAAATGCTAAGCACTTACAACTGTTTGCAGAGGAAACTGAGACTTTGTAACTATGTCTCAGTCTCGTCTGCGAAGAAGTAAGTGCTTTGCCAAGTCCCCGAGAGGTTAGGTAAGTAGATAAAGTTTTGTTGCTGTCAGAATTGGCAACTAGTTTTGTCATGCAGACCCTTCAATTTCAAGGTCGTTGTTACAACACTGACCTACTTGGATGACTTTGAGAAATGGAACTCCTGTGAATTCTTCATGCCTATAATAAATCCATGTTGGTTGAATGGGAAGCAAGGTCCATTCTAATGGGAATTGGAGGCAAGTTCTAATATCAACTAGATGAGGTCTGGCATAGTCTGGAGGAGGTTACAGCAGCTACAATGGTTGCTACATCAACATTTATCTTAAAGGAGCAGCTCTGTAAAGCACAGATTTCTGTCAAAGACTTCACAATTGATTCAACGTAGACATGGTGACCACTGGTTTTCTGACCTTGCCCCTAACATGGACTAAAGGGGAGGGTCCTGGGTCTCTTAAACTTCAGCTCTTGATTGGGTGTGAGCATCTTTGCTTGTGTTCCTAGGTGATCTGAATGAGGAGCCAAGGGACCTCCCCAGGGTAGCTCCAAGAGCAGCCCTGGAAACCCTCTTCACACGTACTGACCAAGTTCAGGGCAGTGGAGGCACTGCCTTCATCGTTTCCAGAATGTGGATGGAGCCAGTCACCCAAGAAGCCATTTGTCATGGGAGGCATCTTGCTTTACTTCCATGTGGCTAGGCATAAAATCTGCTTTTGCTTCATTTGTTGAGTTGGTCACTGGCTGATGGACAGCTCATGGTCATCTGACTAGAGCTTTGCCTGCACTGTACTAGGCAGGGGCAGAGGGCTGCTTTCCAGCACTTTCCTTTTTCTTGGGAGCTCTGGGGAAGCAGTTATACTGCCTTTGGCTTGGGATCCTTGCTCTTCTGCCAGCTAACCACGGGCCTGCTTCTTGGCTTTCTGCACCTTAGTTTCCTTAGATAGGTGAGGATCCATTATCAAAAGTGGCAGAGGAGACAAGGCCCAGGGGCTTTCAAGTCACTAGTGGTTCCGTTTAGTAGATGGTTACGCATTGTTTCAAAATGGTGCCCTAGTGACTACAAAGCCCCAGAGCCAACATCATCACCGAAGCAATGACAATAGGTAAGCACCAAATCTCCTTGGGAAAGATGAGGTTCTTAGGGAGAAAGGAGGAGGTCTTCTTTCTCTTCTACTTGAGTCATGGTTTCTCCAGTGTCAGAATTATCTTTGGGACTGGTCTCAAACTCTTCCAGTTGGCAGTTCTCTCCGTCTGGAACAGACTTATGTACTCATCTCCTAAGGTTCAGAATGCAGTGGTAGCCTGCTACTCTGCCCTCGAACCAGAGAATCTGCTTTAGGAGATTCCCAAAGAGTCCAGCCCTGCCCCAGTGAGTGAACTGCCCCTTCACTGATGGCTGTTGAGCCCCTGCTTGAATTTTACCAGTGATGAGGAGTTCACTCTCTTGCAAAGGAGTTTCTCCCTTCTCTAGACAGCTTTGTCCATCAGAAAACTGCCTGTTCATCTGAAATTGGAGTCTCTGGAACGTCCACCCATTGGACCTAGTTCTTTTTCCCTAGAACTGTCTGGCTTACATTAAGTCCAGTCACTCTTCCATGGGGTCAAGATTAAAGGACCAGTATTATCATTCCAGCCCTAGATCATATTTTGTTATGGTCTATACAGCCCTAATTCCTTTTCTTTCCCTTGTTCTTCAAAGCTTTGGGTCTACTCATCTTTCTAGTCCCAGTCCTCTGGATACAATTTTTTAAACTGTGTCCCTCTGACAGTGCAGTGACCAACCGTGGTCTGGCCAAAACACATAAGAATAAGAGCAGAAAGCATCTTTAGTATTTTTTGTCTGTTTGTTTTGCTTTGGCTTCATAGCCATGGATATCTTTCTTCCATTACCCATGCTTCTCCAATCCTCAGGAAGAAGAAAGCATGTGTTATTATCCTTCTCTTGGCCTTCAAAGACCAATTCCCATCTCCTGACAAGCAAAAAAAGTTCTTTGGCCTGAAAAAAGAAAATTAAAATAGAAAAATCCAATAAAATAATAAATCTGCATGCAAAAAGAATATATATACTCAGCAGTTTTGCAGGGGTGGGATGGGTAGTTGTAACTAATTAGAGGTATATTAAATTGCATTCAAGACCTTGGGGCAAAAAAATGAGAAAATTGATCAATATATTCTGGCCAGTAGGCAATTGTGAGAGTATTCCCTACAGCAGCTCTGGAGGAGTTTTATCCTCAAAGCTACTACTCTGGACACAGGTTTCCCACTAAATCCAGGCCACTTCCTTGCCTTTTTCCAGAAGAATCTGAGAAGTTTTTCTCCTTGAGTATCAGTTCTACCAAGGTGAGTAGGAAAGGCTGCTCTTTTCATTCAGCTCTAGCCCACCCAGACCTGCTGGGCAGGTGATCTACTTTCCAAACTAGGAAGACACATGGATAAGTTAGTGTTCTGGTCTGCTTTACAAAGCTGTTGCCTGGCAGCAGCAAGAGTTGCTGAGAGTCTCCTGGGTTCCAGGCTGTGCTGGGCTCGGATGGGCAGGGGCTAAGCCCACATGAGCCCTGCCTCGAAGGGATTTAAAAGCCCACCTAATTCAAGGCCAGTGAATTCTACAGCATCACTGAGATAGGAATTCAGAGCTTAGCTTCACTAAGGAGTCAGGATTGGAGCTGTTACAAATCCAAAGTGATGTTGATACTGAAAAGTGATGTTCTAGGCTCAGAGAAAAGCCCAAACAAGCCATGGAGTCATGATAGCGGCATAATGTTTGGGGTGGGTGTGTCAGAGCATAAGGCAGCATGAAGGGAGATATAGGTTGACATCAGGTCCTGTAGGAGCCATTGCTGTTTAGGGTAAGAGCCAAGACCAGGGACACAGAGTCCAAATGAATGTGAAGACCTCAGTCCGCCTTGTAGATGTGTACTCTGCAGACCTGACATCTAGAGGGCTGACTGAAATTTTCACTTTCAGCTAATTCTATTTTCCTGAAACACCCAGTTTGGTTTAGGGTAATAAAACAGAGGGTCCAGGATTTGAATATTCGTATAAATATGCAGGCTAACTCAGAGAATCTGAGAGCAGATGGGATTAACTTAGGGTAAGAGGGGTGTGTGTGTGGTGTGTGTGTGTGTGGTGTGTGTGGTGTGTGTGTGTGTGTGTGTGTGTGTGTGTGTGTGTGTGTGTGTGTGTGTGTGTGTGTGTGTGTGTGTGTTCACTTGGACCCAGGTCATGGTGGGCCTTTAGCATCAGATTACAGAGTGTAGATTTGATATTGCAGCTCATGTAGAGCAGGGACCATGAACAATTTAGGGGCAGGCGAGTGATGGCTTTTGTCCCTCAATGGAGCAACTCCAATTAAGGCATTTCAACAGCATATGAACATGCAGAAAGGAAGCTGAAAGCATTCTGTGCTTCCGCCACCACAGCCTGGGCCCCTTTGGCTCCTTCTGAGTTCGTTGAGAGAGCCAGCAGTGCAGGTGGAAGGCTGCTGTTCTGCAGACTGCACTTGGCCTTTCAGTGAGTGTGAAGGCCTCAGTCAGCCGTCTGTACATCAGGTGTGTGGTCCTGATATCCAGAGGTCTAACCGATGTTTTTCACTTTCATTTGACTCTCCTACCACCCTGGAAAGACAGTATTGGGAGTGGGACAGTGAACTGAGAAAGAAATGATTAAAATTGTAGCCTTGGCTTAGCTCTTAGTTGGCCATGGGTCTAGCCGTAAGTCTCTTTGCTGGGCTTCCTCTGGTCCTATGTGTGTTGCATTGGAACAATGTGCCTCTATCTTAGGACTGTGGTAAGGAATCCCGTGAGCTGAACAAATCTCTAACTGTGCATGTCCTGCTTGGGAAAGACTCACATCAGTGCTGTAATGAAGTGGTGTTTTTATGTGTTCCAGGGGACTTCATGGTCATGACGCTTTTCTTCAATGTGAGCAGGCGGTTTGGCTATGTTGCCTTTCAAAACTATGTCCCTTCTTCTGTGACCACGATGCTCTCCTGGGTTTCCTTTTGGATCAAGAAGGAGTCTGCTTCAGCCAGGACCTCTCTAGGTAAGAGGGTAAGGTGGGCATAAGTATGAGCTCACAGCTGTGCGTTAGCTTGACCAGGGCAAAGAATTACCTTCTCATGGGGTCGTTTGAGTAGTTTAATATATGGGTCAGGAGCTGAGCCCACCTCTATTCCTGTGCTTTTTTAGGGATCACCTCTGTACTCACCATGACCACACTGGGCACCTTTTCTCGTAAGAATTTCCCACGTGTCTCCTATATCACAGCCTTGGATTTCTATATCGCCATCTGCTTCGTCTTCTGCTTCTGCGCTCTGCTGGAATTTGCTGTGCTCAACTTCCTGACCTACAACCAGACGAAAGCCCATGCTTCTCCGAAACTTCGCCATGTATGACCTGGGTATGGGAGTGGAGGCATGCCAGCGAGGGCACCAGGGTTATGGCACCAGGGTTATGGCACATGGGTATCCAGCTCGCCACGTGATGGGGGCTGTGGGAGTAGTTGAATCAACTTCCTGATGTAATGGTGGGAATCCTGGGGGACCAAGAAATGGTGTGCCAAGGACAGTGTTTCCAGAACATCCTGAGACAGCACTTAGGCTTTGCTCATCTTCCCTTGACTTTCGCCCACTTCTTCCCTTGTCCATTTCAGCCTCCTCTTGGTAGCCGTGCCCATGCCCGTATCCGTGCACGTGCCCGCGCCCGTGCCTCCCAGCAGCAGGAAGGTTTTGTGTGCGAGATTGTCACCTCTGAGGGAAGTGATGGAGAGGAGCGCCTGTCTTGCTCAGCCCAGCGGTCCCCCAGCCCAGGTAGCCCCCAGGGTCCCCGCAGCCTCTTCTCCAAGCTGACCTGCTGTGAGTGGTGCAAGAAGTACTTTTGCATGGTCCCCGATTGCAAGGGTAGCACCTGGCAGCAGGGCCGCCTCCGCATCCACATCTACCGCCTGGATGACTACTCGCAGGTTGTTTTCCCAGTGGCCTTCTTCTTGTTCAATGTGCTCTACTGGCTTGTTTGCCTTAACTTGTAGGTGCCAGCTGGCACCCTGTGGGGCAGCCTCCCCAGTTCCCCAGGAGGGCCCAAGCCCCCTGCCAAGGGAGTTGTGGGAAAGTAGCAGCAGCAGGAGTGACCAGAGAGTGTCTCTCTTTCCCCATTCCCCACACACAAGCCCCCAGAGAACTGGTCTTTGCTGGCCCTCTCCCCTACCTGGGCCATCCACTGAATCTCCTGGGCAGCCCATTTCAAGTAAAATGGCCCACCTTTCTATTCTTCAAGGGGCATTCATGATGCTCAGTTTTAAAAGTCATAGGCTCTCAGTGATCAGGTCCCTAAAGCTGTGCCCATGTACCAGCGGAATAGCTGTTCCCCAACAGTGCTGACAATCACTGCCTTTCTCCGGAAATCCATTATTGCCTTTGTGGTGCTACGGGCCCAGCTCTGGCCCCAGCCTCAAAGTGCACAGACCAGCTGCTTGCCTGTTTCTGACACTTCCTTAAGATGCTGGGCAGCAGCATAACAGGGAGGAGACCCCCATCCTTCGGTCAGATTATTATATTCTTGGTTCTATCTCCCTGCCCTCCCTCCCTTCCCCTGCAGATAAACACTGCCATTATCCCTTTAGGAGGAGGACAGCCAACAAGTGAATTGACTTGGAATAGTATCTATCCCTCTGCTGCTGTGACATCTCCGTCTCCCCGCCCTGCTTCCATCTTTCATCCGCACTACTAATTCAATGCCCTTCATCCAGTGGGTATCTATTTTTGTGTGTGATGATAGTAATTACCCCCTGCTTTGTATGCCACCTTCTTCCTCCTCCTTGAACCCTGTGACTCTTTCTGTAACTTCCCCAGTGACTTTCCCAGCCCTGACCCAGGTGCTAGGCCTTGGTGACTTCCTGGGGCTAAGAAACTAAGGAAACTCTGCTTTGCAGCAGGCATTACCTGCCATTGATTGGTGCCCACCTAAGGCACAGCATAGGAGTTCTACCACTTGCTTTGCCCCTGGACCCATGAGCCAGTCCACTGTTATCCCTGGGGCACTCTCACAATCACAATCAATCAATTGAATTCCCTTAAATTTGTATAGAACTTTACCTTTGACAGAGCACTTTTGACAAATTATTTCTATTTGAAGCCTCATCATAGCCCTGGGACATCTTCAGGGCAGGATTATTATCCCCGTAGTGCAGATGGGTACCCCGAGGCACAGATTTCTATGGGACTGTGGATCTCACTGGAAGCTACCCAGGAGCCCACTGTCACCTTGTAGACCACACGACAGGGCTAGGCAGTTCCACTCACCGTGATTCGATTCTATCACCTCTGCTGGCACCCCAGTGGCAGGGCCCAGAACGGCAGTCTCTCTCAGCATTGGCTTGCTCAATTCCTGGGCCTGAGGTGCTCAGACTGCCCCCAAGGTCAAATCTCTCCTGGCTCTGGTAACCCAGTGAGATGAATTTGGACACGCCCCAATGCTTGTATATGCTGAATGAAATCTGTGTCTGTATCTTATTGGGGGTGGGTAGGGTGGGGAATCCATCTGCTTTTTATCACCATCATCTGAAAAGGGGAAATATCCGAATAAAAACATCAGCAAAGCATTCAAGGTGTGGCTGGTTTTCCTGGCGTTCAAGTTTGGTCTCAGTTCAGGTTTTAAATCTTAAATCCATGACTCAAACCTTCCCCGGTTCCCCTCTTCCATCCATGACTGACTCCCAAGCCTGCCAGGCATGCACCAGATACCCTTCTCTCATTAGCAGGGAATGAACAAAAGAGGGCACATGGGTGTGGGGACCCTTTACAGATTCCCTCCCTTGCATCTATGCCTTTGCTCCCTCCATGTTCCTTTTGCTTTGCTCAGTACTCTAGCCCTACCTCATCAGAGTTAGAAGCTTCCTGGAGACAACTGGGCTCAGAACACTCCCCCTTCCCACCATGTAGAGATGGAGATGCTGAGGCCAGAGAAAAGGAGAGATTTGTCTGCTGTCCCATATACCAGTAAATAGTAAAGTGGGACCAGACCCCAGAAATACCCTGGCTTGGGCTTGAAGCAAGCTTGAAGACCGTGGTCGATTCACCTTTCAAAAGAAAATTCTCAAAGTATGTGGGGAAGTGTTGTTCCTGATATCCTGGCAGCCTCCCCAGTTCCCCGGGAGGGCCCAGGGAGTTGGGGGAACTTGCAACTCTAAAGGAACTCAGAAATAATTACAAAAAACAGAGGAGACAAAATGTGTCTGTACAGCCAACATTTTGGCCATAAAGTCCTTAGAATAATGCTCGCTTCCCTTGTAAGAAACCCACATGCCTTTTCTGATGTCCTAACACAGCAAATTACAAATAACAATTTTAGAACGAGAAAAATGGTTTCTCACTTTTAATTACATTAGAAAGATGCAGGAAAAAAAAATGAAGGTAGCCTGGCTCTTGAGCAAAGTAGACATGCAAATTTGTGGGCACTCATATTTAAATGTATTTTGAAACATAGAAATAGTGCAAACCAGATTCCTTAATCACACTACAATAAATCTCCCCAAACAAAATTCCTACCATTTGTAAATTTTAAAAAGCTCACATAAACAGTTCTTTAAAAATAAATTGAAACTGTAATTGGGTGTATAATATCTAAAAAGTAAAATTAATGAAGAACACTACATATTAAAATCAGTGGGATGCAGCCAACACTGCACTTACAGAAAAAATTCATAATTTAAGCATTTCAGTTCTTAAACACAATGGAAGAAAAATGAGTTAAGTATTGAAAACCAGAACTGGAAAAACATATTACACCTTAGTTTTGGGAAAAGAAATTTAGAAAAATAAACAGTATAGGGAGAACCAGATAAGCATTTGAAAAAAAAAAAAAAATAATGCTGGATTCTTACCTCTTTTCATATCCAAATCACAGATGAATCAAAGATTTAAAAACTTTAAGGAAGCCATAAAGGTATACTATAAGAATATGGATGAATATGTTTATATTCTTGGGATGGGAAAGGACCTTCCAAGTATGTCATAAAATACCAGAAACTATAAAGGAAAAGATATAAAAATGTATCTATATTAAGAAATAATAATAACAAAAACAAAAGCAAAAATATATGCAGCAAAACACATTGTCACAGGTCAGTTTTTCTAGGAAGCAGTCTCTGAGACCAAGATCAGAGTGCAGGGGATCGGCTGGGAAGTGCTCTCAGGATCAGCGCCTTTGTGGGCAATGCAGGGCGCAAGGTCAAGGGGAGAAATTGAGCCGCAATGCATCACAGTAACGGCCTCAGATGAACACATGGGAGTGGATGGTCCTTTTGAATTGTCACAAATCAGGGCAAGGGGGTTCGGCCCTTATTACTCACCCCACAACCCCACTGGATATGAGCTTGAACTTGGAAGGGAAATGAACTTGGGCATGTCTGAGAGGGATTCAGTTGAGTGCTCTTATCCTCCAACAATCTCAGCAGCTGGAGAAATGAGAGCTGTGCTGAAGAGGGCACAGTGGTGGAAGGTCTTGGCAGTGCACCACAGCATCCACTATGGTTCATCCCTCACCTTGCTCAGGCTCATTTGTTTCATGTAAATAAATTCTACAGCAATCCTCACATGGTTATGTTGAGCTTCTTTTTCTGAGGAAGATTCACAAGAACACTAGTGAAACACACTACACACCTGCCATCGAAGCTGGTCTTGGAGTCTTAACTAATCCTCATCCTATCTATCCTGTACTATTCATTCCAGATTTCCTCTAACCCTCAGTTAGGATCTTTTCTGACCTTAGGGAGCTTATTTTATGGACTGACTGAAACCTACATCCTTGAAGGGTCTGAGCCTCTGGATACCATGCCCTTCTCAAGCTATGGCTAGTGGACTTGTTTGTCACTTCCAAGAGATACCTAAGTGGGTTATTTGGATGCTAAATTTCTTACCTGCCCCCATTGTACAGCAGTGGCCTGATCTCCTCCTAATGATTAGCGTCAATTACCTCTGTCAGGATGGTGACTTTCTTTCTTTTTTTCTTTTTTGGAGGGTGTCAAATGTGACCAGGCAGCAGCCATGAATAAAAATGTGATGGGACTCTTTGTGTTGTCTCCTGGTAAAGGCACTTAGAATCTGGGAACCAAGAGGTATAAACCTGCAGGACCCAAAATTGTTAAGAATAGGAAGCACAAATCCTCTAAGTGGGTCACCAAGAGTGATGAAAAGCAAAGCAACTCCTACTTCTGCTCCTTAGTTCCAAACCTGTATATTTTGTATATGGTCATTGATTAAGGTACATAATTATTCCTGGTAGGTGGCACTCCTTCCTCTCAAAGTATTGTCTCTAAGCCGGCACTTCACCTCAGCACACCATTTTATAATCTATCTGGCTGGCACTTTCTGGGTATTGCAGTAGGTAGTAGAATCCAAGGTCATATGTCCAATTTTGCACTTCTTTAGCTAGAAAGTGAATCTCTGGGTCCAATCCAATATTAAATAAAATCCTCTCTCAGTGGATGGAAAACTCTTGAATAGTGGTGCTGGCTGAGACCTTCCAGGAAAGAAAAGCAAACCCATATCCAGAAGTTATGTTTACTGCAGTTAAAGTGAATTATTGCCCCATCCAGTTCTGAAGAGGCTCAATCCTTAAAGGAAACCAGTAAGCAAATTTGGGGCAAATTGACTACATTGGGCCTCTTCAAAAATGGACACATGGCTGACAAGGACCAACCCATCTTGTGTGGCATATAGAGCACAGATAGTATCTGGCACACTGTGACAGTCCAAATCCTGAAGATTTCACTGGTAGTTAGCTGGGCCAACATACTATTTGAGGGGAATCCCACTGCTGATTCAGGCATTTGAAGGCTGTGGGAGAAACATTGTGCACAAAGAAAGTGGAGTTGGCCAGTTATTACTACATTGTAATGATGCCCTACAGAGATAAGGAGAAACAGGACAGTTAACATCAGTTAAAGGGTAAGTATGAGAGTCAGAGGGCCTCTTTGGAAACTTACAAGGAGGACTTTATCTACTGTAGTGAAAAAGCAGACATAAGTGAGGGGAAAATGAAGAACTTAAGAGTAGGACTTGCTAATCCGTAGCGATAGCTAAATTTGCAACCAAGGCACTACTATTAAGTTAAACTGAAGGGCCTGTTTCGGAAAACCCAGGTCGTTGAAACATTAAATGGGGTCATATCAGTGGGTGTCATCAAGGTTGGGGCTTTGTAGACTTCACCGGACCCTCAAAGCCAGCAGAGGTGATCCACCCTTCCCTATTAGTGGCTAGCACTTCCTCAGTATTGGAAAACACTTTGGAGACCTTGCTGCATCAAGGTAACAGGTGCTGCCATTAGGAGCCTCCCAACTTCCTTTCCTGACTGCTAAGCAAATAGTTGGAGTTAAATCTGGCATAATTCACTGGGGAAGTCCTAGGCTTCATAAAGGAAGAAAGAGATTATACCCTAGATGAGCTACAAGAGTTAGCTGGCATGTACCGGAAGGGGTCAGAGGAGTAGAACTGGGACTAGGTTTTGAGGAAGTTCTGTTAAGAAGGCTGGAACATAAAAATGAATAACCAGGAATCTATTGACATGGGGACAGTTTCTGAAGACATGATATTTAACCCTGGCAAGAAACCCAAGGGATGGGTCAAAATCTCTGCAAGTGTCTCTTAGGAGCCTGGAGAAAGTGATGACCAACACTGAATGAAGCAGAAATACCTGAGTTGCCTTGGCAGACAACAAAGGAAAGAATTTGAAGGCTGAGGGAAATGGACATGCTGCAATGGGTAGACTAGGTCTACCTATAAGGTGAGGTTGGAAGACATGCCCCCTGTCTCCCAGAGAGGAGTATGTTCCATGAGAGGACCCAGAGGACATGCAATTCCCTAAAGCCATGAGGAATGTACTGGTTAGGGAGTCATCAGCATCACTAAGTTTGGTAGTGGTTTTCGTCTGTAGGCCAGGGATGACCATAAGCAGACATATAAACTTGGAGGGTGTCTTAGTTTATTTGGGTTGCTATAACCAAAATACCATAGACAGGCTGGCTTATAAACAACAGAAATTTATTTCTTAAATTATAGAGGCTGGCAAGTCCAAGATCAAGGCACTGGCAGATTCTGTGTCTGGTGAAGACATACTTCCTGATTCATATATGGCCATCTTCTTCACTGTGTCCTCACTTGGCTGGAGGGGTGAGGGAGCGAGCTCTCTGTGGTCTCTATTTTATTATTTATTTAAATTTATCAATATACTGTGTAGTTGATTTTCGTGTTCTTTTACCAATTCCTCTTTCCCCCCTCTCTCTTCCCCCCCCATCAACATCATATCTGTTCACTTGTCTTAACGAATTCAAGGAATTGGGAGGGCACTGATCCCATTCATGAGGGCTTCACCCTCATGACCTAATCACCTCCCAAAAGCCCCACCTCCAAATACTATCACATTGGGGATTAGAATTTTGACATAGGAGTTTGGGGGAAACACAAACATTCAGACTAAGCCGATGGACGATGGTGCCCTGAAGCAACAGAGATCAAGTAGCAGTGCTTAATCACCAGAAGCCAGGATCTGAAATTATCTTAACTAGCAAAGTTGAAGGAACAGCCAAGGGAGGCTGACCCGTAGGAAGTTGTGGAGATATAGTTAACAGAACAGACAAAAATAAATGAACAGCCAACAAGAGATTTGCTTAAAATCTACAATCAGAACGCAAGAATGCAGGGCCAGAAAGCTAAGGGTGATTTTCCAAATAAAAAAGTCATGATGCTTTGCTCAGTTCTTGCACCTGAGCCAGTTTTTACAACTGTAACCTATTGACAGAATAAGTGGCCAGGTGTGAAGGAGACAGTGCCATGCAACACCATGGTGAGTATATACTGTGATTATATCCCCACTCCTTCCCCAGAGAGTTTTCCAGCTATTTACTCAGGTGACTGTATACTTAAGAGAGAGGGAGACAGCCAGACATTTCAACAACTATTGAACACAGGTCTGAATTAACATTGACACCAAAAGACCAAAGCATCATTAGACTTCTCTGTTAGAGTTGTAGGCTTATGGAAACAAAGTGATAAATCGAGTTCTGGCTACAGTACAGTTCTCAGTGAGTCCACTGGGTCCACAGGCCCGTCCAGTAGTCATCTTCCTAGTCCTGGAGTGCATAATTGGATTTTATATACCTGGAAGTTGAATAACCCCCACACTGAATCCCTGATCTGTGTTATAAGAGCTATCATAGTGGGAAAAGCAAGTGGAAACCTCTAAAAATGCCCTGCCTCAGCCAAGATAGTAAATCAAAAACAACTTGGCAAAAGAAGTGAGGAAAATTAGTGCCACCCTTAAAGATCTTAATGATGTTCCCATCATATCTCCATTTAATTCACCAGTCTGGCCCCTGCAGAGACCAAATGGATCCTGGATAATGGCTATAGATTGCCACAGACTTCACTAAGTAGTAGTCTGGATCACAGCTGCTATGCCATGTTGTTGCCAGAGAAGGTTAATAATAACACCTCAGATACATGGTATACAGCAACTCGTTTTGCAAATGTGTGTTTTTTCCATTCCAATTAGAAGATGGGATCAAAAATAGTGGGAAGGATAAGAACATTTATTTATAGTTTTCCCAAGGGCTATGTTAATTCTCACACCCCCAGTCATAATATAGTCATAAAAGATCTAGGCTGTCAAGAGATCATGAACAACATCAATCGGATGTTACATTACACTGATGCCGTCACACCAATTGGACAGGATGAGTAAGACAAAGCCAGTACACTGGAGGTCTTGGTAAGACACTTGCTCTCCAGAGGGTGGAAGAAAATCCCTGTGATTATTCAGAGATCTGCTACTTCAGTGAAGTTTGTAGGGGTCCAGTAGTCATAGACAAGCTGGGATATCCTCCACTGACAAAGACAAATCACTGCATCCTGAATCCCTTCCAAGAAGAAGGAAGTGATGCACCTAGTAGGCCCCTTTGAGTTCTGGGGAGAAAACATCCCGCCCCTAGGATAACTGCTCAGTCCATACATCGGGTGACACAGAAGGATGAGAGCTTTGAGAAAGCCTAGGAGCACGAGAGGGATCTGAAGCAGGTCCAGGCTGCAGTCAAGCAGCTCCTGGACCATCTCATCCAACAGAGCCTATGGTCAGCAGTGTCAGTGGTGGGAGAGGGCACAGCATAGGGTTTAAGGCCAGCCCCCTGTGAGAGCATCACCACACAGGCCTCTGAGGTTCTAGAGCATAGCTAAGCCATTCGAATCAGAGAATTATACACCTTTCTGGAAACAACTTCTGGTGTCTTCTGGGCCCTGGTAGAGACAATACTTGACCTTAGGACACCAAGTGCCTATCTGTCTGGGAGCTGGTTGGTGTCAGACTCACCAAGTCATAAAGACAGACCCAGTAGGAATCATTCTTAAACTGAGCTTGAGTGGCACCAGAGAGCAAGAGTAAGTGCCAGAGCAGCAGTCCAGACCCCCATGTTACAGTTGCCCCAGCTCCCCTCCATCAGCTCACACCAGTGGTCATCTGGAGAATCTTATACAACCAGCTGAAGGAGAAGGAAAAGGGCTCGGCTTAGTTTGTAGGCAAGTCGAATTCAGTAGGGGCTGCAGACTGAGAAAGGACGGAGGTGACATTATATTCACACTGACGGGTGATGTTAAAAGTCAGTAGAGCAGTAGAGGCTGGTCTATAGCTCACTCGGTAGAGTGTGGCACTGATAACACCAAGGTCAAGGGTTTGGACACCCATTCTGGCCAGCTGCAGGAAAAAAAAAAAAAAAAGAAAAGTCAGTAGAGAGGTAAGATTTTTCCAATGGGTGGAGCTGATCATTGTATCAATGGATACAATGAATCATGTGTATATGTGTGGACACAATTCATTGAATGGATTCTGAGTTTGAAGAATGGTTCACATCCAGAAACTAGGCAAGGGATCATGACCTTTTATTGAGGTGTCCCTCATCTTCTTGATTATCCACATCTGATTTATTTTGATTATACCGATAGAGCAACAGCCTTGGTATCTGCCACTAGAAACTCTTCCTTCTAATTATCTACACAGCCTCCTTAAGGTCAGACCCTGGCTGCTACTTCGACCTTGTTGCTCATCCTGATAGTTGTGCCTATCTTTCTTTTGGTGGTTAAACACTGTCACCTGATCTCTATTATTGTGGTATCCTATTACTGCTAATAGGGAACCTAATTCTGTAGCAGCATATTTTACTGGCTACCCTGACCTTCAGATAGCCATCACTGAACTTGATATTGTCGTTACTTCTCTTTGAGTTCATTTCTTACTGCTTTGGTAAACAAAGCATCCTCCTGTCTCTCCCATAGTCATTTGGTGGATTTTCTGGCCTGATGAAGGATAACCACTCTTCATATCTATTTCTCTGTGTGTTTTGATTTTTTCTTCCACTGTCTGTCTTGACAGTTCTGGTATTTCAACCTGATTTAGTGCAGGACATCACTTTCTTCATGCTTCTAAGAGCCATGCTAACAGCATGTTAACACTGTTTCCCAGGGGCCTTGCCAGGCTGTTAAAACTTGTATTACAGGAGAGTGCTCCCATACATGTAAAGTCTCCCTTATCCAATTTTGTGCTCTGCCTCCATTGACCCAGCGTTCTCTAAACCCAGTCACATGTGTACTCTCACAGCTCTTGATAGTATATATTGGCTAGATCTTGTAGCACTTTTGGAATACAGTCTGTCTTATCTATTAGCAGATTCAGCAGTTCTCTGACCAGGTTATACCATGACTTAATCCTAGTTATTGCTCTGTTATATGGAAAAGTAAGGGGACGCAGATCTTGAGGGGTACACATCTTGTCTTGCAAGGCTGCATGGCCTTCAAGTGAGTACAAGAGGAATGATCCTTTTCTGAAAACCTGAGTCGCAGAGAAATTTGAGAAATTAAGATGCTTGAGTACATCAAATCAGGCCCAGTGAGGGCCCTGACCTTCACGTAGTTGAATTCTAGAAGTTTAGAATTTAACCTCCTCCTCTCATAATTAAGCCATGGGACTCATGGTCACCTTTTCCTGCCCACCTTCTGGCTGTAGGAAGAGTCTCTATATATTGCCAAGGAGGTCATCTACTTTTTAAACAGCCTCTAATGGGTGACCTATCACCCTTGGCCTTTGTCTTTCTCCAATGTTTTTATTGCCCCCAGCATCATTCTCCCATACTATATTTCTTATATTTACTATTTACCCTGCACTTCTCAAACACCTGATATTTTACACCTGCTATGCATTCTCTACCACCTGCTATGCATTCTGTAGCATGGCAGCTCATCACCAGTGAATGTTATAATTTGATGAACCTGGAGAAACTTAATGTTGTGTGAAACAAGCAAAGCACAGAGGGGATAAATACTGCATGTGCTCTCTCATATGTGGGAGCTAAGAGAGAAAGGAAGGAAGGAAAGACCACAGTAGTGCCATGGCCTAACAGAGGGAGGGAACATTCCTAGGCAAACAAATTGGAGTGGGGGGAGAAGGGGAGGGGGAGGGAGGTTGGGAGATAATTGGGAGGGGACTAAGGGTACAAAAGTAATTTTTGGTAATGGGTGTGCCCCCAGTATGAATCTGGCTCTCACATCATGGGCAGGAGGGGAGACAATTAGCTTTGTATCGCATGAATATTCTTAATAAATAAATAAATAAATAAATTTGCACTGCTATCAAGTGCCCTACTCACCACCAGTGATGGGGTTCTCATTACCAGCCCACATGTGGGTGGGGTGAGGTAATCCGAGTCAAAATCCTGTTTTAGAATTGACTTTCTCAAACTGTTCCTGCCATCAACTGTTGCTGGTTGGATTCTCCAGGAAGCAAACTCTGAGACAGAGAATTGCATGTGAGAAGTATATTGGAGAGTACTCTCCAGATTAACATTTGAGTGGGGAGGAAAGGAAAGAGAATGGGACAGTGATAGAAGTTGAACTGTGATGCATACATTACAAAGGACTCCCATGGGGAACATTGAAGCTGAGGTGACCCTTTAGGGTTTTCTAAATTGGGGGAAGGGAGCCAGGCCTTTACATCCCTACATCTCCCAGTTATTGGATGTAAGCTGCTCCCAGAAAAGGAGCATGACTTGGGCAAGGTGACTCTTCATCTGTGGGCAATCTCTGGAGAAGGACTCAGGTAAGACTTCAGCCATGAGCACTCCTGGCATGTGGGGGAATGAGTGCTTCAGTCGTGAGGTGGTAATGATCAGTGCTACAGCATCCACTCGATGTGCCACTCAATGATGTTAGAATGTTTTGAAACACAAATAAAAAATTGTGAAAGTTATTTGCACTAAGGGTGCAAGACTCTAAACTACCAGTGCTTTAACAAAATTTAAAGCAAAACGAAAGGCAAAAGCCATAATAGAAAACTGGCCAAAGAACATGAAAAGAAACTCATACCATGGATGGCAAAAATACATGGAAAAATATGTGAAAAGATGTTCAACTTTGCCAGCAATCTAAGACACACACACACACACACACACACACACAAGCATATTTGTAGTTAGCAAGGATGAAAAGATTAATGGTACACAATGTTAGGAGAGGTGTCAGGAAATAGGCATTCTCTATATAGTCATATAAAATGGCACAATTTTCTGGAAGGATATCTAGCAATATGTATCAAAATATAAATATGCATAGATTTACCCGGTTTATTACACTCCTAAGAAATTATCTTATAGAGAGTATAAGAGAAATGAGTGAAGATATACATATAGGGACTATGTATCACAGCCTTGTATATAAGAGAAGGTTATTAAAAATGATTTAATTGTCCATCAAGAGATCAGTAGTTTGAATCCATTTATGGCGCATCTACACAAAGGAATACTCTATAGTTATTTAAAAAGTCTAAGATATGTCTGTATTGACATGAAAGGTGTCCACAGAATTACTGAGTGAAAAAATCAGATTGCAATGTATCAAGTTTCTTATCACCTCACTGAAGTAAGCTGTTACTATAAATAAAATATATATACATAATTTTTATTTTATTATTTGCATTTTCAGTATTATCTCAATTTTCCACAATGGACATGTATTTTCTTTAGAACCAGAAATAAATTAATTTCTCCATTAGCACAATCACAAAACAAATCGGAAAGTGTATCAAAAGATGGTTTCAAACCAAAGGCACAGTGAGAAGAGCAAGAAAAAATAACGGCCAGCCAACTAGAGAGAGAGGGAACCAAAAAACTAGAAAAAGGAAATGATTCAAAAAGTGCAATAAGATTATTTAGTGTAGGGGTAAATAGAGCACAATATTATAGGGAATAAAATAAGTGATGCTCATAAAATAACTTTGAATCACAAAGAAAATATTAAAGTTCACTTAGTATTGTCTGCTAAAGAAGACAAGGAAATGTATACTCTCCTAATAAATTTCTACCCAGATAGTTAAAACAATAAAATATGGCAGTGCTTATAGAAATAACCTTAAGTTTTTCCACAAATACTATTTCGTGCAAATTTATTCCCCATAGAGCACTGGAAATGTTGATGGACAACCATGTCTTGAATAGAATATTAAGTTAATTCTTGATGTGTGTGGGAACCAAGAACATTTGAATCACTAAATATTTTAAGATTTCAAACGCAGGTCAACTGGAATGGAGTGGCTTTGGAATTATTATTATTATTTCTGGTGGGGGGTGGGAATGACTCTGGATACTGGTGGAAAAATAGAAAGAGAAGGCATTACAAAAGGTTACCAACCTACAGCGAAAGGTGTCCTCCTGTGACCATCAGGAGCTGACTCAAGAGCTAAATGGATAACATTCGGGTTGTCTGACAGGGTAGGAACTATGAGAGGAGCCAGCCCACTTTCTTCATGGCACAGATTGGAGCAGGAACTCCCTGGGAGGAACAATATTTGTCCATCTTAGTGAGTGGCTACGAGCCACTGAGTGCTCTGCAGGGCTTCTCTCTCACTTGCAACTGTACAGGCTCAGTTTCCTCTATTTTCCCCAGAAGCCCAACAACCTGGGGTCTCCAAAGGCTACCAAGGAAGGGGGTGGGGGAAAATCCATGGGCCTGGATCCAGGAGGTCAAGACTCCTTCAGTACATCCAGGCAAATAGCAAAGAAAGCCACCATAGATGTGTGCCAGTCTTGTATGTCTTCTGCACTACCACCCACAATAGATACTACAGATGTAAACAGTAGAGAGAATCGTGCCTACTTGGAAAGTAAGTTGGCATAGAACTGTGTGGAGGGAAGTCTTAAAAAACTCAACAGCATTACAGATACATGTCACTTGTGACTTCTGCATTTCATAAAGTCAGATATGGCCTGCCTTTGTATTTGGAGAAAAAAACAACTCATTATTTCTCTCCAGAGCTATCTGTATTAGTATGCAAAGGCTGCCACAACAAAGTACCGCAGTCTGGGGGGATTAAACAACAAGAATTTATTTTTCTCACAGTTCTGGAGAACGAGAAGTCTGAGATCAAGCTATTGTCAGGGTTGTTTGTTCTGAGGCCTCTTTCCTTGGTCACTTTCTCCCTGTGTCCTCAGATGGTCTTCTCTGTGTGTTTGTGTCCCGATCTCCTCTTCTCATAAGGACACCAGTCAGATAGGATTAGGGCCCACTCTAGTGACCTCATTTAATTTAATCACCTCTTTAAAGGTCCTATCTCCACATACTCAGTATTTTTACTACTGAAAATATTTTTAGTACTGAAAATATTTAGTACTGAGAAATATTTTTAGTATAAATAATACTATCTTTTCTACTCAGTCACATTCTGAGGTTCTGAGAGTTGGGACTTTGACATATGAATTTTGGGGAGACTCAAGTTAGTCTGGAACACCATCTACAAGGCTCCACTTATTTGTATGAACAAATGTATGCGGTACGTTCTCCCTCAGGCCTCAGCTCGGAGCTGCAGAGAAAAACATTGAAGAGACAAGGGAAAACATTTACTTGTCTCCCCATTCAGAGCACTAATTTCTTCTCAGAGTGAGGAACTGCACCACTCCCCAGCTTATCACAAGGGCCATCAAAATTAGTCGACTCCAGGTATTTAATAACTGCCCAGCATTGTGCTAGGTATTGCAGGAAAAACAATGACAAATATGGCACTAGAGTGGCCTTGAAGTTGTTCAGTATATACGTAGAAAAGCCCAGAAGAGAGAGCAATAGACAGAAAAAGTGTTGGGGTCACTCGGAACAGTAAGAATGCATTAACTTCCAGAACCCATTCTTTCCCTGAAGTTGAGGAACCCAGGCCCCAAGAATAACATCACTGAAGAATGAGACAACTTGACTGACAGAGACATAGGTGATTTTATTGGGTAAAATATGTTATCATCACAACTGGAGTGCAGCAAGCCCTTTCCTAGCCTGACTCTAAGAGAAAGATGCTTTTATAAAAATTTTATGAGCTCCAAAAATTAAAACGATTTTCCATGTTTCCTTCAATAGTTCCACCCTCCCAGTATAATAGTCATTCACAACCAAATGCTGTGGGATGAGGGTGGCTGGCCATTGGGGTGAATTGATGAGAGAAACTTACAAGGTCAGCTGCTAAAACTTTTGTTCTTTTCTGATACTGTGAATGGACCATGACCGTGGGAGCATCATGCTAAATTGCCCAAATCCTCAATGTTTATATTAAATAAACAGAAATATATGTTCTTTCTCTTCCCCACATAAAGCCCTTTTACAGAGAATTGGGAAAATCAATGGCCTGAGATCTGAAGACAAGTTCAATGACCCAAGGTATCCTGACTCAGCAAACTGGAAAGGATAGCTAAGGAAAGCTAGAATAGAGATGCTTGACCATCTTTGGCTATCCTGCCTTGAAGAGTTTGGAAGCAGCATGGAATATTTGGAGTTTTGAGTCTGACTAAATTTCCAATTTCATTTGAATATTGGACCTCTCTATAATGAGTTATGCTGTATCTCAAAAGGAGACAAGCTGCCATGTGAATTCAGGATAGGCTTTCCCCGAGACTGGCTGGAGAACAGGAGTGAGGCCAGGGCCTGACCCACGGCCCCACATCCAAGTCTCTTGCCTTGAGTATAGAAAGTGCAGAGGCTAGCCTAGCATCGCAACATCATTGCCCACAGATTTGCCCCATTTCTATGATATGGCTTTATTTTCAAGCAGGATCATTAATTTTGTCATTCAAAATATATATATTGAGCTCTTACTGTGTGCCAGAATCTATGTATAAATGCTATGGAAAAAAAAAATAAAGCAGAGTAACGGAGTTAAGGAGTTTCTTGCAACTGGGTAGGGCTCTACTACACTGAGAGCTCAGAGACAGACTCACTGAAGATGGGCCTGAATGATCCAAGGAAGTGTGCTGTGTGGCTGTCTGGAGAAAGAGTGTTCCAGGAACAGGAAACATGAAGTGCAAAAGCCCTGAGGCAGGAGCATACCTGATGTGAAAGAAGTATAACATGGAGATCAGGGTGGCTGGACCGGATGGAAATCTAGGATGAGTAATTAGAGGGGTCATAGAGGTAGAAAGGAGACAAATCATATAAGGTCTCTGTATTAGCCAGAGTTTTCCAGAGAAACAGAACCAATAGGATATATACAGAGATACATAAAAAGAAATTTATTATGAGGAATTTGCTCAGATCACTCTGGAGGCTAAGAAGTCCCACAATTGGCCATCTGTAAGCTGGAGGCCCAGGAAAGTCAGTGGTGTAGTTCCAGCCCAAGCTGAAGGCCTGAGCACCAGGGGAGCCAATAGTGTAAGTTCTAGTTAAAGCCCGAAGGCCCTAGAACCTGGGGACTGATTATTTAAGTCCCACTTTGTGTCCAAAACCCCAAGACAGGAGCTTTGATGTTTGTAGGCATGAGAAGACGGACATTTCAACTCAAGCAGAGAAAGCAAATTCACCCTTCTTCTGCTTTTTTTGCTCTATTCAGGCCCTCAAAGGATTGGATGATGTCCATCCACGTTGGTGAGGGAAATCTTTTTCACTCAGTTTACTGATTCAAATGCTAATCTCTTTCGGAAATACTCTCACAGACACACCCAGAAATAATATTTTACCAACTATCTGGGCATCCTTTAGCCCAGTCAGGTTGACACATAAAATTAGCCATCACAGTCTGCTAGTCATTAGTAAAGACTTTGGCTACTCCTTTGAGTGTGAAAGCTCTTGAACAGAGAAATGACCTGATCTAACTTAGTTTTTTAAAGGTTCGCCCAAGCTACACTGTTAAAATTAGTCTGTCATATCATTTAGGTAACTGTTACAATAGTCCAGGTGGGAGTTTGCCGTGGTTTGAATCTCCTCTCAAGGTCATGTTGGAGCTTTATCCCATCGTAACGGCATTAAGAGGGTGGAAAATCCGACTGTGGTATTTAAAAGGTGGGGTGTTTAAGAGGTGATTGGAGCATGAGTACTGTGCCCCCATGAATGGATTAATCCATTCATAGATTAATGGGCTAATGGTTTCATGGGTTATCAGGGAGTAGACTGGGGGCTTAATAAGGAGAGCAAGTGAGCATGTGGAAACACTCTTGCCCAGCCCACTCTATGTGATCCTGTGTTGCCATGGGGCTCTGTAGAGATTTTCTATCAGGAAGAAGCCTCTCACTGGATGCACACCCTAGACCTTGGACCTCCCAGCCTCCAAAACTCTAAGAAGTATTTTTTTTCTTTATAAATTACCCAGTTTAAGGTATTATGTTATAAGGAACAGAAACCAGACTAATACAGAGTTCATAGTGGCTGGGACCAGGGTGAAGTATACTAATAATGAGAATATTGATAAGGTTGACCCAATAACATTTTTGGATGGATTGGATAAGACTCTGCAGGTGGGACGTCTTTCCCTTTATTGAATCACTTAAATTTTTAGTCTTTACACAAAGCAGCATACCTGAAGTTTCAAGACAGAAATGGGATCCAAGGAGTCCTGTACATCTTGATTTATGCCCTTGGAAATGCAATATTTAAGAAGGAATACTGAAATTCTGATGCTTGCCATATCCTGCACAGCACATTCAATCTACTTTGACTTCCACACTCTTAGTTTGAGCTCAGAAACCATGTGGCATGCTTAATTCTTTGATAAATGTAGTTTTGCCTGGGCTCCAGTGAAGCTGATAGGGAACTGAATTAAAGGCAGACAAGTAAAACCCTCAGACAGAAAATTCCCACTAGAGTAACTATAAACTTATGGGGGAAATGCAATATTCAAGATCGAATAAACATGTTTCAAGTAAAAGACTTGAAATTTGGAGGAAATTAAATAAAAAAGACAAGACACTTCCCCAAAGGTGAAATCAGTCCTGCAAGGAAGCAGGCACAGTGGGAATAACACAGCAGATAGTTTATTTGCCAGAAGAATGAACTTTGAAAAGTTTCAGGAGCTCCTCTAAAAATAAAATGATTGTCTCAAAATTAGAGACTCAGTCTTGGTGTGGATTTCAAACCTGTCTCATGTTTTAATAAGTGAATAATGGCAGCCTGCACTGAGGTCAGTTAGGTGTTTCCTATTTTTATCACCAAGTCTGACTGACAGCAATGGAAAAACTAAAAGACAGCCACTTGGTGGTCAAAATTCAAATCCAACCTGTCAGGAACAATGAGGTATTTACTCCATGGGAAATATTGGCCCTTCATGAAGAAAGTGATTATGTTCTGTTTATATACCTTGACTTGATCTTAATCCAAGAGAAAGAAAGAAAAGAGGCAAACACTTTAGGGGGTAGCCAAATTAAGGGCAGACTTTTGGTTAAAGTCCATAGAAGGAAGAGCATTCACGCATGTACACTTTGGAAAAGGCTGGGAAAAGGGTATTAACCTTAGGAATGTGCAAAGCTTTTGCTAATTAAAAAATGAAGGGGAGAGATCATCTTCCTTTATGGCGGTACGAAGAACTCTGCTGACCTGCTTCTCAGTGAAATTGGTCAAAACTATGAAAAACAACTATTTAAAACTTAGGGAAGTGGTTCTAAGGATGAACAGCAAATAAAGAAATATCTATTAAAGAACATCTACAAATATTTCATAAGAAAAGTGAGAGTCTGTAATATTTGAATGAAGATAAGTCCCTCTCCTGCCTCCCAGTTAAGTGAGGCAGAGACTCCATAGACAAGCGATAACAATAACAAAAACAAACAAAAAAGAAGAGGAAAGGACAATTAAAACAGACTCAGATGTTTTGAGGCTTAGAAATTATTAGCCACGAATTTAAAATAACCATGTTTAATATGTTCAAGGAAATAAAACAAATAATTAATAATATTTTTTCAGGGAACTGGAATTATGAAAAATGAATGCAATAAAAATTCTAAATCTGGTAATGCAATTACTGATAGTAAAAATAAATGGGTAGTTTAAAAATAGATTCATCATAGTGGGATATAAAATTAGTAAAGTGGGAGGCCAGAAGAAAATATCTAGAGCGAAGTAGAGACAAAAAGATAAGTTCTGGTGTTCTTTTTTTTTTTTTTTTTAATGACTGGTAAGGGGATCTTAATCCTTGACTTGGTGTTGTCAGCACCACGCTCAGCCAGTGAGCGAACCACCCATCCCTATATAGGATCCGAACCCACGGCCTTGGTGTTGTCAGCACCACACTCTCCCAAGTGAGCCACGGGCCGGCCCTAAGTTCTGGTGTTCTATTGCACAGTAAGGTGACCAAAAAGAAATGATAAATGCATGATGAGGTGATGAATATACTAACTATCTTGGCTTGATTATTATACAACATATATATGTATCAAAACATCAGACTGTATCCCACAAATATGTACAATTACAATGTGTCAATTAAAATAACGTATAAAAAGAAAAAGATAAAAAATACATAGGATAGGGTAAGAGACATAGAGGATACAGGGAGAAGGCATAACAGTGTAAAAAGAGTCTAGGAGGAGATGAGAGAGAAAATAGAGCAATTATAATACCTAAAGATATAATGGCTAACAACTTTTCTATAACAACCAACATTAAGCCAGGGATTCAAGAAGTCCTATGAACTTAAGCAAGATGAGAAGAAATAAATCTGTTCTAGGAATATTATAATAAAACTGCTGTAGATCATGCCAACGAGAAAATCTTAAAGGTAGACAGATCGAAGAAAAAGAAAAGATTACCGTCAGGTATTAGTTTCTTATGGCTACTGAAACAAATTATCACAAACTTGGAAGCTTAAAAAAAAAATTATTCTCTCACAGTTCTGGAGGTTAGAAGTCCAAAATCAGTATTGCAGTGCAAATATCTAACAGAGCTCTGCTCCCTCCAAAAGCTCCTAGGGGAGAATTTGTTCCTTTTCCAGGTTTTGGTGCCAACCAGAATTCCGTGGCTTATAGCTGCATCACTTCAATCTCTGCCTCTGTGATCATATTGCTGCCTTCTTTTTTGTCTGTGTCTACTCTCTTTCTGCCTCTCCCTTATACAGATACTTGTTTAATTATACATATAATTTAATTTTTATATTGTAATTATACATACTATAACATATTATATATGCATAATATAATTACAATTATATATAATCTTATATTATATATTATTACATACACAAACACACACATACACACACTATATACACATATATGTACATCCTCAAATAATTATATTATGATTTTATACAGTCAATATTTATTTAAACTTATCCATATATTTACCATTTATTTTGCTCTTTGTTTTTCCTTGCATCTTCAACTTTCCAATTGTAATCATTTTCCTTCTGCTGGAAAAACATCTGTTAGTATTGTCTTTAAGAGAGGTCTGATGTTGAATTATCTCAGCTTTTGTTTGTCTGAAAATGTCTTCATTTCACCTTCAGTCTTTTTTATGGAGGTATGTTGACAAATAAAAATTGCATATATTTAATGTATACAATGTGATGTTTATATATATATATAGATATTATTAAATGATTACCACATTCAAACAAATATATCCATCATCTCACCAGACCAGGCCCTGGGTAGTTTACAGACCCTATGCATCCAAACATCACTGTACCCAACAACAGGAAACCCATATTTTTTTCAAGCACACATGAAACATTCACAAAATAAACAATATTCATTACAAGGATACAAAGGAAATACTAAGAAAAAATTATGTACATAAATTCAAGAACTTAGATGAAATTAAACAATTCCACAAACATCAGGAACTACCAAAACTCTCCTTAGATAAAACAGATGACCTGAATAGTACTATAACTATTAAAGAAATTTATGGCATACTTCAAAAGTTCCTGAAAAAGAAATCTCTAGATGCAGACGGTTTCACAGGTGATTTCTCTCAGACTTTTAAATAATTTTCACCAATTCTACATAATCTCTTCCAGAGAATAGAATGAGAGAAAAATTTCTCAACTCGTTTTATAAAGGTGGCATTAGCATTATATTAAAACCAACATAAGATGGCACTCAAAAGAATAAAGAAAGAAAAGAAAAGAAAACTACAGAGAAACACCACTGCGAACATAGATGTGATAATTCCTATCAAAATAAGAGAAAATAGAATTCTTCACTATATAAAAATAACAGTACACCATGAGCAAATGAGGGTTATCTGGGGAATGCAAGGCTGGTTCAGTATTTTATAATTAATCAATGTAATAAACAATCCTAACAGACTAAATAGTTTTATAGTCATCTCAACTGAGGCAGAAAAAGTATTTGACAATAATATAGAACACTCATTTGTGACTTAAAACTCTCATAAAAAAATAGAAAGAAACTTACTCAACCTTATAAAAGACATCTACAAAAAATCCTACAGCTAATATCAAACTTTATAGTGAAAGACCAAATGCTTATCCCCTAAGATCAAGAACATGGTAAGGATGTCTACTCCTACTATTCCTATTCAACATTATAGTCGGATTCTTACCAGTGGAATAAAGCAAGGAATATAAATAAGAGGCATATATATATTGAAATAAAATAACACTGTCCCTATTCTCAGAAGATATAATTGTTTGTGTGAAAATATTCAAGGAAACAACAACAAAAACTCCTAGAACTGAATAAGTGAGTTATTAACACCTCAAGGTAGACATAAGGTCAATACACAAACATAAATCTTATTTCCATACAACAACAATGAACACTGGAAACAGAGAAATGCTGCATGTCCTCACTCATAAGTGGAAGCTGGAAAAAAAAAAAAAAGAGAGAGAAAGACACAACAATCACAATAATTCCTTGAACTTTCAAAAGGAGAGAATGGAACTGAGGTCATTAGAGGTGCGAAAGGGGAAGGCAGGGCAGGGGTTAGGGAGAAATTGATAACAGGCCACAAAAAATGTTTACATTGTGTAATGATAAAAAAGAATTAAATACCATTTTCAATTGCTTCAATAAATAAAATACTTATCTACAAACCTAACAAAATGTACACAGTATCTCTGTGCTAAAAACTATAAAATAGTGATGAAAGAAATCAAAGATGACCAAAATAAATGGAGAAACATACTATTTTTATGAACTGAAAGACTCAACATAGTGAAGTAGTCAATTCCCAACAAAATGATCTATAGATTCAAAACAATTTATATCAAAATCCCAGCAGAATTTTTTGTAGATATACATAAGTTTACTCAAAAAGTTTATCAAAGGGCAAGGGAACTAGAAGAGCTCAAATAATTTTTTTAAAAGATAAAACAGGCTTAGAGGAACCACACTACCTGATTCTAAGATTTACTATGAAGGTATGGTCATCGAGATGGTGTGGTATTTGCTAAGGGATAAAAACAAATCAGTATGACCAAGTAGAGTCTAGAAATTGGCTCATGCACATATGACCCACACAGTTTTTACAAAGGACTAGGACAATTCAATTGAAAATTAATATTTCTGAATAAGAGGTATTGAAATAATTAGGCATTTATATGTTAAAAATGAACCTATACCTAAACCTCATACTTTATTCAAAAATTAATTCAAAATGTGTCATCTAAGAGTTAAATGAAAAACTATAAAACTTTTAAAGACATGGAGTCAAATCTTCATGACCAAAGTTAGGCAAAGAGGTCTTAAACATTGCACAAAAAACATGACTCATAAAAGAAAAAAGATAAATTAGAATTCCTAAATATAAAAAACATTTGCTTCAAGAAAGACAGAATAAAAAGTCAAGCTACAAACTGGAAAAAAAATATTTACAAATCATATATCCAGTAAAGGGTTTACAGGCAGATTATAGAAAGAATTCTCAAAACTTCAATATTAGAAAGGAACCAACACAATTTTAATAATGCCAAAATATGCCAATAGACACTTCACTAAAGTGGACACACAGACGATCAATAAGCACATGGAAAATTATTCTATATCATTAGCCATAGAGAGATGCAAACCAAGATATGATACCACAGCACACACTTGAGAAAGGATAAAATTAAAGCAATTAAAAAAAAAATGGTATTACTAAATGCAACCAAAGATGAAGAACAGCTTGAACTCTTATGTGTTACTGGTGGGAGTGTAAAATGGTACAGCCAATGTGGAACATGATTCAGTAATTTCTTATACACATACACATACACACGTATCATGTGACTCAGAAATGCCACTCCTGGAAGAAATAAAAACTTATTTTTACACAAAAAACTACATATTCATGATCATAGTAACTCTGTTCATATTTGCCAAAATCTGGAAACAACCCAAGTGTCCTTTCATCGGTGATGAGTAAACAAACTGTGGTCCATCCGTACAATGAATTACTACTGAACAATAAAGACTCAACTACTGATAGACAAAACCACTTGCATAAATCTCTAATTCAATCAGCTGAGTGAAAGAAACCAGTCTCAACAGGTTACTTTCTTCTTCCATTTATATGACTTTCTGGAATAGATAAAACTATAGTGATAAAGAGGGAATGAGTGGTTTCCAAGGCTATGTGTGAGGGGAGGGTATAACGATAAATGAATAGCACATGAAATTAAATTTGCAGATGGTGGTGAGACAGTTCTATGTGCTGATTGTGGTTGTGGTTACACAAATCTACACATGAATTAAAGCCCTTAGAACTGTACATCAACAAGTAAACAAATAGTTTTACCATTTGATAATTTTAAAAAATTAAAGTAAGAAAACTAGAAAACTTTACTAACCGTATTAATAGCAGAAACATTTGATTTTATCAAAAAATTACTGTGGATAAATAAGGTCATTACATAATGATAAATAAGTCAATCCACCAAGAAGACATAACTATCCTAAGTGTGTGTACCTAAAAGCATAACCTCAAAATACAAAACTGATAGGACTAAAAAGAGAAATAGTCAAACTTACAATTGGATTTGGAGAACTTAACACTCATCTCTTAGTAAATGTTAAGGTAAACAGAACATCTGTAAGTATAGAAGGACTCTAACAACACTATTAACCAACTTGATCTAAGCAGCATTTGCAGAACACTACACAGAACAACACCAGTATATACACTACTTTAAAGTCTGTATGGAATATTCATTAAGATGGGACATAAAACAACTCTTAAAAATTTGAAAAAATTGAAATCATACAAAATATGTACTATGGTTTGAATGTGTCCCCCTAAAGCATGTGTTGGAAACTTAATCTGCAATGCACCAATGTTGGGAGGTGGGGCCTAATGGGAAGTGTTTAGGTCATGAGAGCTCCACCTTTATGAATGGATTAATGCCAATCATAAAATGGCTTGAGGCTGTGAGTTCCATCCCGTGCTCTCTCTCTTTGCCCTTCCACCATTTTCTTTCTATTTCTTTTTTTCTTTTCCACCATTATCATGCAACAAGAAGGCCCTCAACAGATGCTGGCCCCTCAAACTTGAAATTCCTAGCCTCCAGAACCACGAGCCAATAAATTTCTCTTCAATATAAATTATCCAGTCTGTGGTATTCTGTTTTAGCAACACAAAATGGACTATGACAATATACTCTCTAACCATAATGGAATTAAACTAAAGAATATTTTTTTTAAAAGGATATCTGCAAAGTCCCCAAATATTTGGAAACTACACAACACATTTTTACTAACCCTTGTTTCAAAAGAAATTATTTAGTGAAATTGGAAAATGTTTTCAACTTAATGAAAATAAAAATACAACATAGAATTTGTGGGATTCAGCAAAAGTCATGCTTAAAGGGAAATTTATGTCATTACGTGCTTATATTAGAAAGAAAGAAAGGATTCAAATCAGTAATCTAAGCTTCCCTCTTAAGAAACTATAAAAAGTAAAATAAATCCAAGGCAAGGAGAGGGATGGTGATAATATAGATAAGAGCAGAAGTTAATAAAATTAAAATGAGAAAAAAACCACAATAAATAATATCAATAAAACCAAAAGCTGGAGGTTTGAAAAGATAAGACAAGCTGAACTATCCAATGTCAGACTGAGAAATTTTAAAATTTCTTTGGACACAGATAAAAGTATAGGAACTGTACATATACAGCAAGAAATATATGATACAGGAGTTTTGATAAAGGGAAAAAAATGACAGAACACAAAATATAACCGTAAAATCAATAAATATTTTATCTACTATTACAATGGCACTTCAAAAGGTTCATGGAAAAACAAAATTAAAAGATAACACGAATCTTTCACTGAACTATTTGAAGTACTCTCGTAATGCTTAATTGTTTAAAAGTGTGTAATAGCCAGCAAATCATTTAAATATACAGCAAATGCACATAAAAAAAACAAGGTGAAAATACGGAACAATTTTTATTTTGCAAGAGGAAAATTCTGATTGAATATAAAATTATGTTGGCCATAAAACAGTACTGGCAAAGATACTAGTGTTTACTATTTCCTTCTTTTTTGTTTGTTTGTTTTATTTTTTATTGAAGCATACTTGATTATACATATTTGTGGGGTACAAAGTTGATTATCAATAGTTGTGTACAATATGTGATGGTCAAATCAAGGTAGTTAGCTTATTTCATTGTTACAACACGTAATCATTCTGTGTCCATTAACCAATTTCTCATTTACCCCCTCCCCCTCCCCATTCTGCTTCTAGTAACCATAGTTCTGTTTTCTCCTTCTGAAAGTTCAATGTATTATCGCGATTGTTGTTTCTTTCTTTCTTTCGCCCTCTCTCTTTCTTTTTTGTTTATCTGTTTATTTATTTTATCTTTTGCTTTTTGGAGAATGTGAACTTTTATTTTATTTTATTTTATTTTTTATTGAGACAAAATTGATTATAAATATTTGTGGGGTACAGATTTGACTGCCAGTATTTGTGTAAAACTTGTGAATCTACATTTCAAAAGGAAAAACATAAAAATATTATATGAATATTCCATGGCAAATAAATAAATTATGTGCATATATTTTGTATCTGAAAATCTATAGAAACACGTTTGGATCAAAACAATTTGGTAAAACTTAGGGATTTATGAGTTTTAGGAAAAAAGCTATGGAACAAAAAAATAAAGTGCTCACAGGAGGAAAAAGTGTGTGTGGTTCTTCTGAAAGGAAAAAAAAGGAATAAATAATATTGTGTTAAGAAAATTCCTGAAGTACAAAAACAATATGGTATTACATCAGTGTAAGAGAACATTAATGACTTTGTTAGGACAGTGTGTGTTAAAATGGAGGAATTGTGATTGCTGAAAATAAGTATGAGATGAGCACATAACAGAAGAGATATTAACAGAATCATGAATTACAATTCTTTTTACATGGTATTGACTTTGTGAAAGATGTGTTAAGAAGCTGTGTTGTGTAATCACTTATAAAGGAAATTGCTGATCATTATTATGAAAATCTTGCATCATTTTTATGAAAATCAAGAAATGTTAAAAGTGCATTTTCAGGCATTACTTGAAATTAGTGGCAGTAATGATTAAAACACATTTTTTTGAAAAAAATAATTTATTTATTACAAAATTAGAAAAGAGACATAAATAACATTCATCATGATGAATATCATAATTTCTTCTGCCAAGATTACCTACACATAGTCCTTTATATAAACATTGGATCAATCATGTCATGTAGAATGTGGTTTAAATATACATATAATTATTTTGTTTTTGGAGGAGAGGGTCTTGGAGGTCTGATAGCAGGCCTCAACCCACCCCATCTTCTTACCAGGTTCTTGACACCACCACAGGAAAGAATTCAAGAGCAGAGTCAAGGCAGAAAGTGAGAACAGGTTTAATATGGCAAATAAGAGATACAGGTTTCACAGAGAGAGTGTGGCCTAGCTCCAGAGACTGAGCAAGGCCCACCCCAAGTTTAACAGAAAACTAAGAAATACACACTTAAAGTTTAGTACAAAGTGCAGGCTAGCTCAAGAGAGTGAGTAGCCACCTGCTAAAAAGAAGCTCAACACAAAGGTAAAGAATACAGACCTCAGCCGGCAAAGCTTGGGTTGGCTCCAGGAAAGTGAGCAACAACCCTGCCTCCTACAGGGATTCCACTTTTATAGTTTTGCTATCTAATACATATACATGCCATTTAGTGAATATTCAATTAAGGGGTTGGTTCCCTGTTGTGGAACATAGTCTTGCACATGCTCAGTTCGTCTCTTTTTGGAACATGTTCATTGGTCAAATCCTATCATATGCACTGAACATATTCAAGAACATTCTGTGTACTTTAGCACCTCTAGTGGAAGGTCATTCAAAGGATAAACTCTCTTCCACTGAGTATGCTCCTTCACTGGGGTTGTATAAACTGGTATAAATTCCTTTTACTGAGCATGCCCAGCTACTGGATTTGCATAAGTCGCCCCTCCTGGTCTCAATTTTCCTGTGTTGGTTTGGAAAATAGGTCTCCTCTGTGGGAGGGCCTAGGGGAGAGGCCTGAGACCTTGGGGAGTGGCTTAAACCCAGAGGTGTGTTCTGAAACCCACACCCAAGGAAATTGAGCACCTCCTGTCTCAATACTTTTTCCAGAGGGAGGGCTTTAAAAACAAGGTAGATTCTTTCTGTGTAGCATTGTATTTGAAAATCTGAAAGAAGCTGAGTGACTACACATAGTATTCTAATTGTATTCCAAAGTATTTATTTCTTTCTGGTTACACATATGGTAAGGCACCCAGAGGTTGACTAGAATCAAGACAAGAGGTTGATCAATATTGGAAACAAATTATTTAAAGAGCACATGTTTATTTTTGGTAGCTGAAGTCATGTTTTAAAATATTTATAATACTTTATAATTATGAAAGTAATTCATGTGTGTTTCAGAAGTGTTGGAAAATATTGAAAGCACAAATAAGGAAATAAATCAATTATATTTCCACTAGCAAGAGAAAAACGTCATCGCTATTTTGTTGTGTATTCTCCCTGTTCTATGTATGTCTATATGAACATATAAAGGTGTCCCATAGTCTTCCAATCCTGGTTTTGAGTAAGTTTGAAATGTTGGGATATTTTCCATGTATAGATAATTTAGGTTTTAAACTTGGGGTATAGAACATCTGCTTCTGGTCAAGATGAATTAATAGGGACCAAACTTATACACCTACCTAAAACAACTAAAAAACCAGACAAAATATATAAAAAGAACACTTTTTAGTTTTTGGACATTAGGCAACAAAGGACAGTGGTTTCTGATAGATGTAAAACAAATGGGGCAAGCCTTACAATTTCCCCCAGCTTACTGCCTAAAAAGAGATCACAGATCACAGTTCACAGAGCAGGAGTCTGATTGTATCCTTGAGTTGAGGACATGGAGCTCGGAGTTCAGGAAGGTCAAAGTGTCTAGAGCTTACAGTACAGAATATTAGAAAGGAGAAAGGTACACAGAGAGATCTCCTGAGCCCACAGAAGGCTGGGAATAGTTGTCATTCCTAGCAGGTAAAATGAAAAACCTCATAATTCAAACGGCACTGGATAGAGTACTCAGAAGGGTTTTTTCTTAGTGGTGAAGAAATATTGACCATAGGCTAAGCACTGCTCTGATCTCACAGAGTAAAGCTTAAAGCAAGACCCAAAAGGATCATACTGTTTTCAAGTAACTTAACTATGTCCCAGAACAAAAGCTCAAGAATATTTATTTATAGACGTACAAAAATATCCACACTCAACAAGGTAAAATTCATGATGTCTGGCATCCGGTCAAAACTACTAGGAATTCAAAGAAGCAGGATAGTAGGATGAATAATAGGAAAAATATCAGTCGATAACATTGACATACAAATGGGAGAGATGATAGATTGTAGATAAGAACAATAATTATTTGAACTGAATTTCATTTGTTCAAAAAATAAGAGGAAACTTAATCATGTAAAATAGAAACATGGAAGATGGTCTTTGAGATATGAGAACTACAGTGTCTGAGTTGAAAAAATACAATAGTGTAGATTAACAGAAGGTTAGACTTGACAAAAAAAGATTACTGAACTTGAAGCTATAACGATAGAAATTTCCAGATTGTAACACAGAGGAAAAAAAATAGTAAATAGATTACTAGTGAGCTATGAAGCAACTTCAAGTGGCCTAATATAGATTCATCTGGAGATCCTTGAAAGAGAGGAAATATGAGGGATAAAAAACATTTGGAAAAATAATGAATAAAAATTATTCAGATTTAAACGTACAGGTCCAAGAAAGCAAAAGAATCTCAAGAACAAGAAACATGAAGAAAAACATATGGCACCTAACAGTCAAATTGCTTAAAACCAGTGATAAAGAGAAAATCTTAAAAGTAGCCAGAGGAAAAAAGATACTTTACCTAGATAAGAATGAAGATACGGATGACAGTATATTTCCTGTCAAAAACAATAAAAGTCAGAGAAGAGAGGAGCAAAGTCTTTAAAGCACTGCAAGAAAAATAAAATTGCTAACCTATAATTCTATACCCAGTGAAAATATATTTTAAAACAAAGGTGAAATAAAGTGTTTGTCAGAATTAATCACCAACAGACATGCACTGTAAGAAACATTAAAGGAAGTCCTCCAGGCAGACAAAATGATACCAGATATGGGTAAGGATAAGATAATTTCCTTATTATTTAAATGTCTTCAAGAGATAATTCTCTGTTTAAAGTAAAAAATAATCACAATGTGTGATGGGATTTATAACACATGTAGGAGTAAAATGTATGCTAACAATAGATAAAAGATCAAGAAGGGAGAAATGGAACTGTACCCTCTTGGTTTTCATGTGTTTGACTATTCTGAGTTCCAATGGGTATGACCAGCTGTTTTCTTTTTTGTACCCAAGGCCCTAGCACAGTGACCAAGTGAACCCACATATGCCAGTCATTTAAATAGCATTCATCATTTAAAATGTAAACACAGTGTGACTTAAGGGAATGCTGCAAACTCCAGACCCAAATTACTGTTCCCTGTTCTCTTCTCTGTTGAATAAGGAACTCATACAGGAACCACTTCACCCCATGTTTTTAAAGAGAATTAAGAGACACATCTTTAATGGATTGCATTCGTTTCCTGTTGTCACTGCAACAAATTACCAAAAATGTCATGGTTTAAAACAACACAAATTGATTCTCCTACAATTCTAGATGCCAGAAGATCAAATGAGTCTTCCAGCACTAAAACCAGCAGGACTGGATTCTTCTAACTTCTAAAGCTGCCAGCATTTGGGGGCTCATGGCTTCATCACTCCAGTCTTTGCTTTTGTGGTCACAATGCCTTCTCTGCCTGTTTCAAATCTCTCTCTGTTTTTCTCTTATAAGGACTCTTGTGGTTACATATAGGACTCACCCACATAATTAAGAATAGTCTCTATATTTCACTATGATTAATCACATCTGCAAAATTCCTTTTGCCAGACAAGGTCACATTACAGGCTCCAGGGATTAGGATTTGAGCATATTTCATAGGTCGTTATTTGACTTCCCACATAGATTTCAGCTGGGATTAGGTCGTCTGAACATCAGTCAAGGAGATTGTGTGCCATGTTAGGGAGCAGAGGCAACAGATGAAAGCAAAATAAACCAAACTCCCTGCTCTTGTTGAGGGTGCCTGAACTTGTCCTAAGTTCATCCAAAAGATGTAAGAACATGTGGAAAGACAGAGAGAGAATCAACCACGTTACTCAAGTTACTAAGTGCTGAGAGGCCATCAAGTAAATGCAGGGGCTGCTTTTCCAGAGGAGAGTTTGAAGCAGGCCAAAGCTTAGAAAGATAGAGACAGGGATTAGAGGTGGTGGGTTGGAAGGAGGGTAGCCAGTCCTTGATGAGAATAGAGACAGACAAGTGGGTAGGAGGACAGTGTGTACCTATGGGTGTCTAGTTCAAGGGGAGATGGGCAATGACGACTTGGGAAACAAAAGTCAGAATGAAAAAGTGTGCTGAAGATGCAGAGGTTGGGGGCCACAAGCTGTTGGCAGTTCTGCACAGCAAGGAGGCAAAAATTAAATTCAATGCATTGGTCAGAGTGGCATCCACACAGATAGTGCCTGTGCAGGAGCAGATACAAGGCCATGTCTGAAAAAGAATCTTCTAACACAGAGCTTTTCCAGTAGTGCTCAGGGGGAACCCTATAGTTCTGCAGTGGGGTGTCAGAGCTCACTGTCCCAAGGAGAGAGAAAGGACGCTGGGTGGACAGGACTCTGGGATTACCGTCCTCACTTCAACCAGACTGCTCTGCCTTCCTATGTTCATGGATTGCATTTCTGTGCAGGGCTTCAGCTGGAATAAGAGGTTTCACATCTAAAATGTTGACAACCACTGTCCACTAGGTACCTCAGCTCAAGGTTGTCTCCAGCCCCTTGCTTTGTTTGTCATGAGCAACTTTAGTTACTGCAGAGCTTCCAACTGCCTCAAAGTAGAGATAAGTGTCTGAATATTGGTGGGTGTACACCTAACCTTGGACAAGGATGCCAAGAGTAGAGTATTAAAAGAAACCTGAGATAGCAGATCTGAGATTGAAAAGGCATGATACGTATAATATGAGTCACAAAAACAGAGCCATAGGCACAGGCATACACATACACCTCCCTGGGTGTGTAAGTTTAGTTTCCAAATGTATTTGCAAGCATGGAGATGGCATCCTATAGCGTATGGGCCACAATCTATGTGATGCTCAATTTAACCTAAACTTGTGGGCTCGAGCCATGCCTACTGATTCAGCCAATCCTCATGTGTAGCCCTGGCCCCCATCTTGATAATCAGACCCATGTTTCCCACTGCCCGCTGGCCAGCTCCACCTGGACAGGCGACAGCACCCCATCTACATGGTCCACCCTGACCTCATCCTCCACACTCTTTCTCATCAGCTCGCCACAAGCTCTTCCTCCGTCATCCTCAAGCCCAGCTAAGTGGGACAGCTTCTCCCTACTCAGCAGCCTCAGCAGTAAGATCGCCACAGATTCTCCCCGTCATTTAGCAGTCCCTAACTTCCTAAAACTCTTGCGTGTCTCCACCTCACCATCCTCCCAGCCACAGACTGAAATAAGTGCCCTGTCATTCTCCTTTGTTTACTTTAGCTGGTGTTTTCCTCACTATGTGTTCAATAAATGTTTGCTGTGTGGATGAATGAATGAATTACAGAAACTACCAGACAGTCCCATCTTCCGATTCAAATGTGCAGCCTGCCCTGCCTGAGCTGGCTGCCTCTGTGACGAAACCGACGGTGCACTTAACTGTGCTCTCTGAACTTCAGAATCCCCACGGATTCTGTCAGTGCCGGGGCATTGTGGACGTATCCTCCCCAGGCACAGTCTCAGTTTGTGGATGCTCTCAACGGGATGCGTGATGTTTCCTGCATGAACCCCACACCTCCCCGTCAATTTCACCAAGAAGGGGGGCATCTTCACAGTGTTTCCACCCACCCTGCAAAGGTCCACACCTTTAGCCAACCCTCTGTGCCAGACAGTGTGTGGTGGCAACATAAGCCAGCAATCGCAGTCACGGGACACCTGCCCCGTGGTGTGCCAAGCACTCAGAAACCAGGGGTGGCAGTCTGAGGCAGGGACACCATCCGGATCACTTTCCAAGGAATGACCACCCCAGCACTTCATCAGCAGTGTCTGAGGTCACCCATCCCAGTGCCCTCTTCCTCCAATTTGCCCTCATGCAGCTGCACTGCACCCTTCCAGGGCTCATTGCTGTTCCCGCCGGTCTCAGCTGTCAGTCATCAGTCACAAACCCTCACTCACATAGTGGGGTTCACAAGGGGCCCACTGTACACAGGGAATAAGACACCAGCCCCAGCAGGCATCAGGACAGCTCCCAGCCTGGGACACTGGCGAGGGTGCACTGCCCTCTAGAGTGGGCAAGAGACACAGCTCATCTGGAACGATGGGGGGGGGGGGGGCGGCTGCGGGCTTCCTGAAAGAGGTGAGGGGGTTCTAAGGGAGGGTGGGGTGTCACCAGTCCTGCATTCCCTCCTCTCCTCTCCCCCTTCTCTCCCTCTGGTCCCTTCATCCCCTGTGCTGAGCTCTGGATTCAGAGCTCTGAGCACCAGCCTGCCTGGGGTACTGTGGACTTGGTTTTGCAGGTGGTCTCAGTCATGGATTCTGGCAGCTGCTCCCCCTTGCATCCTCCCGATGTCCCTCACTAGTTGAGGGTGTCCTGTCTACTCTCCTTTCCTGGCTCCTGGTCAGTCTGCCTGAATCTTTCTCAAAGCATAGGGAAAATGTCCTGTTGACATTTCAGAATTTCAAGTCACTTGTGATTTTTATGAGAATGTGAATTGGTACAACATTTTAAAAATAAAATTTTGGAAACATTTATAAAATGTTAAACTATTTACACCCTTCCCACTTTAACCCAATGTCCACATTAATATGCCTTTCTTATAAGAAAGCATTTACGTTTGCCCAAGAATTTATATTCAAAGATGGTGATTTAATTCTATTAATCATATATAGCAAGCGGAAAACATCCTATGTGTTTATCAGGAAGAAATAGTTTAGTTAATTACAGTACATACCTACTTTAGAATTTCAGGGAGTGGTTTCAAAAATGACATAGATCTATACGTGCTGTCATGGAAAGATCCTGCATTTGTTTTATGAAGTGACAAAACCTAGTGACAGATCAATATGTACGTTATTACCCATGTGTGTTAATTAAAAACAATATAATGCCTAGAGTCAGCTTTAAAATCATACACACTTGATTGTTAATTGTGGTTACCTCTGAGCAGGGGGTTGAATTGTGGAAAAAATTTGAAACATGGAAAATTGTGAGGTATTTGTATTTGTAGGATTTTTTTTTCAATAAGAATACGGTATATGCGGTACTATCTTTGTAATCAAAATACTTATATATACCTAACAACAGAAATAGTAGCTGTGTCAGTTAAAGTAACTGCTAACTGGTACAACAGACAAACCTGACATTTGAATGGCTTAACACAATGAAAGTTTACTTTACAAGGGTACTTCAAAAAGTCTGGGGAAAAATAGAATCAAAAGATAATACAAATCTTTCCATGAGCTTTTTGGAGCAGCTCGTATGTGCACATAATTCTGATGTGGATTGGCAGGGTCTCTGTAGTTTCACATGACCCAGAGATGCAGGCTGCTTCCATCCAGTGATCCCGATCCCACCATCTCAACATGGAGCCACCCTGCTTGTGGCTGAACGGAAGGAGAAAGGATAGACATGGCACGCTAGCTCTCAAATGCCTGGATGTGACAAGCTATGCTTCTGCTCATACATAAGTGGCAAGTACAAGTTACAGAACCCTTCCTAACTACCAGTGACTGTAGTGTTCCCATGTGGCCAGGAAAGAGAGGAGGACAAGATGTGACGAGCACTCGTGCTATCTCCTGTAACCTGTTGCATCGTAGGCACTCAACAAAAAGCAACTACTCTAACTTGCTATGACACAACCCTTCTCATTTCTAGTAGGAGTTGCTGAGAAGGCCACATTTGCCTTAAAATTCTCCAAATTTTACAAGCATCTGCTATGTGACAGGTGCTTTCGAATACAGGATTACATCTATTTTTCAAATGATTCTGTAAATCTTAGCAGGGAGGGCTCAGCTTCTTCACTCAATATCATTTTTCTGCATGTCCCTTTGCAACAATCTCTATAATTCCGGTAGGCTGAGGATTTTCTCCTACCATTTGATGCAGGGGTAAAATCCTAACCTGTGGATTTCTTCTATCCTACACATGACTGAACTTGCCTAAACACCTGTACAGGGGCCATCAGGTACACTGAAAACCAGTATTTTCCTGTGGGACAGTTAAACAGACAAAAGACAGTGTAAGAATGGTTAATTCTTATTTATAAATCAGAGCTTGCATGTCTTCCAAGGAACCATTTTCACCTCCTGGGGAACTCCAGGGGTTTAGCCTCAGTAGATGTTTCCTCCACAGTGATTTCCAAAGTCTTTACTCATCTAATACTCATGAGGAAGGGTTTGGTTTTTGAACATTCATCTGAGTATGTGTTCGTAAGTAAGTCGCAAATATAACACCCCATTAACACCCAATTTCAAATATCAAAGTGGTTCATAAACCCTCTAACTACAGGGTTATATCTCAAGGACCAATAGATAACATGCCAAATCAAACTCTACTCACGGCCCATTTGGAAACCACTTGGAGAGTATGTTGAAGATAACTAGACTGGTAACCAACTATCTTAAAGTCAGTGTCCCCATGTCAATTTGTATGTTGAAGGGGCTGTTGATATCATAGGGCTTCTTGGGTGAGGGATGGGACAGCCAGAGGACTTCTGCAGGGAGTAGGTAGGAATGCTCTTTGTCAGGAAGAGTGTAGTTGATTCTCGGCTGTTTTATGGGGACCAGTGGTGATCTGGGCAGCAGGTCAGGTTCCAGAGTTGAACAGGACACATGGAGGACAACCAGGGGAAGGGCACTGTAATGTGGGAAAGTGCAGGAATACTTTCTGAGTTCCAATGAGCACAGTCAGCTCTCAAGATACCAACCACAGGCAACCCCCAAATTGTGATTCTCATTGTCACCTTCTTTAGGCCTCCTTTTATTACCTTGGACACAGGATCCTTCTTTTTATCACCAAAGAGACATTATGCAGTGCTGAGAAGAGAAATGAAGAAACACAATGGCTGTCTCTGGCTGAGAGAAGTGGGAACAGTGTGGGCTCTAGATGACTTCAGACCAGGAGTCTACTCCCAGCTCTGTCACTCACTAGCCGTGTGATCCTGGGATATTACCAAGACATGGGAGCCCCAGGTTCTTCATCTGTAAAATGGGTTTGATTAGCCCTGTCCAATAGGATTGTTGGAATAAATATACTGTATGTAGAGCACCTAGTATAATGCCTGGTGTATATTAGATCTTTAATGATTGGCTGTTATTTCTAGTATTATTTACCCCCGAACCCTACCACCCTCTCCTCTGAAAAATTTGTTTGTGTTGCTTGTTTTTCAGATCTCATAGAATATGCAGTGCTATAGGACATGGAATGCCAAATCAGCTAAAAATGCTTTTTTGTAAATAATACTCTATAAAGTTTCCTTCCTAGATGATCTATTATTTAATTAGAGTGTGGAGGACTCTTTCCCAGCAGCATGCAACTCAACCTCCTACAGCTTGAGTCATGGACAAACTCCTTCCTCCTTCCCAGCTGCTTTCCCATCCAAACCACTATTTTCATTCATTGCACCCCTACCCAAACTCCAGCCCGTGCTTAGAGTTGTCCAGATTACACTACAGATAACCTAATTAACATGTCCATTTTACTGCTCACTTCTTTCACGTTTCCAAGGAAGCTTCTATTCCAATGCCATTTTATCTTTGTATCAGATCACAAAATAGTATGGAAGATTTCTCAATTTGTTTTACGAAACAGCAAAACTCTCAAACTGGATAAGCAGCGATATATTTATGACCAATGCCATTGATAAATTTAGAAATTGAACTTAATTAAATCTTCTATTAAAAGGAACAACATTTAAAAAATATCACCCCCAAAATCTCCAAGTCACCTGTATAAAACAGGGATACAAAGGCGTTATACATTCAATTCCCCCAAGCCTCATCCTGCCTCTCCACTACTTAGGACAGTGACTGCCATCTTTAAACAGAGAGTGAAGAACGTGCCTCAGACTTCACTTGCAGCAAAAGCTTCTGGATATGGCCCTGGAATGTGCACCAGCCCTGGCCCTGGCTCCTACTGGCTATGGTTGAAATTACAGTTCAGACTCCCTCTTCCTCATCCCTCAAAGCCTCCTCATAACAGATAAAAAAGGCATTCGAGATGGTATCATTGACCTTGGCTAAAAACTCCAGGACTTTCATCTGGCTGGTTTCAGCATGGGCCCTTGGGTCCCACAGGAACTTGTGCTCCCTCCCCGAATACACCCCCATCACACTCAGCACTTTCCAGATGTCCTCCTCAGGGGCGCAGTTGCTGTCCAGAAAGGTGACACCCAGGATATTCATCAGAAGGCTGATCTTGGGCCTGCTCCTGCCATCGCTCAGCATCCCATCGTAGGTGAGGCTCCTAGGGTGCTGAAGGACATAGGAGTGGTCAGTGGACCCACTTCCTTCACATCAGTGCCAAAGATCAGCTTCATGCACTCAGATGCCGCACTGAAGATCACAGAGAAGCAGTCTTTGTAATTTTTGTTGACAATCGCCAGCATTTCTGACTTTGTGGTAGGCTCCTTTGTTCAATACTCTTGGAGCAGGAACTGCACCAAATCAGCCACCTTATGTGGCAGGACCTGGACCCAGTACCTCTGCTGGCCTGAGAAACTCTCAGAACAAGAGCTCCCACCCCAGATATGGAAAAAAAAAAAGCAGTGAGGGGCCCACATCTGGCCACACCTGCCCAGGGCATCCCAGGGAGGACTGCAGGAGGTGATCAAATTCAGTGCGGTCCCCTCAGTGTCCTTGCTATGGGTCAAATGTGTCCCCCAAACTTCATGGGTTGGGAACAATCTCCATTGTAACAATGTGAGGAGTGTGGGAAATCAAATTACGGTATTTGAAAGGTGGGGTCTTTAAGATGACTAGACTTTGAAGATGATGCCCTAGTGAAAGGATTAATGCGTGGACATGGTCGTGGTTCTGAAGGTTTTATAAGGAGAGTGAGTGAGCAGGTTAGCTCTCTTGCTCAGCCATTCTCACCATGTGGTACTCTGGTCGCCATGGGGCTCTGGAGAGAGTTGCCCCACAGACCAAGGCCCTCACAAGATGTGTCACCAGGACCTTACCCTTCCCAGCCTCCAAAACTACATTTCTATTTCTTCATAAACTACCCAGTTTCAGGTATTCTATTATAAGCAACAGAAACGGACTAATACAGTCCCCAAGGTATTCATATTTACTCCTGATAGGCCTGAGCCCTTTTCCTTCTGTTGACCTGTGGGTGCGTCTTGCACACCAAGGCCACCATCTCCATGAGACCTCTGAGGAGGAGGTGGAAGGCTATGTCTCTTCCTGAGAGTTCTACACAGGGATTCCCAGGACTGACAGCAGGAATTGACATCTGTGGTGCTTTTTATGTCTGGGATGGGGGTCTGCTGAGTCCTCCCTCAGGGTTCTGGGACTTCTCCATCTGCCGACCTGAGAGTGCACTCCTCAGACAGTGGTCCTTCTTCCCTTACACTGTGACGCCAGGAGGCAGCACATCAGGCCACCCTGCCGAGGGTCCTCACAGGGCTAGAAGCAGGGGAGGAGGTCCCCCTTTGTTCTGGAGCCTAATGCTCCCTCAGTCCTCCCTCTGAGTCTTCCTCTTGCCTCCTAACAGGGGCTGAGCCCCTTCCTTCTGCTGACCTGAACCCTCCCCACTGAGATTCTCCAGGTTACATCCGGGAGACGCCTCATTCGGACATCCAGTCTAGGGCCTCCCAGGCTGACAGCAGGGGCAAGCTTCTGTGGTGCCCCCTTGTTCTGGAGTCTAATGCACCCTGCCTCTTCTTTCTGCGTCCTCTCCTTGGTGCCTGGCACAGCCTAGTTTCTGACCTCTATTGACCTGAGTCTGGCCCCTCACACCAAGGTCCTCACCGCCCTGAGAACTCCTGGAAAGTCAGTGGACATCACATTAGGCCACCATGCTCCGGGGCTTCCCAGGGCTCACAGCAGGGTCAGTGATGATTCTCTGGGCACCTCAGTCTTCCCTCAGCATCTCACCTCGGCTCTTGCAGAGCCTGGGCCCTCTTCCTTCAGCTGAATTGAAGGGCACACCTCAGACCAAGGACCTCCCCTCTCTAAGAACCCCAAAACGGAAGTCAGAAGACATAACATACACTACACGACTGGGGCTTCCCAGGCTGACAGCAGGGGCGGAATGGGACTCTGTGGGTCCCCTCAGTTCACCCTCAGGGTCCTCCCCTTGACTCAAGCTGGGCCTGGGCACCTCCCTCTCCCACCCCGAGTAGGCCTGGTCACACCAAGCTCTGACTCTCACAGTCCCCCGAGGCAGAGGCGGGAAGAGGCTCAGCCTGACAAGTGTGCCTTGGGTGGTCCAAGGCTGACAGCAGGGGCACAACTGGATGATTCAGAGCCCCTCAGTCCTCCCTCAGCTCTCACCTCACTCCTGCAGAGCCTGGGCCCTGTCCCCTCCACAAGCATGTAGGGCGCACCTCAGAACAATGCTGCACCCAGGCCGACCCCGTGGCTCACTCGGGAGAGTGCGGCGCTGGGAGCGCAGGGGCGCTGGGAGCGGAAAGGCCGCGGGTTCGGATCCTATATAGGGATGGCCAGTGCGCTCACTGGCTGAGCGCGGTGCAGGCGACACCACGCCAAGGGTTGTGATCCCCTTACTGGTCACAAAAAAAAAAAAAAAAAAAAAGAACAATGCTGCACCCTCTCCCACAGCCCCAAGGCAGAAGTCAGAGGATGTCACTTCCGGCACTATGCCTGGGGCGGTCCTGGCTGGAATGAGCTGTGTGAGTCCCCTCAGTTCACCGTCAGGGGCATCACCTTGGTTCCGGGCAGATCCTGGAGCCCCGTCTTCTGCCCACCTGAGTGTTCTCACCTCAGACCAAGGCTCTGACTCCCCGAGTCCCCTGAGGTGGTCATGGGGGAGGGGAGTTGTCAGCCCAATCACTCTTCCTGGGGTCTTTAGGGCTGACGGCAGGGGCTGAGCTGGGCATGGCGGGGCCTTCTGTCTGGGGTGGGTGGACCCCTCAGTCCTCACTCACGAGGGTCCTCATCTTGGCTCCTGAGTCCTTGATTAAATGCTCGGTGGGAGATGGCCTGGCCCTGGCACCTCTGAGCAAGTAACCAGCTGCAACCTTTGTGGAGAACGCCTGCGGGTCCCGTGCTGCATGCACCTGTGACCACAGTGCGCTGTCAGAGAAGCAGCACACCTCCCTCCCACGGGGTCTCTTCTCCAGATGGATGCAGACTCTGGAAACCTGCCCTTCTCAAACATTTATCCTCTACATCAAAGAAATGTGTTACATATCTCCTAAGTATATATGTGGATAGCAATATATACAAGTATATATATTTTTTCCATGAAAGAATACATGCCTTTAGTATGCATGATTCACTCTGATATCCTATTCTACTTCTACTTTGATTCCACTGTTTATATTCTATTGAAACAAAATTTTTAAAGGCAAATTCTCACTCACTAGGTGGTTATAGGTGGTCATTAGCACACATTCTGGAGCCTTACTTTCTCAATCAACCCCATCTTTCTTGCTGTCTTAATATTATCCGAGGGTTACTGGCATCTGTGGTGTGAGGTGCTGCCTCAGATTTGTGCAGTGAAGTGGAGGACAGAAATTTAAAAACTTACTTCCTACCCATCCTTTCCCATCTCTGCTGTCTACAGATCCTCCCCAACTTCCCTGCCACTCCCCTCACCCCAAACACAAGTACCAGTTCAACAGTCTTCAGTGTTTCCCAGGGTTTTCTCATATTTTGTTGTGTAGATTTTGTTGCTGATATATTTTTTCTTTCTTCTATAGTTTTCCAGGTTTGATTTGGGGAGCTGAAGACAGTACCCTGCACTTGATTGTCATCTTGGAAGCGGCAGGTAAGGCAATAAACTGTAAATAATTTAAGGGAAATTGGCATGTTTACAATATTCTGTTCCCCATCCATGAATATGGTATGCTGCTCTATTTATTTTAGACTCCTTTTACCTGAATCTATCAGTACACTTTTATATTTGCCTCTATAAAGACCTTATACATTTTTGTTATGCTTCTTTTTATTTTATTCTTGGATTTTTTTTTTTTAAAGATGACCAGTAAGGGGATCTTAAGCCTTGGCTTGGTGTTGTCAGCACCACGCTCAGCCAGTGAGCGAACCGGCCATCCCTATATAGGATCCAAACCCACGGCCTTGGTGTTATCAGCACCACACTCTCCTGAGTGAGCCACAGGCCAGCCCTTAATTCTTGGATTTTGTTGCTGACTTAAATGGTATATTTTCCATTAGTTATTCTAGGTAATTATTCCTTTTGTAGCAAAGGTTTTCATTTTGCTATAGTAATCTGTACAGCTAGTTCTGAAGTCTCATTCACCTGAATATTCCAAAAGCTTCTTCCTTTGAATTTTCAAAATAGATAATGATATTGTTACTAAATGTTATATTTTTCCAACATTCATAGCCCTTATATATTTTGATATCTATAGCCCTGTAGTTTTGTCCCAGTGCTGTTTTGAAACCTAAAGGTAATAGCATATATCTATGTCTTGCTATTGCCTTTAATGATAATTCTAACATTTTATGCTTAAGTCTGTTTGTTGTTGGTTTTAGGAAATGAAAGCTCCCTTTTAATATTATTTAACTAAATGTTTTTACCATGAACTCATGTTGAATTTCTTTCAAAGGCTTTTTTCTGTACCCATTGACATAATCAAATGTTTTTTCTCCTCTATTTTGTAAGTAAGAAATTGCAATAAAATGTTTTTTGTTTTTTTTTTTCCTAATGTTAAATCATGTTTTCATTCTTTGGGCGAAACCTGATTGTTCATTTTAGGTCACTACTATATGAGATATGCTACTAATTGATGGAGGATATTTGCTGCTATATGAGAGAGCCTGCCTCAAGTGTTCTTTTCATTGGGTCAGGGGAGGGGTTCCTCATCTGGTTTTTGAATCCAGGAGAGCTAGCCTGAGAGAAAGAGTTGAACAATTGCCCATCTTTTTGTATGCTTTGAAAGAGCTGACATACAATGGTGATTAGTTCTCCCTGATCATTTGGTGTAACTGGTCTTCAAAACTGCCTTATCTTGGAATGACTGCAGATGGCTTGAGTTTTGAATAGTTTGTTGGTATAGTTTAATTAAAGTTTTCTTTTTATTTTTGGATCAATTTGGTCACATTTATTTTATTTCTAAGAAGGGGGTCAGTTTCACTTAGGATTTCACCTTTAATGGCATGATATTTGTAATAAAACTTTTCTACTTCAGAAAGTCTCAAACATATACAGCAGTAGAGAGAATAGTATAATAAACCCAATAGATGAGACACTCAGCATCAATAACCTTGAATACATGGCAAATCTTGGTTTAGTTAGAACCCCACCAACCTGCATCTTAATATGGAGAAAATTGATGACATCATTCCACTTAATCTCAAGTATCTCAATATGCATCTTTAAATGATAAGGACTTTTCTTATAAAATATAAACCCAATACAATTATTTATAAAAAATTAAATAAGTTATCATCAAATGTCCAACTACTTTACACACTTATCTGACAGACTTATACTTTTATTAAAAAAATTGTTTCTTTGAATGAGTATTCAAATATATTTTATATATAGTGATTTTTTGGTTGTAGTTATGGCTCTTAAATCTTTTTTAACATGTAGGTTTCCTCCACATGACCTCTTTTGCCTTGCAATTATTTTGTTGTTGTTGGAAAAAACAAACAAACAAACAAAAAAAACCCCACATTGTATGTTCTTTCCAATTTCCCATAGTCTGGATTTTGTTTAATACCGCTGTGGTATCCTTTAACATATTCTTTAGCTCTTAAGTTCTAGGGTTACAAGATATTTCTGGCTCGTCTTGTATATATCCTGCCCCAGTTCTAATATCAGCCATTTCTCCAAGGAGATCTGGTTCCTTTTATTGGGAAATGGTTATAGCAATCTAAATCTGGGTGTTCCGTGTGCTCATTACTACTGGGAAATTGTTAGCTACAGGCCATCTCTGCAGACAGAGTAATAAATTATATTTGTGTATATAACATGTATATGTACATATCTATAAATATTTATACATGTAAACATCTGTTCCTATATTAAACTAAACATTACTTTATGCTAATGTCTCCAACTCTAATTCATTGCCACAGGATCATTCTAGCTTCCTCCCCTTGCTTATCCATACCCTCCCACCCCATCAGTGAGAAACCTGGTCCCCACCATATCCATCCATTTAATTAATGGTTCAAATTAATTAATTAATCCCAGTGTACATGAATAGCAGGCTCAGATTTGTTAAACCACACCCAGGTACCCCCATAGGAAACACCTTTATCAATTAGAATGAGTTATGTACAGTTCCTTTGGCCTTTAGTCTTGCGGACTCCACTCATTACCAACATTACTAAGATCAGTAACTTTTTCTTTCCCTCACCTGCTTCACTGAGATTGTTTTAAACATTTTTTAATCCATTTTTTTCCCAACATTCTGCATTCAGTCCTGGGATTCCCCAACCTCTTAAATTACCTTTTAAATTTACATACATTAAGTTCAATCTTTGTGCTATAAAGTTCTATGGGTTTTGACAAATGCATAATGCCATTTCCTTACTCCATTCAGGCTGCTATAACAAAAGTACCATAGAATGGGTGGCTTGTAATCAACAGACATTTATTTCTCACAGTTCTGGAGGATGGGAGGTCCAAGATCAAGGCATCAGCAAATTCTGTGTCTGGTGGGGAACTGCTTCCTGGCTGTGTTTTCCCAGTGTCCTCACATGACTGAAGGGCAAAGGATGTCTGTGGGGCTTCTTTTATAAGAGGACTAATCCCATTTATGAGGGCCCTGCCTTTACGATCTGATCACCTCCCAAATGCCATCACCTCCTAATACCATCATCTTGGGGTTAGAAATTTCAACATATGGATTTTGTGGGGACACAAATATTCAGACAAAAGCAACCAAATATCCACCTTTTACAGTATCATCCATAATAAATCCCCTGTGCTTGTATAAATCTCTTGGCAACCACTGATATGTTTTCCATCTCTATAATTGTGCCTTTTCAAGAATGTCATATAAACGGAATCATATACTGTTTAGACTTTTCAGATAGGCTTTATCATTTAACAATATGAATTGAAGACTCATCTATGTCTTTGTGTGGCTTGTTAATTTATTCCTATTTAATAATGAATAGTATTCCTTTGTATGATTGTGCCAGTTGGTTTATCTATTCACCTAATGAAATATATCTTGGTTGATTTTATTTTTTTGATGATTATGAAATAAGCTGCTATATACATTTACATGCAAGTTTTTATGAAGGCATAGGTTTTCAAGTGCATTAGGTAAATACCTAGGAGTATGATTCCTGAATATTTTGGTAGGAGTATGTTCAGTTTTTCAAGAAAATGGCAAACCGTTTTCCAAAATGACTGTACTATGCACCAGCAATGAATGAGAGTTTCTGTTGCTCCACATCAAGGGCTTGGAGGAGACACCCTCTCCTTGCCCTGTGACCCCCCAGAATTGAACAAAGAGGAATGTGGCAGGTCTGTTTGGAAGGCTCTGAAGGGGTGCTAAGGAAATGTCCCCTTTTCCAGCCAGGGCACCTTGGCCTCCCCCCACTCCCAGAGGTGTCAGGATGGACCATTGTGATGTCAAGCCACCCCTCCCTGGACAGGGCTAGAGGGGCTGGCGGAGGGGCTTGCTGACCAAACAAAGCCTAGGGTGTGGCTGCTCATTGTCCTGGGCAGGATATATATAGGGAGGCCAGGGGCCCTGGGACAGACCACTGGGCAGTGCTGACATGGCGAAGGAGACCAGGACACCACAGCCCACCAGAAACACCAAAGCGGGGAAGGAGGGGAAGACCCCCTGTCCACCCAAGTCCAGAGGAAAGGGCAAGGTGAGATGAGCACCCAAGCTCCTTCTCATCTTCCCCTTGACCCCTTTCTCCCAAGACCCCTCCCCTGTCCTCGCCTGGCACAACCTCCCTCAGCCCACACTCCTTCCCAGGAAGCCCCTGTTCCCATGCCTCCTGCATCCTCTTCCCCCAAACAGTTGCCCTTCTGTGATCGCCCTGTTGTCCTTCCAGGGGCCCAAGAAAACCTTGAAGCTTAAAAGACCCCTCCAAGGGAGTCTGAGGAAAAAAGCTGCTGCAAAAATGACCACCCCCTCATTCAAAACCAAAAAAGGGAAAGAGCCAACTCTATTCGGCCACTATCACCGGCTGAATCAGGAACTGCAGCAAAAAGAGCTGAAGCAAATCCGAAAGGACAAGGAGATGCCCAGCACCTCAAGGGACGATGAGATGCCCAGCACCTCAAGGGACGATGAGATCCCCAGCACTTCACGTGACAACCTGGGCAGTCACTAACTTAAGAGTAAGACCAGAGATCTCAAAACTACCTGCAAGTCTCCAGAGGGCTGGCTGCCGCATAATGGCTAGCAAAATTGATACCAACAGGCACATGATGGTGACAAGTAAAATAAAATGTGCCCCTTGTGGAATAAAGTGTGTGTGTGCGTGTTCTGTGATGTGGGAGGGGGAAGGAAGGGAAGAGGCAGGTGTGGAAGGGGAGGGAGGGAGCTGGGATCCTCTTTAATTGCTTTAAATTTCACTTGCTCTTCTTTTTTAATTTTCTAGGGTGGAAGTTTAGGTTATTGATTTTAGATCTTATTTTGTAATATAAGCATTTAAAATATGCTATAAATTTTCTTCAAGGACTACTTTGACTAAATCCCACAAAATTTTATATGTATACTGGTATTTATATTTTTATTCAATCTGATTTATTTTTAAATTTCTCTTGAGACTCCCTCTTTGACCTGTGATTCTTTAGGAACATATTTTAAAATGTCTAATATTTGAACATTTTCCAGATATCTTTCTGTTTATAACTTTGAGTTTAATTGCATTATGAACTGATAACATACTTTTCATTATTTCTGTTCTTTTCAATTGGTAAGGTTGTTTTATGGCCCAGAATACCATCTATCTTGGTAAATATTCCTTGCATACATGAGAGAAATGATTATTCTGCTATTGTTGGGTGCAGTGTTCTGTAAATTTTATTTAGGTCATCTATAACTTTACTGATTTTCTCTTTACTTTTTCTCTGTAATGCTGAGACAGTTCAAAGAGTTTTGACAAATGTATAGTCACATAAAACCACAGCCAGTTAAGGTACAAAATATATTCATCATCTCCAAAAGTTTCTTCCTGCCCTTTTGCAATCAAATTGTCCCTCCTGTAGAAGTGACCTGAGGTGTAAAGAAGTGTGCATCTGCCAGCCATGAGCGCTCTCCCTTCTGTACAAGGGTAGGTAGGCACAGAGAGGGGCAGTTGCTATCACACGCACACAGTATCCAGGAAGAAAACCACATCAGTAGTGCCAGCGATGGCCAGCTTACAGTCTGGTTACAGACGGTTCCTCCCTTTCCTGCGCACCTCCTGTCCCCAAGTTTGGCTCTGCCTTCCTGGCCTCAGTGGGCTCAGCTTGGTAACTTATCCTTTCTCCTGCAATTATGATCCAGGAACTTCAGCCTTGCCCAAGTCCCAGCTGCTTCCTCAGCATGCTACAAGTGCTGCTCCATCACTGAAGCAGAGCTCCCAGCCTGCTTCACAGGCCAGACACCGGGACTGAAGCTTTCCTGAGGAGGGCACATCAAGAGCAAAGGCATCAACCTTTTATTTCCTCACCCAGGTGTTATGTGGAAGCCACAAGTGACAGGCTATTTGGCATCTTGTAGACACATTCTGGGTGCTGGGATGCTGCAGACAAAACCCTTGGTAAGCCTGGTAGAAGAGTATATTTTCACACTAGTGCCTGTGGCACTCACCCCTCCAGCAGCCTCTGAACCCATTGCCACATGGGAGAGTCCTGTGCTCTGCTACATTGCAACTCAGCCACAATGACCTTCTCTGGGTGCCATGAGGATGAGGAGGACAGTGTGGCAAGACCTTTATAGATGACAGTCCAACAGTTCACTCCATCCACATTTTACTGCTGCCTGCCAGAAACTGAGTCCCAAGGAGAGGCTAAGACATCAAAGCTAACATTTTATGGTTTCCCAGACTCTCTCATATGCAGTATTTTGTTTACTCTTTATTCCAACCTTGAGCTCTCAAAAACAGCCTTGGTGAGTAATAAAGGTTTCAAGAACCCCTAACAAATACAGACCAACTGATTGGAAGCTCCTGATTCATCCACTTGCTACATTTTCAAGAGGTTCCTGTCCCAACAATAGCTGACTGTAATGTACCTGTAAAATAAGCTTGGGAGATGATTTTATTTTATTTTTATACTTCTCATTGCTCAAAAATGGAATTAGGAAAAATTTAAAAAACACTTGTGATACAACTGGATTTTTAAAAGATCAGGGTGTCAGGGATATAAGAAAACAAAATTAGAAAAAAAAAAATGAAGCTATGTACATGTAGTGCATCTGTGGGATCCTGAACTTTTGGTTTAGTATGGGATCTTTTAGCAGCCAATGTTAGCAGAAAAACTCTCCATTATGTGATTGTCAGAATTCAAAAGACAAAAACCAACCAGTTGCTGATAGAAGCAAAACTACTTCCAAAGATATAAAAAAAAGAAATTGCTTCTGGGGATCCTAATGAAGAGGACAAGATGGACTATAGAGAGTGATATCCTCAATATCTTAGCATTAAGTGTTTTAAGGAAGGCTTCTGTCAGAATTAGAGAAGATTTTCCTAGATTCATGGCTTAAGAGTATATGCTGGCAGGGGTGGGGGGTCTAGAATTTGTTTCTCTTCTTCGTATATTTTGCAGTTGTTCTCTGAGGCTCCTGCACTGTCATACTTATTAAACTTGTGATGACTTAGAACCCTTTTGCCTTTGCCTCTTCCTTGGTTGGTATGCCAAGTCTATGTCATTTGGAATCTTACTTATTCATCCAGCAACCTCTATGGATAACCTACCGGGCTCTGGAGAAACAGATGATAAATAAGTCAACAAATAAATCAAATAATTTTAGATAATTATGATGGCTTTTCAAAAATAAAACAGAGTAATGGGATAATGCTTGGGGTGGTGGTAGGGTTATGCTAGCTAATTTGTATAAGATGGTCAGGTAAGGCCTTTCTCAGGAGTTAATAGTTGAGCTCGGACTTGAATGATGGGAAAAGAAGCCATACAAAGTTTTTGGGGAAAAGTAATTTTAAAGAGGAGACAATAAGTGCAAAGGCCTTGAGGCTGAAAGCAGCTTATTTAAAGAACAGGAAGAAGGTCATTGTATCTGGAATGGAGTAAGCAAGGAGGAGATTGGTAAGAGATGCAAATAGAGAGATAGTCAGGTGCCAGATTATGCAAAACCTTGCACATCATAGTAAAGAGTACGGGTTTTACTCTAAGTATCATAGGAAACCACTGAAAGGGTCCATCAGGAGAGTGTATGTTCTGATTGCTTTTAAATGTTCACTCGGCTGCGTAGAGAGTGAATTGAAAGGCGGAAATAGTGGAAACAGGAAAACAATGAGATAGGAGGCTGTTGCAGTGGCTGGGACAGGAAGGGATTTGGTGAGAAAAAGTTAGAGATATGGGCTGAGGGAGAGAGAGGAATCAGGGACGACACCTAGATATTTTGATTGAACAACTGGTTCATGGAGATGAGGAAGACTTCTGGAACAATAGGTTTGAAAGGAAGAGACTCAAGTGTTCTGCTTTGCACAACATAACCAGTGCTCTTGACTGCAAGTAACATAACACTTACAACAGTAAGGGGACCATAACGGCTCATGGAACACAAAATTAGTCTGGAGCAAGCAAGGTTTCAGGCGTAATTTGATCAGAGCTCTGGCTCAATTTCTGTTAATCTCTTGGCACTGTCTTTCTCTGGGTGTTAGTATGATTTGCTTTTTGGTAGCAAAACTGCTGCAGTACTTATGGCCATCAAATTTGCATATCACATCTGTACAGCAGGAAAAAAACATCTGCAGTACAAAACTTCCAGGCAACAAGTCCTGAGGTCCACTCCAATTGGACTAGTCTGGGTCACATGCCTGCCCTTGAAGCAGTCTCTGTGACCTAGAAAATGGAATGTGTTAACTGAATTAAATTAGGTCACATACTCCTCATTTAGATTGAATTTAGTTTTCCAGAAACATATGGATCTTCTGAGAAAATCACTGGTGGTGAGGAAGCTTTAGGGAAGCAGGAGTGGGGGACGGATGCCAGAAAGACAATCCACTGGTATCTAGTACAGACATGTCTAATTTGTAATTCCAGTTAGACATAAAAAAGGAAATATTGAGGAGGCAGTGGGATACATAAGTTTGGAGAAGTCTGAGCTGGAGACAGACGTTTGAGAGTCACAGAGTTACAGATAACATTTAAGGCCATTAGAATGGATGGACATTGGGATCCATTGTCCAATACATGTCCACTGGGTGGGCTAGGGACAGACTTGAGAAATGTTAATCAATGGGAAATCAGCAGGATGTGGTGACTAGTTGGATACCTCCCAGAATTATGGCACTGGTGACTGTGAAGATGATATAATCATTCACTGAAATAGAAAACTCAGGGAACAAGTTACTTTGCATGGGGTGGGGCAAGAGGGAGTTGTAGAGTTCACTTTGGTCTTGAAGCATTTCACATGCCCGTGGCATGTCCAATGAGAGATGTCAGTTGAATAGTATATTTTATGTATTGGAAGCTCAGGAAGCTAAGAGCTGCAGATGTAAATTTGGGGGGGGGGCATGTCTTGAGCTTAGAATCAGTAGTTGGACAAGACAAGGTAGTGGAGATGAATGTCCAGGGAAAATTTATGGGTTTGAGAAAGGAACCCTGGGGTGTATAACATTTGGCAGATGGTTAAAGAAGTGGCAACCCCAAAGAGAAAGACAAGAGAAATAATATGTCTAAGGATTAAAGTATTTCAAGGAGGAAGTACTAACCATCATCCAGTGCTACCAAAGGGTCAAGTAAGAAGAGTGAGACTTGACAATGGATTTAGCAATCTGGAAGTTCTCGGTCACCTTGACAAGAGTGGTTTCTGTGGAGTGGTGGGCAGAGGCCAGAATAGTAGAGTAGTGGTGGAAACCTCTTCCCAGGCAGTGGACGGAGAAGGGGAAAGACACAATGGTGGTTGGAGGATAAAGAGTCATGAGAGGAGAGGTGATGATAATACCGATATATACACATGTCCAAACTCACCAAATTGTATACATTAATTGTGTGCAATTATTGTATACCAATTATACCTTAATAAAACTGGATAAAAAGAAAAAGAATAGGCCATAGATGTGTGGGTTTAAAACAAAGAAACATGAGAATCTTTTTTCCTTTAGATTGCAGCAACTTAAGTGTGCTTTCATGTTTGGAGAAGACAATGTTAGAGAAAAGGAGCATGAAGGAACAAGAGAGAGAGAGAAAGAGTGATGAGGAGACAGAAGGGAACGGCTTGAGGACACAGGTGTGTGAGTGTGGGAGAAGTGCTTACCTTGGAACAGGACAGTCTCAACTGTGAGGCTGGAAGGAAAGAGGCCAGAGGACAGAAGACTACCATGAATCGATAAGGGGGCAGAGTCAGGAATTTTAGAGATGTAATTTCTGATGGCCTAAATTTTGTCATGGAACTAAGAGCAAAGCAGTTTTCTACAGGAGAGAAAGATGACAGTTGGTTAGGAGGCTTGAGGAAAGCAGACAAGATTTATAGTAGTGAATGTAAACTGGTGAATGTAAACATTCAAAGACTTTTGTTGGCCAACTTCTTAGTGGCCATATAAGACCTTTTATTTGATTTTATTGATTATGCATATTCATGGAATACAAAGCTGACCATCACCACCGGTGCCCAGGATATGATGGACCGATCAACACTATCACGATGCCCACGACCACCACCTTGCCTTTCACTCACAACCTAACTGTCCATCCTTATCTGCTAGATAAAAACTGGGGGAGAAGGTCACTATGGCCATGGAAAAGGATGTCCTGGCAGCAATGATTGCTCAACTGCAGACAGACCCTGATTTATAATAAAACCAATCATGCATGTGTGATTTTTTTTTTTTTTTTTCCCAGCTGGGCTCAGAGCTGTGTCTAAAAGCAAATAAATTGGATTGTAGAATATTAGCCCATCCAGGTTTGGGATTTGGTTGGGTGTATGCAGGGGAAAGGGATGAATGAAAAGGAATCTAGAGTACTAGGGACAGAGTTGCTCCACTGATCCACCATGTATGGGGACCTGGCTTGGGAGGGAATGAGAAGAACCTTGGAGGAGGCTTCTGGACTGGGATTAAAGGGATGCACCCAAGAGCTGAGGCCCGTGTGAGGTCAAGAAGAACTGACCTCAGCAAGAGCGAATGTGTGAAAGAGTTCAAAGGATTGGGGTACGCGGTCAGGGGATGTGATCTGAGATCTGCTGGTGGTAACTTAGCTGGGGTTTTAGTGTCTGAGCTTTTGGATAATGTTCCACATCTGTCTGCCCGTTGGCAGTGGCTGACAGTTTCCTGGAGCCTGCCTGTGGTAAAATTTGGCAGCAGGGAGTTTGTAAGTGACTTGGAAAGTTCCGACTCTTTATGATTGAGGAAGGGGTGATAAAACTTGGGAGCCAGGAGAATATTTTTAAATGAAAAAAAGAGTCACAAATAACTAATTAGAAAGAAGTCTTTTTGACACCTGGACCAACTGAGAGATGTGTGTGATTTGGAGCATAGTGACTTTCATTTCCTCAGAAAGAGATGAGGCCACTATGGTGCTTTTCATATGCACAGTGGCATCAATTGAGCTAAAATTGGTTCCATTCTCTAAATACACACACACACACACACACGTATACAAAATAAAGAAGGAAATTGGACAAATTAACAAAAATCTGAGTGTTCAGTGAAAACGATTTGTATTCTTAATGATTGGGAGCAAAGCTGGACCAAAGAAGTTCAAATGCCAGGTGCTGATGCATGTAGCAAGTGGCCTGGGTCACTGGTTGGTCAGCTTCAGCCAAGAAGCTAGCTCTGGGGCCCACTGGCTGCACGCTGGCTGTGGAAGCTCACATCCATGGCACCCTCTGTTTGATCTTGATGGGACAAACATAATCCGGAGGAATCTGGGAACCATGGAGAATCAGTCAGCCAGCTGCTCCTAGGCTCCTTTGAACAGTCCCAGCATTCCATTTGTTTGTGAGCATTTGAACTCGTGCTGACTCTTACCTTGCTCCTGTGACAGACAGAGCTTATTAATGTACTGTTTTCTTTCGGTTCTTATTCTCTATCAACTCTCACAGTGCTTCTCAAATTTTAATCATCATAAGAACATCTGGAGATCTTGTTTAATACAGATTCTGACTTGTAGATCTAAGGTGGAGTTTGAGGTGTTCCCAGGTGTTCTGATGCTGCTGGTTTGGGAGCCACACTTTGAGCAGCAAGGCTTTCAACCAGGGCTTTTCCCAAGAGAGCCTTCCCTTATTTGCCACCTCCCCCCTTGTCATTGAGCATTTACTGAAAGTCTCCCAAGCATCAATCACTGTGCTAGGTACTGGAGTGGAGGGGGGGGGGGACAAGAAGAAAGAAAGGGGATACACAGAGGGATAAGACATGGTTCCTGTCCACAAGGGAACAGGCAATGATACTACACATGGGTATAATAAATGGACAGAGGATTAGGGGAGCATAGAGAAGGGACTAAATCTGCCAGAGTTTTCAGGAAGAATTCACAGAGGAGGTGACATTGAGATAGGTCTTGAAACCTAAGTTGAAAGGCACCAGGTGAAGAGATGGAGCCATTCCCAGGAAAGGGCAAAGCATGTGCAAAGGCCTAGAAACACACAGCGTGTTTGGGCAATGGCAAGAAGTTGAGTGTCACCAGAGTCCCAGGTGAACAGTGGTGAAGAGAAGCTGTAGACAAGGCTCAACAGCTGTGTTGTGAGAGACAAGGTCACAAAAGCCTCATCTACCCTCGTAAGAAATTGGTCGGCAAATTTCTTTGCATGTTTACGTTTACCAGCTAGACAAAAGCTCAGGCAGGTAGGTTGGGCAGGCAAATATCTCAGAATAACAGTAACTTTCTGTTGATTTCAAGCCCACAAATACTCATTCCTTCTGGACTGGGCTAGGCCTACCCTGGGAGAAGATGGCTGATGGTCTGGGAGAGGAGACTGCAAAGGGGTAAAGCATTTTGACAGCTATCATTTGTACCAAATTACTGTGCTAATTACAAATGTGTCTTATTTGTCCATCAAAGCCAGCACCAAGGCTCCAGGCTACTACGTTGGGTCTAATTTGCTGTGAGAATCCATGTACTTTACACAATGGAAATAAATTGACTGCTTTTTTTAAAAAGGCTGTATATAATTCCACCATCTACCCCCACAGCACAGCCAGGTTCCATCTATACAATGATGGTACTCAGACCTGCTAGGTTTCTCTAGTTTAGCGGGGTAAGAACAGCAGGGTGGCAGTGGGGGGGGGGGGAGTGAGAGAGAGAGGAATAAAGAAACAAACAAAAAATACATTAAAAATTAAATTTAAAAACTACATTTAAAAAACAAAGCATCTAGGTAGCTCTCACCATGGGCAAAAGCAGAACTGTGTAGAACATTCTTACACTCAATTTGCAGCTTATACAATAGCTAAACCATTACTTTTAATTGCATATGGAAGAAGTGGCATAATCTTTTCCTAGCTTAGAGCCTTTTAAGCTCATAATCAGGCCCTGTTCTGGTGAATTCCACCACCTGCAGCGTGAGTGTATGAGGCGTGGGTGTGACGGTTAGCTGGCCCCAATGGCCCAAGCCATCAGCTCTGCATATTTGGCCATTGACATTCAGTTTCACCCCCACAATAAAATTACCCACCATGATGAAAGATTCTGCCCTTCCTCACAAATTAATTTTATCGGATTTAGTTGCATTTGGTCTCACATCTATTTTTTTTTTTTTAATTCCTGGCTTCATGGGGCTAAATAACTGACTTGATTAAGTCTTCCATTACCAACCAATTTCTTTGGGCAAAATGAAGCCATCGTACAATGAACAGAAAAAATGAGCAGGTAGGTGATGAGCTGCTGCTTCCAACTTCTCACCCTAAATGACCGAGAGCATGCCGGGTATCACCCCCCTGGATTCATTACTAGGTCTGGGTAATTTATGCATAGTGGTCTATGGAGTTTGGCTACTGAATTAGTCTGCTTTCTGTTGCTTGTAAAAGAATACCTGATACTGGGTAATTCATAAGAAAATGAATTTATTTCTTACAGTTTCAGAAGCTGGGAAGTTGATAGTCCAGGGGACACACCTAGTGAGGGCCTTCTTCTGGGTGGGAACTCTCTACAGGATCTCGTGGCAACCAGGGTATCACATGGCAAGAATGGCCTGAAAGAAAGAGAGCTAACCTTCTCACCGGCTCTCCTTATAAAGCCATCAGAACTACACCCACGACAACCCATTAAACCAATAACCCATTATTCCCTGAGTGGATTAATCCATTCACAAGGGCACAGGCCTCACAATCCGATCACTTCTTAAAGGTCCCACTTTCAACCACCATATTGGGGGTTGAGATCCACCATGAGCTTGGGGGACACTCCAAGCATAGCAGCTACTATCTCCTGTGCCTCTCGGGGAATGGCAGAGCTGGCAGAAGAAGGGCGAAAGAAGGGAGGTTAGTGGAGCCTGACTGAAAACCTTTCTGTTGTTCCTGAAGGACTGGGGTGGCAGACCTCCTGCCTGCCATCAGAACTGTGGATTAAGCAGCTCTTTTATACTTGGGTATCAATCCTGGGCAACTTGTTTCACTTCTTTAGGCCTCACATCAGTGAGGTGGAGGTGCTAACAACTGCCTCCCAAGGGGAAATATGAAGGTCCATTCATTCATTTCTTCATTAATTTAAAAAATATGTATTGAGTACCTATGCTGGGTCAGATCCTGTGGAGGAAGTTGTGATACAGTAGTAAAAAGAGTAGACCTCATGCTGATCTTTCTGTTAGAGGAGACATATGATAAGCAAATAAATAATGCAATTAGAGAAGGTCTCCCTAGATAGGTGGCATCTGAGTTGAGACCTAAATGACAAGAAAGAGCCAGCCCTACAAAGATCATGTGGAACAGATTCCAAGGGGAGAGAACAGCATGAACAAACACTGGGGAAAGCTTGGCTTCTCAGAGGAAAGAAAGAAGGCCTCAGAGGCCTTCAGCAGAGTAACCCAGGGGAATCTGGGTGACAGGTGGGACTGTAGAGGCAGGAGGGGCCCTAAACCCAGGGGACCATGGACAGGTGGGTGGATTTTATTTGAAGTGTGATGAGAAACCACTGGAAGCTTTTAAGCATGGAGAAAGATGAGTTGGTTTAGCTATTTCAAAGATTCCTCTGGCTGCTCTTGGGACAATGGATTAGAAGGGTCGGGAGTGGATGTGGAATGACTGTCACAGTGGTCCAAGCATAAGATATTATTAATTCACTGGAGTTGAATGAGCCCCTTGGGTATGCCTGTTTATTAAATCGTGGATTTTATTTAGCTTCTCTTCCATCCTTCTGCCTTACTATCCAATTTTTCCTCACCCCATTCATTACCCAGTTCTGCCTGTGAGCCAGAGCTTCTCTTCCTTGGCAGGTCTGGGCAATAGAATGTGATGAAATGGAGCAGTAAGAGTGACTGAAGGAATGGATGGATGGTTATGAGGGCCCATATTATCCTTCTGTGTCCCCGATGCTCAGAAGAAATTCTGACATAAAGCAGGTTTTCAAATTTTGACTGAATGAATGAACAAATGAGCTGATAAATCAAAGTCAGTGTATGTCCAGAATGAGCAATCTTGGAGCCTGCTGATTTAGTAGTGAAGTGGTTATAAACATGGGGTTAGAAAGAACTATAGAAAAAGGACTTAGAAACAATTTTTAGATAATGTAGGCCCCACTCAAAGAAAATAGGTTTGCTGCTTTTAGTAAGAATAAACTCAGAGAAAATGTTTTAAAGTGATTTTAGAAAGTCATTTTGCATGGACACTCTATAGCTTATTGCTGATGCTATAACAAGCATGAAAGATTTGGGTTAGGTGCAAATAAGCTCCCAATATACCAAATAATTCAGCAACCCCCTTCCTAAATTTTGTCCATCTCAGTAAGCTGCACCATTTTCCATCCAGTTCCTCAAGCCCTAAACTTGGCGGTTTTTCTAGATGCCTTTCTCTCCCTCACTTATGACATCTAATAGCTCTCCAAGTCCCATCAACTGCATCTCTCAACCAAATTTCTGATCCACCCACTTCTCACTATGGCAACTGACACCATCCCACTTACGGCTGCCATTATTTCTTGCCTAGGCTTCTGCAGATGCCTTCTAATTGGTCTCCCAGCTTTCACTCTTGTACCTCTATAAGCATTCTTCACCTAGCAAAGTGACCCTCCTAAAGAACAAATTAGATCATTTCCCTCCACTACTTAAAGACCTCCAATGCCTACCTCTTCAGTTTCACCCCTGTACCTTTGCTTCTACTCTGTTCTCCTGCTGCATTGGAGTTCTTTCAGATTCTTTTTCTGGAATCTGGGGCTTTGCATACGTGATTCATTCAGTCAAATGTGCTACTGCCTCTCCTGCTTTCTCTACTGCTTAGGAGGGGATACCAGTTTTGGAAGAGACAGGCCAAAGGAGTTAGACTGGCAGAATCTCTTAATCTCTACCCCCACTAGCAGCCAAGCATCCAACAGCAGCAATTCTTGACCTGAAGTTGGACGAAGAGAGAAGGGGAGGACAAAAATGGTCACTCAACGAATGATGGCACTCTGGTGTTCTAGGACCATCTGTCTCTTTTCACCTAGTTTTACTTTTCTTTCTCCAGCTCTAGGGTTGGAGGTCAACCTGAGCCAAAATAGTACGCTCTAAGGTCAATGCAAGTTGTAGCTGTAAGGGGACAGCATTGCCCAGGTTCCTGACCAACCATTTGAGTCAGAGCACTGTCGAATACAAACCTGGGTTGAAGGCATTTGGGAAAATACAAGCACAATCCGTATTCTCTATGGTTTCAAAGGTCATGCTACGGCAGGAGCCACTCCTGATAACACAGTTTATGAGCAATACACACTCCCCAAGTCTCCCTGGTAAGCCAGTTGCCTTGGAAACACAACGATGCAAAGAATGACACTTACAGCTAATGGTTGCTGCTTATTCCTATTAAATGAAAAGCTCCACTCATCAGGGTTTGAAAATTTGGGTTCCTTTTTAAATCTTGATCCCACTAACTGGCACATTCTCTTCTTATGCCAAGAGCCAACAAGCAGCCCTGTGTCCATCCCTAACTGATGCAGGGACTTTTTCTGGTTTTGTATTTTGCTACTGTCTAATTGGCTATTAACTTTTGACCCCAGGCTGATCTTTACAGAATACCAGGAGACCAGCAAATTAGTGGTGTAGAGTGTATGACCTTTTCTTTGTTGGTCCCATCCAAAAGCAGACTGAGTTAAGAGCCTGATGTATCTTCAGAAAACCCTTTCTTTCTCACAAATTTTGCTCATGGAGTTATAAATTTATCCAGATTGGTTAAGGAAGAAAGTTTCAGTTTTCTTTCTGCAGCCCCCACCTGCTCTCTCCAATTCCATCCCCAGAGCCAAAAGCTGTGGCCTACGACCTGGCTTTGACACTAAGGCACTGTGTGTTGAGGATGAATTTATCTTTTCACTATCCCCTTATAATCAAATTACACCCCAAATGCATGAGCTCTCATTTTTTGCCTCATCCTCAATAGCCTTCATCTAAGCAACTGCTCTTGACTGAAGCTTACTAGGGCTCCAGCCTTGGAATCTTCCGGGAACTAAGCCCAGAAGCAATTTTCTAAAACCATGAGAAGAAAACCTGAAGGCAGGAGTGGACACGGGGCAAGGACCAAGGGGCAGGGCTTGGTCTACTGGTTGGTGGAATGGTAAGCACATTAAAAAGTACTATCTTTTGATCACCTGACATACCTGTCCTACACTTTGCTTGAACATTCATGCTGCTTCCTTCAATACTTTTCCATCATAGTCCTAACGACAGGTGTGTTGCTAAGATGTATAATTTCTGGAGGTAGATCTCCAGCATCAATATGCCAGCCTTACTGTCTCTTAGCTGTGTGACTTTGGGCCAGTTAGTTAACCCCTCTGAGCTTCAGTTTCTTTATCTATAAGATAGGAATTACAATAGCACCCTTCTTCATGGGTTGTAAGGACTGAATGAAATGACACATGTAAAGCACTTAGAATACAGTCTACTCTTAGCGTACAATAAATGTCACCTATTGCTTCTGTTTTTATTATTAAAACAGAAATTGTAAAGGAAACTCCAAACTGACCTGCAGCTACACCTGCCCAAGCATGTCTTAGTACTTAGCCTCTGAGCTCTCTGCCTCTCTTCTTGGCTGTCTGCTCTTTGCCTGCCTTGAAACTTGCCAGATATTCCTGCCTTGACTCGGACAAGAATTCTTAGATCATGGATGGTAAGATCTTTGAGATGCAAAGGTTTCAAAGCAGCCTTCTCAATGCACAAGCAGGAAAAGGGGTTGTCTTGAGGTTAATCACACAGTGAGCTGGTGACAGAGCAAGGCCCAGGATCCTACTTCCTGGACCAATCTACAATAGTTTGTTTACTCTAGAAATTTCTCCTCTCTCCGCCAGCTCCTTCAGCTACGCTTTTGCCTCTCCCCTTGGGCCTCCTCTCCAGCCAAGACCCCCAGACACCCAAGCTGCTTTTAATCCTACTCAATACTCGAGCCCTGCCCCCCCAAATTTCTACTCTTGTGCCAGGCAGAAAAGAAGGAACTACATATTAAAGAATTTCAGAGATGACATCGATTTTTATTAGAAGAGAGGAGAGATTTCAGCCAAAACTCTTTTTTATATGCAAGTTTCTATTATGTCACACAGGCTATGAAATATTTACCTCTGTCCTAGCTATTGCCACCAACATACTTCCTGAATACTTATTGTTTTCTCTACCTCATCTTTTTCTTTCCAACACCTACATTACCCTAAACTTTCTGAATCATTCTCCATTTCTGTTAATCTCAAGTTTGAACCCAGTAGTACTTGATATTAGCAATCTTTATTAAATTTTCCTTTTAAAAATAGCCTATATCCTTTCATGTGTGATTTACTATACTTTTTTTCTATTTCTTACCAGAAGGTTATCTGTTCCTTTTATTGTTTTCAGATGTTCTGTGTTCTTATCAGTTTTGGCCCTCATATTCAAGTCAACACAGTAAATATTCACTCTTCCAGCAGATGTCTATTGAGTATTGTATCCGTCAGGATATTCCAGATTATACTGCACTAATAAACAATGTTCCACAATCCTAGTGGCTTATTTTAAAGAAAAATGTATTTGTTTCTCACTCCCACTGCATATTTAACACTAGAAGCCTGGAATCCTGAAACTTACCACATGTCCTGAGTGTAGAAAGCCAGAAATAGCTGGTGAGCAGCAATAATGATGACCACGAGTAATTACCATGTGTCAAACTCTGTGTCAGAGATGGGGGATATGTATGTAAACAGGATGGATCAGGTCCTGGCCCTCACAGAACTTAACCCCCCCACCCCCCAGTGTATGTGTGGGCAGTGGAAGGGGAGGAGAAATGATAACCAACATTGAAAGGTAACTGCAAATGCGATGAGGGTTATGGAGGGGAAGTACAGGATGCTATGGGGTGTATAACAGTGGAGCAGGGGAGCTAACCTGGCCTGGGAGGAAAAAGGAGTCCCTCACCCACCAACCTTGGGGAACTAATATTTACAGTAAGACTGGAAGGTGGAACTGGCTTTATCCGGATGCGGGTGTGTTCTCAACCTGTTCCTGCTGCCAGGCTTTGGTTCCTAGCCGGAGGGTCAAACTGAGACTTGAGTTTTCACTCATCACTCAAGGAGTTAATCCTCACCACTGGGACATCATTCACATCCAGCAGGGCAGCTTCCACTCTAGTAGTAACCTGCTCTGAGGGCTGCTGGGCACACATATCATGAGATTGTGTGCAGAGTGAACCACAAGCCAGAAGACTTGGGGTACACTCACTAGCTCTATGTCCTTGGCTGAGTCACCTCACCTCTGAAAGCCTCAGTATTTTCATTTATAAAATGAGGGCAATAAATAGTCCCTACTTACTGGCCAGTTTACTATCTTCACATTTTCTCAGCATGAATGCCTTCACGGCCTTTGCACAGGAAGATTCAGCTTAGGACCTGGGTGAGACCAGGGCTGATGCAGCCCCCTAAGGAATTTGGAAATGGTGAGATGTTTTAGTTCGTCACAGTGCCCAAGGGAACATGACTGGCATACGGAGGGTTGAACATCCTGTTGTGTAAAGGATAGTCCCACACAACAAAGACTCCTTCCACCCAAAATGCCAATAGTGCCCTGTTTGGGAAAATTGTATACTTCATTTGACATCAACGTGCCAGTGGGTATGAGAGCAGACTTCCATATATCATGCTAGGAATGCCTCCTAAAAATCTTTAGAAAAGGCTTCTGCCTGCAATTTCCAAAGCACCTGTGTAGTTCTTAATGACTTGGCTTGACAATTGTGTTAGGCAGGATAGGCTAAGTTTTGTTGCAACAACAAACACCTTCAAAACCTCAATGGCTTAAAACAACCGAGTTTTAATTTTCACTCATATTGCACATCCATTGTCAGTTGAAAGGGCTGCTTTGCTCATTAAAATCTCTCCCGGCTCTGGGCTAATGGAGCAGTCAGTGTAGAAGTAAACAGGTAAACAAACAAGAAAAAGATGAGGTGGTGTTAACTGTTCTGCAAATAATTAAAATTGGGTGATGTGATACAGAGGGGCTGAAAAAGCCACTTTATTTTTTTCCAGCTTTATTGGGGTATGACTGACAAATAAAAATTGCATATATTTAGAGTGTACAAGATGTTGTGATATATGTACACATTGCTAAATTATTACCACAATCAAGTGAATTAACATATCCATCACTTCACATAGTTACCTTTTCTTTTTTAGTGTGTGTGATGAGACACTCAAAATCCAGTTTCTTAGCAAAGTTCAAGTATATAATACATTATTTTCAACTCTAGTCACCATGCTGTACATTAGTCTCCAGTACTAATCCATCTTACAGCTAAAGATTTGTACTCTTTGACCAACATCTCTCTATTTCCCCACCCCCAGCCCCTATAACCACCATTTTAACTGTCTGTTACTACGAGTTCAACTTTCTTTTAGATTCCGCATATGTCTTAGTCCATTTGGGGTGCTATAACAAAATACCACAGACTGGGTAATTGACAAACAATAGAAATTTATTTCTCACAGTTCTGAAGGCTGGAAAGTCCAATATCAAGGTGCCAGCAGATTCAGTGTCTGGTGAGGGTCCTGTTTCTGCTTCTAAGACTGCAACTTGTTGCTTTATCTTTCTGAGCAGACAAATGCTGAGTCCTCACATGGCAGAAGGAATGGAAAGGGGAAACTTGCCCCATCCAGCCCCTTTATAAAGCACTAATCCATTCATGAGGGCAGATCCTTTATGGCCTAATTACCTCATAAAAACCCCACCTCTCAATACTTTGCATTGGGAATTAGATTTCAACATGAATTTTTCAGGGGATGCAAATATTCAAAGCATAGCAACATCTAGATGAGATTATGTGATATTTGTCTCTCTGTGCCTGGCTTATTTCACTTCGTATAATGTCTTCCATGTTTATCCATGTGGTCACAAATGGCAGGATTTCTTTCTTTTTTTAAGGCTAAACAACACTGTATATATACCACATTTTCTTTTTCTATTCATCTGCTGGCAGATGCTTAGGTGGTTCCTGTATCTTGGCTATTGTGAATAAACTGTAACGAACATGGGGGTGCAAATACTAGTTGTATTTCCTTTGGATATATTCCCAGTAGGGGGATTGCTGGATCGTATGGTAGTGCTATTGTTAATGTTTTGAGGAAACTCCATATTGTTTTCCACAACGGCTGTACTAATTTACACTCCTACCAACAGCGTGCAAGTGTTTCCTTTTCTCTACATCCCAAGAAAGCTACTTTAAATCCGAGATTCAAGACAGAACTCTCTAACGAGGGGCCACTTGAACAGAACTCCGGGAAAGTAAGGGAGTAAGCCGTGACAGCATCTATAGGCAGAATTTCCCAGGCAAAGTGAACTGTAAGTGTGAGGTCCTTGTGCATTCTGAGATCAAGGAACAGTAAGGAGGCTGGTGCAGTGGGAGTGCAGTGTGTCAGGAGGAAAGTAGGAGGAAAGAGGAGGTCAGCAAGACCGTGGGGTCCATAGCATGAAGGGTCCACCATAAGGATTAGGGTGCTTACTCTGAATGAGATGGGAGACACTTTAGGACTCTAAGCAGAGTGGAGATGTGATCTGACTTGTGTTTGTACAAAATTACTTTGGCTGCTGTATGGAGACTAGATTGTAGGGGGCAGGAGTGGAAGCAGGTGAGAAGCTGTGACAGTTGTCCGGGAAAGACCCTCCTCTGCACTGTGCTTCCCAGCAAAAGGTGAATAGAAAATAGAATAGGGTTAAAACTTTACCCTGCTTCAGTCACATGAGTGGCTGAGCAGGCTGGCAGAAGGTGCCCTTGTAGAGAGAGACCCCTTTGTGTTTTCACTGATGCTCTTCTCTTTCTCCAAGTTTTTTTTTTTTTTTTTTTTTTTTTTTTTAATTCCCAGGAGTGAAAGACAACAAGGAAGAGGACATCTTCTCCTCCAGAAAAGCCTTAAATCTAACTCTCAAGAACGTGGAGCTAGGCAGCAGAGAGGCCACCTGATGAGGCTGAGACTGCAGCCCTGGCTTCTGGCTCTACTCTGCTGTACCTTACGGTGAGACCTTAGATAAGTTTGGTTTCTCATCCTTGTCCTGGTTGTGGGGCTGGTTGCCATAGAGAGTGTCTGTGACCAGGATGAGTTTTGCAGTTGGCAGAGCAGTACCCCTGTGCCATGTTTCTCCTGCCACTAGGCATTGGACTCCCTGTTTCTTCTCCCTCAGCCTCCATATTCCTGCTAGGGATTGGGCTGCTGTGTTTGAGCAAGCAAGGTGCTCCTAGGACCTGGATACTGATAGGACTGAGGCCATCCCAGAGACTAAGCAGCCTGGAGCACTAGGTCTTCTGGAAACTCTTCCTCCCACACAGAAGACCTAGTCAGATACTAAAGACATCTACTAGCTATTAAAAACACCAAATATACTGATTAATAATAACAGTAGTTGATGTTTATTAACTGTTTACTATATCCCAGACACTGTGTTAAGTGCTCATAAACTAGAACTCCACACCAAAATTAATACATGAAATGAAATGTAGTGGAAGTACCTGGAAGAGCAAATTAGAGAAAATTAAATGAAAATGATTGTCCATGAATCATGCTCCATCCATCGGGAATCTTTACTTCTACAATCATTGTTATGGTGCCTACTCTGGGCCAGGTGTCTTAGATGCCATCCTGGTACTCCAGGCTTCAGTGGGAAGTTTTAAAAGTGCTGAACAGGCATAGTGGAGGTAAGTCATTCAGTCATTCCTTTGACAGTTTGCTGTCAGCCACTACCATTTGGGACTGTGCCCTGGCATTGAACCAGTCTTAGTCTCTCCCAAAGGTCTCTGTCCACTGGCTACCTCACCAAACTTTGATGAGAGGGGCTTGCTAAGGGTGTCCAGGAAGGCATTGCCAAAGTGACAGGTGTCCTGCCCTTGACTACTACTGCTACCTCAGCTCTCCATTTTCTTTGTAGACTGGTAGAGTGTGGTCATGCTTTAGTTTCTCCTGAGCATTTACCCTTGGGAGAGTGCTTCTGGGAAGATGCCTGAGAAGTGGTGCAAACCCTGAGATCTGGATTAACTAGTGGGGGCCAAGCGGAAGGTGGTGAGGCTGCATCCATAAGTGTGCCCAGGAAAGTGAGGGGCAGGTGAAAGCAGCCTGTTCTGGCTGCAGATGGAAGAAAGAGCTGCCTAGGGCACTGCCCTTCCCACTGCCCTCACAACCCTCATTCTGAAAGAAGTCTGCTTTCAAGAGTCCCCATGTTGGAGAAGGAGCAGCTGATAGTGAAAATATCCATGACAAAAAGAACCAGACCAAAGAAAAAAAAGATGATGAGTGCAGAGGCAAGAAAGAATAGAGAAAACCGGTTTGAAACAGGTTTGCTGTTGAGTGTCAGTGATAGTTAATAAAGTAGTACATTGGACTGCATGCAAATCATCTATGCTTAAGGCCAGCCCCTGGCAATGTCTCCTATTGAGAAGAATGACTCCGGGTAGCCCCCTGGGGGACAAGCTCCCACCTGCTGAGCCCCAGAGGCCCTAATTCCCTGTAGGATTATTCTCAATAAAGTACTGTCCAGGCTTCTTCCCCTGTCCGCACTCCCCAAAGGCCCAGGGCCAGTAGGGAGAAAGCCTGACACCTTGAACTTCAGCTTGTGAGCCCGTGGATGCTGCTTCTGAGCTAGTCCTAGCAGGATGGGTGTAGTGGAAGACTCAAACCACATATATATATGAGATTTATTATAAGGTATTGTCTTATACCATTACGGAGGCTGAAAAGTCTCACAATATTCTGTCTACAAGTTGGAGGCCAAGAAAGCTGGTAGTGTAACTTGAAAGCTTAAGAGCTGAAGAACTGATAGTGTAGATTCCAGTCTGGATCTGAAATCCTGAGAATCAGTAGCAATGAAGGAAGGAGAAAATGGATGTCCCAGCTCCAGTGGTGAGGCAGAGAGCTAATTCAGTTTTCTTCCGCTGTTTTCTTCTACTCAGGACCTAATTGGATTAGATAATGCCCACCCACCGACATAGGGAAGGGCCATCTGCTTAATCCACGAATTCGAATGTTACTCTCTTCTGGAAACACCCTTACAGACACACCCAGAAAAAATATTTCACAAGATGAGTGGGCATTCATTCTATGGCCCAGCCAAGTTGACACATGAAATTAACCATCACAAACAACAAGCCAGGAATCTGAAATGGGGTCAACCCTGATTTCATTCCTGACCAGCTATGTGATTTTGGACCAGTCCCTGCTCCATATCCAAGCTTTAGCATACTTATTTGTTTAATGGGGAAGTCAATGAGGTGAAATCTGAGGGCCTTCCCGTTCTGCCTCTGCGTTGCTGGGATGCTAAGAGTTAGGTGCTTCCTTATCCTCTTTGCCAAACCTGTCACTTCCATGTCTCCATTCCAAGAAGGCTCAGATGCACCGGCCTCCAGGCCTTCTGCAGAAGGTGTATCTTGGTTGGGTGCCCCAAAAGCCGTCAATAGCTCTACAAAGACCTGAGGGAAAGCATTTAATCCCAGCAAAAAGGCATTTGATCTTTCCTTTACAGAGTCCTTCCAATTGCTCCCAAGGGCCTATTAAAGTTACTGAAATCATCCTATTACTTTGGGGTGTTTTGCCAACACCAAAATGGACAAAATTGTTGCTCTTTTATCCTGCAGGTTGCTTAACTGAAGTCACTTCCTAGCAGAGCCAGGATCATGACTGGGGCCAGGCTGAGGGCCTCCCAGGGTTTGACATCTGCCAAGGCTTTTGGAATCAGGCGTGGCCATACACGTGGCAGTGCACCCATTCTGCCCCACTGAATTAAAAGCAACCAAATCTTCACCTGAGCTCGGCATGGGCAGTACAATGCAGCAGGCCAGATGAGAAAGAATCTGATGATTTCACATGGGCCTTTTCTTTCTTGGAAAGGCCCAACGTGATCACCTGCCTGCCGTTCACCTGGATGCCCCACAGACACCTTGCACTTCAACATGGCCATACCTGACCCAATCAGCTCTCCACCATTCTGTTGCTCCTCCAGGACTCCCCATTTCAGGGGTGGTGCCTTGACTTTTTTTGGAAGATTCTTGGGATGGATCCTGGAAACCACTTTCCTCCTTCCCCTCCCTCTTTTGTAATTAGGGGACAAATCTTGTCCATTCTATCTCCTTAATAAATTTTAAATCTGCCCTCTCTTCTCCAAATCCACTTCTAGCACCTTAGATTCTCCTTGATTCTTGCTGAAGTCTTGCTATCATCTTCAAATAGAACTTCCTGTTTTCTGTCCACACAATCTATTCTCTAGACTGACTTTCCCAAAACACAGAACTTTGTGAATATCATGTCTCTGCCCACCTTCATTTAGCTCAAAAACCTTCCTCGGCTCTGGTGCATATACTGAATAACATAGTTGACAGCGTGGCTACAGGGTCCTTGATGTATTGTCCTACCTTGGCTGTTGCATATCCTCCCTTTCCACATCTTCATCCTTGAACATGTCAGAATTCTTTCTGCTCCCTGAGCAGACTCTGTTCTTTATCATTTCTTTGTTTCACTTACGCAGTTCTTGCTACCTGCAATGCCTTGAGTTGAATCTCTACCTGTCTAAAGAATTGCTTCTCAATAGTCTCAGCTCAAATGGCATCTCCTCCAGGATGCCTTGTTGAATTGCAGTTCCTTTGGTTATTTGGTTGCCATAGTAATTTGTAGCTCAGAGAGCCATTACTGATTTCCTTACAGAATGACTAGCTGGCCACGGGTCTGCCTGCACCTGCAAGCTGTGAGTATCAATAGGGCAAAGACCAGGTGTGACCCATGACAGTGTACCCAGCATAGCAATGCAGACTCTGAAAATATCTATGGCATTGGAGCTAACTGAAATGCTCCAAGAAGAACCAAGACCATGTCTTTTTACCCTAGGCTGATTAAACCCGGGACCAGCTCTTGGGATGTGAGGCTAACAAGTAGACAGGTGGAGGCCTGGGGGCCACATAGATGTGCAGTATGATTTGCCACATCCCTGCCCTGTCAGTCTATTTACACAGGTAGTAGGACCATGCCTACATATGAAGCTGTAGTGTGAGCAGAGAATTACTCATCCATTTAAGACACAGCCAGGATTCTTCCAGACCAGAGAGCTGTGCTTGGCAGGGGTACAAATAGCTTCAATTTCCAGATCTTTAATGACTCGGCCTGACTAATAATTTAGACCTGCCTCATAGCTGCCTGCAGCGAGGGCCTGAAAGCCCCAGGCTTTATGTCTGGGATGAGACTTGTCCTCAGCATTGAATCTAAATCCTCAAAGCTCCAGACAGGGGCCTAATGAATAGGCTCAGTTGCGGGACTCTGGGAGGGAGAGAACAATGCTGAGATGAAGGCCCAACTAAATTAGGCAGAGAAGCCCTGGGTGGGCATTTGGGCAGCTTGTTGCCTCTCAGAGACCCTGTGGTGGTAGCATAAAGGTGGCACATGTCAGATCACTGCATTAAGGGAGCCACAGCAACCACAGCTGGATCTCAACTTCCTGCTGCGGGTTTCAGGGCCCCTTGTTCTCTAAAGAGCTACAGTATATTTCACTTTCCACATCTAGGTGAATTACGAAAGCAAAGTAAACCATAAAAACAAACAAACAAACAAACAAACATGTTTCCAGCCACAGAGACCTGGGCTCTGCTTTCTTCTTGGGAAAAACCAAAAGACTAAGAGATTTGGGTCTTGTCTTTGGGTCCTGTCCCCAGCAACTGTGGAGAGATGGCTGCTGGGTGAGCCACAGAAAGGATAATGAGGTCACTGAATGCATGTTCATTCCTGTAAAGGCAGAATTAAATTCATCGTATTGGATGGCCTGTAGCATCCTCAAATTCAATACATTCAAATTCAAATTCAAATTCATCTTCTCCTTTCAAATCTTGTGCTCCCCACTCTCTTCTATATCAGAAAATGACAACAACATGCACCAGTTATTAAAGCCATTAACTTCAGACTCCTTTTTGACTCCTCGAACATCATCCTACCTCTCACCTATTCCATCATTATTTACTTCTGGTTCTACCTTCGAAATCTCTCTCCAACACATCAGCTTGTCCCTCACTCTACTGTCACCACCCTAATCTAAGCTAATATCAACTCTGATCTAAACTATAGCAATAGTTCCCTAGTTGGCCTTAGTACCTCTACTCTTATTCCCTCAAACCTATTCTCCTTTCAGCAGCCAGTGTGCATTTTTTAAAGTGCAGATATATCACTCTCCTACCTAACATACTCCAAAGGTTGTCCAGGGCCCTGAAGTCCTAAATGCTGACCATGACCCAGAAAACAGACCTATCAAGGCTGCCTAAAAACATAGCTTGAGACAAAGTTTACATCCTGAGGTTTTATTTAGAGGTATAGTCCCTGGATAGCAAGAATGAAGGAAAAAGAGAAGTAAGGTAAGAAAAGAGGGAAAGCAGACATCAGGTGGCAGATTACAAAGCTGGGCCACAGTTTCAAAAGAAACTCAACCAGTTGCTCAGTCACATGAGAGATCTGGGGACAGGTGGAATGGAACCACCTTGCCTCATAATAGTCCATCCTATCTCCTGCTGCTTATTGTTGGAAATTCAGCTCAGAAGCTGTTAACTATTCTCTACTTCAGATTGTGTTATCTACCCCTCAGGCATCCATTATGGAAGTGAGATCCCATGTTCCACAAGGCACTTCATCTGAGTCCGGGAGTGATAGGAGGAACTGGAGCTCCTATTGAGTCCAGTTGGATCTGTCCTGGGTAGCATGGCACTTGCCACTTCCACCACAGTGTACTCAATAGAGGATGTGATGGAGCCTAACCTTCACCCTTGGGGGAGAGTGACTGAAATAACTGATAGCGCCAGGTGATAAGACAATAGTTGTGGCAGATGGGGCTCTTCATTGAGAAAATGACCTCACGTCTGGAAGGCAGGTGAGGCCAAGTAAAACCGGGGTGGCACATAACTTGAATTCAAAACAGACAGCCTGATTGGATCAGCTTCATTTGGTGACATGCTCCTTGCTTTCTGCATTTCACCTTCCCTGAACTTCTGTAATCCTCTAGAACTGCACTACTCAAATAGCTATGTGTCTACTTAAACGTGAATTTTATTTTAAATAAGTTAAAATTAATAAAATTGGGACTTCCACTTCTGGCCAAGATGAATTAACAGACATGGAATTTATTCTCCTGCCTAAGAAAACAAAAATATATGAAATAACAGTTTTCAAGATACTGGGCATCAGTCAACAAAGGACAGTGATCTAGGAGAAATGAGAAATGGATAGTGAACAACATGATTGTCTCAGCTTATTGTCTTGAAAAAGTTTTCAAGGTGCCATGCAAGGAGGGGAAATCCAGGCAAGTTGAGGAGATAGAGCCGAGAGTCTGGGAAGACAAAGACAGCTAGAGTTCATATGCAGAATATTGGAGAGGAGTAAGATGCACAGAGAAAGAATTCTAGATCTGCAGAAGGTTCCCCTCAAGTAGTAAGCTCAGTACTGATCAACACATACATGTGAGAAAACTACTTGAGGTTGGGGTAAGAATGATTTAAAAGGATAAGAGCGAAGGATATACCACTTGCACAGCCTGGAATCATATCTACTCCCACCAGCCAGACTAGAAAAATTTATAATTCATCTGGCATTGGGTAGAGTACACAGTAGAGCCTTGCTTCAGAGGTGGAGAATGATTCACGCTAGACTGAACAATGTCCCACTCCTGTCCAATAAATCTCAAAAGCAAGACCCCAAAATGTAAAATTGTTTCTAATAAACTGCATCCCAGAACAATGCTCAAAAATGTTTATAGAAATACAAAAATATCTAGTACCTGACAAGGTAAAATCAAAATGTCTGGTTCCAAACAAATTGTAGCAGGCATGCAATAAACCAGGAAAATCCAAACAACAGACAGAAATCAGTTTGCTGTAACTTACCCAGAAGATGTCAGAATTAGCAGCTAAGGACATTAAAGCAATGATTATAATTGTGTTCCATATGGTAAAATGTTAAGTAGAGATGTGAAAGACATAAAAAGACATGAATCAAACTTATACAAATGAAAAATAAAATGTATGGGATAAAAAATGCACTGGATGAGATTACCTAACATTAGATATTGCAGAAAAAAATAAAAATGAACTTGAAGATATAGCAACAGAAACTATCCAAAATGGAAATCTGAGAGAAAAGAAAACATTTTTTAAATGGCAGAGGAACACTGAGCTGTAGAACAACTTCAAGTGATCTAATGCACATGGGAGAAGACAGAAAAACTATGTGACAAAATAACAACCATTTTTTTTTTCAAATTGATGAAAAACATAAACCCACCAAGCGAAGAAGCTCAGCAAACACCAATCACCAGAAACTTGACGAAAACTACACCAAGGCACATCATAAACAAATTTTGAAAACAATAATAATAAAAAAATCTAAAAAGGAGACAGAAAATGGAAACATGTTACATTTAGAGGTATAAAAATAAGGATGGCACAAGATCTGTTGGAAACAAAGCAATCCATGTGAAAAGATAGTGAAGTATTTTTAAAGTATTGAAAAAACCTGCCAATCTAAAATTCCATACCCAGAAAAATATCATTCAAAAATGAAGTTATGTGAAAATCACTATGATATGGTATACAATATCATATGATATGATGTATGGAAAACGGAAGGCTTTTTCAGACATACAAAAGGTGAAAGATATTACCACTCCCTAAAAGTTACAGAAAGGAAACAGAAAAAAGGAAAATGATAACAGAAATGGTGACTATGTGCGTAAATATACGTAATGCTTTTTCTTATTTTTAAAATTTTTTGAAAGATAATCACAGCTTAAGTAAAAATAATAACAATGTACTGAGAGATTTATTACATATGTAGAAGTAAAATGTGTGTCAACAATAGCACAAAGGCTGGGAAGGGATAAATGGAAGTTACTTATAAGGTTCTTATAGTAAATGTGAAGTGGTAGAGTATTAAGTGAAGGTAGACTGTGAGAAGTTAAATATGTTTACTATAAGCCCTAAAGAAAACACTAAAATAATAAAACAAAGTGTTACAGCTAATAAGACAGAAAAAAAAAAAAAGAAAGAAAGAAAAGAAATGGAATTGTAAAACTATACAATCAATTTGAAAGAGGGAAGAGAAAGAGGAAAGGGGGACCAAAGAACAGATAGGACAAATGGAAAACAGATAGCAAGATGATAGATTTAAAAGAGATTAGTGGGTACAAAACTATGCTACTTACCTTAAGTGAATCATTGGACAGTACGTGCATGTATTGAAACAACACACTGTACCCCACAAATATGTACAAGTAAATGTTAAAATAAAATTTAACAATATTAATAATCCCACTAAATGCAATGATTTAAATAAGACAATGATGCAATGATTTAAAAAGCGGGGAGTATTAGACTGGATAAAGAAGCAAGATCCAACTTTATGTTGCCTACAAGAAACACATTTTAAATACAGAAACATAAATAGTTTAAGGATGTGGAAAGATATGCCACAATAACACTTTTAAAAAGAAGTCTGGAATGGCTATATGAGTATTAACATCAGACAAAGTAAATTTTAGAGGAAAGTATATTACCAGGGATAAATAAGGTCACTTAATAATGATCAAGAGGTCAATTCATCAAGATAATACAACAATTCATAACATTTATGTACTTTATAACAGAGCCGCAAAATACATGAAGAAAAAAACTGGTAGAACTGTAGAGAAAAAAAGACACATGCATAATTATAGTCAGAAATTCTGATACTCTTCTATCAATAAACAGAAAATCAGTAATGATATAAAAGAACTGAGCAACACTATTAGTCAGTGTGGCCCAATTGACATTTATAGAACACTTCATCCACAACAGCAGAACACATGTTCTTTCTTAAAGTGCACATGGAACAATTACCAAAATAGATGATATTGTGAGCCATAAAAAGTGTTAATACACCAGGTAGAGCACTATGAACTGTAGGTACTTTGGTGATAAAGAATTAAAGACAGGCCTTGGAGCATGACCTGTGGACATGTTTGATTCCTGGGACTAACACTTACCAAATGGTAAGTCCAATTACTACTCTGAGACTGTTTCCTCACCTGTAAAGTCTGGATAATAATATGAAAAAAAAACTAAGCTAAATATAAAAAGTGTTAATTCATTTAAAAATATTAAAGTCATACAAATTATGTTCTCTGATCACAATGAAATTAAATTGGAAATCAAAACTATGGTTTCTGGAAAATTCCCAAGTATTTGGAAAGTAAATAACATAATCCATAATTCATAATCCATAAACAAATAATCCATAATTTTAAAAAATCCAAAGGGGGCCAGCCCGTAGCTCACTTGGGAGAGTGTGGTGCTGACAACACCAAGTCAAGGGTTAAGATCTCCTTACTGGTCATCTTAAAAAAAAAATCCAAAAGGAAATTAGGTAGTATTTTGCACTAAATGAAGCTGAAAACAAGGCATATCAAAATTGTGAGATGTCACTAAAACAGTAAACTTAGGGCACAATTTATAACACTAAATGCCTATATTAGAAAAGAAGAAAAATGTCAAATTACTGACCTAAGCTTTGAACTGCAAAAACTATAAAAAGTAGAACAAATGAAATCTAAAGTAGGCAGAAGAAGTGAAATAATAAATAGCAGAGCATAAGTCAATTAAATACATATCAGTAACCTAACTTTCCAACTTACGCCACTGAAAAAAAAAGGACAAATTAAATCTAAAACAAGCAAAAGGAAAAAATAATGATTACAGTGGAAATTAATAAAATAGAGAATAGAAAATCAATAGAGACAAATCAATGTAACAAAAGCTGTTTTTTAAAAAGATATCAACAAAATTGTCAAGCCTTTATCTAGATTATTCATGAATGAAAACATAGAGAAGAATCAAATTACTAGAAATGTTAATAAAAGTCAGGACATTACTACTGCTCTTACAGAAATAAAAAGGATAATAAAGGAGTACTAGGAACGATGGTATGCCAATAAATTAGATAACTTACATGAACAAATTCCTATAAAGAAACATACAAGAAGAAAAAGAAATTCTGAAAAGACCTATAACAAGCAAAGAGATTAAATTAGTAATCAAAAACTACCCACAAAGAAAAGCCCAAGCTTAGAAGGCTTCACTGGTAAATTCCATTCCAAAAAATAGAAGAGGAGGAAATACTTCCCAACTCATATTTATGAGACTAGTATTACTTTGATACAAAAACAAGACAAGAACATCATAAGAAAATTACAGACCAATATCTTTTATAAATATGGACACATAAAAAACTCAACAAAATACTAGAAATCCAAATCCAGTAACATATAAAAAGAATTATAAAGCATGACCAAATGGGATTTAGCCCAGAAATATAAGGTTGGTTTAACATTTGGAAATGAATTAATGTAATATGTCATATCAGGAGAATAAAAAATTAAAATCACATGATCATCTCAATAGATGCAGAAAAAAGCATTTGACAAAATTCAGCCCCCTTTATTGGTTAAAAAAAAAAAGACAGACTAGAAATAGAAGGGAAGATCCTCAGCTTGATAAAGGGTTCTACAAAAAATCCACAGCTAACACCACACTTAATAGTAAAAGACTGGATACTTCTCTGCTAAGGTGAGGAACAAGACAAGGATGCCTGCTCTAGTGACTTTCATTCAATCTTGTACAGCAAGGTCTATCCAGGGCAATTTGGCAAGGAAAAGAAATAAAAGGATTGAAAAAGAAGAAGTAAAACTAACAGTTGTCATAGAATATATGTTGTGTATATAGAAAAATTTAAGGGATCCACTGGAAACTATTAGAACTAATAAAGAAGTTCACCAAAGTTATTGGATAAAATATCAATATACAAAAATCAGTTATATTTCTATACCTTTGCAATAAACAGCCTGAAAATAAAATTCAGAAAACAATTCCATTTGCAATGGCATCAAAGAATAAAATACCTAGAAATAAAAGTAACAAAATAAGTACAAAATTACACTCTAAAAATTACAAAACATTCTTAAAAAAAATTAAACACAAAAATCAGTAGCATTTTTATACCCCACAATGAACTAGCAGAAAAAGAAATCAAGAAAGTTAGCCCATATACAATAGTCAACAAAAAAGTAAAGTACCTAGGAATAAAGATAACCGAGGAGGTGAAATATCTCTGCAATGAGAACTACAAATCACTGTTAAAAGGAATTAAAGAGGACACAAAAAGGTGAAAAGACATCCCATGCTCTTGGATTGGAAGAATTATCATTGTGAAAATGTCCATATTACCCCAAAGCACTCTACAGATTCAATGCAATCCCCATCAAAATACCAAAGATATTCTTCACAGAAATAGAAAAAAACAATCCTAACATCCACTTGGAAAAACAAAAGACCCTGAATAGCCAAGGCATTCCTGAGCAAAATATTAAAGTCAGAGACATTACACTATGTGATTTCAAATTATACCATAAAGCTATAGTAACCAAAACAGCATGGTACTGGCGTAAAAACAGACACTCAGACCAATGGAACAGAATAGAAAACCCAGAAATCAACCCACATACTTACAGCCAACTGATCTTCAACAAAGCCACCAAGAACATACATTGGGGTAAGACTGCCTCTTTGAAAAATGGTGTGGGGAAAACTGGATATCTATATGTAGAAGAATGAAATGGGACACATACCTCTCCCCAAATACCAAAATCAACTCAAAATGGATTAAAGACTTAAATGTATGTCCTGAAACTATAAAATTCATAAAAGAAAATATAGGGGAAACACTTCAGGAAGTAGGACTGGGAAAAGACTTTAAAAGCTTCTGCACAGCAAAAGAAATAATTAACAATGCAAAAAGACAACTTACAGAATGGGAGAAGATATTTGCAAACTATGCACCCAACAAGGGATTAATACCCTGAATTGTTGCTTTGCCTCACATGGATTTATCAACTTTTCTGCCTGGGTGATGGAGCCACAAAAAGGATTACTCAAAGCCCATTTCTTCCCAGCAGTGAGATGCCCCAAAGGGGTTAATTTCCTGGAACCCTCAAGAGAGAGGCATTCCTTCTTTTTGGAAATTAACCATGAATTGAGGATCTTGCCCCACATTTATTCTCCAGACCAGGAAGCTACCGAAAAAGAACATAGGTGGGGTTTAGCAATAGAGACTGTAATATCAGTGAAACAAGCAAAGTGACATTCCATAATGCAATTTGCAAAAGGTTGAGTTGATCTACCAACAAAAGCTTGATCTTAGCCGCACTGTTTTTCCTTACAGCAATTTCCCCAGCATTTTTGCATATCAATAAAGTAACTAGTCTGTCCTTGAGCCAGCAACCTAGCTGTGCTACAATTCTTTATCTTACAACAGAGACTTTAGCCTGGGGAAAATTTCCTGTCTTTTGCAAGGTTAACATTTCTATATGTACTTTTAAGAAGTTAGGCTAAACCTGAAACTGCAGGGCTTTGGAGGCCCTGTGAAATACATTTGCTTTATAAATATTGGTATATTCCACACTAAGTACACAAGGAACTCAAACAACGTAACAGTAAAAAGAAAAGTAATCTGATTTAAAAATGGATGAAGGAAATGAATAGATATATCTCAAAAGAAGACATACAAATGGCTAATAGGTACATGAAAAAATGCTCAACATCACTAATCATCAGGGAAATGCAAATCAAAACCATTTTGAGATATCATCTCACCTCAGTTAGACTGGTTATTATCAAAAAGAGAATAACAAATGCTGGTGAGGATGTGAAGAACGGAGAATCATCTTACACTGTTGGTGGGACTGTAAATTGGTGCAACGCTTATGGAAAATGGTATGGAGGTTTCTCAAACAACTACAGAATGAACTGCCATATGATCCAGCAGTTCTACTCCTGGATATATAACCAAAGGAATGGAAATCATCATGTCAAGGGGATACCTGCACTCCCATGTTTATCACAGCTCTATTTACGATAGCCAAGAGTTGGAACTAACCTAAATGTCCATCATCAGACAACTGAATAAGAAAAATGTGGTATATATACACAATGGAATACTACTCTGCCATAAAAAGTAATGAAATACTGCCATTTGCAGCTACATGGAGGAATGTAGAGAAAATTATGTAAAGTGAAATAAGCCAGGAACAGAAAGAGAAATACCACATACCCTCACTTATAAGGAGATTTAAAAAAACAAACAAAAAAACCAAATAAATAAAAAAGAAGGAAAGATGCAATAATTCTAATAATACATTGAACTTTCCAAAGGAAAGAATGGAATTGAGGTTACCAGAGGCGAGAAAGCAGGAGCAGGATAGGGGTAAGGGAAGAATTGCAAAAGGGCCATGAAAATTGATTACATTATATAATATTGAATATACCAATTATCCTGACTTGAACATCACGTATTGCACACAGATATCAATATTCAATGCTGTACTCCACAGATATGTAAATTCAACTATGTTCCAATAATAAATAAATATATAATTTTTTTAAAGTCTCAGAAAATAAAAAGAAATTAAACAAAATCTAAATAAATACATAACTATCCCATATCAATTGATTACACCACTTAATATTGTTATGATGGCAATATTTCCCTAAATGATATAAAGATTCAATGTCATCTTTATCAGAATGTGCACTCATTTCTTTGTAGAAATTGACAGGCTGATTCTAAAATTCATATGGAATTGCAAGGGGCCCTGAACAGCCAAAATAATATTTTAAAAAATTGGAAAACTCACACTTCCCAATTTCAAAACTTACTGTAAGGCAACAGCAATCAATACATTTACTGCTGATTCAAGGGTAGACATACTGATTAATAGAATTGAGAGTCCAGGAATAGAACCATGTGTCTGTGGTAAACTCATTTTTGACAAAGGTGCCAAGATCATTCAATGGGGAAAGTCTTTTATGAATAATGTTGAGATAACTGGATAGCCATGTGCAGAAGATTAATGATAGACACTTACTTCACACTATATTCAATAATTTACTCAAAATAAATTAAATAGCTAAATATAAGAGCCAAAACTATAAAACTCATAGAAAAAAACGTAGGAGTAAATCTTCACGACCTTATATTTGGCAAAAGATTTTTAGATATGAACCCAGAAGCATGAGAAACAAATAAAAAATAAATCATTTGAACTTCATCAAAATTAAAAAATTTTATGCTTCAAAGGACACCATAAAAAAAGTAAAAGGACAACTCACAGAATGAGAGTATATATTTACAAATTATGTATCTGATAATATAAAGATCTCTTGTAACTCAATAATAAAAAGACAAATAATCCAATTAAAATTGAACAAAGGATCTGAATAGGCATTTCTGCAAGGAAGACATACAAATGTCATTAGTCAGCAGGAAAATGTAAATGAAAACCACACTGAGTTACCATTTCTGATGGATTTTGGACATGGCTGGTGCCATTGTGCACATAATAAGCACCAGCACGAAACAGCTGCCGGCCTTGTCTTCCACTCCAGCACCAAACCCCTCCCCGCTTTGCTTTACAGAAGCCTCCTGACTTAAACAGAAACCTCTTTTGCTTCTGCAAGGATGCAGTTCTCCACCCTGATCCACATTAGCATAATGACCCTCCTTGATGGTATCAGCTAGCCCTTTGCACACTATATAAGCTCTAACACCCCCACACCTGGGGCTGTCCACCATTTTCAGGGCAGCCCAGGGCTGTCCTCCATTTTGAGTACAGCCCAGCAGATTTCTTTCTTTAATAAAGCTTGAATGGTATCTGGCATCTCGGCTCACTTTCTTTCAATTTCATACTCACTACAATAGCTAGAATCAAAAAAGTCAGATAATAACAAGTGTTAGTGAGGATTAGGAAAAATTGGAACCCTTATATACTGCTGGTGGGAATGTAAAATGAGACATCCACTTTGGAAAACAGTCTAGCAGTTTCTCAAATGATTAAACATAGAATTACCTTATGACTCAGCAATTTCACTCCTAGGTATATACCAAAGAAAAATGAAAACAGATTCTCACACAAGAACTTCTACATAAATATAGATAGCAGCATTGACAACTTAGATGAAATGGACCAATTCTTTGAAAGACAAAAAATACCAAAATTTATTCAAGAAGATATGGATAACTCAAATATCACCATATATTCTAAATAAATTGAATTTGTAGTTGATTATCTTCCTATAATTTCAGGTCCACATCGATTCACCAGTAAATTCCACCAAACATTTAGGGAAGAAATAATATCAATTCTACACATTCTTTAAGAAAATTATAGAAGAGGAAATACTTCCCATCTCAATTTATGAGACCATTACCTTAACACTAAAGCAAACAAAGACATAACATGAAAACGGCAACAACAACAACAACAAAACTACAGACCAATATCCTTAAGTATATAGGTTTTTTAAAAAAAACATTTTAAATGAAATTTAGCAAAATTGAGTGTAGCAACATGTAAAAAGGATATTACCTCATGTCCAAGTGAAGTTTAACCCAGGAATGCAAGTTTGTTTTAGTGTTTGAAAATCGATCAATATAATTCATTAGTTCAACTAACCTCAAAAAGACCCATATGATGGTCTCACCAGAAGCCTAAGAAGCATTTGACAGCATCCAATTCATTACTGATTAAATCTCTACATAAAGTAGGAATAGAGGGAACTTTCACGACCTGATTAAGGGAACTTACAAGAAATCACAGCACATTATGATGAAAGAATATATGATCTGGCTTTAAGATCTGAAACAAGATAAGGAGTCCACTTTCATCACTTCTACCTAACGTTGTACTAGAGATTCTAATCAGTGCAATAAAACAGAAAAGAAAAAGAAAAGGAAGTGTGGGAGGGAAAGAAAAAGAAATAAAAGCACATAGACTAAAAGAAAAATAAAACTCTTTTCAGAGAAAATGATCGTCTACATAGAAAATCTGGCTGATTTAAAAAAAAATCTAAAATAAGTGACTTGGATAAATGTTGTAGTAAAAAAAATGGTCCCCCAAAGATGTTCAGGTTCTAATCCCCAGAACCTGTGAATATGTTACCTTACATGACTAAAGAGGCTTTGCAGATGTGATTAAGAACTGAGATAGAAATATTGAGATGGAAATACTGTTCTGGATTATCTATATGGTCCAACGTAATCATAAGAGGGAAGCAGGAAGGGCAGAGTTAGAGAGAGCAAAAGATTGGAAGATGCTATTTTGCTGGCTTTAAGATGGAAAATGGGGCCATGAGTCAAGAAATGCAGGCAGCCTCTAGAAGCTAGAAAAGGAAACAGATTCTCCCCCAGAGCCTCCAGAAGGAGTACAACCCTGATGACACCTTGATTTTAGGCCACTGAGACTAAGTTTGAACTTCTGACCTCCAAAACTTTAAGATAATAAATTTATGATGTTTTAAGCTACCAAATTTGTGGTAATTGTTATAGTTATCATAGGAAATTAATATAGCAAGTTTGCAGAATATAAGATCAAGAAACAAAAATCAATTGTAGATCTATATACTGGAATTAAGAAATGAAAATGGAAATTTAAAAATGCCATTTAAAACACCTTCAGAAAATACAAAATACTTAGCTACAAATTTGACCAAAAAAACCACCTAAAACATTTATACACTGAAAATTACAAAACTGCTGGGAAAATGAAAGGCAAAAATAGACACACTGTGTTCCTATGTCAGAAGATCCAATATTGTTAAAATGTTAATTTTCCCCAAATGGTTCTATAGATTCAGTGTAATTCCAATCAAAAATCACAAAAGAAATATTTTGTAGAAATGGGCAATTTGATTCCATAATTAATATGGAAATGCATACACCTAAATGAGCCAAAACAACTTTGGAAAAGAGAAACAGGGTCTCACATGGTCCCCGTGGGAAGAGAGCATGTTTACAATTGTTGGGGTCACCCAAGTGGGACCTACAGCAGTGGGTGGGCACAGGTTGGCAATACCTACAACACTGCCTCCCAGACAGTTGGCGTGCCTTAGAGTCCTCGATTCAGTTTAAATTAGCACTCCTTGTTCCATCTCAACCTCATGGCCATGCTTACCTGCCTATAGCATGGCCCATGTTAGTTACTCTTTGAAGAATGGCAGGAGAAGAGGACAGGTTTATGCAGGCTGTTGTGGTTTGAACAAATTGCTTGTCACGAAATGATGTAGTATAGATTGATGAATCTGCCATGGTTCCACAACTATTTAAAATCAAAATTCTCCAAGAACCAGCTTTCACGAAAAACAACATATGCCTTACTTCTCCTAGGGAAATGGCAGAAAAGTCCCCTTGGGAAGTGTCCCCCATTTCCCTAGCATACTACCCAAAAGAACAAACAGAGGGAATGGGATATATATGTGGGAGGAGATATATGTTCGCTTACTCTGCCCTTTCAAACAGATATATTGCCAATCTAGTTTTTGCCTGTGTACCCATTTCTGCATTGCTTGATATGTGCTGGATGGATTGCCGCCCAATTTAAGGGAAGATTGAAAGCAATATAGGCCCTATACAATGCATGAAATTGCCTTCGGGTGGCGATTAGGACAAAACATCAAGTGATTCTTAAGAGGCTTTGGACAGAGACAATATTGTGTCCCCAAATATAATCACCCCAATAGAAAGTCCTTAAGATGAAACCTTGCTATTACGAATTACGGTTTTCTGACCAGCCATGGTGTGCCCCTACCCCCAGGGATGGGTAAATAAGTCTGAGTGACACCAGAATGGCCACATGATCTATATCTAACAACCTCTGGTTGTGCTGGTTATTTGCTATGTGCCAGTGCTGGAGAGCCCTCTGCTCCTTACCTCTGTTCTGCTGAGACAGCATCATCGTCTCTACTAGAAAAATAAGTTCTCTGCAGAAACGACTCTCAAACACGAACTGGGTTGAGCTCAACAGAGAGCAGGGTCAAAAGGGCCAGGGTCCAGTTTAGCCTGTCCTCAAGTCCCACTTGGATCTTTGCATCTGGTTTGTGTGAATGAGTGCTTGCTCAGGGGCCATCCACCCCAATGATCTGGAACCCTCAGCATGGCAGAAAGAAATATCTGGCTGGACCACCCATCTCCCAGAGTCCAGCCTAACACCTGGCACACAGCAGATGTTCACTGTTTAATGAGTGAACACAGTGCAGTTTCCTCATCTATTCAGTGAAGATAATGATTTCTAGGATGCCTACCTCACAGTGCTGTTATGTCCTCAAGTCTGTGTGGTATGCTACCAAATATAAGGTGTCCTTATATTTATAATTTTTGCACCTACTGTATCCAATAAGTTTCACATACAAAGCCTATGCCAGGACTGAGCACAGCATAGTCATTTAATAAATTCCTGTTGCTGCACATCCACTATAATGGCTGCTAAAAACCTATTAAATACTGACAATAGCAAGTGTTGGTGAGAACGAGGAGCAACTGGAACCCTCATACATTGCTCGTGGGAATGTAAAGTAGTACAACCACTTTGGAAAACAGTTTAACTGTTTTTTATAAAGCTAAATATAGTGTTACCGTATGACCCAGAAATTCTGCTCCTAGGTATGTACCCAAATGGAGTAAAAACTTATGTCCACTCAAAGACTGTACCTAAGTGTTTAAACAGCATTGTCATATTAGCCCCAAATTAGAAAAGAAAATGTGAATGGATACACAAAATGTGGTACAATGGAATAAAAAGAAATGAACCACTAATATCTCCTACAACATGGATGGACCTTAAAAATATTATGCTGCATGGAAGAAGCCAGACAAAAAATACAGACTGCATTATTCTATCCATATGGAACTCTAGAAGGGAAAAATCTAGTTTATAGTAGTAGAAATCAGATTATTGACTATATCTAGGGATGGCATATTGAATGGGAAGGGGCCATGAGGCAAGAAATATGCTCCGTATCTTGAGCTGAGCTGTGATTATCCAAGTTAACATAAATGTAAACATTTATTTATGTATGTAAATATTCATTTAATGTTTGTGTACCTTACTGCATATAAGCTATACCTCAATATTTAAAAAATAATAATAATACATGGCTGGCCACTTAGTTCAATTGGTTAGAGTGTGGTGTTATAACACCAAGGTCAAGGGTTCAGACTCTGTACTGATGCAAAAGAAAAAAAAAAAAAAAGAAAAGGAAATGCCTGTTTTCAGACAAATCTAAGAAATATACAGGGCAACAAACACAGTTTTATTGTTTACTATGTGTCTGGAAGTATTTTAAGTGTTTTACATAGATTAACTCAACTTAATTCTCTCAATAACCTTATGACAAAAGTATTATTATTCCTGTACTACAAATGCAAAAACTGAGGTTTGAGGAAGTTAAGTAACCTGTCCAGTATCATAGAGCTAATAAGGGGTCTAGTGGAGATTTGAACCTGTGTGACTCCAAAGCCCTGAACCAAGAAACAAATTTGATTCTCCAGCAGCTCTCTCTGGGTTTTGCGGATGTCTTAGTTTAGTAGGTCAAGCACTCCAGAAGAGGGTGACCAGAAGGCAGAGGGCCCCAGAAGGCTTTGGGCAGTTGGAGTGAGGAGAAGACTCAGTGACTGGCTCCCTGTTCCCACAGGGCAATATTGAGGCATAGGGCATTTCTTGTTTTGACAGGTTCTAGGGGGCAGAGCTGAGGCCTGGGAGGCAGACTGCAGCTCAGCCAAAGCAAGAGCTAATAGGCAGAGGGTCTCCCACTGGAACAGGATGTCTTAGGGTGGTGAGCAAGCTTTCACTGCAGGTTAATCATCTGATAGAGAGTTTGGGAAGTCTCACATACAGTGATTAAGACAAAAGGCAGTGTTTAATTCCAGGCTTTGTCCCTTCTAGCTGGCTAAACTTTGGGAAGTGACATAGCTTTGCAGAGGCCAGTATTCCGTCTCTAAAGTGGACAAACTGATAGTGCCTACCTGCTGTGAGTATTAAAGGAGGTAAGGTAATACATGTAGAGTGCTTAGCTCTGTGCCTGGTACACAAAAAGCACTAAATAAAAGTAACCTGCTGCTATTGTTGTCATCATGTTGTAGATGAGATTATAATAGCATCTAAATCAAAAACTTAGTAACTGCAACAAAGGACCCTGGAAGGCTTTCTGGAATATAAGCGGCTTTAACTCGAGGGCACTCTTCAGCAGGCTAATCACACACTCACATTTTCATTTGTACAAGCTCACCCTGGTTGCTGTGTGGAAAGTAGACTGAGTGGGGAGGAGTAGATGCAGGAAGACTGGTCTGGAGGCTTTTATAATTGCCCAGGCAAGTGTTAATCTAATTGACTTACTGGAGATAGAGAGGAAGGACAGATAGCCAAAACTGTGGCTGCATCTAGAAAGGATGTGGAGTTCCCCGTGTTGACATACACAAAGGCCTAGAACATCCCAATAGGCACTATGGAATCAGATTGGGGTTCCAGGCTTCTTCCCTGCATCAGTATGCCAAGGAGTCAGCCAAAGACGATGGAGTAGGAACACTATCAGAAGTGACAGGCCTCTGTCTGCAGGGCCCTGCACTACCCACTGAGGCTTTAATCATAATCAGTTGATTCTAAGTGGCTGCCAAACCATCAGTTCTTTTCAGGGCCACAGCTTCCAATCCAAACCTGAGGACTCTGCAGAGCTAATCTCTCCAGCATAGCCAGCACACTCAGGGGCAAAGGCAGAGGAAGAGGACTGGCTCTAAGCAGCCTCAGGCTTTGGCAAAGTTGCGAGAAGCATAGAACAGAATCCTAAGCCCTTTCATGGACACAGGGTTTTGCAATTTACAAAGCAAGATCACATCTATTATCCTGGTGTTGTGCACAACTACTTCTCCCACTCTAACTCAGGAGCTAGCGTCCCTGGCTCTGCTCAGGTGGGCCTGAACACTTCCATCCTTTCTGTATAGAGCCCTCATTGCTGGGCTCTTTCTGGATGTTGAGCCCATGTTGGGCACTTGGGAGGCTCAGCGTGCACTCCAGGAATGCCCAACCAGGAGGATAGCTTTAATGCCAAAGATGCTTTTCTCCATCTTCACTGAGTGCCTGTGAAGATCTCCAGCACCCCTTCCTCCAGGACTGATTTTGCCCTGTCCCCAGGCACAACTTCTCTGCCACCAGGCCAGCTTGGGAGCTGATGCTCACAGGATGATGGCTTTTTTTTGTAAATACTTTATTTTTCCTATTTATTATATCTTCCAACAGTATTTAATAATACAGAAAAAATAAATGAACATTTTGAATCATAATAATGAAACAAACACCAGTCAACTGACCACCCAGATCAAGATCAAGAACATCCCCTGACAGCATGGCAACCAACTATGTGCTCCTACCGTAGCTCATCCCTGGCCTCCCTCCCCATAAGAGGTACTGTGCTACCAAATTTTGGGTTATCACACACTTTCTTTTATTTTTTAAGTTTTGAAATATATGTTATATGCATAGTATATCTATATTTAAATGTATGTTAAATAATCTATTGTTTACTTTTACTCGCCTACTTTCTAAAAATGGTGTTATACTCAATATACTATATTAATAGAATAAAAGACAAAACCCACATGATCTTTGTAGACAGAAAAAACATTTGACAAACCCTAAAATCCTTTTCTAATAAAAACACTCAACAAACTAGTAGTAGTAGGAGCCTTCCTCAACCTGATGAAGGGTTCTATGGAAAAAAACAACCAACACATCATATATAATCGTGCAAAACTGAACTTTCTCCCTAAGATCAGGAAAAAGACAAAGAAGTTTGTTCTTACCACTTATACTGAACATTTTGCTGGACGTTCTAGCCAGGACAATTAGGCAATAAAATGAAATAAAAGACATTCAGATTAGAAACAAAAGAGTTAAATTATCTGTATTTGCAGATAACGTATTATGTACATGGGAAATTCCAAGGAATCCACAAAAAATACTATTAAAGCTAAAACACGAATGCAGCAAAGTTGGAGAATACATCAAAAAACACATAAAAATAAGTTGCATTTCTGTACAATAGCAATGAACAACCCAAAAATGAAATTAAGAAAACAATTCAATTTACAATAGCTAGATACCTAGCCCTACATAACTACTAATCTGCTTTCTGTCTCTATGGATTTGCCTATTCTGGATATTTTATATAAATGGAATCATACAATATGTGGCCTTTTGTGTCTGTTTTTCATTTAGCATAATGTTTTCAAGGTTCACTCATGTGGCAGCACGAATCAGTACTCCATTCATTTCTGTGGTTGAATAATATCACGTTGTGTAGATAGACCACATTTTGTTTATCCATTCATCATTTAATGGACATTTTTTTCATTTTTTGGCTGTTATGAATAGCATATTTTTAACATAAAAGTTAATTAAACGTTTAATGCATACTTATTATTGTGCAACATAGTGATAAACCATAAATGGAAGGTCAGAAATATATAACTTTAACATAAATCAAGTTTACAATGTGTACCCACACTGAATGCTGCCACAAAATGCAGAACTCAGTACCTTGTACTCTTGGTTAGAGCAGCAACAGGCACGCATGGAAGCACTCATTCAACAAACACGTATAGAACATCTTCTGTGCACCAGGAACCGAATAAAAGCACTCAAATAAAACATATATATCCCTGCTCTCACTGAGATCACAATCTTATGAAGGAGAGAAACAGGTGAACAGGCACTTGGCAATAGAGTATGATGAGTGCTATGGCCAAGGTAAACCAATGGGCTGGGGAGCACAGAGGAAGGACAGGGTGTCAGAAACACTCACCTGGAGAATCTACGAGCTGTCAGATGTGAAAATTGAGGGGAGAGAGGCGGGGAGACTGTTCTATGCAGAAGGTCAGCATGTTCTAAGATGTAGAGTGAATGCAGAGAGGACAGCTAGGATTAATTATGGCAATATAGGCAAGCGGTGATGTAGGTTAGGACTGCAATGGTACGGGTAGAGATGGACAGAAGTGGATAGATTCAAGAGTTATCTATGAAGTAGAATTAAAAAGATACGATAAATTTTCCTCACTTGAATTCCTGATTTTTCTCCTACCTCACTGTCTGTTCCTTCTCAGTTTCTATTGCTAGATTCACCTTCTGTTCCCAAATTCTCATCTTTGGAGTGACCCCAGGACTCAGTACTTGGTCTCTCCTCCCCCCTCTTCCTCCCTTCCCCTCCCCTTCCCTTTCCTTCTCTTCCTTTCTTTTCAACTCTACCCCTTGGTGATCTTACCCAGTCTTACAGCTTTCAATATTATCTATATACTTATGGCTCCCAAATTCATATCTCCAGCCAAGACCTCTCCCCAAACTCCTTAATCATATATCCCACTGCCAACTTGGCGTCCCTACTTGATTATCAAATAGTACGTTTTTCTTTTTTCAAGTTGTAGCCAGAGTAGTTAGACAAGAAAAAGAGATAAAAGGCTTCCAAGTTGGAAAGGAAGAAATAAAACTATCTCTATTCACAGATGCTATGATCCTAAATATAGACATTTCAAAGAATCCATAAGAAAGCTACTGGGTATAATAAAAAAAATCAGCAAAGTTTCAGGGTACAAAATTAGTACATAGAAATCAGTTGTTTTCTATACACCAGCAATTAACCATTCAAAGATGAAATTAAAAAAACAATTTCATTTATAATAGCATCTAAAAGAATGAGATACTAGGAATAAATTTAACCAAAGAGGTGAAAGATGTGCACACTGAAAACTGCAAAACATTGTTGAAATAAATTAAAGAAGACCTAAATAAATGGAAAAATATCTTGTATTAGTTGATAGGAAGACAATACTGTTAAGATGTCAATACTACCCAAAGAAATCTACAGATTTAACATGATCTTTATCAAAATTCCAATAGCCTTTTTTGAAGAAATAGAAAAGCTGACCCTCAACTTCATATGATATTATTAAGTGGCCTTGAATAGCCAAAACAATATTTAAAAAGAAGAGCAAAGTTGGAGGACTCATATTTCCCTGATTTCAAAACTTAATACAAAACCGCTGTAATCAAAATAGTGTGGTATTAGCATAAGAATAGACATATAGACTAATGAAGTAGGATTGAGGTCTAGAAATAAACCCATATATTTATGGCCAATTGATTTTTAGCAAGAGTTACAAATCCATTCAATGGAGGGAAAGAATAGTCTCTTTAACAGATGGTGCAGGGACCCCTTATCTCACACCTTATCAAAGATTAACTGAAAATGGATCAATAAGCTAAATATAAGAGATAAGTCATACCATTTTTAGAATAAAGCATAAGGATAATTTTTCATGATTTCAGATTTGGCAATGGATTTTCAGATATGACATCAAAAGCACAAGCGATGACAACAAGTAGATAAATTGGACTTCATCAAAATTATAATAAGCTTTTATGCATTAATGTACTCTTTCATGAAAGTGAAAAGACAACCTACTGAGTGATAGCAAATATTTTCAAATCATACATCTGCTAAGGATTTAATATCTAGAACATATAAAGTACTCTTACAACTCAACAACAAAAAGACAAAAACCCACTTTAAAAATAGGCAAAGGAGTTGAATACATGTTTTTCCAAAGTAGACATACAAAGGGATAATAAGCACATATAAAGGTGCTTAACATCTTCAGTCATTAAGAAAATGCAAATCAAAACCTTAATGAGATACCACTTCACACATACTAGGATGACTGTAATAAAAAATAAAAGGGAGAAAAAGAAGTGTTGGTGATAATGCAGAAAAATTGGAACCCTAGTGCATTGCGGGTGGGAATGTAAAATGGTGCAGCTGCAGTGGAAACAGTCGGACAGCTCCTTAAAATACTAAACATAGAATCACCATATGACCCAGCAATTCCACTGCTAGGCATATGCCCAAAAGAACTGAATGAAGGGACTCAGATACATATACTCTAATGTTCATCGCAGCATTATTCGAAGTAGCCATAACACAGAAACAATCCAAGCCTCCATCAACAGATGAATGGATAAATAAAATGTGGTATATACTTACAACAGAATACTATTCAGCAGTAAATAGGAATGACATTCTGATACATGCTATAATGTGGATAAACCTTGAAAACATTACGCTTAGTGAAAGAAGTCAGACACAAAGGAGAATTGTCTGATTCCACATATATGAAATATCTAGAACAGGCAAATTCACAGAGACAGAAAATTGATTAGAGATTACCAGAGGCTGGAAGGAGGGGAGAACGGGGACAGACTCCTCAATGAATACAAGGTTTCCTTTTGGAGTGATAAAAATGTTCTGGAAGACAGCATTTGTGATTGAACAACATTGTAAATATAATCAATGCTACTGAATTGTAAACTTTAAAATGATTAAAATGGTGAATTTTATGTTATGTGCTTATCACAAAAAAATATATATAGAGAGAGAATCAAGTGTAGCAGATAATCTTTGGTGCCATTTATCTGTTTGCAACATGAGATTCTTCAACATTCAGAGCCCACTGGGCCCCTTGATATCACACTTTTTTGCTTCCTTTACTAGCGGTGTGGCCTTATGTGAATTTTCTTCACTTCCCTATCTCTGTTAACAAATCTGTAAGATGGAGAGAATAGTATTTATTCCACCTACCTTCCAAGGGGCACGTTTAGCTTTCAGGCAAAGACATATGTTGTCCAGCCTCTTGGGATGGGAACAGAATGTCAACCCAGAGAGCTCCTGGTATTGCTGCAGTCTTGGGAGAGCAGAGCTCAGCAAGACCAGAAAAAGAGTAAATGGGTCATGGGGTTCTCTCATTGGCTGATCTGTCCTTAAACTTCTTTGCCTCCCTCCTACACATCCAAAAACCTGGCATTTAAAAATACAAGGATACATCAGTCCAAACACATGGAGTGGGCACTTGAGCATTGTAAAGGGCAACATGTTCCAACATAAGTGGAACACAGCATCATCTCACAGTCAGCATCCTTAGTGAGCCACAGCTGTGCAGCCAGCCTAACTGTCTGAGAATCGGGCTACTGTGTTTCTTTTTCCCCCACTGAGCCATCAGGAAGTGGGCCATAGAGACAAAAGTGGCAGGGGATAGAATGCACTCAAGGTTGGCCTGGAAGAAGATCAGGTCCAGTGTGAGCTGCATATATTGACGAGGTCACTCTGACCACTATAACCAACACCTGGACACTAGCCCTATTCCAGGAGAAGGCCTGGAGTCTCTTTTCATGTAGAAAGTTGCTGCAAGGCAACTGAGATTTCTCTAAATGAGCTTACACCTTGACCCTGTCCCAGACTTCAACTTCCTGGGTCATCCATATCAAGACAAGGTAATTGAACCACATGCTTCAAGTGGCAAGCATGCTAAATGTCACCTACTCTAGGTTCCTAAAGGATCTAGGTTGTTGATTAAGATGATGCTGGTGACGATGAAGGGATGACAATACCACTTCTGCCAACAGCCCCTATTTGTAAGGGTTTACCTTGTTTCAGGCATCCTATGAATTACATCTTAAATTCTTACAATAATCCTATGCAGGAGGTACTATCAGCCCCATTTTATAGATGAAGATAGTTAGAATCATAGAAGTGATTTTCTCAAGGTCCACAGCTAGTTAATGGCATAATTGGGCCTTGGACCATCTGGTTTTAAAGTCTAGGCCCCTTCCACTGTACCCCACTGCCTCCTCCCCCTTCCCCTACCTGTCAGTTCTTCCAGCTTCCCAGGCCACTTCCCTTCTTTCAGCTTCTTACTGCTATGAGAACAGAAGAAGAGAAGCTGGGGATAATCTTCACCTCCTCACTGGGCCTCCTGCAGTCCAAAGCCCAAGCCCAAGCCCCAGGATGAGTTTCCAGACATGCCAATGGCCCTGAGGCCACCCCTTTAGAGCCTTGTAGCACACCTAATGTGCTCTCAATCCTAACAGAAGAGAATGAAACTGAAGAAGATATCCCCTCTCTCCCTGCAACAGTCTTGTCTTTCAATTATTAATAGGAAAAGACCATGTGTTGCTAGGCTAGGAGGAGTGAGGCTCTAGTGGCTGGGCAGTGCTCTGCCCAGCTCCGGTAAAGCTGTTAGTAAGATATTCTGGGGCACAGACTAAAGGTGCTGAGGAGCTCTGGTGGGCTAGAACATCCGCACTCCCAACTCACAGGAGCATGATGGGGCCTCTGAAATTCTGCAATCTCTGCTCCTCAGAGTGTTCAAGCCTCCTCCCTTCTCTCTGAGCTTGGAGTTGGAGAGGGTATGGAACGTGATCTACACTATATTTTAGGGTGACTCCCTAGAAGTGAGGTCAGAGGTGGGGAATGTTGGAGGCAGGGCGGTCAACTAGGAAGTCTAACAAGAGTCCAGAAAGAGGTACTGAACTGATGAATTACGGCAGTGTCTGGGCCCATAGGAATAGAAGGACAGAGTCCAGAGTCTGTCAGGATTTGTAGAAGCTGGCATCTGACAGCCAATTAGGCCCCTGATCTCACTATGTATTTCCCTACTGCTGTGCCTTTCTGGGGCCTCCTGCTGGTATGCCTTCCCCCATATCTGCTTTTCAAAGTCTCCACTGTCTTCCCAATTCTATTTCAATTACCACCCCATCCAGAGGCCGAGCCTACTAACCTTCCTCTTCTTGTGCCCAGTCACTGGGGACCATTTCTTACTACAACCTCCACAGCCTGCTCTGTGTGCTTCTCACCTGGGGTCACTTACCCCTCCTCTATTAGTATCCACAATGCACATGTTCCACTCTCCTGCAATGCTGGGAGAGCCTCGAGACTCATGGATTACTCCCCATAGCACTGGAATGCTCGGCACTGGGCCTGGCATGAAGCTAAAGCCCAATATGTACTCATTGACTTGGATGCTGTTGAATAGTGTTTGGGGCTGGCACATGTTCCCTGCTCTCCACAGGCCTACTGAGTTTTGGCTCAGAGGGAAAGGAAGCATTTGCTCTTCCTGACTTGGCTACCAGTTGCTGCCATTTCACTAACTGCAGTCCCCAGCAGGTAGGCATGTAGTCTACCTGCCCCATTCAGTCCTTCAGACTGCTTGCTTGGTCAGCGGGTGTTGGCCTCCACATGCCCACCACTACTCCCTTAATCCAGGCAGGAGTGCCTTATCACAAGGGTTTAGGCCGGAGTTCCAGTTAAAGGAAACTGCACTTTGGAAAAATGGTCCCCAAGGAGTGAGGGTTGGGCAAGTGAGAGGAATGGATAATGGTAGAAAGGGAGGAGGAGACACTGGGAAGAGAAACAAGAACAAAGAAAAGACAATTCTTTGAAGTCTGAGGGCTGTGGAAATCGTAGAACTATAAGGCAGAGTCTTCCGCCCCAAGACTTTTCAGCTCAACGTAGCTGAGAACTCTTACTCTGTGAATCCAGGGCTCAAGGTGTAGAATAGATACAAGCGGAACAGGGAATCCAGCTCTCTGCCTGCTTGAGCTCCCTCTCCCTCCTTTCCACCATGGCAGCCTCTAGGACTCCTGTTTGAGACCCCCTGACCTGGATCAAGTTGGGAAAACAGGTTCAGAGATGAGTAGGTGCGTCTTCCCAGTCATCTCTATTAGGCAGAGGCAACAAGGGGCAAAGCTTGGCCCAGGCACCTGGAGGCTCGGTTTTGAGTTCTAACTCTGTCTGGTGCACTTTGCGCAATGGGAAAATCCTCTCCACCTACTTTGGTTTCCTCACTAGGGAAATGGTTACAGACATACCTGGGCTGCATTCCACGGCTGCAGCACTCATAAGTGTTCAGCAGGTTCACAGATGTAAGGTGTCGAATCCTGGAGGTTCCATCAATGGTCTTGCTACTGTGGCCTCACACAGGACTGCTGTACAGGATGTTCATGTATCCTGTACCTCCCCAGAGAAGTAAAGCCCAATTCAAAGATCAATTCAAAGTGGATATTTAGGGTATCCCAAGGCATTTCTTGTTTATTGTGGCTGTTTTCTAATGTTACAATATTTAATTGACAACTAAGAATTGTATATATTTAAGGTGCACAATATGATGATTTGATATACATGTACATTGTATAGAACTTACCATAGTCAAATTAATTAACTCATTCATCACCACCCAGTTACCATGTGTGTGTGTGTGTGTGTGTGTGTGTGTGTGTGTGTGTGTGTGTACTGAGGACACCTAATCTGCACTCTTATCGATTTTCAAGTAGACAATACAGTATTATTAACTATAGTCACCATGCTGTATATTAGGTCCACAGAACTTATTCATTTTATAAATGAAAGTTTGTACACTTTGACCAACATCTCCCCATTTCTCCCTGCCTCCCAGCCCCTGGCAACCAGTGTTCTATTCTGCCTCTGTGAGCTCGACTTTGACATTTTTAGATTCCACAGAAAAGTCTTTCTGTGTCTGGCTTATTTCACTTAGCATAACGTCCTCCAGGTTCTTTTATGTTGTAGCAAACTGCAAGACTTCCTTCCTTTTTTATAGATGAATAATATTCTGTTGATATATAACACATTTTCTTTATGCATTTATCCATTGATGGACATTTAGGTTGATTCCATATCTTGGCTATTGTGAATGAACATAGGAGGGCAGATATCACTTCAAGATATTAATTTTGTTTCTGTCAGATATACACTTAGAAGAAAGAGGGATTGCTGGTTCATATGGTAGTTCTATTTTTAATTTTAAATTTGTTTTTATTATCTTTATTTATACATATTTATGGGGTACAGAGTTGACTATCAGTATCTGCGTACAGTATGTAATGATCAAATCAATATTATTAGCATGTTCATCATTACAAATCATAATTACTTTTTGTGTCCCTTACCCAATTACTCCCTATCCCCACCTCCCTACCCCTTTCCCACCTCTAGTAAGTATAGGTCTGTTCCCTCCTTCTGAAAGTTCAACGTTTTATTATGGTCTCTTTGTTTCTTAGCTCCCACTTATGAGTGAGGATGTGCGGTATTTCTCTTTCTGTGCCAGGCTGATTTCACTTAATTTTCTCCAAGCTCATCCATGTTGCTGTGAATGGAAGAACTTCATTCTTTGTTATGGCAGAGTAGTATTCCATTGTGTAGATATACCACATTTTCCTTATCCAATCATCCTTCAGTGGACATTTAGTTTGGTTCCACATCTTGGCTATTGTAAATAGAGCTGTGATGAACATGGGAATAAGACCCCCAAAGCATGAGCAACAACAACAAAAAATAAACAAATAGGATTATATCAAACTGAAAAGCTTCTGCACAGCAAAGGAAACAAACAACAGAGTGAAAAGACAACATACTGAATGGGAGAAAATAGTTGCAAACCATCCATCTGATAAGGGACTAACTTCCAGAAAATCAAGGAACTCAAACAACAGTAAAAAAACAAAACAAAACAAAAAACAAATAACCCTGTTAAAAAATGGGCAAAGGACATGAATAGGCGTTTCTCAAAGGAAGATATACAAATGGCCAACAGACACACACAAAAAATGCTCAACATCACTCAGCATCAGGGAAATGCAAATCAAAATCACAATGACATATTATCTCACCCCAGTTAGACTCACCATTATCAAAGACAGAGAATAACAAATGCTTCTGAGGTTGTGGAAAAAAGAGAACTCTTCTACACTGTTGGTTGGACTGTCAACTAGTGCAGCCACTATGGAAAACGTTATGGTGGTTTCTCAAACAACTACAGATAGAACTACCATACGATCCAGCAATCCTGCTACTGGGTATAAACCCAAAGGAATGGAAATCATCATGTCAAAGGGATACGTGCACTCTCATGTTCATCACATCTCTATTTAATTTTTTGAGTAACTTGCATACTGTTTTCCATAATGTTTGTACCAATTTACATTCCTGCTGACACTATACAAGGGTTTCCATTTTATCACACCTTCATAAACACCAGTTCTATCTTGCCTTTTTGGTAATAGCCATTACAATAGGTGTGAGGCAATATCATACCTCACTGTGGTTTTGATTTGCATTTGACTAATGTTTAGTGATGCTGAGCACTTTTTTATACACTTTCTAGCCATTGGTATGTTTTCACTTGGAGAATATCCATTCAGGTCCTTTGCCCATTTTTTACTTATTGAAACATAATTGATTATACATATTTATGGAGTACAGAGTTGACTATTAATACTTGTGTACAATATATGATGATCAAATCAGGGTGAATAGCATATTCATCATTACAAAACACAATGATTCTTTGTGTCCATTAACCAATTTCTCGCTAACCCCATCCCCTTCCCCCTTTCCCACCTCTAGTAACCGCAGTTCTGCTCTCTCCTTCTGCAAGTTCAATGTATTACTGTGATCCTTCCTTCCTTCCTTCCTTCCTTCCTTCCTTCCTTCCTTCCTTCCTTCCTTCCTTCCTTCCTTCCTTCCTTCCTTCCTTCCTTCCTTCCTTTCTTCCTTCCTTTCTTTCCTAGGTCCCATTTATGAATAAGGACATGTGTTATTTCTCATTGTGTGCCTGACTTAATTCACACACAATATTTTTTTCCGAGCTCATCCATGTTGCTGCGAATGGGAGAATTCTATTCTTTTTTATGGCAGAGTAGTATTCCATTGTGTGTATAGACCACATTTTCATTATCCATTCACCTGACAATGGACACAGGTTGGTTTCATATCTTGGCTACAATAAAAGAGCTGCAATAAAATATAGGAGTGCAGGTGTCCCTTTAACATAATGATTTCCATTCCTCTGATTACATACCCAGTAATAGGATTGCTGGATCTTATGGCAGTTCTATCTGTAGTTGTTTGAGAAAACTCCATACTGTTTTCTGTAATGGTTGCACTAATTTGCAGTCCCAACAACAGTGCAGTAGTGTTCCCTTCTCTCCACACCCTCACCAGCATTTGTTATTCTCTGTCTTTTTCATAATAGTCAGTCTAACTTTGGTGAGATGATATTTCAATGTGGTTTTGATTTGCATTTCCCTGATGCTGAGTGATGTTGAACATTTTTTCAGGTACCTGTTAACCTTTTGTGTCTTCTTTTGAGAAATGTCTATTCAGCTCCTTTGCCCATTTTAAAATCAGATTATTATTTTTTTTTATTATTGTTAGAGTTCCTTGTGTATTCGTGATATTAATCCCTTGTCAGGTGCATAGTTTGTAAACATTTTCTCCCATACTGTAAGTTGTCTTTTTGCTTTGTTGTTTCTTTTTCTATTCAGAGGCTTTTTAGTTTGATAATCCTGTTTGTTTATTTTTTCTTTTGTTGCCTGTGCTTTCGGAATCTTATTCATAAAATCATTGCCCAGACCTGCTTCCTGAAGTATTTCCCCCATGTTTTCTTTTAGGAGTTTTATAGTTCCAGGTCTTATATTTTAATCTTAATCCATTTTGAGTTTATTTTGGTATGTGGTGAGAGGTACGGGTCTAGTTTCATTCTTCTACATATAGATGTACAGTTTTCCCAGCACCGTTTACTGAAGGGGCAGTGTATTAGTACGTTTTCGTTTTGCTATAACAAAATACCTGAGACTGGGTAATTTCTAAAAGAACATAGGTTTCTTTGGCTTATGATTCTGGGACAGCTGCATCTGGTGCAGGCTTCAGGCTGTTCCTACTCATGGCAGAAAGTGGCAGGCAGCTAGCGGGTATAAGCAGATCACATGGCAAGAGGAAGTGGAGGGGGGTACTAGGGTCTTTTAAACAGCCAGCTCTCACAGGAACTAAAAGAGCAAGAACTCAGTCATGACCCGCCCCCACCAAGGGCGAGCATTAATCCATTCATGAAGGATCTGCGCCCATTACCCAAACTGCTCCCAGCATTGCCAAGTTGGGGATCAGATTTTGATATGAGCTTTTTGGGGACAACACATTCAAATTCTATCAGGCAGTCTTTCCCCCAATGTATGTTCTTGTTCCTTTGTCAAAGGTCAGTTGGCTATATGTATGTGGGTTGATTTCTGTTCCATTGGTCCAAGGGTATATTTTTATTCCAATACTATGCTGTTTTGGTTACTATAGTTTTGTAGTATAGTTTGAAGTCAGGTAGTGTTATGCCTCTGGCTTTATTTTTTTTAGCTCAGGATTGCTTTGGCTATTCAAGGTCTTTTGTTGTTCCATATCAATGTTAGGATTGTTTTTTCTACTTCTGTGAAGAATGTCATTGGTATTTGATGGGGATTCCATTGAATCTGTAGATTGCTTTGGTTAGTATGGACATTTTCACAATGTTAATTCTTCCAATCCAAGAGCATGGAATGTCTTTACATCTTTTGGTGTCCTCTTTAATTTTGTTCAGCAGTGATTTGTAGTTCTCACTGTAGAAATCTTTCACCTCCTTGGTTAAATTAATCATAGGTATTTTATTTTGGTAGCTATTGTAAACAGGCTTGCTTTCTTGATTTATTTTTCTGTTAGATCATTGTTGGAGTATAAAAATGCTATTAATTTTTATATGTTGATTTTGTGTCCTACAACTTTATAGAATTCTTTGATCTTTTCTAAGAAGAGTCTTTACATTTTCTATATATTGGATCATGTCATCTGCAAACAGGGACAATTTGACTTTGTTTTTTTTTTCCAATTTGGATGTCCTTTATTTCTTTCTTTCGCCTGATTGCTCTGGCAAGCATTCCAATACTATGTTCAATAGGAGTGGTGAGGGTGGGCATCCTTGTTTCTGTTCTTATCATTCAAGATGATATGGGTGGTGGGTTTGTCATACATGGCTTTTATTATGTTGAGAAATTTTCCTTCTCTATCTAATTTGTTGAATGTTTATCATGAAGAGATGTTGAATTTTGTCAAATGCTTTTTCTGTGTCTAATGAAATGGTCATATGGTTTTTGCCCTTAATTTTGTTGATGTTGTATATCACATTTGTTTATTTGCATATGTTGAGCCATCCTTACATCCCTGGGATGAATCTCCCTTGATCATGGTGTATATATTTTTTTGACGTGCTGTTGCATTCTGTTTGCTAATATATTGTTGAGGGTTTTATTGTCTATGTTTATCAAGGATATCAGCCTGTAGTTTTCTTTTTTGTTGTATCTCTGTCTGATTTTGGTATCAGGGTGATGCTGGCTTCATAGAGTGAGTTTTGGAGAATTGCCTGTGTTTCAGTTTTCTTCAAATAATTTGATGAGAATTGGTATTAATTCCTCTTTAAAGATTTGGTAGAATTCAGCAGTGAAGCCATACTGTCCTGGGCTCTTCTTTATTGGAAAATTGCTGATTACTGCTTCTATCTCATTGCTTGTTATTGGTCAGTTTAGGTTTTCTATTTCTTCTTGGTTCAGTCTTGCAGAGTTTCCAATGTTGGCTTGTTACTACTCAACAGAAATCATGCAGAGCAGGAGAAAATGGAGCAGCAACTTTATAGGGCTGAAGATTAACTGCAGCTCAATCTAGAATCCTACATCCAGTGCTGCACCATTTTGCAATCTCACCAACAGTGTATGAGAGTTCTTCATGCTGAAGGGATACCTGCACTCCCTCATACACTGTTGGTGGGACGGCAAAATGGTGCAGCCTTTATGGAAAATGGTACAGAGGTTCCTCAAACAATTACAGATAGATCTACCATATGACCCAGCTATTCCACTGCTGGGAATATACACAGAGGAATAGAAATCATGCCGTATATGTGTTTTATATTGACCATTGGGTAGAGTGTTTTAGTTTTGGTTCTCAGTAGATGCATTAGTGTAGTCTCCATGTGGTTACTTTGACCATATCCAATGTTGGAGTAGTCTGTGAGTGCCTCAGTGACCTAGACACTGGGGCACTCAGTGGTTCCTTGCTGAAGTGAGTGACACTGTGCTGGGTCATCGACGATGGGGGTGAGATCTCGAGTTCTTGAGAGAAGGGCCTGTGTGATGTGTTCATCCTTGGCTGAGATGAGTGAACCTGGATGGTCTTGATAGCTCCCCTACTAGTGTCCCAGTGGCCCTGTTGGGAATGCTGGGGTGTACTGAGGTTCCTCAGCTTGAATGAATGACCCTGGCCGGGGTTTCTTTCCTCTTTCCTGCAGGCAGAGGCTTCTCTTGCTTTCCTCCTGCCTGGTAAAATGTAGGAACACTTAGATCTGCATGAGGTGAAGCTGGTGATGCCTGGTCTGGGCTTCAGGAGGGAGCAGGATGGACTGCTATGCAGAGGGAAGGGATACAGCAGCAGCAGTGCTCTGGGGCTGGGTGGTGGTGATGATGGCAGGTGTGAGGTTGCTCATTCCTGTGCAGTTCAGGAGCTGGAGCTGCTGAGCCACTAGGTAAGGCTGCAGTTAATTGATACATATAGCTGCTTCTGGGTGGTGGGTGGGACCACTAGGCAGGCCTGCAGTGAAGTGGTTTTCATAGATTTATATTACTAGGGTGAGGAAGTTTTCTTCTATTTCTAATTATCTGAGAGTTTTTATTTTTTTAAAAAATCATGAATGGGATTTAGACTGCACCAAATTAATTTTGTGCATCTATTTAGGTAATCATGTTTTTTCCCTTTTTTAGTCCATTAATATGGTGAATTACATGTATCAATATTCATCTATTAAGCCAATCTTATAATCATAGATAAACCCCACTTAGTCATGATATACTATCTTTTTTAATATATTGCTATATTTGTTTTAATATTTTGTTAAGAATTTTAGTATATGTTCATGAGGAATATTGGTCTATGGTTTTCGTTTCTAATAATGTTTTCTCTTATAGAAACAATTGTTTATATATTTTTATTGAAATATAATTGATTATGCGTGTTTGCAGGGTACACAGTTGACTATCAATACTCGTGTACAATATGTGATGCTCAAATCAGGATAATTAGCTTATTCACCATTACAATATGTAAACATTCCTTGTGTCCATTAACCAATTTCTTGCTGAACCCCTTCCCTCCCCCTCTCTCTTTCCCACTTCTAGTAACCACAGTTCCATTCTCTCCTCCTGAATATTCAAAGTATTATTGTGATTGTTGTTTCTCTCTCTTTCTTAATTATTTATTTAATTTTTAGCTCCCATTTATGAATGAGGACATGCAGTGTTTCTTTTTCTGAGCCTGGATTATTTCACTTAACATAATTTACACCAAGCTCATCCATGTTGCTACAAATCTCAGAATTCCATTCTTTTTCAGGGCTGAGTAGCATTCCATTGTGTATATAAAAAACATTTTTCTTATCCAGCCATCTGTCAATGGACATTTAGATCAGTTCCATAACTTGGCTATTGTAAATAGAGCTGCAATAAACATGGGCATGCAGGTATCCCTTCAGCTTGATGATTTCTATTCTTTTGGGTATATACCCAGTAATGGGATGTTGGATAGTATACTAGTTCTATCTGTAATTGTTTGAGAAACCATCATACTATTTTCCATAACAGCTGTACTAATTTATAGTCCCACCAACAGTGCAGAAGAGTTCCCCTTTCTCTGTATCCTCACCAGCATTTGCTATTCTCTATCTTTTAGGCAATAGCCAGTATAACTGGGTGAGATGTTATCTCAATGTGGTTTTGATTTGCGTTTCCCTGATGATTGGTGATGTTGAGCATTTTTTCAGATTGGCCAATGTCTTTTTAATGCCTGAGAAATCTGTAACAGTTCCCTCTTTCGTTCTAATACTGCTAATTTGGATCATATCTCATTTTTCTTGTTCAGTCTACCTAGAGTTTCATCAATTTTGTCAATCCTTTAAAGAATTGTCCTTTGGTTACACTGATTTTTTTTTTTCTGTTTTGTTTCCATTCTCTAATTCATTGTATTTAGTATTTTCTTCCTTATATGTACTCTGGATTTAATCTCCTCCTCCTACCCTTTCTCTTTCTTCTTTCTCTTCTGTCCTTGAAATAGAAGTTTAAGCACTGATTTTAGATTATTCTTATTTGCTAAGTATTTAAAACTATATATTTCCCTGTCAACAGTGCCTTAGCCACATTCCACATTCTTTAATATACTGTTTTTGTTATCATTTACTCCACATTATTTTCTAATTTCCTAGGTAATTTTTCATTGTCCCACAGATTACTTAGAAATGGTTGCTTAATTTTTAACTATTTAAAAATTTTCAAGATTTCTTTCTGTTCTTGATTTTCAATTTAATTTCATTGTGGCCAGAAAACAAACTCTGAAATTTATTTAGACTTGATTTATTAATGTCCTAGTATATGGTTTATCTTAGGAAACATACAATGTGTGTTTGAAATGTATTCTGCAGTTGCTGACAGGACTACCCTGTAAATGTCAACTAAATCCAAGTTGGAGGACAGTGTTATTAAAGTTTTATACGACCTTACTGATTTTCTGTCAACTTGTTTTATTCACTATTAAGAGAGGAGTGCTGAAATTTCCAACTATTCTTGCAGAGTTGTCTGTTTCTCTTTTTAGTTATGTCAGTTATTGCTTCTTGAATTTTGAAGCTTTGTTATTTGATTCATACACATTTACAACGTTTATTTTTTCTTGATGAATTTAATCCTTCACCATGGTGAAATTCACCACTTTTTCTCTGTTCATATTCCTTGTTCTAAGATTACTTTGTCTAATTTTAATATAGTGTCTTCAGCTTTATTATACTTGGTGTTTTCAAGATTTATTTTTCCAATATTTTTCTTATAACCTATCTGTGCTTTATATTTAAACTGCATCTCTTGTAGAAAGCATAAAGTTGGGATTTCGTTTTGTTATCCAGTCACATAATCTCTGACTTTTAAATGGTGTTTTCAGGCCACTTATATTTAGCATAATTATCAACAGGACTGGCTTTAAATGTACCATTTTGATATTTGTTTTCTGTTTTTTTGATTTCCTTATTCTTCTGTTACCTTTCTATTGTCTCATTTTAGATTAATTTCATATTGTTTTACTGTTCTAAATTTGTTTCCACTATTGTTTTGTAGGCTATAGCTCTCTGGCTTTTTAAAGTATTTGCTCTAAAGTTAGCAATATACATTTTTAACTTATCATGTTACTCTCCTATTTTCCATCCCATCCTTTGTTGTTGTTGTTATGTGGTTTATTTCTGCTTGTTACAAACCCCACAATATACAGTTACTATGACAAAATATTATTTTATATTTACCCGTATTTACCATTTCTGGCAGTCTTCACTCTTTTCTGAAGATCCAAGTTTTTTTCTGGTATTGTTTTTCTTCTCCCAGAAGGACTTTTTAAACATTTCTTGAAATGTAGTTCTGCTGGTGACTAACTCTCTCAGCATTTGTTTTTCTGAAAAGTCTTCACTTTACCAACAGTTTGAAAAGATATTTTCACCGGATGTAGGATTCTAGATTGACAGCTTTTTTTTTTCTTCAGCCCTATAAAGTTGCTGCTCCATTTTCTTCTACTCTGCATGATTTCTGTTGAGTAGTCAGATGTCATTATTATATTTGTTTCTCTGTATATTGTGTCTTTTTCTTCTTGTTGGTTTTTTACTATTTTTTATGTTACACCATATTTTATTTCCATTTTTCAGAAAATTTCTTTGAAAGAACCATAACAATAATTTTAATATAGAACCTCTTCCTGATGAACTTATGATAAAAAAACTCTTTCTCTTTTTAGTTGTTTTCCAAACTCTAAAAATTAGCATTTAAAAATAACCAGAGAATGAATAAATGCTTCAAAATAAAGAATAGCTTTTCTTCTTGTTTTAAAGATTTTCTCTTTATCATTAATATTCAGAAATTTGATTATGATGTTCCTTGGTGAATTTTTCTTTGTGTTTATCCTACTTCAGATGCATTGACTTTCTTGGTTCTGCGCATTTATCATTTCTATCAAATTTATAAAATAATTGGCAATTATTACTTCAAATATTTTTCTGTTCCCCTTTTCTCATCTTCTTTACAAGCCAGTTTGTTTGTTAAAATGCAACAATTACAAGCTCCTTAGATTGCTTGATATTGTTCCATAGTTCTCTGAAGCTGTGATCATATTTTTCAGGTTTTTTTCTGTGGCTAATTTTGGATAATCTCCATTGTCAGATCTTCGAGTTTACTGATCTCATATTCCATGGTGTTTTCTTTCCTGTTAATCTCATGCAGTGAAAATTTCATTTCAGTACTTTTCAGGTACTTTTCATTTCTAGATGTTTCATTTGTTCCTTTTCGATATTATTCATCTACTTCTAATGTTCATATTTTCTTTAACTCCACAAAAATATTTATTTATAATATACTTGGTAACTGTTTTAAAGTCCTTGTCTGCTAATTATCTCATCTCTGTTATTTCCGGGTCTATTCTTAATGACAAATTTTTCATCTGCACTTGAGTCACATATTCTCTTTTCACACATCTGGTAATTTTTATAGCATTTCAGACATTTTTATTTTACATTGTTTAGTGTTGGATTTTGTTGTATTACCTTAAAGAGTGTTGCACATTTTTTTCTGGCCATTTTTTAAGCTACTAATGGATCAGCTTGATCCTTTCAAGGTACGTTTTTAAACTTATCTTCAGGGCAATACTAGAGTAAACTTTATTTCAGGTCTAACCTAGCCCCACTAATAAATTGTGATCCTTCTGGGTTCTCTGTTAAATTTTCTTTGTATTCAACAAGTTTAACAATCAAGTGGTTCCCAGGCCAGTGTGAGCTCTGGGAATTGCTGTACTCAGAGCAATCCTGTGATTGTTTCTTCTCTGGCAGTTTTTCATTGTTCAACCTTTTGAAGGTATACACTACACATGCACAGCTGAATATTTACCCAAAACTTCAAAAGGATCCTATAAAAATTCCTAGAGCACTTTTTCCTACATACCCTCTGCCTCTTCCATAGTCTGCTCTCAAATTATAGTTACCATGAACTCCCCAAACAGCAATATCTGTCTCCTCAACTCATCAAGACAACTGAATACTGTCCCCTCTCCTTGTGCTACAGTCCATAAGTTGTGTCTAGTAATAAAACTGAGGTGATTGTCTAAACTCATTTGTTTGTTTCCCTTTCTCAGTTGAATCAAAATTTTATGTTGCCAGTTGTTTGATGTCTTAGAAGAGTCATTTCACATATTTTGTCAGTATTTCTTGTTGTTTGCTGCAGGAGGAGAAGCCCTGTAGCAGTTTCTAATTCATGGGCAAAAGCAAAAATCATACTCTTTGAGACGTCATATTTTTATTTGTGTTTTCATTATCATTCAGTTCAAAATATTCCATTTTTTGTGTAATATTTTCTTTAACCCGTGGTTATTTACAAGTATTTTGCAAATATGTAGAGGGGGGATTTTGGTTTTATTATTATTAATTTCTAACTTAACTCCATTGTGAACAGAAACAGTGGGCCAAGTGATTTTCAAGTTTCCTGTATCCTTTCCAATTGTCTGTGTACTTGTTCTATCAATTGCTGAGTAAAAGTTGTTAAAATCTTTAACTGTGTTGTGGTTTTGTCTATTCTCCCTTCTGTTATGTCAATTTTTGCTTCATGTACTTTCTATTATTAGATGCATATACATTTAGAGTTATTATGTCTTCTTGATTAACTTACAATGTTATTGTTGTGAATATTCATCTTTTTTTTTTAAAGATGATCGGTAAGGGGATCTTAACCCTTGACTTGGTGTTATCAGCACCACACACTCCCAAATGAGCCACAGGCTGGCCCTAATATTCATCTTTTAAATGGAAACTCTTCTTGTATTTAAGCTTACTTTGTCTTATAGCAGTATGGCCACACCAGCTTTCTTATGTTTAGCAGTTGCATTGCCTATCTTTTTCTGCCCTGTCGCATTCAGCCAGTCTGTGTTTTTACATTTAAATTGTGTTTCTTGTAAATGACATATAGTTGGGTCTTTCATTTTTATCTACTCTTAATTTTTTTTTACTCTTACATAGAGCTTTTAGACTCTTTACATTCAAAGCACTACTGATATGATTATGTTTAAGTGTATCAACTTGGTATTTGTTGTCTATTTGTCCCATCTGTTCTTCCTTTTCCTAAATCTTCTTTCCTGCCTTTTGTGAGGTGTGAGGATTTTTTTGTTTTGTTTTGTTTTTGTTTTTGTTTTGTGACTGGTAAGGGGATCAGAACCCTTGGCTTGGTGTCGCCCCCACCGCGCTCAGCCAGTGTGCGCACAGGCCATCCCTATATAGGATCCGAACCTGCGGTCTTGGCGCTGCCAGTGCCACACTCTCCCGAGTGAGCCACGGGTTCGGCCCTGTGAGTTATTTTTTAACATTCCATTCCATCTCCATTATTGACCTCTTCTTCCAACATTTTATTGCAATTTTTTAAAAACTCACAGTAATTTAGAAATAATTTTACAGTGAGCACACATATAGCCACCACCCTGTTTCTACCATTATGATTTTACTATAATTGCTTTATCATATACTTACCCATTCGTCTGTCCATCACTCATGTTCTTTTTAGGGCACTGCAAAATAGATTACAGATGTCAGTACACTTCTTACTAAATACTTTAGCAACCGTATCATTAAAATTTAATGGTAGTTTACAACTTTCTTATTTTTTGATATAAATTTATATGAAATGGAATACTCAAGTCTTAAGTGTGCATTCTCTGAATTTTAACAAATAAATACACCTATGCAGCATAAATCCCTATCAAAGTATGGAATATTACCCCAGAAATTTCCCTTATGCCCCTTTCCAGTCTATCCCCCCACTACCCACCCAATTTGATTAGTTTTTGCTTTTTTGAAACCTTTGCATAGTAGAAATCCTATAATATGTACTCTTTTATGTAAGGCTTCTTTCACTTAGCATATTTTTAAGATTAATTCAAGTCACTCTATGTATGAACAATTTATTCCTTTAAATTCCAAGTAGTCTTCCATTTGTGGGATGATAGCACAGCTTTTTAATTAATTCTCCTGTTGAAGAACACCTGAGTTGTTTTCAATTTTAAGCTATTATGAATAAAAACTGCTATTAACAATTTTGTGAAAGTCATTGAGTGGACAAAGGCTTTTCGTTTTGGGGGGTAATTTCCTAGAAGCTGAATTTCTGAGTCACTAGGCAAGTGTATGTTTAGTTTATTAAGAAGCTGCTAGACCTTTGTTCCAAAATAGTTGTACAATTTTGCTTTCCAACCAACAATAAATGACATTTCCAGTCGTTCCACATTATCACCAATATTTGGTGGTATATCAGGCATTTTAGTTTAGTCATTCCGGTTGGTCTAGAGTGGTATCTAGTTGTGGTTTTAATTTGTTTAACACTTTTTCATGTGCCTATTGGCCATTTACATTACCTTTTTTTTATGTGAGTGCTAAATATTTTGCTCATCATAAAATTAAGTTACTTGTTTTATTGAGTTTGAGTATTTCTTAATACATATGGACTATCAGACCTTTTTTATTTTTATTTTTATTTTATTTTTATTTTTATTTTTATTTTTTTTAATTTTATTTTTTCGATATACATTGTGGCTGATTACTGCTCCCCATCACCAAAACCTCCCAGACCTTTTTATATAGTGGCTTTTCATAAATATATCTTTCCTGTATGTGGCTTGCATATTTATTTTTTTCCAGTTTTTTTCTTTCTTTTACTGATCAGAAATTTTTACTTTAGCTGATGTCTAATATATAATTTTTTTCCTCTTATGACTATTGTTTTCTGTGATGTGTGGGAAACATTTGCGTACCTCCAAGTCACAAAGATATTTTTCTGTTTTCTTCTAAAAACCTTACGTTTTTCCTTTAAAAAGCTTCTAGATTAATAATCCATTTTAAGTAAAGTTTTGTGTATGGTGTGAGGTAGGTCGTTGTGGTTCATTTCTTTCCTCTTGGTTATCCAGTTGTGCTAGCACTATTTGTTGAAAAAAAACTTTTCTTTCCAGTATTGGATTGTTTAGGGGATGTAGGATAAAATCAAATGACAGTATCATGTGGGTCTATTTCTGGGCTCTCAATTCTGTTCCACTGGTTTGGTTGTTAATCTTTATGTCAGTTCCACTCTTTTATGGTTATCATAGCTCTTATATCAAGTCTATAAATCAGGTCATGTTACTCCTCCAAATTTGTTTTTATCAAGATTTCTATAGATATGCAACGTTCTTTGTATCTCCATACATGTTTTAGACTCAGCCTGTCATTTGTATACAAAAGCTGTGATAGGATTTTGACTGGGGTTGCATTGCATCTATAAATCAGTTTGGGGAAAATTGACATTTTAACAACATTGAGTCTTTCATTCCATAAAATGGTCTATACCTCCAATATATATTTTCAGAATAGACATCTTGTACATATTTTCTTAAACTTATTCCTAATTATTATTTTTGATAGTATTATAAATGGAATTTTTCAAATTTCCTATTTTTATATTAATTTTGTATCTAGTGATATTGCTGAATTCACTTATTATTTAAAATAGGTTCCTTGTAGATTCCTTAGTATTTTCTACATTAACAATCATGCCATCTGTAAATATGGAAAGTTTTATTTTTTCTTTCCAAATATTTTGCTTTTTCTTTTTAAAATTTCACTGGCTACGCCTGCCAGTATAGTGCTGTATGAAAGTGGTAAGCATGAGTATCTTTCCTTTTTCCTAATCTTAGGTTGAAAGGATTCAATATTACACTATAAATATGAGCTAGCTGTAAGTTTTTCATTTATGCCTTTTGTCAGATGAAGAATGACCATGTGAATATGTTTGTTGAGAGTTTTTATGAAAAAGGATGGTTGGATTTTGTCAAATAATTTTTTCTGTCTGTTGAAATGATAATATGCTTTTTCTCCTTTTTCTGTTAATGTTGTGGATTATGTTAATTACTTTTCAAGTGTTAAACCAACTTTACATCCCAAAGATAAACCATACTTGATCAGGATATATTAAGTTAATATGTGGTGAGTATTTTAATATCTATCTTCATGAGAAATATTGTTCTGTAATTTTTTGTAATGCCTTTTCTTATATTTTGGTATTATGGTTATGCTGGCTTTATAAAACAAGCCTGTAATTGTTCCCTCTTCATTTATGTTCTGATGGAGTTTGTGTAAGATAGGTGTCATTTCTTCTTTAAATGATTGATAGTATTCACCGGTGAAACCATCTGTATTCGGAGTTTTCTTTGTGTGAATGTTTTTGATAATTAATTTAATCTCTTTAATAGATATAGGGCTATACAAATTTAATATATTGACTTGTGTCAATTTTTGTAAGTTGCATTTTAAAAATAATTTGTCTGTTTCCTATAAGTTTTCAAATTTGTTCAGTAATGTTCTCTTATTACCATTTTAATGTCTGTTAAACCTGTAGTGATAAACCCACTTTCACCACTGACATTAGTAAATTGCTTTTTCCCTTTTATTTTTAATTTTCTAAATAGGTATTAATTTTATTGATATTTTCAAAGGATAAACACTTAGCTTGGTTAATTTTCTCCACTCTGGTTTTGTTTTCTTTTTGTGTCCTTCCTTCTACTTATTTTGGATTTACTTTTTTCTTTGCAGCTTCTTTACAATAAAATTTAGATTGTATTTTGCCTTATTTTCATTTCTAACATAAGTGTAATGTTATAAATTTCCTCTAAGCACTGCTTTATCTGCATTACTCAAATTTTGATATCTTGCATTTCGTTATCATTCAAAGTTCAAAATAAATTCTAATTCCTCTTGTGATTTCAAAGTGATTGATAATGTTATTCATACTGTCTATATCATCACTAAATGTTTCTAGCAATTTTACCAATTTTTGAAATAGGACATAAAATATTCAACAATGACTGCTGATATGTTTATTTCTTCCTTTAATTACATTGATTTCTACTTCATCTATTTTAAATCTCCATTTTTAAATACATAAGCTTTCATGATTTTTACATTGTTCTGAAATATTAATCATTATAAAACATTATTGCTTAACTCTTCCAATACTCTTTGTCTTTTTTTTTTTTGATGGTTATTCATTTATTCAACAACTATCACCCGAGAGAATACCATGGACTCAATTCTATGTCAAATGGCAGACATTGGAGAGACCACAATGAATAAGATACTTCCCAGCTCCTCTTTATAGGGACAGGCTTTTCATTTTATATTTTTATTATTTATTTATTTATTTAAACATTTAAATTAATTAATTATTTATTTCGGATATTCATGAGATACAAAGCTGATTGTCCCCCCTCCTGCCCATTATACGGGGGCCAGATTCGTACTGGGGGCATACCCATTACCAGAAATTGCTTTTGTACCCTTTGTCCCCTCCCAATTATCCCCCAACCTCCCTCCCCTCGCCCTCTCCCTTCAACTTCAATTTGTATGCCTAGGAATGTTCTCTCCCTCTGTTGGATCACAGCATTACTGTGGTCTTTCTTTCCTGCCTTCCTTTCTCTCTTAGCTCCCACATATGAGTGAGCACATGCGGTATTTATCCCTCTGTGCTTTGCTTGTTTCACCCAACATAATTTCTCCAGGTTCATCTATGCTGTTGCAAATGGGAGTATTTCATTCTTTTTTATGGCAGAGTAGTATTCCATGGTGTATATATATATGACAGTTTCCTTATCCAATCATCCATTGATGGACATTTAGGTTGATTCCATATCTTGGCTATTGTAATCAGAGCTGCAATAAACATGGGAGTGCAGGTATCCCTTCGACATGATGATTTCCATTCCTCTGGGTATATACCCAGAAGAGGGATTGCTGGATCATATGGAAGATCTATCTGTAGTTCTTTGAGAAATGTCCAAATTGTTTTCCAAAGTGGTTGTACTAATTTACAGTCCCACCAACAGTGCAGCAGCGTTCCCTTCTCTCCACATTCTCGCCAGGATTTGTTATTCACTGTCTTTTTTATCATAGCCAGTCTAATTAGAGTGAGGTGGTATCTCAATGTGGTTTTAAGTTGCATTTCCTTGATGACTAGTGACTTTGAGCATTTTTTCATGTATCTGTTGGCCATTTGTATGTCTTCCTTTGAAAAATGTCTATTCAGATAATTTGCCCATTTTTTAATTGGGTTATTTGCTTTTTTACTGTATAATTGCTTGAATTCTATGTATATTATGGATATTAATCCCTTGTCAGATGCATGGTTAGAAAAAATTTCCTCCCACTCTGTAGGTTGTCATTTCACTCTGCTTATTGTTCCCTTTGCTGTGCAGAAGCTTTTCAGTTTGATATAATCCTATTTGTTTATTTTTTCTTTTGCTGCATGAGCTTTTGGGCTCATGTTGATAAATCCTGTGCCCAAACTTAGTTGCTGAATTGTTTCACCTATATTTTCCCTTAGTGATTTTACAGTTTTGGGTCTTAAGTCTTTAATCCATTTTGAGTTGATTTTTGTGCATGGTGAGAGATGCATATCTAGTTTCATTCTTCTGCATATGGATATCCAGTTTTCCCAGCACCACTTATTGAAGAGGCAGTTTTTTCCCCAATGTAGATTTTTGTTGCCTTTATCCAATATCAGATGGCTGTAAGCCTGTGAGGTGATTTCTGGATTCTCAATTCTACTGCACTGGTCTGAATTTCTTTTTTTCTACCAGTACCATGCTGTTTTGGTTACAATAGCATTGTAGTACAATTTGAAGTCAGGTAGTGTTATGCCTCGAGCTTTATTTATTTATTTATTTTTTTGCTCAGGATTGCTTTGGCTATTTGGGGTCTTTTGTTGTTCTACATGAAGAGTAAGATTGTTTTTTCCATTTCTGTGAAGAATGTCATTGGTATTTTGATGGAGATTGCATTGAATCTGTAGATCGCTTTGGAGAGTATAGACATTTTCATAATGTTAATTCTTCTGGTCCAAGAGCATGGAGTATCTTTCCATCTTTTTGTGTCTTCTTTAATTTCTTTCAGAAGTAGTTTGTAGTTCTCATTGTAGAGTTCTTTCACCTCCTTGGTTAAATTGATCCCTAGGTATCTTATTTTTTTCGTGACAATTGTAAATGGGCTTACTTTCTTTATTTCTCTTTCTGTTAATTTATTATTTCGGTATATAAATGCAACTGATTTGGGGTATTTATTTTGTATCCTGCAATGTTACTGAAGTTATTAACCAGTTCTAGGAGTTTTTTGATAGAGTCTTTAGGTTTTTCTATATATAGTATCATGTCATCTGCAAATAGAGACAGTTGACTTCATCTTTTCCAATCTGGATTCCCTTTATTTCTCTCTTTTGCCTGATTGCTCTGGCTAGCACCTCCAGTACTATTTTAAATAGAAGTGGTGAGAGTGGGCATCCTTGTCTTGTTCCTGTCCTTAAGGGGAAGGCTTTCAATTTTTCCCCATTCAGAATGATACTGGTAGTGGGCTTGTCATAAATGGCTTTTACTGTGTTGAGATATTTTCCTTCTATACCTAATTTGTTGAGAGTCTTTATCATGAAGGGATGTTGAATTTTGTCAAATGCTTTTTCAGCATCTATTGAGATAATCGTATGGTCCTTGTCCTTGAGTTTGTTGATGTGATGTATCACATTTATTGACTTTTGTATGTTGAACCATCCATGAGTCCCTGGGATGAATCCCACTTGATCATAGTTTATAATTTTTTAAATATGTTGCTGTATTCTGATTGCTAATATTTTGTTGAGGATTTTAGCATCTAGGTTTATCAAAGATTTTGGACTATAATTTTCTTTTTCTGTTGTGTTCTTATCTGGTTTTGGTATCAGAATTATGTTGGCCACATAGAATAGCTTCTGTTTCAATTGTTTGGAATAGTTTGAGGAGAATTGGTATTAACTCCTCTTACAAGATATAACAATCACCAACATGTATGTACCCAATACTGGAGCACCCAGATATATAAAGCAAACATTCTTAGACCTAAAGAAAGGTATAGGACCTAATACATTACTAGTGGGTGATCTGAACACCCCTCTCTCAGTATGGGACAGATCTTCCAGGCAACAAATCAACAAAGAGACACAGGATTTAATCCACACCTTAGAACAACTGGACTTGGCAGATATATAAAGAACATTTCACCCAACAAGTAAAAAATACACTTTCTTCTCATCAGCTCATGGAACATTCTCCAGGATAGACCACATACAGGGTCACAAATGTAGTCTCAGCAAATTTAAAAAATTGATATCATTCCCACTATCTTTTCAGACTGCAATGGATTAAAATTGGAAATAAACAATAAACAAAACTCTGGAAGCTATACAAATACCTGGAAACAAAATAACAGGCTCCTGAATGACCTATGGGTCCAAGAAGAAATTAAACAGGAAATCAAAAAATTTCTAGAAACTAATGAAAATAAAGATACATCATACCAAAACCTGTGGGATACTGCAAAAGCAGTGCTAAGAGGCAAATTTATTGCAATAAATGCTTATATCAAAAGAATGGAAAAACTTCAAATAAACAACCTAACAGTATGCCTCAAAGAACTTGAAAAACAACAACAATCCAAATCTGAAGTAGTAGATAGAAAGAAATAACTAAGATCAGAGCAGAACTAAATGAAATAGAGACCCAAAAAGCAATAGAAAAATTCAACAAAACAAAAAGTTGTTTTTTCGAGAAGATAAATAAATTAGACAAACTATTAGCTAGGTTAACAACAACAACAAAAACAAACAAACAAACAAAAAAACGGAAAAAAGACCCAGATATCAAAAATCAGAAATGAAAAGGGAGACATTAGAATTGATACCACAGAATACAAAGAATCATTAGAGACTATTATAAACAACTGTATGACAACAAATATGAAAATCTGAAAGATATGGATAACTTCCTAGACACATACAAACCACCAAGACTGAACCAAGAAGAGATAGAAAACCTGAACAGATAAACAACAAGCAAGGAGGTTGAAGTGGTAATTGGCAATCTTCCAACAAAGAAAAGTCCAGGCCCAGATGGTTTTACAGCTGAATTCTAGCAATACTCTTTGTCTTAAAGTTTATTTTGCAGGTATAATGATAGCAATGACATCCTTCCTTTGGTAACTGTGCGATTCATATCTTCATATACTTACATTTAAAGTGCATCTGTTTTAGACCGCATATAGTCACATATTGCTTTTGTACAGCCTAATAATCTCAAACTTTTAATTAGAGAATCCTTAGATTAAGACTTAATGTAATTAGTAATATGTTTGTATTTAGCTCTTTTGTTTTTAGTGCTCGTTTGTGCCTTTTTTTTTTTTCCAGTTCCGTTCCTCCTTTTCTGTATTCTTTTGGTTTTCTAAAGTATTTTTATACTTTCATTTTAATTTACCTGTTGGCTATATATATATATATATATATATATCTTTATATTACTTTTTAAATTAATAAACTTTATTTTTAGAGCAGTTTTAGGCTGGCAGCAAAATGGAGAGGAAAGGTACAGAGAATTCTCATGTACCCCTGCTCCCTGCACATGCATAGCTTCTCCCATTATCCACATCCCCTACAAAAGTGCTGCATTTGTTACAATTAATGAACCTACATTGACACATCACTATTACTCAAAGTCCATAGCTTACATTAAAGTTCACTCTTGGTGTTTTACATTCTACTGATGTGGACAGAGTATTTTAACTTCCCTAAAGTCCTCTGTGCTCCACCTATTTATTCTTCTTTCCCCCTAATCCCTGGTACCATGTATCTTTTTACTGTCTCCTTAGTTTTGCCTTTTAAAGAATGTCATATAGTCGGAATCACAATGTAGCCTTTTCAGATTGGGTTATTTCACGTAGTAATATGCATTTAATGTTCCTCTGTATCTTTTCACGGCTTGATAGCTCGTTTCTTTTTAGTGCTGAATATTCCATTGTCTGGATGTACCACAGTTTATCCGTTCACCTACTGGAGGACATCTTGGTTTGCTTCCAAGTTTTAGCATTTATGAATAAAGCTGCTATAAATATCCATGTTCAGGGTTGTTTTTTTTTTTTTTTTTTTTGGTTTTTTTTTTGTTGTTGTTGTTTGAGACATAATTGATAGTACATATCTGTGGGGTACAGTGGTAGAATATCTATACCTGTGTGCAATATGTGATACTCAAATCATTAGTATATTCAACATTACACAATGTAATCATTTTCAGATTTTTATGTGGACACAAACTTTCAATTCATTTGGGTAAATATCGTGAGCATATCCCTTGATGGGATAAGAAGCTTGTGCCAGACTATAAATCAAATTGTCACTGAACACATTCTTTAATACAGGTGACACATTTCTTAGCAAGACTTTCTCTATGAAGGAAGTAGTGCATTGATTTACATTGTTCAGTAAGTGTCTCACTTAGTGACCAATTGGTATTTTAAGTAATACTTCTCCTGTGGACCTGTAGCCCTTCCTAGTGTGGTCAGGGAGTGGAAATGACTCTGGGCTTGAAGGCAGACACACTGATATTTTTTCTGGCTCTGTCACTGACATGCAAAGTGGCCATAGATAGACCATTTAAACTCTGAGCTTCTATATCTTCATTTGTAAGGTGGAAATCATGATCTCTGACTCCCTCTTTCTTGCCTTCATGAGTTTCTTGTGCTCTGGAGGGCTGCAACAATGCCAGAAGTTAATTTGATGCCCTGATGTGGGGGAGTAAGCCAAAGCAGCCCCTGGAGACATAAAGTAGGCAGCTCTCCAGGGCTGCAGACAGAGCTCTGCAGCAGAGTTGAGAAGAAAGAGTCTTGCTGCTAGCTTCCTGAGTACCAAAATCCAGACCTGGTGGGTGACTCTCGACCCCAGGTTAAAAAGAGGTAACTAAAGGCAACCAAAGCCATTATTTATTCTCTCCCAAATAGTGCTTTGTTTTCAAGCTAAGTGCCTTCCACTTAAAGGGTACTCTAATTTGAGGGCTAGCAATGACATTGGTCATCACATTACTTAAAATCGACCCAAGCATACAGACATTATTAGTACAAGTATAGAGCATAGAGAAAATGGTTACGGTAGTTGCATGGCTAATGGGAAGGACACTGAGGCTCAAAGTACCAAGTGCATACCAACAGGCAATCAGCCAATTCAGGAAAATATTGGGCACATACCCTCACCAGAGCACTAATGTAGTCCTTCTCGGAATCAGTAATAGTCCAGCACTAATGGCTGCATAAAGGACCATATTGTCTCCCCAGTCATTAATTCCCAGAAAAATGACCGCACTAAACTCATTACTGCTTTAACACACTCGTCAGATGAAATGTTCATATTAACCTCCTCAGAGGAAGGCACTAATCTGAGCAAATGAGCTCAGTCCCAGAAGCCCTCTCTCTGGCAGCAACTGTCAATTCTTTGCTAGGAAGCTGCTTGGATGCACCTGACAATACCACTATCCATACTCTGAGGTTCTGTCACCCACTTGCTCACGGATTCAGCTGGCTGAGAGACAAGCCAGACACAGGAGGGAAAGAGTAATTGCTGCAAAGATGCACCTGCTGCTTCTGCTGCTGCTGAGGAGGAGGAGGATGGTTTTTTACAGCAAACCAGCAACCAGTTGTGGATTACACATAGTATGTCAGGTTCCATGGAGGAATTTTAAAACATACAATCTCATTTGATTCAGACAAAAGTACTATAATATTTGTCTCATTTGACAGATGAGAAAACAGAGGCAAGGAAAGGTCACATAGATAGTAAATGGCTTAGCCAGCATTAGAATGCAAATCCCCGACCACAAGTCCAAGGCTCTTTCCACTAGACCATGGCTATCAAAGTTTGCCCCATGTAGTGTCTGCAGTGACTATTCACAGCCAGTGGGATGGTGACTTTCTCAGCAATGTCATGATCTCCAGCATTCCTGTTCTTCATCTTTGCCCTAGAAAGTGCCTCCCTGCTTGGCTGTCAAATTAATTTCCATGCAGTGCTCCCTGGCAGCTGTGGTAGAGGAAGGAGTGCCATGGAGCTGGGGTAAGGAACAGGGACTTAGGAGAGAACAGTGTCAGAAGGGAAATTGGGAAAACCAGAAGAATTTTGCTTTGATTTGGGAAGCTAGGCTGTTTGGAGGAGCCCCCAACATCCCTGTGGCTCCCCCATCCTGGCATTTAGTTGGCTGTATAGATTGCTTTTCCCAGCAGACCATGAGCGTCTGGGCCACAGGGCTCTCTCTTTCTTCTCTTCATGACTCCAGCATCCAGCAGAGGCTATGGGATAAGATGTATGTCTAGGAGTAGGGTGACTTAGTGACAGCACAACGAAAAGTTTCATTTACAACTCTATAAGTCCCTCAGCAACCATGTTCCTGCATCAATGGTCAGAGGAAATGTTAGTGTCTTTACTTCTCGCTGTCCTCTAGAAGCTTTCGATAGAGTTGGGGATAACACACTAATGCACAAGGAAAACTTAAGGCACAACCGATGACAGTTTGTAATTAAGTGCTAAATTGTCTGGCATGGACCTTAACTGCTGCAGAAATCCAAAGGAGGGGCAGTCAATGAAGACTAAATAATGCATGGGTAGCTGGAGCACTGACATCTGAGAATCTACAACTCCAGTCAGCACAGATTCCTGGAGGAGGTGGTTCTGCCTCTGGACCTTAAAGGATGGGGAGCACTGGATTTGGGGGACGGGGGTCTCCAGCTCAGGGCACAGGGAATGGTGGAGCAAAGGCAAGGAGACAGATGGAGATTAGGCACAAGTGCAGGAGGTCTGACTCTGATTGGGGTGGGATGTGCAGGAAATCACAGTGGTCATATAGCTGGCTACCAAGGCAAGGGTGCTGTGAAATCCAGGTACAAGGACTCTGTGTAAGTAGCCTTTTAGAAAATTAGCCTGCAGCTGTGGGCAGGTGAACCTAGACTCAAAAAAAAAAAAAAAAAAATCCCTTTCAAAGATGGATTTCTTGGGGATTCTATAGCACAGCTTTACCTTTCAATGAACTCCCATCCCTGTATAAGCAGTGTCTCATCCAGTGCCTATAACACCCCTGGGAGGGAGGGAGGGACTATTAAAGAACCATAAACTCCAAGCAGGCATGGTCTTAGTAGGGACAGCAGAGTGAGTTGGAAGGTCACCTCCCTCTTCGATTCCAATGCAAGCATTCTGAGAGGCAGCATAGGTAGCAGATGTCAAACTGTGCTTCCAGGAATCTGGAAGCATGTTGCAGCCCGAACTCCTCTTACTGCTCACTGCCTTCAAACACATGCTTGCTTAACAAAGACAATAATAGCAACATTGATTGAGTGCCTATACTGTGCTAGATACTGTAAAGGAAATAATTTCATCTTCACAACAATCTCATGAGATAAGCACTATTATTATCTCTATTCTACAGATGAGGAAACTGAGAAACAGAGCAGTTAAATACTTTGCCCAAGGTCACATGCCTGGTAAACAGCAGAGTCAAGATACCAAACCAGGTAGCCTGCCCTCCCAGCCCCCTCTCTCACCTGCCTCACTTCAAAGGTGCCCTCTGAGCAGATCCACCATGGACCCACCAGTAGGAAACATCTCATTCAATGCCCACAATAACCCTGGGAGCAAAGGAATATCATGGGACCCAAGACTCCAAAGAGAAGTGGTCTGACCAGAGACATAAAGTGGATAAGAAGGTCAAGATGGCTCAGAGGCCATCTGCTTCTATTTTCCCACCTGCCATCGCTACTGCTGCCCCCAGCCGTATTAGCAGCAACAAGAACAACCCAGCACCTCTTTGAAACCTCAATCCTGCTTGCTCCACTTGAGCATCCCAGGAGTCCTGCAGAAAGAGGCAAACTATGTGTGGCTCTGTGGTTCCTCTTGGCCTGTGCTGTGGGCCTGGAAGGAAGGAGAAGGACACACAATAGTGCTGCCAGTGGCCATGGAAGGAGGAGACAGGAGCGGGGTAATGATAGACTCAGGGAAACACGACTGAGGGTGAAGGAGGGTGTGGTCTCACAGGCAGAAGAGGGGCAGGCCTTGCAGCAGAGCCTAGATGGAGGGATGGAGGGTGGGGGCAAAGCTGCAGTGGGATCCAAATAAGACCTCAAAGCAGCCCCTATGAAAATAGAGAACTGCCTTGATTTCAGGTCAGTGTCCGACACAGGGAGAGGATAGGTGCCTGCAGTAGGGTCCAATGGGAGTAAAGGCCTGCTGAGCCAGGCTCTAAGCTCTATGCTTCACAGACTGCTGTGTTCTTAACCCTTCACTGCGCTGTAGACCCTTGGCTGACTGATCAATCCCATGGACCCCTTCTCAGAATCCTTTAAATGCATAGAGTGCATAAGATTATACCTTTAAACATAACTTGTATGATATACTAACATAAATTCTTCTTAATGCACAAAATAAAAAAAAAATCCAATGGCGAGTCTAGCAATTATTGTAATTCCAAGATAGTGCCCAATATAAAAGCTATCTGGAGATAGCTACAAAAATAATATGACATGAAAATATCTGTAATTTCTCTCAGTGGCAAAGTCTCACATATTGCTAATGATACTATGATTCACTGCCTACATTTAAAATGGAATGAAATGAGAAATGTCAATTAGGAGTTAATGAAAATAGAAATTCAATTTTTTCTCTCCCAAGATCACAGGGACCCTTGTTGATGTGTAATGAGCATTCGTTAGACTTCGGACCAGATGACTGGAGAGTTAGCCCCAAGTTTCATACCTATCATGTGTCCTTGTAAGTGGACTCTAACGTTGACTGCCAGCTCACAAGATAGTTCTAATCTTTCCTCCTAAAAACGCTCATGAGGAGGTGGGCTTGCTGAGTTCTCTGCCTTGGTTCTGCAGATCAAGCAAGGGGAAGTCCAACCCTAAGTCCAAATCCAAGTTTATTGACCCACCAGCCCCCTACACAGGTCCTCACGTTCCCAGAACCATCTTATTGGGTATGGAATGAGGTTCCTCCTTTGCTTTCTCAACTGGTTCTAGGGGACATGACTAAAAAGGAATTCAGAGAAAGGTCACAATTCCTGTTTGTTGGTATAAGCCAGCCCAACCCCAGGGTAATCCTGTGAAGCAAGCATACACATCTGGCTGGATGCAGTGTGGAATGTTTATTACAAAACGAGCTATATGTTTTTACAGTAAGTCCCAGGGAGTTTGGCAGACAAAGCAAATGACAGAGTGAGATTGAGAGTGAGAGCGAGAATAAGAGAGCAAGAGAGAGAAAGAGTGAGAGAGAAAAAACAACAAATCTTAGAGAATAAAAATTAGAAGAGACCTCAGAGGTCCTTCTGTCCAATTCCTTTGTTCCAAATGTAGACACCAAAGCCCAAAGAAGGGACATTCCATAGCGGGGTCACAGAGCAGTTTGGTGCTGAGTCACTGGCTAGTTTCCCACTCTTTACCCTCTTTTACTCATGCCTACTTAACCAAAGATGAGCCAATTGGCTTGGAAGATGCTTCTGAAAGCATCTGTTCAAAATGGCTAACAGCTACCCTTGCCTCTGTGCTGCTGTATCTTTTGTGACAATATCACAGCCTTGAGGAGGGGAGCCAGATACCTCCAACAGTCATACTTTTGGACAGGTTAGGGCCCTCAGTGGGGTCCAAGCTGCTAGATCTGACCATAAGCACAGGGCGTGAAGTGTGAGTACAGCCAGGGCTTCCCTGCATATTATTTCCTCCTCTGATTTCCAGAGGAGTCTATGAAGAAATCACCATCATCATCATCATCATCATTTATTTTCCTCTTTCATTACTTAGGTAGGTTTTAGTCCCACATAGGCTGGCAGGCCCCAGCCCTGACTTGTACCCAAGACCAAATAGGCCACTGGGAAAAGTACAGGATTCTGAAGTCCAGCCCAGATTTGAGGCCCAGCTCTGCCTCCTTCCAGCTGGATTGGATGACTTGAGTGAATCTCCAGCCTTCCTGAATCTCAGTCCGTGACCTGCAGAATGGGGAAGCAGACCTCTAGCTGGTGTTGCTGTTGGGAGTAGTACACAAACTGATATGACACTGCCATGTTCTCATTGTGTTCAGCACTCTCCCTCTCGACAGTGCCTATCAGAAAGCAAGTTTCCTGGGGTCACACCACTTTTTTGTTTGCAAGAAGGAACTCTTGACAGACGTACCAGCAATTCAAAAGCAAAATATGAGGAGAATATGATTTCTATTTTTTCTTCTTGCACAAAAGGGAAAATGATTTACTGTATTGCTCTCCAGAGCTTTCTGTCAGCTAGCTGTAGCCATCGTTACATGAAGGAGTGACAAATCTAGAGCTCACCGTCAGAGTTTATGAACAATTTATGAGGCCAAATTATGCATCAATCTCTGACGTTTCAGGCCAGGGAGCTGGGGCAAGGGAAAGGCCAGAGGTCGCCTGGCCAGCCTCCCGCATCTGATAATTCACATTTCAGCTCTACACCAAGGCCAAATGACTAGCAGCTATAAACACTAGTGTAGAAAGAATATCTTGCTGGGCACTGGAATCCACAAACCAACCCCCACCCAGAGGTGGAGCTTTGCATAGAAATAGCACAGGCCCTGGAATCAGACAAGCCTGAGTTCCCACCCAGCACTGCCACTTAAGATCTGTGGAACGTTGTATAATTTCCTTCCCTTCTCTGAGCAGAAGTTTCTCGAGTTGACCTTCAAGTTGGTCTGTAGCCTTGACCTTCATCCTACCTTCTATCCTCCAGATACTTATGAGAGACTATTATGTGGCCCACCTGTCAACTCTGAATCTTTTAAAAACTGAATCCTGCTTTCGTTCCTTTGCACACACATCCAGCAACCTGCTTGCATTCATGTCCATAGGCTCTTCCTTCCCTCCTGTCACTCTGGATAAACTGTCCTTGTTCTGATCTTAGGATGGCCACTCCAATTGTTCCCTGGATCTTGTGCTCTTTCACCTACGGTGATGGTTAATTCTAGGTGTTGACTTGATTAGATCAAGGAATGCTGAGAAACCTGGTAAAGCTATCTTTTTAGGTGTGTCCATGAGGGCATTTCCAGCAGAGATTAGCATGACAGCCTGAGTAGACTAGTTGGGAAAGACCCACCCTCAATGTGGGCGGGAACCATCCAATCTGCTGGGTGTCTGGAGAGAACAAAACAACAGAGAAAAAAAGTGAATCTCTTATTCTATTCACTGGAGCTGGGACACACTCTTCTCTCCTGTCCGTGGACATCATAGCTCAAGACTCTTCAGCTTTTGGGTTCCAGGACATACACCAAGGACACCATCAGCTTCTCTGGTTTTGAGGCCTTTGGACTTGGACTGACCTATACTACCTGCATCCATTTTGCAGATGACCTATCGTGGGACTTTTCTTCACCATTATATGAGCTAACTCCTCTAATAAACCCCTTCTCATATATTTATAACATATCCTATCAAGTCTGTCTCTCTGGAGAACCCTGACTAATACACCTACTCAGGAACATCACTACAGTCGTTTTTCTCCTCTGTCTGCATCATATAATTTTCCCTCTCTACTAGATCATCTCCATCCACATGTGTATTAGTCCATTTTTGTTTCTTATAACAAAATACACTGAACTGGGTGATTCATAAAGAAAATGAAATTTATTGCCTACAGTTTCTGTGGCTGGGAAGTCCAAAGTCCATCTGGTGGTGGCCACAGTGAACCAGGGGTCTCACGTTGCAAGATGGTGGAAGCAGAGCGAGCTGAGAGAGAGCAAGAGATGCTCCTCTTCTTTTAAAGCCCTCAGAACCACACTCATGACCACCATTTTTAATCCATTCACTACCGCATGATCCTACAGTCCAATCACCTCTTCAAGGCTCCACCTTTCAATTACCATAATAGGATTTCCAACCCTCTTAACAGTCACAGAGGGGGCTAAATTTCTAATACATAAAACTTGGAGATACAATTCAAGTTTCAGGGAGTTTTGGGGGGACATAACTCAGTCCACTACATTTGACCCCTGACCCCCAAAACTCATGCCTTTTCACATGAAAATACATTCATTTCATCACCAAAGTCTTAACTTGTTTCAACTACAGAATCCAAAGTTCAAAGTCCCATCTGTGAAATCAGTACAAGTTATCCACTTCCAAGATACAATGGTGGGACAAACAGGGTACATATTCCCATTCCAAAAGGGAGAAATAGGCCAAAAGAAAGGAGAAACAGGTCCCAAACAACTCCTAAACCCAGCAGGGCAGGCATTAAATCTCAAAGCTGGCGAATCATGTACCTTGATTCCATGTTTGACCTCCTCTGCATGCTGGTGTGGGGGTTGGGTCAGCAAGTCCTTGGGCAGCTCCGCTCCTATGGCTTTCCTAGTCTCAGGTCACACTTAACCTCTCCCAGGCTGTTGTTCCACTCTGGTAGCTCCACAGGTCTGGGGGCTCCATGGCGGCCCTATTCTCATGGCTCCACTAGACATGGCACTGTTGGGGTTTCTCTGCTGCAACTCTGACCCCACATTTCTGCTCAGCATTGCACTAGCGAAAGCTTTCTGTAGTGACTCTGCCCCTGTGACAGATCTCTTCCTGTGCCTGCAGATTTTTCCATGCATCCTTTGAAATTGAGGTGAAGGCTCCCAAGCCTTCATAGCTCTGGCATTCTGTGAGCCTATAGACCAAACACCACATGGATGCCATCAAGTCTTCCGGCTTGTATCTCCCAAAGCTGCATTGCCAGCCACAACTGGGGCCAATTTACCCACAGCTGAAGCAGCCAAAGCAGCTGGGGTGCTGGTACTGGAAGCAGCTTCCCGAGGTGGTCCTGGGTGGTGAGCCCATGGAGGGCTCCTCAAGCTTGTTCCCCAAGACCATTTTGTCTCCCTAGGTCTTTAGGCCTGAAATGGAAGGATTGGCCCCAGAGGTTTCTGCAATTTCTTCAGGGCCTTTTTCTCCTTCTCTTGATCATCCCTTTCCTTTGTACTAATCTTCTTAGCTGGAGTTTTTCTTCTTAACTGGATTTTTCTTCTGAAAATGTTCCCTGCTTCTCTACTACATGGCCAGGCTGCAAATTTTCCAAATCTTTACATTCTGCTTCCCTTTTAAATTTTGGTGTTACATCATGCCTTTGCCACCATAACTCAAAGTAGGTTGTTAGAAGTAACCATGCAGCTTCCTTAATGCTTTGCTGCTTAGAAATTTCTTCTGTCAGATACTCTGGTTCACAACTGTTAAGTTCCAATTTCCACAAAGTCCTAGTGCAAGGACACAATGCAGCCAAGTTTATTGCCAATTCACAGCAAAGGTGATCTTTGCCCCAGTTTCCAACAAACTCCTTTTTCAGTCCATATTTCTATCAGCATTCTGCTCACCACCATGTAACCAGTCTCCAAGACATTCCAAACTTTCCCTCATCTTTTTGTCTTCCGAGTCCTCTAAACTCCTCCAACCTTTGCCTGACACCCAGTTTCCAAAGCTGCTCCACATTTTCAAGTATTTAGTATGAGCAGCACCCTACTCTCAGTACCAATTTTCTGTATTAGTCTGTTTGTGTTGCTATAACAGAATACCTGAGACTGGGTGATTTATAAATAAAATGAAACACTGCTTACAGTTTCTGAGGCTGGGAAGTCCAAAGTCCATCTGGTGGTGGTGACAGTGACCCAGGGTTCTCACATTGCAAGATGGTGGAAGCAGAGAGAGCAGAGAGAGACAGACAGACAGACAGACAGACTCTCCTCTTCTTCTAAAATGCTCATAATCATGCCCCAGACCACCATTTTTAATCCATTCACTATGGTATCATCCTACAATCCAATCACCTCTTCAAGGCTCCACCTTTCAATTACCATAATAGGATTTCCCCCTCTATTAACAGTCTCAGTGTGGTTTTGATTGGCATTTCCCTGATGCTTAGTGATGTTGAGCATTTTTTCATATACCTGTTAGCCATTTTTATGTCTTCCTTTGAGAAATGTCTATTCACCTCCTTTGCCCATTTTTATTTTATTTTTTTTTGTTTATTTTTTTGTTTATTTTTATTTTTATTTTTATTTTTATTTTTATTTTTTTATTTTTATTTTTTTTAAATTTTTTTTAAAAATTTTATTTTCTCGATATACATTGTGGCTGATTATTGCTATACTACAAAGCTATAATAACCAAAATAGTATGGTACTGGCATAAAAACAGACACACTGACCAATGGAATAGAATAGAGAATCCAGAAATCAACCCACACACTTACTGCCATCTGATCTTTGACAAAGGCACCAAGCCTATTCACTGGGGAAGGGACTGCCTCTTCAGCAAATGGTGCTGGGATAACTGGATATCCATATGCAGGAGAATGAAACTAGATCCATACCTCTCACCGTATACTAAAATCAACTCAAAATAGATTAAGGATTTAAATATACACCCTGAAACAATAAAACTTCTTAAAGAAAACATAGGAGAAACACTTCAGGAAATAGGACTGGACACAGACTTCATGAACACGACCCCAAAAGCACGGGCAGCCAAAGGAAAAATAAACAAATGGGATTATATCAAACTTTGCCCATTTTTAAATTCGGTTACTTGTGTTTTTTACTGTTAAGGTGTTGGAATTTCTTGTATATTCTGGATATTAATCTCTTGTCAGAAGCATAGTTTGCAAATATTTTCTCCCATTCTGTTGGTTGTCTTTTCACTCTGTTAATTGTTTCTTTTGCTGTATATCTGCTAAAATTAAAAAATAGTGACAACACCAAATACAGGCAAGGATGTGGAGAAATTGCATCACTCATATATTGCTGATGGGAATAAAAAAATGGTACAATGACTCAAACAGAGTTTGGCAATTTCTAATAAAACTAAACATGCAATTAGAATATGACCCTGAAATTGTACTATTGGGCATTTATCACAGAAAAATAAAAACTTAAGGAGATGTGGCTTCAGTGCTCAGTCTTCACCCAGTCTTTATCCTCTCTGGCAAGGAGTGGATCTGTGTGTCTGACCCCAATGGCTCAGGACCCACTTCCCATCCTCCCCTCCCACGCCTCCCACTTCCCTTCCTTCCCTCTCCCCACCATCACAGAACAAATAGACACACACTTTCACAACAGGCATATTTTATTTTAATTATCACCATCGTGTACCCTGTTGGTGTAAAATTCACTGGCCACTACCAGGCAGCCAACCCTCTGGAGACTTTGCAGTTAGTTTTTAGATCTCTGATCTCGCTCTTAAGATAGCAGCTGCCCAGGTCACTACTTTAGGTGGGGGGAATCTCCTCATCCTTTTGGTCCTGCTCTGGCTCTTTTTGCTGCAGTTCCTGATTCATCCAGTGATAGTGGCCGAATAGTGTTGGCTTTTTCCCTTTTGGGGGTTGAATTGAGACGGTGGTCATTTTTGCAGCAGCTTTTTTCCTCAGACTCCCTTGGGGGGGTCTTGTAAGCTTCAAGGTTGTCTTGGGCGCCTGGAAGGACAACAGGGAGATTACAGAAGGGCAACTGTTTGGGGGAAGAGGATGCAGGAGGCATGGGAACAGGGGCTTCCTGGGAAGGAGTGTGGGCTGAGGGAGGTTGTGCCAGGCGAGGACAGGGGAGGGGTCTTGGGAGAAAGGGGTGAAGGGGAAGATGAGAAGGAGCTTGGGTGGTCATCTCATCTTGCCCTTTCTTCTGGACTTGGGTGGACAGGGGTTCTTCCTCTCCTTCCCCGCTTTGGTGTTTCTGGTGGGCTGTGGTGTCCTGGTCTCCTTCGCCATGTCAGCACTGCCCAGTGGTCTGTCCCAGGGCCCCTGGCCTCCCTCTAATACCCTGCCCAGGACAATGAGCAGCCACACCCTAGGCTTTGTTTGGTCAGCAAGCCCCTCCCCCAGCCCCTCTAGCCCTGTCCAGGGAGGGGTGGCTTAGACATCACAATGGCCCATCCTGATACCTCTGGGAGTGGAGGGGAGGCCAAGGTGCCCTGGTTGGAAAAGGGGACATTTCCTTAGCACCCCTTCAGAGCCTTCCAAACAGACCTGCCACATTCCTCTTTGTTCAATTCTGGGGGGTCACAGGGCAAGGAGAGGGTGTCTTCTCCACGCCCTTCCCCACGGCCACCTGATTCAGTGGCTCATTCTGTCCTCTCCCACCCTTCACCATTACCTGGTTTTTGTGTGTCCTACCTACCATCCACCCACAGTCATGCGGCCACACTTAAGTCTATGTGGACATATGAGTCATCCTACATCCTTCCTAAACATTTCTCTTATGTACCCTGAAGCCACTCACTTCCTGGCTGCCACCAGGAAACTTTTCCATCCACTTGCTTTTTCCAGTGTTCACACAGGACATCTCAATTTTGTTTTCCAGATTGAAATCACTGCCTTCAGGCTGTCAGACTTGGTAAACAGACTTGCTCTTCTGCGTATCTTAGTCTTGTTTCAAATCTGGGGGACCTACTTATCTCGGTAGGTGTAGAACCAAGACTTGGATTTTAACAGTGTGTGTGCAGGGGTGAGGCAGATATTTACATGCCAGAAGTTGTGCTGGATGTTCACGTGAAGGAAACTATTATCTAAGAATAATAAATTCATGATGGGAGAGGCGGATTTCTCAGTATTTTACTTGGGATTCTTTTCAGTGCAACAGGGAAAAAAACAGGCCTCCAGATTGGAAAGGGAAAAGTAAAACCGTCTTTATTCACAAACCATGGATAGTGTATGCAGAAAATTCTATCAATCTAACGAAATGCTTGTAGAACTAATAATTAGGTTTAACAAGGTCACAGAACACCAAATCAATATAAAAATCAATTGTATTTTTATATTCTAGTAATGAATATTTGGAAATTGAAATAAAGCACGGTATAATTTAAAATAGCTTTAGAAAATATGAAATGCTTAGGGATGTGTTTACATTAATGTAAATCTAACAAAATCTGTTGAAGATCAGTACACTGAAAATAGAAAACAATGAAGAGAAATTAATAAGGATACAAATATATGGAGATAGTTATTTTGTTCAAAGGTTGGAAGACTCAATATTATTAAGGTGTCAATAATTTCCAGATTTATTGATAGACTTAATGCAATTCTAATCAAAGTCCATAAGGCTTTTAAGAGAATTTGGCAGGCTGATGATAACATTCATATCAAAATGGATAGGACATGCATAGCTGAAATAACTGTAATAAAATAGAGAACAAAGATGGAAGGGTTACACTACTTGGTTTTAAGGCTTCTTGTACAGTAAGAATAGTCAATATGGTGTTGTATGGGCATAATGATAGTAATACATCAATAGAACAGTGCAGAAATAGATTCTCTTATATACACATATATAGGAAACTGAATATAAGTAAGGATACAAAGAAAGATTAGAGAAAAATGAGAAATTGTCTTTTCGACAATCGGGTGTGGATAAATCAGATATCCATATACAAAAAAAATAAATTTCAATCCATACCTCAAACCATATGAAAAAAAGTAACTCAAAATGGATGATAGACCTAAATGTAAAACTAAATCTATACATCTTCCAGAAGAAAATAAGCGTTGCCTTTGATTAGTCAACAATTTCTTAGATGCAGCAAAAAGCCCAGTTCATTAATTAAAAAAATTTTATAAGTTCATGCAAATTAAGACCTTCTGCTCTTGAAAAACATTGTTAAGAGAGTGAAAAGACAGCCTATACTCTGGTATAAAATATTCTGAAATCACATATCCGATAAAGGTCTTATATCTCAAATATAAAAAGTACTTTTAAAACTCACTAGGAAGGAACCAAAGAACCCAATTTAAAATTGGTAGAAGATTTGAACACTTCTACAAAAAGACATACAGATAGAAATATTCACATGAACAGATGCCCAGCAACATTAGTCATCAAGGAAATGCAAATCAAACACACAATGAAATACCACTATCGACCTATTAGAATGGATAATATTGAAAAGACTGGCTATGCCAAGTGTTATTAAAGATTTGAAGTACTGGAACTCTTATATGCACCTGGGAGAATGTAAATTTGTTAAAATGTTAAAGATGCACCTACTATGTGATGCAGGCATCCCATTCCTAGGTAATTAGATAAAACTTTTTCAAGTGCAAAAGGATCCATTGTGATAGAAGGCAGATCAGTGGGTTCTTGGGGATGGAGGTGCAGGAAAAGTCATATGGGAGGATTTACAAAGGCCTAAAGAGGAAACTTTTGGTTGTGATGGATCTGTTCACTATCTTTATTGTGGCAATGGCTTCCACGGTATTTTCATGTGTCAAAACTTATCAAATTTATACATTTTGTAGTTTTTTGTGTGTCAAACATACTTCAATAAAGCTTTTTTTAAAAAAATTGTATTTTCTGGAAAAAAACTTTTTGAAAAGAATAAAAACAAAAGGTTTGGGAAGGGAAAGTATTTAGTCATTGAAATTATTTAGAATTGCTACAGTATGGTTTCGTTAAAAATCAAGACTTTTAAAATTTATTTTATTACTGTTTAACAATTCTCTATAAGGACTCAACTTCTGCCTCAAGGAAGATGGAGTAGATGTACTTTTCCCTATTTTTTTCTGCTAAGTACAACTAAACAGCCTGGACATTGTATATAAAACAAACATAAGACGACTCTGAAACGCAGAAAGAAAATAGACTGTCTAGTGACCTTGGGACCCAAGGAATGACATGGTGAGTTCCCTGGGTTTTCTTTTTGCTTCATATATCCCAGACTTGGAGATGAAGAAGTAGCAATTTGGAAACGCCAATGGGCATGGACAAAAACTAACAAACAAACAACATCAAAAGCCTGCTTTCTTTAGTCAAAGAACCTGGAAAAGTGCAACCCAGTAAGACAGAAAAGTTTTAGACAGTAACTGCTCTACTTTAGCCAAACACCACAGAAAACTGTGGCTCTGTCCCAGCCAGCCAGCAAAGACCAAGTAGTGAGCCTAGATTTCTAACCTTACCAGGCTATACCAAGGCATCTGAACCCCCATTCCACTGTACCCCACCAGCAATGGTGACAGAGAAGACTCAGCAGGGACCTGGGAGTTTGATTCCCCACTAGTTGGTAATGAGGCCTCCCAGTCACTACTACTGCCTGCCCCCAGACTGTCAATGGAGGCTCACTACTGAGGTGGTGGTATTCAAGGAGGCCTAGTAGAGAATCAGGACTTCAATAGGTCTCAGAAATTGTGAGGCCACCCGGAAGCCCCATGGTGTCAGAACTTCACATGGGGAGCAGTAATGAGGCAGCCCTATCCTTCCAAGCCAAGGAAATATTCAGGGGAGGCATAGTAGGAAGTTGGAACTGCCATGACTGCATAGCAGTAACAAAGAGAATGTTTTCGGATATCAGTGGAGGCCAACTGGAGAACCTGGTCTTCCACCCATATCTGGCAGTGATGAAGCAGTGGTCCCCTTCTCCTGCTAAAGCAGTGTCAGAAGAAGTCAGTTAAAACAGAAGGTTTGAATAAGATCCATTGTCTCATGGCCCAATATTTAAACATCCAGGATACAGGAAAAAATAATTCATCACACCGAGAGCCAGGAAAATCTCAACTTGAATTTGAGTAGAAGTCAAGAGAGATGAATACCAAGAGGACACAGGTGTTGGAATTATCTGAAAGTACTAGAAAGAAACCATCATAAAATACTTCAATGAGCAATTATAAACACACTTGAAACAGATAAAAACATAGAAAGTCTCAGCAAAGAAACAGGATATATAAAAAAGAACTAAATGAAAAGTTTAGAACTGAAAAATAAAATAACTGAAATAAAAACCTTAGTGGATGCTTTCAACAGCATAATGGAGATAACAGAGGAATCAGTGAACTGAAAATAGAGCAATTAAATTATCCAGTCTGAACAACAGAAAAAAAGAAGGAAAAAATAAACAAGGCCTTGGGGACCAATGGCACTATAATAAGAGATCTGACATTTTTGACATCAGAGTCTCGGAAGGAGAGGAGGAAAAGATTAAGGCTGAAAAGTGTATTAAAATAAATTCCTGAAAACCTCCCAAATTGGGGAAAAGACATAAACTGATAGCATACATATTCAAGAAACGGAGTGAATCTCAAACAGGATAAACCCAAAGAAATTCACTCCAAGAATAATATAATATAATATAATATAATGTCATAATCAGCATTTCAGAAAACTAAAGACAAAAACAGATATCTGAAAACAGTGACAGAGAAATGACACCTTACCGGTATCTGCCAGCAGCAGATACCAACACTGTGCCCCTGATATTGCACCACTACCCGGGGTGATCAGCCAGCTACCTTGACTAACGTATGACTACATTGGACCACTTCCATCATGGAAAGGGCAGTGTTTTGTCCTTACTGGAAAAGACACTTACTCTAGATATGGATTTTCCTCCCAGCATGAAATGCTTCTGGCAAAACTATTATCTGTGGACTCACAGAATGACTTACTCACTGTCATGGTATTCCACACAGCATTGCTTCTGACCAAGGAACTCACTTCACAGCCAAAGAAGTGAGGCCATGGGCTTGTGTGGCAATGGGCTCATGCTCTTGGAATTCACTGGTCTTACCATGTTCCCCACCATCCTAAAGTGGCTTGTCTGGTAGAATGGTGGAATGGCCTTTTGAAGTCACAGTTACAGTGCCAGCTAGGTGACAATACCCTACAGGGCTGGGGCAAGGTTCTCCAGAAGGCTGTATATGCTCTGAATCAGTGCCCAATATATGGTACTGTTTCTGCCATAACCAGTATTCACAGGTCCAGGAAACAAGGGGTGGAAACGGAAGTGGCACCATACACCATTACCCCTAGGGACCCATTAGCAAAACTTTTGATTCCTGTCCCCGCAACTTTATGCTCTGCTTGTCTAGAGGTCTTCGTTCCAGAGGGAGGACTGCTTCCATCAGGAGACACAAAAATGATCCCATTGAACTGGAAGTTAAGGCTGCTGCCTGGCCACTTTCGACTCCTCATGCCTCTGAGTAAACAGGATAAGAAAGGAGTTGTGCTGTTGGCTGTGGCGATTGACCCAGACTACCAAGGGGAAGTTGGACTACTGCTTCACAATGGAGGTCAGGAAGATTATGTCTAGAATACAGGAGATCCTTTAGTACTAAGGGCATCTCTTCATACTACCATCCACTGTGACTAAGGTTCATGGAAAATCACAACAACCAACTCCAGGCAGGACGACAGAAAAATGGCCCAGACTCTTCTGGGATGAAGGTTTGGGTCACTGCACCAGGCAAAGATCCACAACCCGCTGAGGTGCTCGCTGAAGCCAAGGGGAATACAGAATGGGTAGTAGAAGAAGGAAGTTATAAATACCAGCTTCGACCACGTGACCGGTTACAGAAACGAGGACTGGAATTGTTCTCCCTGTTGTGTTAAGAATATGTCTCTATGGATATATATTGTACACGTATTAAGCAGTTATCTCTGTTTGTGTTCCTCTTGTTCTCTACCAGGTACCATGAGACTTACTGACTTTATACCAGCATTTAAATGTTGTTAACCTTACTTCATAGCATTTGCAATTTTCAGTTATGGGCTATTGGGAGAAGGGTAAATATCGTTTAAGGACTTTACCTTTTTCCTCTTGGAAAGGGATTCATGCGTTTCCGGTGGTACGCAGGATCATGTGTCGCGTCAGGCGAAACTATTCTGTTATTGTACCGTTCGATAATTCAGCGTGATTTAAGGAGACAGTGTGGACACCAAGTTGACAAGGGGTGCACTTGGGAAGGTTAATTCTAGATGTCAACTTGGTTAGATGAAGGAATGCTAAGAAACCTGGTAAGATTCATGCGTTTCCGGTGGTACGCAGGATCATGTATCGCGTCAGGCGAAACCATTCTGTCTTTGTACCGTTCGAAAATTCAGCGTGATTTAAGGAGACAGCATGGACACCAAGTTGACAAGGGGTGCACTTGTGAAGGTTAATTCTAGCTGTCAACTTGGTTAGATGAAGGAATGCTAAGAAACCTGGTAAAGCAATCTTTTCAGCTGTGTCCACGATGGTGTTTCCAGCAGAGAATAGTCGGAGAGTGTGAGTGGCGTGGGTGTGAGAGACGCACCCTCAGTGTGGGTGGGAACCATCCAATCCACGGCGGGTCCGGAGAGGACGAAAGACAGAGGAAAGAGGTGAAGCTCTCTCTCGATCCACTGGAGCTGGGACACACTCTTCTCTCCTGTCCGTGGACTTTAGAGTTCGAGACTTTCACCAGATGACCAGTTACAGGAAGGGGGATTATAATTGTCCTCAGTACTGTGTTAAAAATATTTCTCAAAGATGGAGTAGCTGGTCCCCAGCATCACTCTCTCCCACAAATCAACCAATTTAAAACTATTAAAAAGCAATGACAGCCAAGCTGGGGCCACTAGAGCTCAGGGGAAAATGAGGACAGACCTACGGAGTTCATGAAGGTGGGAGAAGCCATGATGAGAGAAAAAAAGGATCGATCTGACCATTTCGAATCCCGGCCACTTCAAGGCTGGAGCCAGTGAACACATGGAGCAGAAGCTGGCAAAAGCCACTGCTGTCCTCTTCATATGAAGCTGCTTGGAGGCGGCAGGGGAAAAGAGGGCCTTGGTGGCCCTCAGGCCAGCAAGACCACTAACAGGGTTCCTGGGGACCCACACTGGAGCGAGGAGCCACAACGACTGGAAAAAGGAGCCACTCAGAGGCCAGTGAGTCATCGCAAGGGACTGATGCACGGCCTGTCCAATGAGAACTGTTTGGAGCACAGGCAGAGGGGGAGACAGGCCACCAGGGGAACACTGAGGCACCGCATGGACAGCTGATCTGCCCTCCAATCAGTGCAGGCCCACTCAGTGGGGACTGGTCAGGAATATAGAATTGCAGGGGTGCAGTTTGCTGAAAAGTCTCAGGCCCAGAACAGAGTTTCCACACAGCGCAGATGTATCAGAACTCACAAGACCCAGAAGTACATATAAGGTCAATAATTAAAACCTGAGCTGCACAAAAAGCCTTCCCCAAGGAATCAGCAGCAAAGCAGCAATTTAGCTCAACCACAGGGCTCAAGTGCTGGTCGCCACAGGAAGTTCTCCTATTTTAGAAGTAAACAAAGGATAAGAAATTAGTTCCAGTGCAGAATTTAAATGATGAGAATAACAAATAATCCAACACAGAACTCAAAGAAAAAACAAAATACCCACAGACCAGAGACAAAGTTTGATATTAACTAGTAAAGGCTTCACATCACCAAAGAGCACCTATAAAACCTAGAAGGACTGGAAGCCCCCAGGATTCCAAGCCAGGGTGTTGGAATGGCTGGGGACCTGAGCCATGTCCCTGGCAACTGCAACCAGCTCAGTGATGACCATCAAGCTGCTGCAGGAAGTACCCTGGGCTCCTGAGCCAAGGCAGTGGTGGGCTGAGGGCCTCAGCCATACCCCCCTGACACATGCAACCAACCCAACAATGACCACCGAGAAACCACAGGAAATGCCCCAGCCTCCCAAACCAGGGTGGTGGGAAGCCAAGGGCTTCAGCCACACCCACCAACATCTGCATCCAGCCCAGCAACCACCGAGTCACTGCTGGTAGGCCCCAGGTCTCCCATAAGCTTCAACCATGTACCCTCTCCTTCCTCTTTCTCTCACCCTATTTCCTTTCCCCTTTCCGTCTCCCCCTCCCCACAACTGCTCCACAACATCTGAGAATGTAAAAAAAATAATATTAATAAATAAACTTTTAAAAAGAATATATATTTATGCATATATACTGTACATATATTAAGCAATTATCTTTGTTTTTGTTCCTCTTATTCTTTATCATGAACCATGAGACCTATTGACTTATATCAGCATTTAAATATTCTTACCTTTACATCATAGTATTTGCATTTAAGTCATGGGATATTGGAAGAAGTGTAAGTATCATCTAAGGACTTTACCTCCTTTACTGACAAAGGGATTAACAAGTTTTCAGTTGTATGCAAGATAGTTGCATCATGTTAGGCAGAACTATTCCATTATTGTACCAATTCAAGAGGATCTTGAATGATATAACCACAGACAAATGATAGATATGCTAACTATTCTGATTAGATCATTATACAATATATGCATGTATTAAAACAACAAATTGTATCCCATAAACACATACAGTGGCAAAAATAAAGCAAAAAATTTTTTAAAAGTTTTATGGAAGAGCAAAGCAACTATACTAGCTAAAACAATTATGAGACCCTGATTAACACAGATGCAAAAATCCTCAACAAAATGCTAGCAAACTGAATTCAACAGCACATTAAAAGTATTATACATCATGATCAAGCAGAATTTATCCTTAGGATGCAAAAATGGTTCAACATATGCAGATCAATAAATGTGATACACTAAATTAACAAAATGAAAGACAAAAATCAGATGATCATCTTAATAGGTGCAGAAAAATCATTTGACACAATTCAACATTCTTTCATGAGAAAAACCCTCAACAAATTTGGTACAGAAGGAATGCACTTTAACACAATAAAAGTCATGTATGACAAGCCCATAGCCAACGTTATACTCAATGGTGAAAAGCTGAAAGCTTTCCTTCTAAGATCAGGAACAAGACAAGGATGTGGGCCCACTCTTGCCACTTCTATCCAACATAGTACTGAAAGTCCTAGCAAGACACATTAGGCAATAAAAAATATTAAAAGGTATCTAAATTGAAAAGGAAGAAGTAAAATCATCTCTGTTTGCTGATGACATGACCATGTATATAGAAAACCCTAATTGCTTCCCCAAATCCTGTTAGAACCAATGAACAAATTCAGTAAATGCAGGATGCAAAATCAGCATGCAAAAATCTGTAGCATTTATATTCACTAACTACAAACTATCAAGAAAGTAAGAAAAAAATTTCATTATGATAGCATCAAAAACTAATCAAATAATTTTATTTATTTGTTTTTCAGTTTTTTCCCATTTAAAAAAATATCTTTTCTTTTAATTTTTATAAAAAAAATTTAACCAAAGAAATGAAAGGTCTGTACACTGAAAATTATACACCATTGGTGAAATTGAAGAAGACACAAAGAAATGGAAAGACATTGGATGTTCATGAGTTGGAAGAATCAATATTGTTACAAGGTTCATACTATTCAAAGTGATCTACATTTTCAATGCAATTACTATCAGAATTCCAAGGACGTTTTTCACAGAAGTAGAAAAAGCAATCCTAAAATTTATGTGGAACCATAAAGGACCCCAAGTAGCCAAATCAATCTTGAGCAAGAAGAGCAATGTTGTAGGCATCACACTCCCTGATGTCAAAGTGTATTTTAAAACTATTGTAATCAAAACAGCATGGTACAGGAATAAAAACAGATTCAGACCAATGGAACAGAATAGAAGTCCCAGAAATAATCCCATACATAACAGTCAACTAATACTTGACAAGGACACCAGGAATACACAATGGGGAAAGGAGAGTCTCTTTAATAAATGGTGTTGGGAAAACTGGATTTCCACATGCAAAGGAATAAAATTGTAAACTTATTTTACACCATACACAAAAATCAACTCAAAATGGATTAATGATTTAAACATAAGGCCCCAAAATGTAAAAATTCTAGAAGAAAATAGGAGAGAAACTTCTAGACATTGGTCTTGGCACTGCCTTTAGGACTATGACTTCAAAAGTACAGGCAACAAAAGCAAAAATAAACAATTAGAACTACATCAAACTAAAAAGTTTCTGCACAGCAAAGAAAATCAATGAAATAAAATGCAACCTACAGAATATTTGTACATCATATATATCTTATAGGGGGATCATGTCCAAAAAATATAAGGAACTCATAAAACTCAGCAGTAAAACAAACAAACAAACAAACAAACAAACAAACTCAACAACCCAGTTTAAAAAATGGGCAAAGGACCTGAATAGATATATCTTTAAAGAAGATATTACAAATGGCCAACAGATACATGAAAAAGTGCTAATGTAACTAATCTCTAGTGAAGTGCAAATGAGAACCACAATTAGATACCACCTCACACCTGTTAGGATGGCTATTATCAGAAAGTCAAATAACAAGTACTCTTGAGGATGTGGAGAAAAGGGAACCCTTGTACACTGTTGGTGGGATTGTAAACTGGTGTAGCCATTGTGTAATACAATATGGAGTTTCCCCCAAAACTAAAAATAAAACACCTTATGATCCAGCAATTGCAGTTCTTGGTGTATATCCAATGAAATTGAAATCAGGATCTCAAAGAAATATATGCACTCCTATGATCATTGCAGCATTATTCGCAATAGCCAAGATATGAAAGCGACCTAAGAGTCCATCAGTGGATAAATGGATAAGGAAAATGTGACAAATATATAATGGAATATTATTCAGCCCTAAAAAAGAAGGAAATCCTGTCATTTGGGACAACATAGAGAAACCTGGAGGACATTATGCTAAGTAAAATAAGCCAGGCACAGAGAGACAAATACTATATAATCTCATTTATATGTGAAATCTAAAGAAGTCAAACACATAGAAACAGAGAGTAGAAAGGTTGCCAGGGGCTGGGGGTTGGGAGAAATGAAATGATTTTGGTTAATGGTACAAAATTTCAGTTCTAAAATGAGTAAGTTCTGGAGATCTAATGTGCATCATGGTAACTATAGCTAATAATAATGTATTATATACTAGAAATTTGCGAATAGAGTAGATCTTAAGTGTTCTCACCACACACCCAAATGGCAAATATATGAGGTGATGAATGTGTTAATTGTGGTAATCACTTCACAGTGTATATGTATATCAAAACGTCACTTGTACACCTTAAATATACACAATTTTTATTTGTCAAACAGAAAAAAACAATGATGAAAAAGTAGAATAAAGTTTGAAGAATCACACTGTCTGATTTGAAGATAAGGCTATAGTAATCAAGAAACTGTGGTACTGGCAAAGAGACAGACACGGGATCAAAGGAACTGGTTTGAGAGTCCAGAGATAGACACGCACAAGGATGGCTTTTAACGTTTTACAAAGGTCACTCAACGGAGAAATGTTGCTCTTTTCAATAAATGGCATTGGAGCCATTAGATACCCATGTGTAAAACCATATCATAGATCTAAATATTAAATGAAAAACTGTAACACTTTTTTAAAAAGCATAGGAGAAAATCTCATGATCTAAAGTGAGGCAAAGAGATCTTGAACATGACACCAAGAGCACAATTCATAAAGGAAAAAAATAAATTAGCCTTCCTCAAAATTAAAAATATTTGCTGTGAGAAAGAAAATAAAAATCAAAAAGTCAAGCTGTAGACTGAAATAAAATATTTGCAAGCTGCATACCCAGCAAATGATTTGTATCTAGGATATGTAAAGGGCTCTCAGAACTTGAAAATTAGAAAACAAATGACCCAATTTTAATAATGGGCAAGAGACGTTAATGAGCACCTCAGCAAAGTGGGGATATGATGGCAAATGAGCACATGCAAAGTTGTTTTCCATCATTAGCCATTACAGAATTGTAAGTCAAAATCAAGATGAGACAACACTAAACACATTTGAAAGTGATTAAAATTTTAAAAATCCTGACACTACTAATTGCTAGCAAGGATAAAGGACAACTTGAAATCTCTTACATTGCTGATGGGAATTATGAAATGGCACAGCCATGTGGAAAATCATTTAGTAATTTCTTATAAACAGGCACTTACCATATGACTCAGAAATGCCACTCCTGAGAGAAGTAAAAATGTATGTTCGCACGGAAACCTACACTGAAGGTTTATAGAAGTTCTATGCATATTTTCCAAAATCTGAATACAACCCAAATATCCTTTCATGGGTGAAAGACAAACAAACTATGGTGCATCCATACAATGGTATACTACTCAGCAATAGAAAGGAAAGTAGTGATGCACACAACTTGTATCAAATTCAAAGGCATTTTGCTGACAAACATATTCATAACAAAACAGGGAGAAAATACTCATGACAATTACAGTCCTTGTTTCTGTAAAGCTCGTGTCGTGGTTGTAGCTGGTATTTATAACTGGATTCTTCTATTACCCTTTTTGTATTCCCTTTGCCTTCAGCAAGCACCTCAGCTGGTCATAGTCCTTTGCCTGGTGAGGTGACTCAAGCCTTTATTCTTGATGTGTCTGGGCCATGAATAGTCCTGCGTGGACTGGATTGTTGTAGTTTCTTACCGACCTTAATCACAGGGCATGGTCATACTGAGGGACACCCAAAAGATCGTCTGTATTGCAGACATACTCTTCCTGACTGCCTTTGTGGAGTCATAGCCCAACTTCGCCTTGGTAGTCAGGATCATTAACCCCAGCGAACACTGTCACTCCCTTCTTTGGCCTGTTCACTGAAAACCATGAGAAGACCAAACGGGCAGGATCTGCAGACACCTTGCATCCATCTTTTTAAGTGGCAAAGACATGTGACAGATCAACATGTGCATCATTACTCATGGGTGTTAAAAAACACTGTATATTATCATAGCACGTCTATGTGTGAAAAGTCATGGAATAGCTTTAAAATCATACACACCAGATTATTAATTGCGGTGAGCGCTGAGGAGGTGGCTAAATTGTGATAGACCTTTCTAAAGATAGGAAATGTGATTTATCTGTATTTACAAATGTTTTGCAACAAGAATATGGGCACTATCACATTTGCAGTTAAAATATCTAAGTCAGCTTAACCACATAAATAGTAGCTGTGTATTATTTAAAGTAACTGCAAGCTGATGCAACAGACAGACCCCAACATTTGAATGGCTTGAAACATAACAAAGGTTTGTTTTTTGTGCACATAAACTCTGATGTGGTTTGGCAGCGGCTCTCCAGTCTCAGGTGACCCAGAGATCCAGATTCCTGTGTTCCTGCCGTCTCAGTGTGGAATCGCCATGTCTGCTGTTGCATGGAGTCAGAAAGGATGGGAATGGCCCACTGGCTCTCTAATGCCTACATGTGACAAACAACGCGTCTGCTCATGTTTCAGTGGTAAGGGAAAGTCACATGACTCTTGCTAACTACAAGTGGACTGGCAATGTACTGTCCCTGTGTCCAGGAAAGACAGGAAGACAAGACGTGTAAGGGCACTTGAAGTCTTCCCTTAAACTGTTACATCGTAGGTGCTCGACAAAATCAACTACTTTAGTTTGTTATGAAAACAGCCGTCTTCATTGCTGGAAGTTTCTGAGAAGGCCAGATTTGCCTTAAGTTTTTCAACTCTTTATTTTTTTTTAATTTTTCGGGGTTTTTCTATTGGTTATGAATATTCATGGGGTACAAAGCTAATTGTCACCACTCGTGCCCAAGATGTGATGGCGCGACCCATACTGGCAGCATGTCCATTACCACAAATGGTGATTATACCCAGTGTTCGCCACCCAATTATCTCCGACCTCCCTCCCCAGCCCCCTTTTCCCACTCCACTTTGTATCCCTAGGTATGTTCTCTCCCTCTCCAACTCCAATGCACCACTGTGGTCTTTCTTTCCTTCTTTCATTCTCTCTTCGCTCCCACTTATAAGAGAGTATGTGCAGTATTTATCCCTCTGTGCTTTGCTTATTTCACTCAACATAAGTTTCTCCAAGCTCATCCATGTTGTTGCAAATGGGAGTATTTCATTCTTTTTTATGGCAGAGTAGTATTCCATGGTGTATATATACCACATTTTCCTATCCAATCGTCCATTGATGGACATTTAGGTTGGCTTCATACCTTGGCTATTAAGTACCTACTATATGACAGGTGCTTTCAAATACAGCATCCCATGTAGTTTTCCAAGGATCTCATAAATCTCAGTGGGGAGCCGTTTTTATTCAGTAGCTCTTTTCTGCACTATCCTTTGCAATAACCTCTAAAATCTCAGTAGGCTGAAAATTTTTTCTTGCTTTTGATGCATGGGCAAAATCTTAACCTGTCAGTCTCTGCTACCCTCCACACGCCAGAACGTCTATCTGTACAGGTGCCATTAGACACATGAAAGGCAGGACTTTTCTGTGGGGCAGATACGTAGGCCACGGGCAATGAAAAGATGGTTATTTTTTCATTTTTCATCAGAGCTAGCATGTACACCAAGGAACCATTTTTCACTCCTAGGAGAATTTGAGGGTTTTAGAAGTTTAGCTTTAGAAGATCTTTGCTCCACAGTGATTTCCATGGTCTTTCCTCATCTCCCACTTATGAGGGAGATGTTATGAGCTGAACTGTTTCCCTGCTCTCCCCAAATTTAATGTTGAATTATAAATTTAAATGTTGAAGTCTTAACTCGAAATGTGATGTACTTGCAAGTGGAGCCTTTAGTAATTAGGTAATTAAGTGCAGATGAGTAAGTGTGAGTGTGGGGCCTTCATGATGGAATTAGTGCCCTTATAAGTAGAGACACCAGAGAGTTTGCTCGCTCTCTCTTTCTGCCATGTGAGGACATACCAAGAAGGTGGTCATCTACAAGCTGGGAAGAGAGCCTTCCCCAGGCATTAAATCTGCCAGTACCCTGATCTTGGACTTCCCAGCTTCCAGAAATGTGAGAAATACATTCTATTGTTTAGGCCACCCAGTCTATGGTATATTGTTATGGTAGTCTAAGCTGACTAATATAAGAGGCTTTGGTTTTTGACCACATAGGAAAGCTCATTCATCTATGTATGTGTATCCTGTTTACGTCCTACTGTAAATATCAGGGTGGTTTCAAAACCTCTAACTAACTTCAGGGTTATATCCCAGGAACTGATACATTATGGGCCAAATCAGACTCCAATCACCAGCTTATTTGGAAAACATTTTGAGAAATGTGCTGAAGACATCCAGCGGGATGAAGGTATTTAAAGTCAAAGGGATTTTGCTGTCAGAGGGGCTCCAGAGTGAGGGACACGGACAGTAAGGGGACTTCTGCAAAGAGTAAAAGTGCTGTATGTTAGAGGGAGGGCAGGTGATTCTTGGCTGTCCCACTGGGAGCAGGGTGCAGCCTTCAGAGGATGCAGCCACGAAGAGCTGAGAAACAGGCCAGATTCCAGAGCTGGATAGGAGGACATATGGGAGAAGACTAGGAGAAGGGCACAGCATTGCAGAAAAGTGCTGGGACTGCACAAGAATGTTGTCACCTGGACAGACTCGGCTCTCAAGGAACCACAGCCAATCCCCAATTTGTGTTTGGTGTGCATTGTCACCTTCCTTCTTGTCTTAGTCAGCTCGTGCTGCTATATATGATAAAATGCCATAGAGTGGGTAGCTTAAACAACAGACATTTGTTTTCTCACAGTTCTGGAGACTGGGAAGTCCAAGATCAAGATTCCACTATAGGGGGTGTCTGGTGACGGCTCTATTCCAGGCTTGTAGACAGCCACATTCTCTGTGTGTCTGGCAGAGAGAGACAGAGAGAGAGAAAGAGGAAGAGGGGTCTGGTGTCTCTTGTTGTTAGGGCACCAATCCCATCATGAGGGCCTCCACTTTCAAGACTTCATCTAACCCTCATTAATTCCCAAAGGCCCCATCTCCAAATACCATCACATTGGGGTTGGGACTTCAACATGTAAGTTGTGGGGGGACACATTTTAGTCCATAGCACTTCTTTACACCTGCTTTTAGTACCGTCATTTAGTACCACAGGGCCCATCATTTGGTTGCCTGAGAGACACTGCAGAGTCATGAGAAGAGAGAGATGTTACAGAGTCCTGAGAAATGAATTGTGAGACAGAAGGCCTGCTTTAGGTTGGGCCAGTGAGAATGGCGTGAGCTCTACTGAATTCAGACCATGTGTATTAGTTTGCTTGGGCTGTCCTAGCAAAGTAAAGTAGACTGGGCAGCTGGAACAACACAAACTCATTTCCTCACAGGTCTGGAGGCTGGAAGTCCGAGATCAGGGTGTGGGCAGGGTTGGTTTCTCCTGGGCCTCTCTTTTGGGCTTGTAGACAGGCCATCTCCTCCCTGTGTCTTCACATGGTCTTTCCTCTGTGCGTATCTGTGTTGCAATCTTCTCTTCTTATAAAGACACTAGTCACATTGGATTAGGGCCCTCTCTAATGACTTGATTTTAACCTGATAAAAGACCCCATAAACCTGATAAAAAACCTTTGTAAAGACCCCATCTCCAAATACAGTAACATTCTGAGGTACTGCGGGTTAGGAATTTGGGGGCAGACACAATTTTGCCCATAACACCAGGAATCCAGCCCCAGCCCCGTTCCTCACTAGCCACGTGATTACAGGAAAATTACCAAGCCCTGTGAGCCTCAGGTTATTCTTCTGTGAAATGGGCTTGATAATGAGTTTGTCTCGTAGGACTGTTGAAATGTACGGAATGTATGCAAAACACTTGGCACAGTGTGCGACATGTATTAGATTTTTAATGATTGGCAGTTATCTATATCAATATTTGGATAGTGATAGATCTTACTATCCTCTCCTCTGAGAATGTTATTGTTTTGGGTGTCATCTAGGAGGCCTCAGAGATTATGCAGCACAACAGTACGAGGAATACCAATTCAGCACTAAACGTTGCTTCAGAGATAGAACTCGGTAAGATTTCCCTCCTGCATGATCTATTATTTATTTCATGTGGGTCTTCCCCAGCTGGATGCAACTCAAAGCTTGTAGAATCTGAGTCAAGGACAAAACTCTTCCCATTCTCCCAGCTGCTCTTCCATTCATACCCCTATTTTCATTAATCCCCCTCACCACCAAAAGTCTGGCCCTTGCTTACAATTGGCCAAATTACCCTCAAGACAACCTAATTAAAATGCCATTTTAATGGGGCTGGCTGTGCTTCTCCCAGCCAGGCAGAAGAGTTCCTGGCCAGTGGCTTCTGGGCCTCACCTCATGGGAGGTTCACTCTTATCTCTCAGGAGACCCACGTACATGGTGGGTATAAGTCACCTCGTTCCTGCACTGTGTTCAGTCGCACTGGCACAGGAGTGCAGGACACCTCCCATACCTGCCCCGGGTTGAGAGTTCTTTCTGCTTGATCCACCATCCAAAAGGACCTGCTCAGAGCAGTTTTCCAATCCAGGCTCTGCTCGCAGCTCTAAGGTACAGCGTCTGAGAGCCTGGCCCCTGCCACCACCCAGCTTCAGTGCAGACACCTCCCGCAGAAGGAAGTGTAGTTTCCAAAGCCCCAAGCTGCCTTGGTTCAGGACATTTACAGTCGACTGCTCTCACCTGGAGTCCCCCCTTCTGGCTAATCCTTATCTACTTGTTCTTTAGGATTTGAGGACATCTCACCACCTTCCTAATGTGGTGGCTGCTCCTAGGCCCCCCATTCTACGGGGAGCGGTGGGTCTGGCTTATCCTAGTATCTCCCCGACTAACACAGGGCCTTCCAGAGAGCGATGCTCAATAAATGTTTGCAGAATACGCGAGCCTGTGAGCAGTGGTTTCATTTATTGAGATGTAATTTCTCCTACATCTTTGAAGAACAGAAGCAAATCCAGGTATACGTATGTATTTTAATTTCAAAGAACAACAGACTTAAGGGGAAAAAGAAGCCAAAAATTAATCATTTCTTACTATTTTCTCTATTTTTTGACCTCATGTTATTTTATTAAGTTTTTCATATCTCCCAGTAAATTCCTATTCCAATGCCATGCTATCTTATTCCAGACCACAAAATAAGATGGAAGGTTTTCCAATTTGTTTTATGAAATAGCAAAACTTTTACTCCTGAACTGGATAAAGAGTAATAAATGTGTGATCAATGGCATTCGTGAACTTAGTTTCTTGAGCTAATTAAACCTTCTATTTAAAGGAATAACATTTGAAACATTCCAAACTGAAAACAAGACAAAGCTCCAAGTTACCCTTGTAGAATAGGAAACCAACGCTGTGACTCACTCTATTTCCCCTAGCCCCACACTACCTTTCTACTTAAAACAGTGACTGCTATTTTGAAGAATCTACCTTAGTGAAGAATCTACCTTAGACTTCATTTGGGGTTAGAGAAGCTTCACGTGTGGCCCTAGAACTGGTACTGGCCGTGACAGAAGTGCCATTTATGGTGGCAATTCTGGCCTGGGCTCTCTCTTCCTCATCTCTCAAAGCCTCCTCATACAAGTATGGGAATAAACCGGGGACAGTAATATTGAACTTGCCCAAATACTCCAGGACTTTCATCTTGGTGGTTTCAGTGTGGGCACGCGGGCCCCACAGGAACTCATAGCGTGCAGGATCACTGTTGGGCACCTGCCGGTACTCCAGGTAGTTTTCCTGCACCCAATCTTCAGTGATGAGCTTCCTGGGCTCCCCATAGAGGGAGTGCTCGCTCCCAGGACACACCCCCAGCACACTCAGTGCTTCCCACATGGACTCCTCGGAGGTGCAGTTGCCCTCCATGAAGATCAAGCCCAGGATGTTGATCAGGAGGCCGGTCTTAGGCACGCTTTGGTCATCACTCTGCATCCCATCGTAGGTGAGGCCCAGGCAGATGCTGAGGCTGTAGGCGTGGCCGGCAGGATCCACTTCCTTCACTTCAATGTCATAGACCAGCTCCAGGCACTCAGAGACTCTGCTGAAGATGGCAGGGAATTGGTCCTCGTAACTTTTGAGGACACCATTCAGCATTTCTTCCTTTGTGATCGGCTCCTTCATTCGATACTTGAGGAGCAGGAAATTAAGCAAATCACTCAGCTTCTCCCGTGGTACATCCTGGAGCAAGGACTCAGGGACTTCCACGTCCTGCGAGGTGCTCGGGCCCTCCTCTCCTTGGCTACTGGGGCCCTCATTTGACTGGCTCCATGGAGTGGAGGCAATGGCAGTGGGGGATAAGGAGACATTCTGAGGACTTGGGGGAGGACTTGGTGTTCCAGCCGCAGGCACCTCCTCCGGGGTGCCTGAGATCAGAGGAGAGGTGGAAGCAGAGGAGTTGGCTGAAGAGGAGTTAGAGGAAGAGGTGGTGAAGAAGAAGAAGACCTCCATGTCTTCCTCATCACCAGGAACCTGTGCATCCACCAGGGACGGTTCCTCTCTTTGGGCCCAAAGGCCATCCTCAAGCTTGCAGAGCTGACTCTTCTGACAATAAGGCATCACAACTTTCCCTGAGGACAGAAGACAGGAGTGTGGGCTGGAGTTGGGCGACGGGGACGCACAGGCCTGGGGGAGGGAGGGAACAGGTGAGCGGCCTCAGCCTAGAACCACACCCTAGGGGGCTGTGACAAAGGCCTACTCATAGGTCTTGTCTTTAGGTGGTGCTCGGGGCCTCACAAGGTTCCTGTCCTCCTGGTCGGCCTGTCTCCTATGGACCTGAAGGGGAATGACACGGCTCCTCAGGGTGCAGGCGCCAGAGGTTGGGGCTCCGGCACTGACAGTATTGTGGGTGGGGCCGGGTGCTGCAGGGTCCCCTCTGTTCTGGGGCCAGTGGGGCTCTTGTAACTCATTCAGGGCATGCCCCTCACCTTGACTCCTGCACTCCTGGGCCTTCTCTGCTGTGACCTGAGGACACTGCCTCACACCAAGGTCTCACCTCTCAGTTCCTGGAGCTCCTGTAAGAGGAACATAGGAGGTCTTCAAGCTGCAGGCTGCAAGGATACCTTGGGCTCCCAATGCTGACAGGTGGGGTGAGCCAGACTCTGTGAGGTCCCCACTGTTCTGTGGTGAATGAATGGTCCCCTCCATACTCACTCGGAGCCCTCACCTTTCCCCTGGCAGGAACCAGACCCAACCCTTCTGCTGGCCTGAGAAACTCTCAGAACAAGAGCTCACACCCTTGATATGGAACAAAAAGCAGTGAGGGGCCCACATCTGGCCACACCTGCCCAGGGCATCCCAGGGAGGACCGCAGGAGGTGCCCAAATTCAGTGGGATCCATGTGTCCTGGAGGGAGGGGTCTGCGTGATATCACCTTGATGTCTGGCAGGTCCTGGGACTCACCCTCTGTTGACCTGAGGCCACGTGCCTTACGCCAAGGCCCTATCTCCATGAGACACCGGAAAAGGAAGTGAGAGCCAAAGCCCCCACTGTTCCCTGGGTCTTCCCATGGCTGACAGAAGGAGCAGGGAGGGGCTGGGCTCCTGTGTGTTCTGGTGTGGGTGGTCCCCTCAGCCCTCACCTTGACTCCTGGTAGGTAGGGCCTGGGACACATCTCTGTTGATCTGAGCGTGGCCCTCTCAGATTAAGGTCCTCAGCCCTCTGGGACCCCTGAGCCAGAAATGAGGCTCAGTCTGAAGCTCTTCCCAGAGTCTCCTGGGCTGACAGGACATTTGTGGGACTCTCTTTAAGTTCTGGGCTGGGGGCACCTTCAGTCCTCACCAAAATCTCTTCCCTTGACAGATCCTGGGATTCCTCCCTCAGCTGATCAGATGTTTCTCCCGCTTCTGATCCAATCTCACCCCTAAAACCAAGGCCCTCAGCTCCCTGAAAAGGAAGTGACACCAAGCCAGAAGTGACAAGGTGTCACATCCTGGGGCTGTCACCCCTACCTGGGGTCTCTGAGAGTTGAGAACAGGGGACCACTGCATTCTGTGGGGTCCTTTCTTTTATGGTTAGGGGCTACCTTCACCTAGGTCTAACATCTTGACTCCTGGCTAAGCCTGAGATGACTCCTTCTGTGACCAGATGTGGCTCTCTCTGCTGACCTGAAGTTGCCCCTCAGACCAAGACCTTCACCTCCCTGAGAGGCCCAAGATAAAAGTGAGGGTGCATCGTATCTGGGCACCTTTGCCCAGGATGTCCCAGTGCTGACAGGAAGGCCTCGGTCCAGACTGTTTGGGGTTGGGGCTTCCCTCAGTCCACCCTCTGGGTATTCACCTGCAATCCTGGCAGGGCCTAGACCAACCCTCTGCTGACCTGACATCAGCTTAGCTCAGGCCAAGCTCTCACGTGCTTGAGGACACCCTTTCCCCACCATGGTGCAGTTGACAGCATGCCACGCCCTGCTGCCCCTACCTGGGTCCCCTAGAGGTTGAGAACAGGGAAGCTGGAGTCTGTGGTGTCTTTTCTGAGGTGGGTAAGTACATTTAGTCTTCACTTGGAGTACTTACCTCGACTTCTGAAAAACCTGGGACTTGTCTGTCAGCTGATGTAAAGCTACTCCCCTCAGAGCAAAGTCATTTCCTCCCTGACACCTTCCTCAGACTGAAGTTAGAGGCCACCACATCCAGCCAGGCCTGCCTGGCTCCTCCCAGGGCCAACAACAGGGGTGGGGAGTTGTTGGGTCCTCACTATCTGGGGTGGGAGGTCCCTACATTCCTCCCTCTGTGTCCTCACCTGGGTGTTTGGCAGGGCCTGGGACTCTTTCCTATGCCGACCTGAGGCTGCAACCCTCAGACCAAAGTCCTCACCAGCCTCAGACCCCCGAGGCAGCAGTGAGGGAGCATCATATCTGGTCACCGTGCCTTCAGGTTCTAGGGCTGACAGTGGTGACAGAGTGGGTTTCTGTGAGGCCTCTGCTGTTCTGGGGTGGCAGTATCCCCAGTTCTCCCTCAGGCAAAGGTGTTCACCTCCCTGACACCCCAAAAAGAGAAGCAAGGACGCAACAGTTCTGGCAACCCTGCCCACATTCTCCCATGGCGGGGCTGGGCCCCATTTTACCTGGGGTCCTACGTCCCCTGAATCCTTCCATTGACTCCAGGTAGGTCCTGGGCCCCTCCCTCTGCTTACCTGAGGTCGTGCTCCTTATACCAGAACCCTTCTCTCACCCAGACATGGATGTGGAAGTCAGGACACGTGCCCAAGTCCCCCCAGGGCTGGTAACTGGGGCAGGCTTCTGTGGCATCCCTCGGTCTGGATTCTAATGCCCCCTCTGTGTTCTCTGTGTGTTCTCACCTCCCTACCTGAAAGAGCCTCGACCCCCTACCCTCAAATTAAGGTCCTCACCTGTTCCCCATCTCAAAGGCAGAAGTCAGTGTACGTCATTTAGGGAACCATTCCTGGGGCTTCCGAAGCTAATAGCAGGGGTGGAGATGGACTCTGTGGGTCTCCTCAGTTCTTTCACAGGGTCCCGAGATTCACTCCTGACAGGCCTGGGCCCGGCCTTAGTCAAACCTAGTCACCCATATCACACAAAAGCTCTGACTCCCAGAGTCCCCAGATGTGGCAGTGGGGGAGCGGGGCTCAGCCTGACAAGTATGTCCCCGAGTGGTCCACGGCTGACAGCCGGGGCACAGAGGGATGATTCTGGGTCCCTCAGTCCCCTCAGAGTCTCACCTCGACTCTAACACAGACCAATCTCAGTCCCCTCCGCTGACCGGAAGTTCGCACCCGATAGCAACCGCTCCTCCTTGTCAGAACCCCAAGGCAGAAGTCAGATGACGTCACAAACCGCACCATGCCCCGGACGTCCTGGGCTGAAATGGACTCTGTGGGTCCCCTTACTTCACCCTCAAGGTACTCAGCTTGACTCCTAGGAGGACTGTGACACCTCCCTGGGCCTACCTGAATATGCCCGTTGGACCGAGGTCCACACTTCCCCGGTTCCTTGAGGTAGATTTGGACTTGATAACTTAACCCTTGTGTAAGTGAAAATTGGGGGAGTGGTCACCCTGACACCTCTGCCTGGGTTCTTCCAGGGTTTACAGCAGGGTCGACAGGGATTCTTTCTGTATGTTGGTGGCTCGCTGATAAGGGGATCCGAACCCTTGATCTTGGTGTTATCACAGCACTGTCTAATCAACTGAGCTAACCAGACAGCAGAAGATGGATTCTTTGAGGTTGCTTTGTTTTGGGGAGAGGACCCCTCCGCCCTCACTCATGAGGGCCCTCATCTTGGCACCTGGCTTCATGACCAAATGCTTTCTGGGAGATGTCCTCTCCCCGCCACACCTGAGAATTTGTCTAATTGCAACCCTTATGAAAAATGACTCCAAGTCTGGAGCTGCAGCAGCAAAGACCAGTGGTGGACAGTCATATCCGTAGTGTTGTCTTATAAACATCTCTCCTGCTTCTATATTTACTATGTATATTTTAACTTCTATTGTTTGTTTGTGCTTTTTCTCTTTAGTAATTGATCATCTTTGCAAAAATGTCTATTTTATAAGTATTTTCAAAGAACTGGCTTTTGTTAGTTATCTCTGATATCTGTTTCATTATTAATGCATTTGTCTTTATTATTTCCTACCTTCTACTAACTTAGATTTAATATTGTATTTATTCCCTAGCTTCTTGATTTGCCTGGGTGTTTTAAATGTTTTTAAATTTTCTAATACATTTAAGGATATACATTTCCCTCTGAGTATCTCTTGAGCTGTATCACACAGTCAGTGGTAAATAGCTTTATGTGTATTGCTTGAACTTTTTAGAAGTTGAATATATTACTCTATTACTTATCCTATTAATTTTTTCATATATATATCCCCAAGAAAAAGGGTGTAAAGTTATTTTTGAGAAGAAGGTGAAAAGGTTGAGAGGGATAGACTGTCATTTGGAGGAGATCTCAGGATCAAGGGTCATTTTTTTTTTTTATTTTTGTTATTATACAAAGGACTTAATCATATTCAAATGCTGTTGACAGAGTTGGGTTTATTGCAGGAATGCAAAGAAGTTAAACACTATAAGATCAATCAATGTAATTGACAATGTGTAACACTCAGGGGCAATGTGTAACAGTCAGGAAAATAGAAACCCCTCTAAACATTTAATACAGAGGGAATATAATGCAAGGCTCTGGTTACATAAGTGTAGCAGAAGCCAAACAAGGAAGAGTTGGAGAACCCAATAATTAGCAATATGAAGTAGTAAATCCCAGCTCTAGGCTGAGAGGAGAATATGTTACTGGAGCCTATGTGTTGAGTTTCACAGGATCTGAAGTCATGGCGAGCCAACGTGATGGTGACTGGAGCCAAGGAAAATGTGTATCCGTTGAAGGAGAAGCCACCTGATGCAGAGGAATGAGAAAAACTGGCTGCTCTGTCCTCCTGGGTTTATCTCCTGTGGGTTCCTCCAGTTGTCTGAACCAAAATGTCAGCCAAATGTTGGTGAGCTTAGAAGTTGTAGCCTGCAGGGCTCAATCCCTGTGTAGTGGAGAGCAGAGCAGGAGAATGAGTGATGGGTCTGTGGGCAAATCGTCCTAAGTCCTAAATAAGTCCTGGCTAACTACGTTAACATATTGAGTGAGAAAAATCACATCTAAATTAATCTTAAATGTATTTAATACAAATTAACATACATTAGTTTAGTTATAAAAGAAATGTTAGTCTCAAAGTATAAAATGTAGAGCTATGAGTTGATACTGATATAAATGACTGAATAAATAAAGAAATGGAGAAGAGTAGACAAATCTCCTGTGCAGAAGAATTGCAGATCATTTATGCAGATATTCTCTACTCCTTAAGTGTGGGCTGTGCATTAGTGACGTTCTTCCAATGAGAGTATAGTGTAGATGGGGGGAATAGAGTAACTTTACAGCAGGGAAGCCTGAAAAACACCACCTGGCGAGGTGGTCACGATTAACATCAACAGTGGGAAGTCACTGTGAGTAGTATGTATCCTTAATACCACGCCATGAGAATAGCACTTTACCTCTGTGGTCTTCCCCTTCCCAAATTCGTAACCCCAGTCTAATCACGACAGGATCATCAGAAAAATTCCAAAAGAAGGTCATTCTACAATATGCCTGACTAGTACTCTTCAAAACTGTCAAGATCATCACAAACAAGGAATGCCTGAGAAACTGTCACAGCCAAGAGAGGAGCCTAAGGAGGCATAACGGCTAAATGTTCTGTGAAATGATGGGTGGACTCCTGGAACAGAAAAAGGATATTAGATAAAAATGAAGGGAAATCTGAATAAAGGGTGGATTTTTGATAATAGCATTTTATTAGTTTTGGTTTATTAGTTGTGACAATTGTGCTGTCCTAAGATGTTAATAACAGGGGAAATTGAGTGAGACATATGCACCTTCTCTGTACTATCTTTGTATTTTTTCTGTAAATCTAAAATTATTCTAAAAGAAGTTTATTTAAAATGGAAAAAAGAAAATTGAGCCAACTAGATGAAGAATACGTATGAAAAACCTGCAGCAAAAATTACACTTATATGGGGAAAAGTTAAAAGCTTTTACTCTGAAATTGGGAATCAGACAAGGATTCCTGCCATCACCATTTCTATTCAACATTTCGGTATAGTGACTATTCAGTGCAGTAACAGGAAGCAGCAGAAGAAATAAGAGATAGGGATCAGAAAATTTAAAAAAGTGTCCATGATTAACAGATGATTAGACTATGTGTGAAAAAATTCCAAAAGGACTAAAGTTAAACTATTCAATCAATAAAAGTGTTTAGAAGGTTGCTAAGTGTAACATCAATATACAAAAAGTAAACTTTCTTTCTGTAGCAACAAACACTATGAAATAAAAATGAAAGTAAACAAAATGCAACTTGTAAAATATTATACAAAATATCAAATACTTAAGAATAAATATAGCCAAAGAAAGTTTAAAAACTTTATAGAAAAAATATAAGAATGCTATTTAGATAAATTAATGAACACCTACATAAATATAAAATCTAATATGATCATGGATATAAAGATTTAATATTGTAAACATGTTAATTATCCCTAAATTAATCTACAGATTGACTGCAATCTAAATAAAAAGTACAAATGGCTTTATGGGTGAGTGTGTGTGTGTGTGTGTGTGTGTGTGTGTGTGTGTGTGTGTGTGTTTACGTTCATGTGTATGTGAAACGTGACCCAATGATTCTAACGTTTAAATTGACATTCAATAGGCAAAGCACAGGCAGAACGCTCTTGAGGTAATAGAAGATAAGAGGAGTCACCCTACCAGGTGAGTAAGAATTATTAAAATGCTATACTAATTAAGTCTGTGATATGGGTACAGTGACTGACAAGTAGACCAATAGAACTAAGTAGAGTACTGAATGGACCCTTGATTTATGAAAAAGGTGCAACTGCAGAGCAATGGGAAAAGGACAGTCATTTTTATTTTTTTAATTTACTTTTTTTTATTATTTATTAAGAATATTCATGAGATACAAAGCTAATTGTCAACCCTCATGCCCATGATGTGAGGGCCAGATTCATACTGGGGGCATACCCATTGCCAGAGTTTACTTTTGTACCCAAGGACCGTCATTTTAATAAATAACAGTGAAACTGGATCTCTAAATAGAATAGAAAATGCATCTGGAACCCTCCTGATGCTATACAAAAGCCAATTGCAGAGGAATTAAAGACCTACTTTTCAAATTGTTGTAAAAAATGTCAGCCATACATGAAATTATATAGAATAGTAAAGTGAACCTTCATATATTTCTATCATCTAGAGATCTAGCAGTATGGGTCAAGTAGGGATTGATAAAGCTGGAGGGGAAAGGACTGAAGGAGGCTGGGGACACTGGGCAGGTCAGTGTCAGAAAGGGTGCAGATGATATGAGTGGGGGAACAAGAGAGGAAGTAGAAGCTCCTTCTGCCCCTTGTCTCCAACATAGATTGTCTTGCCACCTTCATGGGCCTTTCTTTTCAAAGAGAAGAATCTGGAATGTAGAGGTGGCTTGAGAGAAAGCTACCTGGATCAATGACCCGTTCATTCCACCTCCCACAGCATCCCCTGCTGAAATCTGGAGCCCTGGAGCTTCAAGAAGTATGGCCTGACAGCACGATTCAGAGACTCGTGACAAGGGATGTTGGGTGACACTCTGAACAGGCCCGGGAGGACTTTACCCCCCTGGAGGCAGTGCCAGGTTATCCACATGTGACAGGAGCAGGGTCCTACCTCCTTCCTCACCAGGATGTGAGCTCTTAATGGGAGGAAGGGTTTCAGGGATTTTGCTTCCTTCATTTTATGCTCATTTCAAGGTGTCCTGCAGATCCTGCTCTTTTGTGGGAAACCCTCTCTGGGGATCCCCACTACTGGGACTTGGAGTACTTAATGGAGCAAAGGAAGGGGTCGCTCCTGAGGTCAGAGGTACTGTAAAGGTGGAGAGGATAGGTATCATGGGGTGACCCTGAGCTAACAACAGGAGGGGGCCTCCAGGGACGGCAGTGGATGGGCTTTCTCCACTGGCACATCAGCTACCACCAGTCTGGGCAGGACATGTCATGGAAGTCTCAATGAAGACCCTCCACCATTAAAATAGGATTTGGTGGTCCTAGTTGGAAAGGCTTCAGGTTAGCAGTCGGTCTCAGAATGAGAAAGGGGTCACCCAAACTGGAGCGCCAGGTGATGGACTGAGAAGGCACTGCAGGAGGGAAGAACGCCATCTTGATTACCGCGTCCGCCCGTGGATAGTTGCTGGCCCAGATCAATGTCTGCCCCCACCTCTGCTCCACATACTTCCTCTCAGCTGTCCTCACTGTTTTTTTTTTTTTTTTTTTTTTTTTTTGCATTTAAAAGTTGGATTATATTATATTTTTCTTTATTTTATTTTAAATATTTTTATTTATTATTAGCATATTCATTCTTACAAATTGTGATATTTCTTTATGCCCTTTTTTGGCTAAGATCAAGGGTAGTGCCCTTACTCTTGACAGGGCCCTCAGCGGAATTCAGGAACCTCAAGATTCCACACGTGGTTGAATTGTGGTTTTGTCAGAGATTTCACTGAAGGTTTGGGTCATCTCCAGATCTACTCTGCCCAGGAGCAACTCAGCTGTTGTGGAGTTTGCTTTCTTCCTCAGCTTTGGCTATCAGTGTCTTGGGTGCAGTTAGCCTCTCTTGTAGCCAGAATGGGGTACACAACCTCAGAGGTGAAGGTGGAAAAACTTGGGTGTTTATTTCACAATGGTTCCTCTTTGCATCCCCCGGCCAGATCCACAAGGAGATCTTTCTCAGATCTTCGTTTTGACAACCTATTGGGGTTTGTGGTAAAGCCCACAAACTTTACCCTAAAGCCTGCAGCCCCAGGTAGTTTATTACTCTCATAGTACCCCACACTCAGCCTTCAGAAATTCATCAGAGTTACCATTTAGATATTCTTACCAGTTTATGGCTCTAGTGGCTTTTGCTCCAGGTACGCAGATCTTTCCTGTGGCTCTTTGTATGTACCTGTCTCTCTACATTTTGGGTTGGTGGTTTGCCCTACAATCTCAGTTCTCTGATGGGTGTAAGAAAAGTAGTTAATTTTTCAGTTTGTCAAGCATTTTGTTGCTGTAAGGATGGGAGTGTGGTATATATGTATACATAGAATATATACATAATAATATACATATTATATATGCATATATCTACATATAAAATATCACAGTCTACTGTTGTTTACATTTTACCAGTTTACCTCCTTTCATGTCTTTTTACCCTTCCCAATTTAAGACTTGATTGTCTTAAATATTTCTTATATATACATTTAAAGCCACATCAGTGTGATAATTTTTGCTTAAACTGTCAAACATAACTTAGAAAACTCAAGGGGAGAAAGAAAGTCTATTGTATTTACCCACATTTTTGCTTACTATGTTCTTTCTTCCTTCCTAATGATCCATTTCCTCATTGACCCTTTTATAATTTTTATTTTGCTGTTCAGGGAACTTCCTTTACCCATGATTTTAGGGCAGATCTCCTGGTGACAAATTCTATTAGTTTTCCTTCATCAGAAAATGTCTTGATTTCCCATTCATTCCTGAAGGATATTGTTACTATATGTAAGATTCTGTGTTGACTCTTCTTTCCTTACAGTATTTGAGAGATGTGCGTTTTTCCTACTGGCCTTCGTGATTTCTTTTGAAAAATCCACTGTCATTTGAATTGTTTTCCCTCTGTATTACTCTGTAATGTGTAAAGAAACAATATTTATTGCTTACAGTTTCAGAGGCTGGGAAGTCCAAAGTGCAGGGAACACTTGTGGTGAGGGCATTCTTTGTGATGACTTCAGTGATGCAGGGTGTCACGTGGTGAAATGGTGGATGGCTTCAACAGAGAGAGAGGGGGCTTTTCATGTGCTCTCCTTTTAAAGCCATCGAACCACACCCATGACCACCCACCAACGGATTAATTCTCATACAGTCCTCACAATCTAATTACCTCTTTAAGTCCCCTCCTTTCAATTATCGTAATAGGATCTTAACATTGGCAGTCGGGATTAATCTTCCAATACATAAAACTTGGGGGACACAATTCAGTCCATATCATCCTACAAACTGAGGTGTGGTTTCTTTCTTGCTGCTTTTAGGATTTTTTTTCTTTGTCTTTAGTTTTCAGAACTTTGAGTGGTGTGTCTTGATGTGGATGTTTTGGTTTCTTTTTGTTTGTTTGTTTGTTTTTTGGTTTATACTCTTTGGGTTCATTGAGCTGCTTGAATTTGTAGGTTTATGGCTATTCTAAATTTGGAAAGTATTCAGCCGTTATTTATTTTGGAACTTTTTTAGCCCCATCCTCTTTTTCATCTCTTTCCTGGACTCCAGCAACATGAATGTTAGATCTTTTGTTATAGTCCTGTAGGTCCCTGAGGCTCTGTTCATTTTTATATCAATGTATTTTCCATCTGTTGTTCAGACTGGGAAATTTCTATTCTTTCAGTTTACTGATTCTTTCCTCATTATCTCCATGCTGATTTTGAGCCCATCCAGTGAGTTTTATTGTAGTTTTTCATTTCTGAAATCTTCACTGGATTTTTCTTTGTATGCGCTACTTCTTTGCTGGGACTTTTTATTTTTTCCACTTGTTTCAAGTGTGGTCATAATTGTGTGTTGAAACATTTTTATGATGGTTGATTTAAGATCTTTGTCAGATAATTCTTACATGTCTGTCATCTTGGTGTTGGCATGTATTGATTGTATGTTCTTATTTGTTTAAGATCTTCCTGTATATTTTTGTTTTGTTTAAGATCTTCCTGCTTCTTGTTACGTGAGTGAATTAAAATTTTTATTGAAACGTATTGATTGTATATGTTTATGGAGTACAGAGTTATATTTCAATACATGTATACAATGTGTGATGATCTAATCAGGTAATTAGAGCTTTTATCACTGCAAAACTTCATCATTTCTTTGTGATGTGCCTCTCTGCTAGTTGTTTGATAACCTGTAGTAAACGATGGTTAATTAAAGATTCCTGGGTCAACTGCATAACAATAGAATTTATTTTTCCTACCAAGCTGCAATTTTGTGTCCATTAAGCAGCCTCTCACTGTCCTCCTTCTCCCTCCCCTTTCCCACCTCTAGTATCTACAGTTCTTCCCTCTCCTTTTAACTGTGCAATACATTATTTATTTGTTTGTTTGTTTTTAGCTCCGACACATGAGTGAGATCACGTGGCATTTGTCTTTCTGTACCTGGCTTATTTCACTTAATTTTCCCCAAGCTCATCCATGCTGCTGCAAATGGCAGAATTTCATTCTCTTTTATGGCTGAGTAGTATTCCCTCGAGTATATATACCACATTTTCTTTCTTTTAATTGAAAGATAATTGATTATACATATTTGTAGGATACAGAGTTAAATATCAATACCTGTGTAAAATATGTGATGAGTAAATCAGGATAATTAATATATCATCATTACAAAATTTGATCATTCTTTGTGACCCTTAACCAACTTATTGCTAACACCCCTTCCCCTTTCCCTTTCCCACCTTTAGTAATGAGAGTTCTGTTCTCTCCTTTTGAAAGTTCAGCATATTATTGTGATTGTTGTTTCTTTCTTTGTTTCTTATTTGTTTGTTTGTTTGTTTGTTTTTTAGCTCCAACTTATGAATGAGAATATAAGGTATTTCTCTTTCTGTGCCTGGCTTATTTCACTTAAGATTTTCTTCAAGTTCATCCATATTTCTGCAAATGGCAGAATTTCGATCTTTTTTATGGCTGAGTAGTTTGTATATAATTCCATCGTGTATACATACCACAGTTGCCTTATCTGGTCATCTGTCAATGGACATTTAGGTTGGTTCCATATCTTGGCTATTATAAATAGAGCTGTGGTAAACATGGGAGTGCAGGTGTCACTTTGACATGACAATTTCCATTCCATTGGGTATATACCCAGTAGTGGGATTGCTGGATCATATGGTAGTTCTAGCTGCAGTTGTTTGAGAAAACCCCATACTCTTTTCCACAATGGCTGCATTAATTTACAGTCCCACCAACAATGTACAAGGGTTCCCCTTTCTTCACATCCTCACCGGTTTTGTTATTCTCAGTCTTTTTAATAATAGCCATTGTAAAGGAGTGAGATAACTAAATGCGGTTTTGATTTGCATTTCCCTAATGATTAATGATGTTGAGCAGTTTTTTATATACCTGTTGGCCATATGTATGTCTTCATTTGAGAAATATCCATTCACCTCATTTGCCCATTTTTAAATTCGGTTATTTATTTTTTTACTATTGAGTTGTTTGAGTTCTTTCTATTTCCTGGATATTGGTCCCTTGTCTGATGCACAGTTTGCAAATATTTTCTCCCATTCTGCAGGTTGTCTCTTTGCTCTGTTGATTGGTTCCTTTGCTCTGCAGAAGTTTTTAGTTTGATAAAATCCAATCTGTTTATTTTTGCTTTTGTTGCCTGTGCTTTCAAGGTCTTATTCGTAACATCTTTGCCCAGTTCTACATCATGGAGTGTTTTCCCTGTGTTCTCTTCTAGAAATTTTATAGTTTTAGGACTTACATTTAAGTCCTCAATCCATTTTGACTTGATTTTTGTATATGGTGAAAGATAGGGGTCTAGGTTCATTCATCTACACATGGATATCCGGTTTTATCAGCATGATTTATCGAAGAGGCTGTTCTTTCCCCAATGTTATGTTTTCAGGGCCTTTGTCAAAGATCAGTTGGCTATAAGTACATGGATCTATTTCTGGGTTCTCTATTCTATTACGTTTTTCCATGTATCTGTTTGTATGCTGGTACCAGGTTGTTTTGGTTACAATAGCTTTGTAGTGTATTTTGAAGTCAGGTAGTGTGATACCTCCCATTTTATTCCTTTCACTCAGAATTTCTTTGTCTATTCAGGGATTTTTTTGTTTGTTTGTTTTATATGAATGTTAGGTTTTCTTTTCTTTTTCTTTAAAGAATGTCATGGGTAATTTGATAGGGATTGTGTTGAATCTGTAGATCACTTTGGGTAGTATGATCACTTTCACATTAATTCTAGCAATCCATGAGCATGGAATGTCTTTCTGTCTTTTTGTGTCCTCTTTAATTTCTTTCAGCATTTATTTTTAGTTTTCATTTTAAAGATCTTTCACCTCCTTGGTTAAATTTATTCCTATGCATTTTACTTTTTTTTGGTAGCTATCGTAAATGGGATTGCATTCTTGATTTCTTTTTCTGCCAGTTCATTGACAGTGTTTAAAAATACTACTGATTTTTGTCTATTGATTTTGTATCCTGCTACTTTACTGAATTCTTATATCAGCTCTAACAGCTTTTAGATAGAGTCTTTAGGTTTTTCTGTATATAAGCTCATGTCATCTGCAAGCAGGGACGATTTTACTTTCTCTTTTCTAATATGGATGCCCTTTATTTCTTTCTCTTGCTTAATTACTCTGGCTAGAACCTCCAGTACTATGTTAAATAGGAGCGGTGAGTGTGGGCATCCTTGTCTTGTTCCAGTACATTTAGGAAAAGCTTTCAACTTTTCACAGTTCAGGATGATGCTAACTGTGGTTTTGTCATATATGGCCTTTACTGTGTTGAGACACTTTTCTTCTATGCTTAGTTTGTTGAGAATTTTTATCATGAAGGGATATTGAATTTGATAAAGAAAAGTTTTTTGGGGGCAAGTGGGAACCGACCACAGAGGCATGCCCCAGAGAGGCCCGAGACCTGGGGCAACCACTTGCCCTGAGGCACCAGTGACACCGAGCAGGTAGGCATTGTCGCCACTGGAACCACCACCCCCCACATTGGGTTAGTGGGCACTGACCAGAGAGGCCCGAACCTTCCACCCACAGACACTGAGGCAGCTGTGCCAAATTGGCAGTCCTGGCAGGATCCTAGCCAGACAATAGTGTCGAACAAGTGGACCATGAAATCCCTTGCCACAATGACTAAACACCAAATGAAAGTTACCAGAAATATGAAAAATAAAGAAAGCACACCACCAAAGGGTAATAACTCTCAAGCTCTAGATCCTACAGAACAAGAAGCCCTTGAAATGTCTGACAAGGAATTTTGAGCAATAATTCTAAGGAAACTAAATGAGATACAAGAAAACTCAGCTAGACAACACGATGAAATGAGGAAAAGTATACAGGACCTGAAAGAAGAAAGGTTCAAGGAAATCAATGCCCTGAAAAAGAATGTAGCAGAGCTTGCTGAGCTGAAGAATTCATTCAATGAAATAGAAAATACAACAGAGAATTTAACCAGCAGACTTGCAGAAGCAGAAGAGAGAACTTCTGACCTTGAAGATGGGCTGTTTGAAATAACACAAGCACACACACAAAAAGAAAAAAGAATTAAAAACACTGAAGAAGATATAAGAGAGATATCAGACAACCTTAAGTGCTCAAATATCCAACTCATGGGTATTCCAGAAGGGGAGGAAAAAGGAGATTGCATTGAAAACATATTCAACAAAATAGTGGCAGAAAACTTCCCAGGTATAAGAAAAGACACAGGTCTTCAGATTCAGGAAGCTCAAAGATCCCCAAACATATTCAACCCAAAAAGGTCTTCTCCAAGACATGTTATAGTCAAATTGGCAAAACTAAAAGACAAAGAGAGAATCTTAAAAGCTGCAAGAGAGAAGTGCCAAGCCACCTATAAGGGAGCCCAAATCAGACTAACATCAGACTTTTGATCACAAACCTTAAAAGCCAGAAAGGAATGGGATGCTTTATTCAAAATACCGGCAAAACCATCACCATAGTCAAAATAGTAAACATATCCATTACCCTTAAAATGTTCCTCCTAACCCTTTGTAATTCCTCCCTCCAGCCCCTTCCTGTATCACCATTCCCAAGCAACTACTGATCTGTCTGTCGTGATAGATTAGCTTGAATTTTGAAAAGGTTTATACGAATACTTGAGAGTGGGATGGTTGCATTGTACTGTAGGGATATGATTAACTTTTTAAGAAACTGTCAAATTGTTTCAAAAAGGTATCATTTTATATTCTCACCAGGTATGTATGAAAGTTCCATTGTTTTATATCCTTGCCAATCTTTATGTGGGATGATTCTTTCCAATTTCAGCCATTCTAATAGGTGTATAGATATCTGATTGTGATTTTGATTATAATTTTCCTAATAAATAGTGATGTTGAGCTTTTATTAATGTGACTATTTGCCAGCTTTAAACCTACATAATTCTTATTTTCTAAAGGTATTTTAAATGACACTGTTGTCTATTGTAACTTCCAATTGTTCATTGCAAGTTTATAAATCTACAATTAATTTTTATATATTGATCTTGTATTCTTCAACTTTGCTAAACTCAATCATTAATTCTAGTAGCATTTTTTTTAGATTGGTAGAGCTTTTTCACAGACTAACTTGTGGCCTGTGAAAAATAGCTTTAGTTCTCCTTTTCCAATCTGGAGGCCTAATATTTTCCTTGTTGCACTGAACAGAATCCCAAGTAAAATACTGAGGAATCCCCCTCCCATCATAAATTTATTATTCTTGGATAATAGTTTCCTTCACGTGAACATCCAGCACAACTTCTGGCATGTAAATATCTGCCTCACCCCTGCACACACACTGTTAAAATCCAAGTCTTGGTTCTACACCTGTTGAGATAAGCAGGTCCCCCAGATTTGAAACAAGACTAGGATACGCAGAAGAGCAAGTTTATTTACTGAGTCTGACAGCCTGAAGGCAGTGATTTCAGACTGGAAAACAAAACCGATGGGACCTCTGTGGACACTGGGAAAACCAAGTAGGATGGACTACTTGATCTATTGATGGACACTTGGGTTCTTTCCACCTTTGGGCTATTGTGACTAATGCTGCTATGAACATGGGTGTACAAATACCTCTTCAAAACCTTGCTTTCAGGGAACACTTCGGGAAATAGGACCGGGCAAAGATTTTATAAATAAGACCCCAAAAGCACAGGCAACAAAAGAAAAAATAAACAAGTGGGATTCTATACAACTAAAAATCTACTGCACAGCAAAGTAAACAATCAACAGAGCAAAAAGACAACCTATAGAATGGGAGAAAATACTTGCAAACTATCCATCTGAGAAGGGATTAATATCCAGAATATACAAAGAACTCAAACAACTCAACAGTAAGGAAAAAAGTAAGCCAATTTAAAAATGGGCAAAGGGGCTGAATAGACATTTCTCATATAAAGATATACAAATGGAAAACAGACACAAGAAAAATGCTCAACATCACAAAGCATTGGGGAAATGCAAATCAAAACCACACTGAGATGTCACCTCAGTCCAGTTAGACTGGCTATTATCAAAAAGACCGAGAATAACAAATGCCGGTGAGGAATTGGAGAAAGGAGAACCCTCCTACACTGTTGGTGGGACTGTAAATTGGTGTAGCCATTATAAAAAGCGATATGGAGTTTGTTCAAACAACTACAGATAGAACAGCCATACGATCCAGCAATCCCACTTCTGGGTATGTACCCAAAAGAATGGAAATCATCATGTGGGAGGGATACCTGCACTCCCATGTTTACAACAGCTCTATTTACAGTAGCCAAGATATGGATCCAACCTAAATGTCCATCAACGGACGACTGGATAAGGAAAATGTGGTATATATACACCATGGAATACTACTCAGCCATAAAAAATCATGATATTCTGCCATTTGCAGCAACATGGATGAACCTGGAGAAAATTATCTTAAGTGAAATAAGCCAGACACAGAAAGAGAAATATCACATGTCTTCAGTCATAACTGGGTGCTAAGAAAGAGAGATAGATAGCAAGCAAGAAAGAAAAGACCACAATAATGTGTTGACCTTCCAGAAGAAGAGAATGAACCTAAGAATACTAGAGACGGGGGGAGGGAGGGAGGAAGGTTGGGGAGTGATTGGTCATGTAAGGGGCATAGAAAATAATTATGATTTGTAATAACAAATTTGCTAATAATAATAATAGAAAAGAAAAGTTACAGAAAGACAGAATAGAAGAGAATATGTGTGAGCACAGAGAAAGGTTTGGATGAATATGCCCCAAATTGTTAAAAGCCTATGGCGGAGAAGGGTGTACTAAGAAGGTGATATTAAATTATTTTAAAACAAAAATAAATAAATAAATAAAATATGTTAATATTTTAAAAACCCAACAACCTTTCAATTCTTTGTGGTATGTACTTGGAGGTGGAATTGCTAGATCACACAGTTGTTCTATGTTTAGTATTTCTGGGAAAGTCCACACTGCTTTCCACAGTGGCTGTACCATGTTACATTCCCACTAGCAGCACACGAGGGTTCTAGTTTCTCCACACCCTTGCCAGCACTTTTTTATATAGTAGCTGTTGTAACGGGTATGAGGTGATATCTCATTATGGCATCAGTTTGCACTTCCTTAATGATTAGTGATATCGAGCATCTTTTCATGTGCTTGTTGGCCTGTCGGTCACTCTTAAGCAGGGTTGGCAAACTTTTTCTGTGAAGGGTGAGATAGTAAATATTTTAGACTTAGTTTGCCAGACAGTCTCTGTCATAAGTACTCAACTCTGCCATTGTAGCAAATGGCAGCCATAGACAATATATAAATGAATGGATGTGGCTGCGTACCAATAAAACTTTATTAATAAAGCAAGTGGCAAGCAGGATTTGACCCCAAATTAAATAGTTTGCTGACCCCTGCTCGTAAGGCAAGGAGCAGTGAGTTACTAATTTCTGCATTTCATTTCTTCTGTGGGACTGTGAGCTCTGAGGGCAAGGGCTCTATCTTGGTCACTTCTGCATCCCTTCGGATATATCACGGGCCCATTAATATTTTCTGAATTGGTGTCGCTCCCCTCCCCATGGAGAACAAAGCCGGTGGCATGTGCATCTCCCAGGACCTGCTGTAGTGGGCATCTTGAAAGAGTTGCTGGGAGACAGGCTGCAGTACAGGACAAAAGCTGAGAGGCCTTTGCTCCCTTTCCTCCTTTTCTCCCCTAACCAGGTCACTCAAGAATGTTCTCTAGGAAATTCTCTGGGCCAAAGCAGCAGGTGTGAAGAAACCTTTGGGGGCTGAGTGGGTAAGAGGCCAAGCTGGCAAAGGGAAGGCTCCATCATTTGGAGCCTTTCATGATCAATGACTAGGCAGTACTGATGAAAAGTGATGCATACTGGAATGGAAGGTTCTAGTGTCCCCCAACATGCCTCTTTTCTTTCTCACAGTTCCTGACTATCTCTTTGTGCTTTCTGAGCCCTCCCTGTTCGAGAGCCTCAGATTGGAGCCCATGACCCGACTCCCTTCCTCTCCGCACAGCACCTCTGCTGCATTAGTCTCCCTGAATCTGAATGGGGAACGTGGGGTGCATTGGCCACTCCCCTCCCAATCCAGGAACATCTGCACACAGGGACACCAGGAAGACCGCTGCCCCTCAGCTTGTCTCTCCTGGACCCCACTTTGAAATCAGGCTTCCCCACAGCTCTGGCCCGGACCCCACAGGCTTCCATTTTTAGTTAGGCCACAGTCCTCTTTGAAGAGCTGGTGAAAGTTACGTGCCCTCTCCTATCAAAAGACACACACTCACAGACGCCCCAAAGGCTGCATCCACTTTATGGAGTTCACATACCTCCGAAATGTACACATGAAAGCGAGTTCTAGAACCTCTGCTCCAACCCAGTCTTGCTGACAGCTCTGATCCCCATTGCCTAGGCTGTTTTGTTTTGTCACCATTGTTGCTCTAGGATTCCAAGCCGGGGAATTGATTACCATGTTTCCTGAGCACCCACTTGGTGCTGTAGGGACACTGGTTGGCTCTGACCTCAAGGAGCTCCTGGCCCTGGAGGGTGAGCAGGGAACAAAACAAGGCAAAGATCACGAGCCACAGGTTGGGAATTCAGGGAAAAGAGAAGGTTCCCAATTGAAGGATCAGGCCAGGCTTTTGGAGGAAAGGGAGCTGGCCATTCTGAACACCAGGACACATAGGGAAGAGGACACTGCAGGTAGCAAGGACAACCTGAGCAAGGATATGTATGACAGGACGTGTGCAGGAAAGTGTGGCTCAGTTGGGCTGCAACACAGCAGGAGTGGAGCCCAGTGAAAAATCTCGAAAGGTGGGTTGGGAGAAAGCTGGGACCCGCTGAAGCACTTTCAGCAGAGAGGCAGGATCTAGGTCTGTTTTAGGCAGGACACCCCGGAGGCAGAGAAGCTCGATGGGAGGAAAGGAAAGAGAGGAGGCAGGCAGATCAGCTCGGCTGTCCCAGTACACCTGACCTAGGTGCAGACGGGGCCAGCTGCTGAACTAGGTCGGTGTTGATGGGGAAGGAAGAGGGACTGCAATGAGAGATCACCCCAGTGGATGTGCAGGACTTGGCAATGGGCTTTTAGCTGTCCCCAAGCTGGGAGAGATCTGCCTTCCCTTGGCCATGATTCTCAGATGGTCCAGGCCCCGGGGGAGAGGCCCAGGCCTGGGGCCATGCTCCAGGTTGCCACTGTAAGCTGTGTGCTGCAAGGCCTCCCACCGTCAGGGAAGAAACGGGTGGGGATGGCCCCCAGGACTTGTGACCTGATGAGCTCTCAGGGGTACCGAGGCTGTGGTTTCCTGGTGGATGGACTTTCTCCGAATGAGTGTGTCTGTGTGTAGGGGACGAGATAGGTCTGGGTCAGGAGTGTCGGGAAATACGAGTGACCAAAGCACTCACCAGACAGGGAAGGTGTCTGCTTCCACGACTGTTCTGCCCCCATTGCACCTTCCCTGTGCTGATTTTTTTCTTTTTCTTTTCTTTTTTTTTTTTTTTTTGTATCCTTTTGCTGCAATAATTCGTACAACTGTCTGCGGAGTCCTGTGAATCTTCCTAGTGAATGATCAAAGCTAGGAGTGGTCTTGGGGACACCCCAACACGGATCATCACTAGACCTGAGGCTTATGTCATGCCTTCCCACTGGCCTCCCCCTACACACTTCAGACCCTACTGGTGCCCAGACACACAGGGCTGGGAACTTGGCTGTGACTTGGCAGATCTTGTGCCCAGAGAAAGTACATCATGTGGTGGGACCGGCTGAAGCAGGGTGGATGCAGGTGACAGGGGCTGGAAGACACACACTCCTGGCGATGAGTGGCTGGATTCTGGAAGAACAGGGAGCTGCTACAGTTGAGGTCGGCAGGAAGAATCTGCCTGAAGGAGCCCATGGGCAGGGAGAGAGCCAGACCTCTCCTAGACTCCATGGACCTCTCCTCAACAGTGTGGTCCCCTGAGGCAAGGGCCCACCCACAGGTAAGGAATGCTCATGAGTCAGACCCAGTGGAGAGGAAGCCCCACAGGCCTTGTATGAGAGCTCTGGGGTTTGAGTCTTGGCTGCACCCCTGACTGGTGGTTTGTTGCCGGGAAAATGATTTACCTCCTTTGTGCATCAGTTTCTTCATCTTTAAATTGGGGATATTAATAGTTCCTACCGCATAGGTTGTTGGGAGGATGCTTTGTCTGTTTGGGCTGCTATAACAAAATGCCACAAACTGGGTGCCTTATAAACAACAGATATCTATTTCTTACATTTCTGGGGGCCGGAAGTCCAAGATCAAGGCACCCGCTAGTTTCAGAGTGTGGGGAGGGCCTGCTTTCTGGTTCGTAGACAGCACCCTCTCACTGTGTACTCAACTGGTAGATGGGGCAGACGACCTCCCTTGGGCCTATTTTGTAAGGGTACTAATCCCATTCCTGGACTTTTTTAGTAGCATTCTAACCTGAACATCTTTCTATATCATTCGATATTTTTTTAAATGATGTTTTAATAGGTGCATACGTCTTATAGCATAGGGATACTCCAGTTGTTGTCATAACGACTAAAGGCTGAAGAGTATTCTACTGCTGAGATGCAGTACCACCTGGAGGATCCCCCCATCGCCAAAGCCTGTGGGCATACCTGGAGGTAGGGGTGGGGAGATGTGCGGAAAATGAAAACACGATGCGCTTGCCAAAGGAGCTGCAGCCAGTGGAACTCTAGCAGCTAAGAGCTACTGTAGTCAAAGAGTCCATCGAGGAGACACAGTGGGGTGGAAGCTGGCCCAAGAAGCTATTAGGACTTGACTAGAAGGTGGCAGGGATGTCCTTCATGGCAGTCGGGGAGGAGCACAGATGCTCTTGGCATTTGAGTGAGGAGCAGAGGATTCACAGAGGGCATTGTAGACAAGAGATTCAGAAAGGTAGGAAGGGGCCAGATCTCAGTGCACCTTGAGTGTTGCCCCAGGAGTTTTGAATCCGTTGGGCAGGTCATGGGAGTGACCTTTGGAAGGCTATTGCCTTTGCACTTGGGGGTGGCTGGAAGCATTTTGGGCATCGATGTTGTTCGAGGCAAAGCCAGCTGGTGTCCCTGTGCTGAGAATCAGTGTCCTGTCTCTTGCTCAGAACAGACACTGTTGGAAAGGAATGCTTTCCTGAAGGAAAATGGCAGCAAAAGCTCGGTTCCTATAGGGTGTTGCTTAATTGCATGTTTCACCTCTGTGTAGTTATCAATGAATCAGCCTCGAGTGAGATGACCGACAGCACTTGCAGCTTATGTCATTGAGGCCAGGAGGCCAGCAATGGCATGTGTGTGAGAAGCAGCTTTGCCTGTGAGCTTTTGAGGGTCTTGGATACAGGGAAGCCCCTGCCAGCCTTTGTACCCTCTGTGCCCACGTGGCTTCTGTGTGTGCCCTTTCAGCATGCCATGATCTTCCAGAGGGCAGGGACGGCACAGCCCATGTTTCACATGGTCTCGTGCGTGCTGGTACATCTCCCACAGGACAGGGCTGCTGCACCAGGGTTGTCAGTCCTTCTGCACATAAGCTCCTTTGCTGACTTGATTCCTGAATGGAGTTCCAGAGGCTTTTACGGCTATGCAGCTGGAGGAGGTGACAGAGCTCTACAAGATCATTAGAAAAGATCTTGATATAAATCTTACTACAATATGCTATAAAACTTCATATAAATCTTATTATTGTAAAAGAGGCTTTATTTCTTTTTTCTTCTTGAATTGTGCTAGAAAAATCCCAGCTTGGTATATGCTAGGCCCAGGGGAGAATGGAGACATGGCAAGCTCCTGGAAGAATTTCGGAGGAAAAAGAATCCCATTCTCTTACATGGGACCTCTGGGAAGGCAGAAAAGGAGGTTCAGAGGGAAGGCTTTGTAGACTCCACAGAAACATCCAGAAAAGAATATGTGACTTTCTCAGCTATATTCTGATCTTGCTCAAGTAATAACCATGTTTTGACATAAAACCATCTCCTGCCCATCTTTCAGAGTACAAAACTCGACATACATTAAAAACAGAATAATTAGAATATGATGTGCACCAAATAGCTCAGAGTCGTCCTGCCCCAATTGGAAATTGTAAACAACAGTGATTGCTAATGCTATAATTCTAAATGAAACTAAGCAAAACCACTTTCTTTTCGGATTATGAAAGTCAACAGGCTCATGGTAAAGGCAAGAAAAAAAAGTTTAAATAAGAAAATAAAAATAAGCCACGACCTCACAACCTAGAAATAATGATTGGCAACATTGTTAGCATATTACCTTCCATTATACCATATATATTTAAATAAAGGAATTTTGCATAGATACAATTGTATTTTGACTTTTTAGCATTATAATGTAAAAATTTTCCTGGTCATTCAGTGTTTTTTTAAATGATGTTTTAATAGCTGCATACATTTCGTCATGGGGATACATCAAAATATACCTCACTGTATTCCTACTGATGGAAATTTGGAAGAATTTTAGTTTTTCATTATGAGAAATAATGTTTTGATGAAAATTCTTACACAAAAACATTTCTTTTAATCTCTGATTATTTATTTTTTCTTTTTCCGCTCTGGCTGCTTATAAGATTTTGTCTTTGTTTTCTAAAATTTAGCTAAATGTCTAGGTATGGATTTCTTTTTATTTATTCTGCTTGAGATTTGTTGGGCTTCTTGAATCTGTGGGTTGATGTCTTTTCCTCAGTTCTGGGATGTTCTCAACCATCAGCTCTTCAAATATTGCCTCTGCTGTTTCCTCTTCTCTGGAATTTCACAAACCTGTGTCAGACCTTATTGTTGTACCCTCTATGTTGCCTGTCTTCTTTTGGGTATGTTCCATCTTTTTTTCTGTCTGTCCTTCATTCTGGATAGTTTCTTCTGACTTGTCTTCTAGTTCAGTTATACTCTCTTTAGCAATGTCTAATCTACTGTTAAACTATCCACTGAGTTCTTAACTTTAGTTACTGAACTTTTTGGCTCTAGGTTTTTCTGTGTTTTCTTTTTCAAACCTGTTGTGTGTCACTTTTTATAATTTTCAGTTTCCTGTAAAGATCTTGTTTTTTGTCTCCTTGAGCATAGTAATCATGGATACCTTGCAGTAGGTCTGATAGTTCCCATATCTGGAGGCCCCGTGCCTCCCTTTTTGTTGTTTATTTCCAGAGGTTTGACTTTTGATTTCTTAACTCTTTATAGTTTTGATTATCTTTGATTATGTGTTAGAGATGCTAAATGACGTATTTGAAAAAACTCATTTATCAGATTAATTTAAAACATAGGATGATGTTATCTGCCACTCATGAGAATTTTTACTTTCTTTTGCCAGTAGTATGGGAGCAGGCCCAGCTCCCCTTAATTGAAATTCAAGGTTTGGGGTTCTCTGGACCCCCTAGAGGAAATGAAGTGGTCTTGCAGTCTGTGGGAGGCCAGGTGGATTTCTAGGTCACAGTTACTCTTAGGGATAGACAGTCAGTGTCCTAGCCAGAAATGGAGGGTGGTTTACCAGATTGCTCATCACTGGTGGGTACTGAAGTCCAACTTTTGACTCTCTGGCCTTTTTTGAGGTTGCTAAAAATGCAGCTCAGCCTCTCAGCCCCTTTGTGGATAGGAATACACCTCAGGACAGAAGTAAACCCAGTGCTGGTTTTCTTTCTGTGTCTATTTTCCAATCTCAGCCAGATCACAACCCAATAATTTCCATTTTGTTCATTTTTAATTGTTTCATTAAGATTTTTAAAAATTTTATCTAGTTTTTAAAGTTATTTTTAGCTGTAGAGTTGGCCCAGATTATATAACCTGATGTTCTCAGAGGGAGAAATTATTGTTATTCTTTAGGAAAAATTTCTAGGAGTAGAATTTCTAGGTGTAAGACATATGTATTTTTTAAGACTCATGAGACAGATTGCCACATTATTTTCCAGAAAGGTTGCTTTTCTTATGTGAATCCTTTGCTCTTTTTTTCTCTCCTAGTTTCCAATTGATGTCTTAAGAGTCCATTCATTTTTCTGCATACTTTAAAACCTGTAGCCTGTTTTAAATTTTAGTTGCACATCAGATGTAAAAAATAGGAACTTTATTTTCCCATATTTGAATTTAACTTGTTCTCTAGCCCTTGTTTTCACTGATGATGGAAGAGAAAACCAATCTTTTTGTTTCAAGATAACCCAGTTTCTTCCAATGGAAAACTCAACTCCATCACTCTCAGGACAATTGCTCTGTTAAATCAGGATTTAAACAGTATTCTTTGTAAGGGCCCCTCTTTGCCCTTGAAGGTGCCTCCTCTTCCATCTCCCCCCTTGAGTAGCATGGGAGCAGGGGGAGAGGGGGGTGGGCTGGCACTGCCCCGTGGTGGTAGGAGAGGTGTCTGGGCTGCAGGCTGGCCTCTGCTGCCTTATCTCCCACCTCCCAGTCTTGAGAGTTTTGTCCCCTCGGTGTTCACAGTGCATGTCCATGGTCCTGGTCCTGAACTCTGGTCACAGTATTTACCCTTCTGTACCCTCTTATCCCCTGACTCCTTTAGGGAGCCAGCCTGTTCAGCCTTTGGCTACCTCTGTCCCTCAGGATTTCCTGCATGCCAGGAGCTAGCTGTGGGCACTGAGAGCATTATGTTGGGTCCTCTCTGTGCCTAATCATTACCCTACCATTTCCACTGCACTGCCTGGGGCATTCTGCAAGACATTCACCCTCCCCGCAGATGCTAGGTGGGAAGAAACACATGCATCTCCTGTGCCTTCCTGTCTTCAAGCCTGTCTGCACGATTTCTTGGCCCACTCCCTGATTTCCAACCGGAGCAGGGACCAAGGCTAAAACTCCCCTGGAGAGGCCTTCTCTAATGTCTGCCTTCTCTCTCTCGAGACTTTGCCCCAACCCAAGAAGAATTAGCCTCCTTTTGGGGTTGGAAACATCCCCTATGTCAGTGGTTCTTAACCCTGGTTATACTTTAGAATCAAATTTGAATGTAGAACAATCGAATAAGAGTGTCTGAGAATGAGGCCAAGCCCAGGTAATTTTCTCACACTCCCCAGCTGCTCTTAAGGTGAGCCAGCATCGAGACCTGGGCAGCCGTGTCACTGTCTCCACCCCTGGCTTCACCTGGCTGCCATCCTGGATGTTTAAGGGAGGCTTTTGGAATTTAGAAAGTGCTTTTCTGTCCCCTGGAGCATAGCTCATGCACGTCAATCCTGGCTTCCAGTCTGTGGTTTGGGAAGTGAGCTTCAAGAGTTGGTTTTATAATCACAACAGAAAAGTAACATCTCCTTTCCTTCTTTCCATCCCAGCTCTGACAGTCTAACTCATCTCAAGGCTATGGCTGCTTCTGGATGAAATGGCAAATCCAGAATAGAAAAGGCCCCTCATGTATTTCAAAGTAAATTATGATATTATGTGACTACTTTCTTATAACTATTTTACTACTGATGTAGGCCTTAAATAAGCAAGGACGTTGGAAAGCTGTGTTCTTCCTTGGACCTCATTGTGGCTCTGAAAACAGTTCCTCTCACTTTACTGTTCCTGGGCCACACCGTGAGCCGGTGCTGAGGAGTGTTGTAAGAAACAGATGTGTGGAGCCTGTTGTGTTTACTGAAGTGCGGTTGTAAGGAGACTGCTCACCAGGCTACTCAGTAGAGAAGTTCCTCTTGGGTCTTAGGGGTCAAGTAACTGTACTTCTCTTCAAAACATCTTCTAGACATTAACAGATCAATCCAATGCATGATGGAGAATTTTTAAATTTTTTTTAATGGAAACATATTGAATGCCCGTATTTCTGGGGTACAGAGTTATATTTCAATATGTGTATACAATGTGTGATGACCAAATCAGGGTAGTTAAGTATATCCATCATCGCAAGAATTTATTGTTTCTTTGTGATTTAACACTTGAGCTCCCCTCTCTTAGCCATTTGAAAACACACAATAAATTATTGTTGATTGTAGATGCCTAGCACTACTGTACATCACTAGAACTTATTTTTCCCTGTCTAGCTGCAATTTGGGGTTCATTAACCAACCTCTCATTATCTCTCTCCCTCCTCCCCTTCCCAGACTCTAATAACCACAATTCTCTTCTCTACTTCTAAAAGTTTGACTTATTATTATGAATTTTTTAGCTCACACATGTGAATTAAAACATGCAGTATCTATCTTTCTGTACCTGACTTAGCATAATGGCTTCCGGGCTCATCCATGTTGCTGCAAATGACAGGATTTCCTTCTTTCTTATGGCCGAGTAGTATTCCATTCTGTGTATATATACTACATTTTCTTTATCCATTCACCTGTTGATGGACACCTAGGTTGAGTCCATATCTTGGCTATTGAGAGTAGTGCTCCAATAATATGGGGCTGCAGATATCTCTTCGGTATGCTAATTTCCTTTCCTTTGCAGTCCAGTGTTTCTGTCTGCAGCTGAATTGTGGTCCACCTTTATTAAGTATATCGTATGTCAAAGCCTACATTTTACGTGCTAAACTTACCCTTGTATTGTTTTATCTTGCTCTTCATCTTTTTATTCTCAATCACTTACTTTTCCTTTCATTTTATCCTATAGTATCTACGTTTACATAGGATGTTCTACAACTTCAGAAAAATTCTCTACCATGCACAAAATCTCAATACTCTTCCTTTCTTTCTAGAACAATTTGTGTTGCTAGGCTGGTGCCACTTTGAAATGTATAGCCCAAAGACTTTATCACAGTTGTTCTTATGTCAACCCTGGAAGTTGGAGAGGGATACTGTTCCCCCTTTACAGAAGAGGAGGAGGGTGATCTAGCTTCCAAGTCTTTCCTCCACCCGAGTCCCTCATCTGTCCTTTGCACAGTTACCTTCTGGCCAAGGGCTCAGTACCATGTTCCATGTTGAGTCTACACTCCCCTCCAGGGCAGTTGGCAACATTTTTCTGTAAAGGGGCAGATAGTAAATATTGTAGGCTTCATGAGCCAAGGGGCAAAATCAAGGATTCTGTGTAGGTACTGGTAAACAAGAGCAAAAACCAATTTCCACAAATATTTTACTGATAAAATCCAAAATGTAATAATAATTAGTACAACTTTCTTATAATCCAGGTCTAGTAATAAGAATAATTGAATTTTGTTGTGGCGAGGGGCATTTTGCTTCACTGAAGTTCAAAGTTAATGTTCACATCATCAAATCAATTATGAATGTTCATCTATAAAACACATTCTTAGCTCTGGCCAGACAGAAACAGGTGGTGTAGTTTGCCAATGCCTGTCCTAGACCTTTCTTTTTTCTCTTCCTCAAAACATTCACCCAACCACATCTCATCTCACAAGATAGCTAACTAGACACTTAAAAAATATTTAGTGTTAATGGCTGATAATGACTTACCATGTTACCACATTTTATGAAACACCATGCTTTTACAAAAACACTCTTCAAAGGATTATCTGCAGATCAGTTTCTCAAAGCCTAAGGAAAATATGATTAGCAAAGAACAAAAGTGTTATGCTGAGAAAATTGCTTGTGGGAAGCATCTTACCAGAGAGTTTTGGTATGGTCTTTGTTCTAACAAAGCAAGCCCAGGCAAAATCGATCAGTCAAGGAAATGCGTTTGGGACTGACATGTGCAATCCCCACTGGCATTTTCTGCATCTGTGAAAAATCACACCCCAGAGAGATGAGTTTTTCCTTTATTCCCCAAAAGAGAAGGCTCTTAGTACCCAGACAGTTCACTTCCTGATCTGGAGGAAGCTGTTGTTTCAATGTGACGTTATCTTTTCAGGAGCAAACGTGAAAGTGCAAAGCACTAGCCTTGGGGTCCTATATTCTTGTGAGATATTTGTGTGCTGGATATGGCATTTGATTTTTAAAAAGGCAGTGGTATTTATATGAATAGCACAGGCAAATGGAACCCTGAGTATTGAATGACTGCACTACACCAGTTCAAAATTCTATACCAGCCAGTGACTCCTCCCCCCAAATTAAATTTTAGTGTTTAGCAGCTGTGAGTTCCCAGAAATCTTCAAAGCAGGACCACTGATTCCACCCTGCAGTACAGTGCTTAGCTGCTGCCAGTTTTAGGCGATCTGGTCTGGGAGGCAGTGGGGGACTGGCTCCGCACTTACTTGCATGTGTCTGCTGTTGGCCAGTTCACTTGACTGCTGAGCTTCAGTTTCCCCAGCCTCATCATGGAGCTACTCTCAGGAAAGGGCACTGTGGCCTGACTGGTGTGCCCCACCTGGCTCTCCTCTCCTTCCTTGCCCTGTCTTTTGGTCACCTTAGCACAAGTGCCAGTGCCAGCTGCTGACTGAGCAGGCAGCATCTGCCTCAGACACTTGTCCTGTTGATTAGGAAATGCTGTAAAAGAATTCACAGCGTATGATATTATAACAGTGCACTGAAACACACCAGTTTCCCCTTATCCACAGTTTTGCTTTTCGCTGTTTCAGTTATCCACAGTTTGAAAATATTAAATGGAAAATCCCAGAAATAAACCGTTCACGAGTTTTAAATCACACACCATTCTGAGTAGCATGACAAAATCCCTCACCACCTGCTCCATCCCACATGGGACATGACTCGCCCCTTCGTCCAGTGGATCCACGCTGTGTTCACCACCCGCCCGTGAGTCACTTAGCAGTTGCATTGGCGATCAGATCGACTGTCGTGGTGTCACAGGCTGGTGCTCACGTCACCTTTGACTTCAGCATGGCCCCAAAGCACAAGAGCAGCAACGCTGGCACCTTGTCATGACAGTTCTGCTATTGCCTATTGTTGTTCATCTCTCACTGTGCCTAAGTTACAAATTAAGCTTTATTACAGGTATGTGTTTATAGGAAAAAACCATAGTATATGTAAGGTTCAGAACAAGCTATGGTTTCAGGCATCCTCTTGGTATCTTGGAATGTATCCCCTGTGCATAAGGGCGGACTGCTAAAAATGAATTTTGATTAGTCAAGCTATTTCCGGCCAAAGAAGTTGACGGTCCTACCAGAATTCCCAGTGCTGAGTACACCTGGAGAGCAAGATTTGCAGCAATTCATACAAAGACAGCTGCAGGGATAGAGTTGAGTTTTATGAGCTCTCCCAGCATGTGGGGTGTTGCGAGAAGGTGCTCGGCACCCAGGCCTGGCTGATCACTGATGCACGGCGGAGACCAAAGAAAACAGCAGGTGTTTGAGGCTGAGGTCAGAGGGCAGCAGGAAGTCACAACAGGGTAGGCCAGCGGGAATCATGTGAAGGGAAAACACAGTAGGTCCCGATCCCCGAGTCAAGAACCATCAGCCAGACGCACATTCAGGGACATGGCCTCCAGTGGCTGGGGTCAAGGACAGTGGCAGGAGGTGTAAGGTGGCAGTGAAAAGTGAGGGGAGACACAGCCCCGATACCCAGTGCGGACCGAGCAGCCCACCACACAGTGCCAGGCCAGCAGCCAGGCGGGGGCTGAACAGGGGAGGGAGGGCGGGCGGAGAACACAGCACAGCAGGCCATGTTTCTGGCTCCTTCTGTCCCCTAACAGTACCTGCTCCTCTCACTGACAGTCCACAGATGCGTAACACGGGGCTTCAACCAGAAACCACATTTACTAAGGAATGACAAAGAAATAGCGTCTGTCTGGGCTAGACACTAGGACGGCACCCCGTGTTTTTATAGCCTCAAGTGATTGGGACTTAGTCTAACAAAGGATTCCTGGACTATTTCATAATGCTTGCTGACAGGATTAGCGAATGAATGAGTGCTCTCATTCCTGCACAGAAACCATCCTCTGCGGATGGTGACAGGGCGTTCAGAGCTGAACAAGGCCAGGAGCTGTGGGGACATGGAATTCCACACACACGTCCTTGGAATTCCCTGCAGAGGCACAGACTGCAGTCGGTGGGGAGGAGGGGAGGTGGCCTGAGCTTGGGCTGGGCAGTCTCCTCTCATCGCCTCCACTGCTGGCCACACAGACATTTCCTTTGGGGACACTCTGACTGCCCCACTCTATTCCCTGGGGTGTTTGCACACACCTGCCCCCAATTGCCACCTGAGTGTGCGCATCTGTCTGCTACAAGGGACAGACTTTCTTAATTCCCTTCCTCTCTCTCCTGGAACTCAGGCCCCCGCCTTGCCCTTCTCACTGCAGAGCTGAACTGTCTCCTGGAGCAACACCTTTGCCAGACCCTCCCTCCCCAGCTCCACCTTCAGTTACCATAATAGGATTCCCACCCTCTTAACAGTCACAGTGGGGGCTAAATTAATAATACATAAAACTTCTTCGAGGGACACAATTCAAGCTTCAATGAGTTTGGAGGGGGCATAATTCAATCCACTACATTCCGCCCCTGCCCCCCAACTCATGTCTTTTTCACATGCAAATACATTCATTTCATCACCAAAGTCTTAACTTGTTTCAGCTCAAAAGTTAAAAGTCCCATCTGTGAAATCAATACAAATTATCTACTTCCAAGATACAATGGTGGGACAAACATAGGGTATATATTCCCACTCCAAAAGGGAGAAATAGGCCAAAAGAAAGGAGAAAAGGTCCCAAACAAGTCCGAAACCCAGCAGGGCGGGCATTAAATCTCAAAGCTCGTTAATCATGTATCTTGACTCCATGTTCAATGTCCTCGCGCACTGCTGTGGGGGTTGGGTCCCCAAGTCCTCTGGCAGCTCCACTCCTATGGCTTTCCTGGTCTCAGGTGATGCTTTAGCTCTCTCAGGCCGGCATTGTATGCTGGTAGCTCCACAGGTGTGGGGTCTCCATGGCGGTTGCTCTCACGGTTCTACTAGACATGGCGCTGATGGGGTTTCTCTGCTGCAACTCCGACCCCACGTTTCCACTCGGCATTGCTCTAGTGAAGTTTGTCTGTGGTGACTCTGCCCCTGCAGCGGATCTCTTCCCGGGCCACCAGACTTTTCCATAAATCTTCTGAAATCGGAGTGGAGGCTCCCAAGCCTCCATAGCTCTAGCATTCAGCAAGCCTGCAGACCTAACACCATGTGGATGCCACCAAGGCTTCCAGCTTGTATTTTCCAAAGCTGAGGGTCCAGCCATACCTGGGGCCAATTTACCCACAGCTGGAGCAGCCAAAGCAGCTGGGGTGCTGGTGCTGGAAGCAGCTTCCTGAGATGGTCCTGGGCACCATGTAACCAGTCTCTAAGACATTCCAAACTTTCCCTCATCTCTTTGTCTTCTTCTGAGTCCTCCAAACTCCTCTAACCTTTGTCTAACACCCAGTTCCAAAGCTGCTTTCACATTTGCAGATATTTGTTATGAGCAACAACCCACTTCTCTGTATCAATTTTCTGTATTAGTCTGTTTATGTTGCTTATAACAAACTACATGGAACTGGGTGATTTATAAAGAAAATGAAATTTATTGCTTACAGTTTCTGAGGCTAGGAGTACAAAGACCATCTGCTGGTGGTGACAGTGACCCAAGGGTCTCACACTGCAAGATGGTGGAAGCAGAGAGAGCAGAGAGAGAGCAAGAGAGACTCTCCTCTTCTTTTAAAGCCATCGGAACCTCATCCCTGACCACCATTATTAATCCATTCACTACTGCATGATTGTACAATCCAATCACCTCTTCAAGGCCCCACCTTTCAATTACCATAATAGGATTTCCCACCCTCTTAACAGTCACAGTGGAGGCTAAGTTTCTAATACATAAAATTTGGGAGACACAATTCAAGCTTCAATGAGTTTGGGGGACATAATTCAATCCACTACAACATGTAAACATGCCTTCTATCTAGCATTTTCAAAAGACCCAAACCTTGATCCCAGTTCTCCTCCAACTCACACTTTTCTTCTCCCAGACAGAGCCAAACACCTGCAAAGGGTTGCCTCACTTTCTGGCTCCTCTTCTGCATTTCACATTGTCTCCTCGCTCCTGTCAGCTTCTGATCTACCACTTCACTGAGATGGTTCTCACCAAATCACCCAAGCCCTATATCTTGCTGAAGCTTATGATCACTTCTGTCCTCATTGTTCTAGACCTTTCACAGCATTTGACAGATTAACCACTCCTTTGTTTTTAAAATGATCTCTTGTGTGGGCAAGAGCTAGAATTATACTCACCTAGTTTTCGCCCTACTTGCAGCTGCTTTCTCCAAGGAGCTTCTTCCTCTTTTTGACCTCTGAATGTTGAAGTGCCCCAGGGCTCCATCCTTGACCTTCTCTCTTTCATCTGCACCCCCTCCCTAGGTAATTGTTTGGTTTTCACTCCCATTTGGGTGACAATAACTTCCAAATTTATCTCTCCACTGTGACTTCTCCCTTGAATATTGGACTCACATATCACACTACATGCCTATCATCTCCATGTGGGTGTATGTTAGGCATCTCAGACTCGACATATACAAAACACAATTCTTAATTAGCCAACTCCTGCCATCACCAAGTCTCTCTCAATTCCTTCCCCTGTCAATAAAAGGCACCATTATCAATCTATTTGCTTTGGCCTCCCTCAAACTTACAAGCCAAATTTGACTCCTCTCTAGCATCTCCAGTGTTTTATCATTTTTGACAAGTGCTATCAGAAATATCTTTAACATTTAGCATTCAGTCACTTCCCACCACCTCTTCTACCACAACTGTGGCCCAAGCCACCACCATCTCCCCCCTGAATTATTGCAACATAGCTTCATCTAATCTGGTCTGAAACTGGTTACTCACTCCATGGAACTTGAACACGACTGTCACATTACTAAATCCATTGGTCACTTCTCTGTTTCCTTTATATCTTTCTGGATATTCATTGTCAGTTTCCTTTGTTGGCCTGTCCTTCTCTACTCCACTTAAACCTCTATACTTAGTTCATACTTCAGCCCTGAGCTTCAGACCTGAATATCCAGCTGTCTACTAGCCATTGCCACTTAGATGTATCAGCAGCAAACCAAATGCCTCATGCCCCAAACTGAAGTCTAATCATCTTCCTAAGGCTTTTCCACCCTCAGTGTCCCCCATCTCAGAAATGGCACCCCCATCCACTCTGTGGATATGACCCTTGACACCTCCCTCTCCTTCACCACACCCACCCATGCCATCCCTGAGTCTAGTATTCTACTTCTCAATAATCTCTTGGCTTTGCTGTCTTCTCTCCATCTCCCATGGTGGCACTTTAAGTCCAAGTACCAACATCATCTCTCACCTAAACTTCTGCAACTTTCTCCTCTCTTTTCCTTACTTCTACTTTTACTGCCCTCCTGTTCTCCACCCTGAAGGAAGAGAGATCTTCTGAGAGTGTTAAGTAGGGTCACAGCCCTCCCCTGTTCAGGTCCCCCAGTGGCTTCTTCCCCATTGTTTCTGGGATCAAATTCAAGTTTCTGATCTTGGCATTCAAGGTCCCGACCTTGGGAAACCTCAGCCTACCTCCCTCCCACCACTCCTTGTATCCAAGGTCCCAGCATTGCCAGAGCACTTGCTGCTCCCCAAGCCTCACATGCTCCTTCCTACCTCTGTACCTTTGCTCATGCTGCCCCTACTACCTGGATGGCCTTGCTCTTTCTCTCCACATGGTGCATTCCTACTCATTATTCTATTCTCTATTCAAGCATTAGTTCCTGCAGGATTTCCCTGTCTTCAAGCTGCCACCCCCACCACTGCTACTGGGTCTAGGTTAGAAACTTCCTCTGGATTCCCACAGCCTCCTATATTTCCTTATTAATAATCTCTATCACAGAGTATGCAGTCATAGCCAGATCCATCTGTTCCCAGGACTGAGGGATCCTTGAAAGCAGGGAGCTTGTCTGAGTTGTCTATCATCTCTGCCCCCAGCCCCTGTGTACAGGAGGTACACATGGTCAGTTTCATTTTTCCCCCTTCTGTCCTCACTGCCTTGCCCTGTTTGCAATTTTTCTCCCCTTAAAAATATTAGAATTTTGTTGTCAAACCTCGTAAGTCAATTCCACATTCATTGTATTGTTTCTTTCTGATGTTTCATTGATGGTAGTAGTGTTTTGTTGGGTTGTGCTTTGTTTTTGTTTTACTTTATACCTGTAGTGTATAGTCCCTGGAGGCCTAATCCAAATTCCAAGGGAGCCTGTCTGCTTCCTGGACAGGAGGTCAGGGGTGGCTGCCAGGGCTGGCCTAGGACTAGAGCGAGACAAGCAAGTGACCAAGGGTGTAAAATTTAAGGAGACATTCTCAGGGTCACACAAGTTCAAGGCTGGCACCAGAGAAGGAGAGCCTGTGGGACAACCATTGTAGATGAGCTGGGCCATTTTCATGCAAGTGTCCCTTGGCTCTCAGGGTGGTGATAGGGTAGGATTAAGGGTGATGGGTGGAGAAGGATGCATAAGTTGAAGTTGTAAGAACCAGTATCCCCAGAGCATACAGAGCTTGAATGTGAGCAAAGCAGCCTGCAGATCACTCAGACCCATCCTGGAAGGGAAGGGGAAGAGGAAGCCAGAAAGGAGGTGGCCCAGTGGAGTAAATGGCAGCTCTAGGCAGTATGCTGCCTACACAGGCAGACCCCAGAGTGGTGCCATGAGCAGATGGCCATTATAAGGGTCCTAAGCAGGAGAAAAAACATGAGCCTAAAGCTCCAAAGGTAGCTGCCTGACTGGCTTACTAGGTGCCTTTTGGTCAGTCCCTTCTACACTTGGGGCCTGGGGGTCCCAGTAGGTACACAGGGACCTCACAGTCCCTGTCTCCTGGGGTGGTTTTGGTTCCAAGCTCTCCTCCGTGACTTGTTCCTGAGCCAGCTCCTGAACCCAGAAGGCAGCCAGTGGTAAGGAGCTACTGGTATTAGACTCATAGAAGAGAAATCTACTTTGCATGAGTCTGAGCAATGTGTTGTGCATAGAAGGTTTGATTTAAGTCCATTTCAATAAGCTCCAATTCATCATCTTGAAGGCCTTTGAATAAAAGACAAGTGCCATTTTCTAAATGCCATTATGCAATCAAGTCTTTTGCAGCCAGCCCAGCAGGTCCACATGCCCACAAGTGTGCCCAGACTACTACATCTCACATCTTACCCAATGTGCCTGGGCTCCCTGTGACAGATAGCCCTGGTTGTGGGGCAGCTGGGGAGGATGACACAGGGGAGAAACTGGGAGACCCAGCCCTGAGACAGACCACCTGAGGCTGTTGGAAAATCCTATAGCAAAGGAGGTCCTACCTGGCCCAGGGTCATTCTTGACTTTCAAGAGCTTGCACCTGTTCCCTGAGCTTCCTTTTCGTGCAGGGCAGGGACCCAAGGCAGTCTTCTAGGAGGACCATTGTCCCTGTAATGCAGTTCTAAGAGGAGCCAGACTGCCTGGGTTTGAGTTCTGGCTTCAGTACTTCTTAAGTCTGTGACCCTGGAAAAGTGAGCTGAATGCTCTGTGACTCAGTTTCCTCATCTTTAAAGTGAAGATAATAATATCACATCAACTTCCTAGAGTTGTGAAAATCAAGTGCTGTGATATCTTTGAAGCTCTGAGAATGGGGCCTGCCATGTAGGAAGCTGTGTGTAAGTATTATGATTCTTGATGTCTTTAGGCCACCACAAACAGGAGTGGCAAATGTGGGAGATGGAAGGATAGCTAGGGGATTCTCTGGGCCATGGGGTATAGGAGAAGGAGAGCAAGGTCTAGAGAATGAAGGCCTAGGAACTTGTTAGAAACTCAAGACATAGTGAATTAGAAACTCCAGATGTTGGGCCCAGTACTCTGTGTTTTAACAAGCTCTCCAAGGAATTCTGAGGCATGAAAGAGTTTGAGATCCACTGCTGTAGCTCAACATCATATAGACAAGGATATGGAGGGCCAGAGAATGCCTAAGTATTGAACATTGACAGGGATCAAGCTGTTGGGTGAAGTGATGTCTCCAACGTTGCCCAGCAGGGTACAGGTGAGTTCGAGGTCTCTTACTTCCTAGGTGGTGCTCTTGCTAGGACACCAGCCTGTGCAGTTGCTAAGACCTCTTCTCCTGGGCAGATACCCAAAAGAGCTCAGGCTTCACAGGGGGCTTTGATGCTTGCTCCTTACAAGTGTGCAGATGGAGCATTTTGGGGTGCTAGCCTCATGGCTGAAAGAGAGGCTATTCCTGAGAGAAGTGCCTGTGAACACTGCACAGGCTGGTGTTGTGCCAAGAACACAACCTGGGAGGCAATAGACCTTGAACTCACATGTACCCTGCTGGGCACTTCTCTAAGGAATAATCTCTCTTTCAGCCATGGGACTAACACCCAGAAATGCTTGGTTTGCAATTTTTAAGGAGCAAGTGTCAGGGTCCTGTTTTCAGCCTGAGCTCTTGAGGTACCTGACCAAGAGAAAGGTTCTTAGGCTCCTGCAGTTCTCCCAAAGTGAGGACCAGCCACAGTGGGGCTCATGCCTCTTTTACTAGCATTGCAGTGGAAGGGGACAGTGAAGCGGGGCCACAGTGGCCAGCCTGTGCATTAATTAGCTAGTGCCTGTGGTGTGCTGAAAGGATGGGAATGGCCCTAGTTCAAAGTCTCACATTTAGCCTTGGCTGCCTTCTCTACCTGAAGGCTCTCATTCTCAGGTGCCAACCTTGCACTTGCATAAAAGGATGGTAAATGGCCCAGGTACAGAGATGCACATTTAGCCTGTAATTCTTACAACTGGCTGTCTTTCTGGTAGGCTCTTGCCCAATAGCTTCTGCCTTCTCCAACTGCCCTAAGCCAAACCTCTTCCTTTCCAATGTGATGAGGGGCAGAACAGTGTGGGACAGGGTCCCCAGCTCCTCAGCAGCCTGAGGCCTCCTTGGGGAGGCACATAAACCCCCACCTTTACAGGCAGTTGAACACGGCATAGCCCTACTTCCTGAGCCCTAATAAAGGACTGCTCCCTATCACATCACACTGCCAGGTCACGACTCACTTTTCTCTGAACCAGCCCCAAGATCCTCAGTGACGTGTGACTGCTTCTCCCCGTTCTGCCTCTCCAGCCACCTCAGCATGAAGCTCTCCATCAGAAGCTGATTAGATCTGAGGAAGGAGATTTTTTCCCAGGCATAATTGTTTCTTAATTCTTTTAATTTCACTCCCTTTAAGTATTACAAGCAACAACCGGCACTTGATAAATGATGAAGAACATTAGTAATTAATCGAGTTTTCAAGTGGTGCTGCTTTTGTGGCATTTTAAAAAATATAGATAAAAAAGGATTTTGAGAACACATCCTTGGAGGCAATCTAGGTCAGCTGCAATTTAAAACCTGAAGAAGCAGAGATCCTTCCACATTGCGTGTAAGACCTCTGTCAAGGGATCAGGCAATGCAGGAAGGTAAACAAGGCAGCGAAGTCCAGGGAGAAAGAGCGTGTGCATTTATTCAATTGCTCATTCACTCATTCATGAACATTCACATGCTCAGTAAATTAGTTATCTTATCCAGTCACTCTCTCATTTTCTCCTCCATTCATCTGTTCAGCGACTCAGTTATTCTTTCCCTTCCTTCTCATCTGCTCGCTCACTAGCTCACACGCTGACAGGATCTTTCTCTCCCTCCCTCAATCACTTCCCCCCTAGTACACTCTTTCACCCATCTTCCCTGCTCTGTACCACCCAGAGCTCTGCAGTGACTTAAAGCTTTAGCTGACTTTATAGATTTCCTCCAAATGCACCTTAGTATACAAAGAAAATTAGAAGCTTTCATATGATTAGACAGCTTGTCCCACACTTCTTTCATTCAATACACTGCTTGAGCGTTTACTATGTGTAGGAGCAGAAAGATACACATGACATTAACGATAACCTCACCTGGCTTACAGTCCACTTGTGGAAGTAAGCGTTTTCACAAATGCCTATAGTTGATACAGGAATCCAAAGAGGAAGCACTTGATTCTGGCAGAAATGCTGCATGCAGGCTCCCATTCAGTGAACTCTTCTGAGAAGTGAACTTTCCTGGGAATAAAGAGAGTACTAAGACATGGTGTTGACTACATGGAGCTCAAAACCCACAGGTAGAGAAAGAGACAGGACATGATAACTGCCATAAAATAAGGCAGGCACTAGATAATAGTGTAAAAATGAGGTAGTGATGAACTCTGTTCAGTAAAAGCTTATGAGAATCAACACTGGCCATAAGCCTTGAAGGAGGGGTAGGATTTTGTTTGACAAAGTGTCTGGCTACAACAAAGGCTACTGCGAGACTAATGTCTGGAATCCTGCTCACAGTACCAATTGTCTAGCTCTTTTTTTTTTTTTTTAATCCTTTTTTGTGACCGCGCTCAGCCAGTGAGCCAACCGGCCATCCCTATATAGGATCCGAACCCGTGGCGGAAGCGCTGCTGCGCTCCCAGCGCTGCACTCTCCGGAGTGAGCCACGGGGTCGGCCCCCAATTGTCTAGCTCTTCATCCTGTTCGTGATGCCAATTGTAACGCCAGGCGACCACGCTAGTTGTTGCAGCTCCTTTACCTGCTGGTAATCCTGCACCAACTGGGCCGATGGTTGAGCTAGGTCTGGGTCTGGAGCTCACAGACCCCTCAAGCCCATTCATAGACTGGACCACAAACGCTTCACATGCCAGGCTGGGTCACCAGACCTCTTCACACAGGTCTATATGTTAGGTAACCGGCCACATGGTCCTTAGAAGCTGCAGGTCTGGAAAAGCATGGCTGCCCAGGGCTGGTGCACGAGGCAGTAAAACACCAGCCAAAGCCCGCTGCTGTGCAGGTGCACTTACTCCACCCACACACACAATGTTTACCGAACGACCCTGAACTGGCTCTGAGGCAAGGGGAGCCTGACCAAATTGTTCCATTTTCCCAACAATCCACCTCTTCAGGGTCCCTTGCCGTACAATCTATGCACTCAGAATCTTCTGCAATGTTCCCTTAGCAAGGATAAATGACCGTTACATTTACATAACCTATTGTCCATTCAATATGCCCTAAGGCTTGCTGTTCTGTCCTTTTAACTGTCAGCCACATATGTATGGTTAGTATTCACCATTGTTGTGATCCTCCATTGGAAATCCTGCAGTTATGGTGATGGTCAGTTCAATGCATATTCAGCAGGCTGACACGTGTGTGATCACGTGACTCTGGTGCAGTGCCTGCAGCCAGAACACTCTGGGCGAAAAGACAGAAGAGTTATTGGTACTAATAGGGGAAGTTCTCACCCCTCTGGTAAGATATGTGCCAGTTTGCCATCCTGAGAAAGGATGGTTGCCAGAGTAGGTATCTTACCTGGCTTATGATACCATACTTTATCTGCTAACACTGTTGGATCTGTAGGTTCTACATGTAACAGCATAGGGGAACTCACATTTGGCCATAATGGTAATACAAATGTGCCCTTTGGAACAGAATGCTCATTTGTTCCAGGCCATGTTACCTTTACTCAAGGAGGCCAGGTACCTGTCACCCAAGGTGAAACTTGCAAGTTTTCTTCTAATCCTTTCCCCCAAGGCCCTATTAAGCCTACCCAGCGTATATGGGGGGCTTTTATTCTCCAAGGCCATTCCCATTGTACTGTCTGTCCCTGTTGCAAACAGGTTGGGGCCAGTAAGAGAATATTTCCATTCTTGCCATATCCTGGCTTCAAAAGCTTATCTTTAGTAGTGATTTGCAGCTGTATAGGTGCTGCAGCCCTATGCAGCAGAGCTTCCACTGGAGAGGGTCCGCCCTTGCAGGGTCTCTCATTTAGAATTCTTACTGTCGGCCATAATCACCGTGCCTACCCCATCAGGGATGGGGGTTGGGTAGATAGCCTTAGTCCCTTTTTTAAAAGGCCATTGTACAGTTCAATCATTCCTGCCACCTGGGGATGATATGGCACATGTAACTTCCACTGAATAGACAACTGGGAGGCCCACCTCTGAACCTCATGTCCAGTAAAGTGGAATCCATTATCACTTTTTATAACTATAGGCCGACCACACATAGCAGTAAGGCTATCCAATGCCTTCACAGTGTTTACCTGGTCTGGGGCCTTGCAAGGTCATACAAACAAAAGACCAGTAGCCGTATCAACAGCAGTGAAGATGTATCTGAAATTTTCTGACCTTGGCAGTGGTCCAATAAGGACCTTTCCTCGAGTTATTTGCCCATCTGTATGGGGCATCAGCTGGGGATGTGGACTCTCTTGAGCACACACTGGACAAGCACGACAGGCATTCACTATATCTTCCCATTTTATAGGCAGGGCCCATCTCTGAGCCGCCATCCACATGGTTTTACTGCCAGCATGCTGCATTCGTTGATGTAACCACTGGGCTACATGAGTAGCCGGAGCTCTCTCCAGCCATCTTACCTTAGCCAAGGCATTAGCTTCATCATTTCCTGGACTGGCTAGGGGGAAATGTCCTGTGACATGAAAAAGAGTTACTTCTTTCTCATGCCCCAATTCCCATAACTCTTGCCACATGGCTTGTCCCCACAGAGGCCAGTGGCCTACCGTTCACCATTGATACTTCCAAATAGAAAACCAAAAGGTTAAACCTTTGCACACAGCCCAGCTGTCAGTACAGATGCTTAATGTCCCAGGCTCATTTTTTATCACCATCCATACTGCTCTCAATTCAGCCCATTGGCTGCTTTGCCCTGTACCATTTTCATACCACATGGCATCTGTTAAGGGCTGGACAGCAACAGCTGTCCACAATGCTGAGGGTCCCATGCTAGAGCCATCTATATACTAAGCTTGCTCTGTGATTGGTCCCTGTCCCTCATGGAAAGGTGTAGCCTCCACCTCCAGGGGTAACGGTTGTGTCAAAGTTTCCTCCACAACCTCTACTGGGCCTAGCACAGCTTGCAACTCTTTGGACATAGTACTCATTGACACAGTGCTTCTTTGTTCTATATATGCTCCCCATTTAGACAAAGTGGGAGTCTGAACTACACCCATTTTAGGGTTGGTGGCCCATGTGTGCAGCCAACCGATCATGGGGTATGTCATACTTACTAGGACTTTGGCAGTTCCTGTGATAGCTTCAGTAGCTATCAAGGCAGAATGCACAGCTGTTAACTGCTTTTCTATTAGGGTGTAGCACACTTCAGCATCCTTCCAGAGCTGAGACCAGAATCCTACAGGTGTGCAGAATCAGTCTTGTCTCTGCCACAAACCCAAAAGGCTTAGTGGGGTCGGCCACTTGTAAAGCTTGTATTTGCTGTATTGCCCTTTTTGTAGCCCAATAGACTTGCTCTACTTCCTCAGTCCAATCCTAGGGGGCTCCTTTCTTTGTCAATGCATATAGTGGGTATGCCATTTGGGCCATATGGGGTACAAAAGCTCTCCAATACCCCAAAAGTCCCAAATACGTCTGTACCTGAGCTACCATTGTGGGTCGAGGGTATGCCTGTATCTTATCTACAATAGCTTCTGGGATGACCCTTGTCTTACCTGACCAGACCACTCCCAGGAATTTGACTGACAGCCTAGGTCCTTGCACTTTGGCTGTGTTCATGGCCCACCCACATTGTTCCAAATGACTTAGCAGCATTGGAGCTGCCTGGGTTAAATCTGCAAGAGAATCAGAGGTTAATAACCCATCATCAATGTAGTGAAACATTGTAACTGTGCTGGGCCTAGTCCACTTGGCTAGGTTCCCAGACACCAAACCATGACAGATGGTTGGGCTATGCAGATAACCTTGGGGCAATACTTGAAAGGTCCAGTGCCTCTCTTCCCACATGAAGGTGAACTGATCTTGGCTATCAGCCAAGATTGGAATGGAGAAAAAAGCATTTGCAAGGTCCAATACATAATGATAAGTCCCCAGCTGAGTCATCAGCTGATCCATCAAGTCATGAACTGAAGGCACAGCTGCATGCAAAGGAGGAACTACTTTGTTTAGTTCTCCAGGTACCATCAGGCTTTTTCACTGGCCATACCAGAGCATTAAATGGGCTATGAGTCAGACGAATAATGCCAACTTTCTCTAATTCCAATATAGTAGCACTTATCTCTGCATGTCTTCCTGGTAGGCGATACTGCTTTATATTAACTACATGTCTTGGCTTGGGTAACACCTGTGGGTCATGTTTAGCATATCCTCATAACACATAATTACTGTCCGTATTCACAGCCAAAACTCTCCAACTGTTGTTTGCATGTGCAAACCATAAAGTACATCCATACCCAAGATGTATTCAGCTGTGGGAGATATATATATATACAGTATATAGACAAGGAGGTAATCTTCCTATGCCCAATGGCAATGACACAGCTTTGACCTCAGCAGTATGTCCTCTATAGACATCTATAGGAGATGTGGCCCCTGGAAACTTACCTGGATTGTCATATATCAGCCAATGCCAAAACATGCTACACATTTGTCCTCAACCAATATATTGCCAATTCAACACGAGGCCTCCGGTCTTTGCCTGCTCCCAAAAGATAAGCACCTTGGCCTGCTCCCTAATAGAAATGGACAGTTTGTCCGCCTCCTCAGGAGCAACCAAAAAGTCCATTAAATCCACCAAACGTACAATGCTACCTGTTTCCCGACATTTGGTGAAACGCTGTTCAGGGCACAATTGCTGCCATAAGGCAAACAGAACTGCATTCGGCTGCTGGTCAATTTTCTTATCAAGAAAAAATGACCCTGCTGCAAGCCAGTCAAGCCATATCTGCTTATAGCTAGTCTTGCTTGGTCTCTTTAGGATAAAATCCTGAGCATTCCTTGGGGGTTTGGTATTAGCCACCTTTCAGACCCCTTTTTCTTGTTTCTTTTCCTCTACTTCACACAAGCTGGCTATCATGGTCATTACCTCATGTATAGGACGACCAATGTATGGGTCCAGTATGGCCATCAGTGACCCAAAGGACGTTGACGGGGCATTCTGCAGCACTATGTCTCTCATGCTGTCTGTAAAGTTTTCATCGTCTGGGCCACAAGTGTTCACATTAAATGTTGACTGCCACATCCCCAGCTCTTGAATGGTTTGGACCAGCTCAGCATATGTTTGCCATTTACTAACAATCTCGGGCAGTTCTCCAGCATTTGCCCACATGGTTCGGGCAACTGCATTCACCCAGTCCATCAAGAAGTGATTACATGGCCTTTGTGCATACCTGCAGCTATTCTGCATCCACTGTCTCAGGGATGTGTACATGGTGATGGAGGCCAATTTCTCTACTCCCTCACCAGAGCACATCACACTATCTACCCCTAGGTCCCATAACCACAACAGCCAAGCAGCCAGGGTCTCCCCATGTTTCTGCCTGAACTGTCTCCCCAAGTCAACCAGTTCAACCTGGGTATAAGGGACATAGGTGGTGAACTGGGTCATCTGTGTATCACCCACCGGTTGTCCATCTTGTCCCATAGGCTGCTTGCACCTCAATTTCTTGTGCACAACAGGTCGTGCCTGGAGATGCACGGTTTCCCCCAACTCATCATTGGGTTGGTCGTCTTCCCTGGTGTGAGGGGCAGGAGTGGCCAGTCACCACACGTCATCCTCCAGGACATTTATCCATGCTTCCAATGACTCTGCTTTCTGCCTTGGATCTGCCAGTAGCTACACATCATCAGCCAACAACTCTGCTTTCCACTTCAGCTCTTGATCAACTTGAAGCAGAGTGAGTAGCAGCCAGGCTCCAGTCAGCAGAAAAGTGGCCACCGGGCAACACACACCCAAAGACAGCCACATTTCCTCCCCCTCCCAAGGGGTTTTCTGCCATAGTACCTGGTCTATGCTGCCTTGCAGTACAGTGTGCAGCAACCATGTCCCAGTTAACAGAAAGGTGGCCATAGGGCACAGCATACTCACAAATAGCCACATTTCCTCCTTCTTCCAAGGGCTTTTAGCTCTTGTACCTGCTCAGAATCCTGTTGCAGGCTATGCCAAATGTGGCATAATCCTCCCCAACTACACTAATTTGTCTGGCTACGACAAAGGCTACTGTGAGGCTAAGGCTAAGGCTAATGTCTGGAATCCTGCTCACAGTGCCGATTGTCTAGCTCTTCATCCTGTTTATGATGCCAATTGTAAAGCTAGGTGACCATGCTAGTTGTCACAGCTCTTTTACCTGCCGTTAACCCTGCACCGACTGGGCTGATGGTTGAGCTAGGGCTGGGTCTGGAGCTCACAGACCCCTCAAGCCCATTCACAGACTGGATCACAAACCCTTCACATGCCAGGCTGGGTCACCAGACCCCTTCACACAGGTCTATATGCTAGGTAACCGGCCACACGGTCCTTGGAAGCTGCAGACCTGGAAAAGCATGGCCATGTAGGGTAGGCACCCAAGGCAGTAAAACACCAGCCAAAGTGGCACTGCCGTGCAGGTGCACTTACTCCACCCACACACAGAATGTTTACCAAACAACCCTGAACCAGCTCTGAAGCGAGGGGAGCCTGACCAAATTGTTCCATTTTCCCAACACAGAGGTAGATGGAAGAAGAGTACTTGCGGCATATGTGTGATCCACGGGTAGAAAACACAAGGTATGTTTGGAGAACAGTAAACAGACCTATTTTTTAGAGCAGAGGATATGTGGAAGGGAGTTAGCAGAAATAAGCCTGAGCTTTCAAGCAAGGTTTTGAATGTCCATTGGGGTTTGATTGTGTGGGTTAGAGGAGGAGCCATGGTTAGTTTTTGAGCAGAGCTGTGTCATGATGACAGCTGTGCTCAAGAGATGAATTTGGAAGTGAGATCAGAGAGATTACATAGACTCAGGGCAAACGAGTTCTTCATGGAGCCAGTGACTACTGATGGACTGAATTAGAACAGTAGGGGGAGAAATGCCTAGGCAAAAATGGAGGTGAGTGTTCTTAGAGACTTTGGAAACAATGAAAATAGAAGAGACAAGAATGAATTCCGAATTTCTTGCTTGAGCGTAGAGATGGATGATGGTGTAGGCTGCTGTAATAAAGATCACTTGCGGAGGTTGAGAGAAGGGGTGAGAACACGATAAGTTCCATTTGACCCAGGTAGGATTGTAGGTGCTCGTGGGGTATGCAAATGGAGGTTCTCGAGTATCTTCACATGTGACTCTGGAGCTTAGGAAAGAGGATTGGACTGACACAGATTCTTAAGTTTACTACAGAGATAGTGGCTGGATCTGGGGTAAGGATGTGGTCTCTAAGAGAAAGAATGTAAAAGAGAAGAGCAGAGGTCTATGACAGAACTTTATAGGTGAGCAGAAGAGCAGCAAGGAGCAGTCTTAGAAGGCTCTAAGAACAGGCAGCTTGCTGCAGGTGGAGCTGAGGTAGAAGAGCAGTTCTAGGAGGACCTATAAAAGGAGGCTGAAGATCTGGCAGGTACAGGAAGATGAGGGTTAGTGTGTTGTCAATAAGGTAGACACAAGAAACCTTGGGCTAAGTGGTCATGGGAGCAGATTCTGAGGCCTTAAGAAGTTGCAAAAGGAAAGAGGAGGTATCACATAAAGATCTACTCTTGCAAAATTTCAATCATCAAGAGAGCGAGAGAGGCAAACTTCACAAGGAGTGGAAAGACTTTTTTTTTCTTAGTAAGGGAGATAAAAATGGTTACAGGCTTAGGAGAAAGAGCAGGAGACTGAAAATGCTGGAGAAAAGGGACAACTGTGCTGAACATGGGAGTGCAGGTATCCCTTCAACATGATTTCCATTCTTTTGGATGAGCTTGGAGAAAATCATGTTGAGTGAAATAAGCAAAGCGCAGAGGGATAAATACCACATGTACACACTCATAAGTGGGAGCTAAGAGAGAAAGAAGGAAGGAAAGAAAGACCACAGTGCTGAGTTGGTCTTGCAGAGGGAGAGAGCACACCTTGGGATACAAAGTGGAGTGGGGGAAAGGGGGATGGGGAGGGAGGTTGGGGATAACTGGGTGGCGGGCATGGGGTATAATCACCATTTGTGGTAATGAGCATGCTGCCAGTAGGGATCTGACCATCACATCTTGGACACAAGTGGTGACAATCAGCTCTGTATCTCATGAATATTCATAACCAATAAAAGAAATAGAAAAGAAAAGGGACAACTGATAGAGTCCAGGTGAGAAGCAGGGGTATCAACACCAAAGGACAATAAAAAGAAATGATTGGGTAAATATGCAATTGGAGGGAAGAGAATTTTGAACAAATTACCAAAAGGCCTGGTAGATCAGTCTGAGGATTTACTCTACACCCACCAACACTTGAGCAAAACCATTCTTAAATTCTAGACTTAGTTGTTAGCATTAGTTCCAGAAGTTGCTCCAGGTGGTTAGAAAGGAAGTGAGCACTTCCCAGGCCAACTGGAAGCAGCACACTTGCACAGCCCCATTTCTAGAGAACAGCAGGGTACATCTGTGGACCATCCCTTGCCTCCTTGCTGGCCTGTGGCCCCTCCTATTCTGCCTTCTTCCCATTCTCCAATCCCCTTTGCCCCAGGGCTTCCTGGTAACCACTCACTCGGAAAGAGTCAAAGGGACCCAGAGCACACAGAGCCAAATGCATAGCTCTTGTTGAGGAGGCAAGACGGGTCTTTCTTGACTCCACAGGCAAAGAAGAGAGAGCGTGACAGCCCACGTGGATTCCAAGGCGAGGGGGGGAGCAGAGGAGAGTGCACTCAACAGGTCTGCTTAGCAGGTGGCCTTGCTGAGAGAACAAGTGTATGTGTGTCACCAATGGAGGTTGCCCTCGCCCTCCATGTTTCTAGCACCCACAGCTTTTCTCAGTCCCAGAGGAGTGGATTCCTCACAGACTACAGTCCCCATAGTGGCTCTCTCGCATGTTGGCTGTTCAGAGCCTGGTCGCCAGTATTCAGAGGCACTCCTCCCGCTGTCCCACTGCCATTTCCACAGAGAGCCCAGGTCATCAGAGGCAAGTGGCATCACATGTAAAAGCATCGGCTTTGAAGCAAAGTGCTTAAATGTTCCCTGCCTTGATTTTTTGGTCTGCAAAATGGGGCTAATGATATTTACCTTGAAGAGGCCTGAGGATTAAAAGAGATAATGCACATAAAGCAGCTACCTTGGTAATTAATCCTTCTCCTATGGTCACTGGAATCTCATGAGAGGGAAAGAAGCCCCCAGCATTCGATTCACTTCAGCTTGGAATCACCAGCAGATCTTAGCATCTCATTAGGTATTCTCAGTACAGTTTTATCCCTCACCCAACACAATTGATGTCATCTGACTGACAAGGAGAAATATGTGATTCACAGTGACTGCCAATTTCTTTTCTGCTCCATAGGAGATTTGGCATTTTTGTTCTGTGGTGTAGGAGGAAATCCAGCCTCATTGTGCCTCCTGAGGTGGCACTCTGGGGGTTTCCCTGTTGGACACAAAACCCAAATCAGGCATGGCTACATCATTTGTGGTGCCCAGTGCAAAATGAAAATGTGGGACCCCTTCTTCAATATTATTAAGAATCTCAAGATAACAACAGTATAACATTAAACCCAGGGTGGAGCCCTTCTAATCTTGGGACTGCATGTGACTACACTGGTCGCTCAGCCGTGAAGCAGGCTCTGCCCCAAATCTATCCCCAGTGCCCTGATCTTATGGAATCAAGGTCATGATTCATCTGGAGCAAGGTCATTTTTCATCCCAGAAGTTTGCACGGGAAGAAACACCTCTAGGCAAAGAGCTCACTCCAGGTTGTTTCTTCTGAGAGTCCATCAGGCAGTTGCAGGCAGTAGCCAAAGTCCTCGGAGTCAGAGTTTTGGCAACGCACTCCTTATTGGATAACTATGTTTCCTCTCACTGTAATCAACCAGCAACTGACTTTCTTCCTGCTGTTACTTCTCTAACCACTCCAGGTGATTTCTATTCCCCCAACTCCTGCACTCCAGGGGCACCCAGCAGAAGTGGACTCCAGGGTGGGGTCCCAGTGGCCTTGGAGCCCCAGGCCCTCTTTTCTAGTCCTTCTCTGCATCCTGACAGTGACTTTGCTCCCTAGTGGGTGGCTCTCTAGTGATCTCTCAGGTCACTGTTGGAGGAGTGAGGCTTCTTTGCTCGGTCTTTGGGGAAAGGTGAGGACAGTGACAGTGATGGAAGGCTGAAAGAACCTAGAAAAGTGCTCAACATGTGGTCCAGGGATCCGAGCCAATTGGCAAGGAGTAGGGGCAGAAATGGAGAGTGTTTCCAAACTTTTATAGCAATTTGATAATGCCTATTAAATTTAATAATAAAAATAATTAAAAAATAATTTGTGTCTTTATTTTCACTCTTCCAGTAATTCAGTTTTATTGCATTTTACCAAAGTATTGGTCATTGCTTTTGGAAATCTAAAAAGATAATAAATAAATAAATAAATAAATAAACTAAAACAAACAAAATATAGGTGCTTCACAGGAGGTAGTTGAAAAAGATGGTTGCCACCCTTGCCACGGCATCTCTGGTTTCAGCATGGTGGGCCAAGTGCTGAGGTGGGAGTTAGAAGTACAGGTGCTCATCCTGGCTCCCTGGCACCTCCACTTTCTTGGACAAGTTGTTTTCTGGCTGAGCTCATCTGTAAATGTCTCATGAGAACCACATGAGATCTTGTGTGAGGAGGTGCCTTACCAACTGTAAGGTGCAGTGTTCAGTGAGGGATAAATGGTGAGGATGCCACCATCCTGCAGCCACCCCACACCCCTTAGTGATGGAGCCTGACTTCATGACACACTAACTGCGTTACCTAACGCAAGCCATTTAATCTCTCAGCACCTCTGTTTCCTTACCTATAAAGAGGAGATTGTTTTAATATCAACCTGCTAAGGCTGTGGCGAGGACTAACCGAGCAGCATTTAGAACAGTGTGGGGAACATGGTGCACAATAAATGGTAGGCAGTGGTGGGGCCCCGTTACGCCTCTTATTCTTGTCACTCCACCCATGTTGATAGTTCTTCCTCTTTAACTGCTATCTCCATTTTCTGCATCTTCTATACTTTATTTTTTCTCATATTGGTGCCTTTATATATTCTAATTGGTTTTTTGCTGGTGTAAATGATACTATTGCTATTACAGTATTGATCTTCTGTCTAGCAGATGTTCTGGACTCTGTCATTAGTTCTAACAGTCTGTCTAATTCTCTTGGTCTTTCTATGTAAATGATCACGTCATTTTCAAATAAGCTCCTTTTGTTTCTTGTCTAACAATTTTTATACTTCTTATTTCTTTCTAGGACTTCCCACAGTGAATTCGAGATGTGATAGCAGCATTCTCATCTTACTTCCTACCTTAAAGGGAACACTTCTAAAATTTCTCCTCTATTAAGTATAATATCTGCTGTGAGTTTTTAATAGGTAGTCTAGGGGTGAAGGGGAAACCTTTATTAAAAATTCTTAAATTTTTCATCATAAATAGGTGTTAAACTTTAATAAATACTTTTTATGCATCTATAAATAATTTTACATCTTTCTCCGAGTGCATTAATGTAATAGGTGACATTGACAGATTTCCTGATGCTGAACCAGTCATGCATCCTAGGGATAAACTCTACTTGGTCATGATATAATTTTATTGTTTGTTTTGTTTTGTTTTTAATACACTGTTAGATTTAGTTAACATTTTGTTTAGATGTATTTAATATTTTGTTTATTATATATTTTTTTATAAATCCTTTTTTCTTTTGCTGTCCTTATCCAGTTTATCAACATTACAGTAGCTTTGTAACTCAGGTGAGCACCTTTCCCACTTTTCCTGATCTCTAGAGATATTATCTTTTATGGACATTTTGATAAAGTGATCAACCTATAAAACTCTCTGGAATTTACCCTCTTTCAGGGATGCAAGCTTTTGATCACCACTTCAACCTTACAAACTCATTGGCCTATTCCATTTTCCACAACTCATTTTAACACTTTTTTAAAAATCAGAACATTTATCTATTTTCTCTGATTTTCAGCCTTTTGTTTCACCACCACCTTTCTCGTAACACCACCTCTGAAGAACCAAATACTAGGCTTTCACTTCCACTCCTGTGTCTGCCATTCTTTAGACAAATGAAGAAACTAAGACCGGGAAAGTCTTTCTCATCTGTCAAATGAGGTGGGCTAGTGGGTCTCTAATGGCACCATGGACACAAGGGAAAGTTGTTCACTCCTGTCTCTTAAGAGCAACAGTTGACTCAGCTCAGATACAAATGAGAAAGAGATAAAGAGTAGAGGAGCGGAGAAAATAACAGCTTCTAGGTGGCTCCTGTCTGCCTAGTCTAGTATTTTTTATACTCTTGGTGATCCAACTTGGTAAGAAGCCCTTTGGAAGAACTCTTCTTGACCCCTTCAGCACATTTAAGTAGAAAAGCTTCAGGAGCCCTACTTTTTCAGTTAAGCAAAATGTTATATCATTACATGATGAGGTATTACCAGGATCACCCTATCTCTTGAGGTTGTCTTACTCAACTGTTTTTCTGATGTTATATTGGAAGAGGAGGTGTGTGACTTGTCTCTTAGCATAATCATAGCTGGAAAAAGAGAACTGCAATTAAAACTGAGCCAGGTTTGTTTGTTTAATGAGGATAGTTCGCTCTCCTGCCATCCCACCCCAGACCTGAGGTGAAAGTGTCAGGGTCCGTCTCTCTGAATGACGCAGACTGCTGCTCTAATTGTGTTAAGGGAAAGTCATTTGTATTCGGTCCTGGAGCACCTTCCTTCCCACCTTCCTCTGATCATTTGGAGATTGTTAGTGGTGGGTGGCTGAATTTCTCCAGCAGCACTGATTGTTCCCACTCTGTCCTCCAGACTTCCCTCTGAACCTTGGCTCAGCCACATTTTTCTTTGCTTGGTCTCATGTTTGGGATCAATGGTTCTTAAATAATTCATCATTCAGATGGAAATGCAGTCTTCTCATCAGAAGAAATGGCAGGCTAAGTCATGGATCTATACTCCAGTGGAAGGGCCAGTGACGGGACTTCCAAAAAGACAATGGTCCCTCCCAAACTGACCCAGATGCCCATAGATAACCAGGAGGACAGCCTTCTGAGCATCACTCCAGGTGGGCACTATGGTCTCCTCCAACAACAAATCCTGTCTACATTGGGTTGTTGGCCTAGGGGCTGCGTCATTATTTGGAAACAATAAGATCAAATATTGCCTTCCAGAGGGACATGGAGGAGACTAATATAGCCCCATCTCTTGAGCGTTGAATATATTTTTCCTCTTAGGGGTCTTTTCCTGGTATTCTGCCAGAAATACTTTGACCCAATTGGCCTTTGCTCCTTTCCAAATGTTCTGAGATACATTTTTTCCACCACTTGCCTGGGGGCTGCCTTGGACTTTCCATTTTCTGTCTGAGAAATGGACTCTTCCCTGTTGATGATGATTGACAGTTTGAGTTGCAACTCCATCTGGACATACCCCATACCTAATGTGTAGGGCAGAACCTTAGCCAGACCACTGGAGAAAGAAAACACAGACAATAAAAGGAGGAAGATGTTGTTTGCTTCCTGTGCTTAGCAGGAAGCCAGTGATTTTTAGGATCATGAGAAGTGATCTTTGTTTCATTTAATGGGACTCGAAGTACCCCACAAAGGAAAAATTGTTGACCTGATTTAATAACTCAGTGCGGACATGTGGTGGGCAGAATTCTAAAGATGGTCCCCCCAAAATATCTGTTCCCTGGTTATTCAAACACTGCTCTATATACTGCAGTAAAGGGATTTTGCAGGTGTAATTAAAGTTTCAAGTCAGTTGACTTTAAAATATAGAGATTATGCCAGCTGGTGTTTTCTTTGACTGGTAGAAGAGGAAGTCAAAGAAATTCAAAGCACGAGGAGGATTTGATACACTCTTGCGGGCTTTGAAGATAGAGGGTCCAATGTGCAAGTACCAAAAAGTGACCTCTGGGATCTGAGAGCAGCCCTCAACTGACATCCAGCAAAGAAACTGGGACATGATTCCTACAACTTCAAAGAACTAGACTGTGCCAATAGCCTGAATGCGCATGGTAGAAGATTCTCCCCCAGAGACTCAGATAAGAGCCCACCTCAGCCCACATCTTGATTTGCGAGACCACAAACAGAGGGCCCAGTTAAGCCATGCCCAGACTCCTGATCCACAAAAACTATAAGGGAATGAATGGGTGTTGTTTATAGCTGCTAAGTTTGTGGTAATTAAACTAAGGCAGGACATCTAACCAGTACTCCAAAAGTGTCAAACCTACATCTCAACCCTCTGCATGCATGAAACCGAGGTGGGCACAGGGAATTACATACACCCTGCACAAAGTCCCTGCTCCCCTCTCCAGCCCTGAGCAGTATCACAGAACTTTGCTCACTGGCTGAGGCCTCAGTGTGGCCCTCTCCTTGCTGAGGTACTGGGGAGAAGCTAATGACTCACTTGATCTTCTGGCAGCCAGGACTTTTCTCAGGCCAGTAGAAACAATCCCTCTGTTATTTTCAGAGAGCTAAGTACAAAACACTTCCATAGACATTATTTCACAGGAGCCTCACAGTAACTCCCAGCAGTAGAAACAATTATATCCCCATTTCCCAGATGAAAAAAATGAGGCTGAAAGAAGGCAAATGGCTGGCTCAAGGCAACAGACTGAGACTACGAAACTCCTAAAAGAGAACATATGTGAAACACTTCAGGAAGCAGGACTGGGCAAAGACTTTATGAACAAGACCCCAAAAGCACAGACAACAAAAGAAAAAATAAATAAATGGGATTATATCAAACTGAAAAGCTTCTGCACAGGAGAAGACACAGTTAACAGAGCAAAAAAACAACCTACAGAATGAGAAAAAATATTTGCAAACTTTACATCCGACAAAGGATTAATGTCCAGAATATACAAGGAACTCAAACAACTTCACAGTAAAAAACCAAATAACCCAACAGGCATTTCTTAAAGGCCAACAGGTATATGAAAAAAATACTCAACATCACTCAGCATCGGGGTGATCAAATCAAAATCCCACTGAGATATCATCTCACCCCAGTTAGACTGGCTGTTATCAAAAAGACAGAGAATAACAAATGCTGGTGAGGATGTGGAGAAAGGTGAACCCTCCTACAGTGTTGGTGGGACTGTAAATTAGTACGGCCATTATGGAAAACCGCATGGGGTTTCCTCAAACAACAGCAGACAGAACTGCCATATGATCCAGCAATCCCACTACTGGGTATATACCGAAAGGAATGGAAATCATCCTGTTGAAGGGATACCTGCACTCCCATGTTTATTGCAGCTCTGTTGACAATAGCCAAGATATGGGACCAACCTAACTGTTCATTGATGGATGACTGGATAAGGAAAATGCGGGACATATACACAATGGAATAATACTCCGCCATAAAAAAGAGTGAAATACTGCCATTTACAGCAACATGGATGAACCTGGAGAAAATTATGTTAAGTGAAATAAACCAGGCAGAGAAAGAAAGAGAAATACTACATGTCCTCACTCATAACTGGAAGCTAAAGCAAACAAACAAACAAAACAAACAAAAAAGAGAAATCAATTTTAAAAAGAAAGATGCACCATCATAATATGTTGTGCTTGCAAAAGGAGAGAACAGAACTGAGGTTACCAGAAGTGGGAGAAGGGGACGGGGAGGGGGAAAAGGGAGTAATTGGTAAGGGGCAACAAAAATTGATTACGTTGTATAGTGTTGAATATATTAATCATCCTGATTTGAGCTTCACATATTGCACACAGGTATTGATATTCAGCTCTACTCCACAGAGATGTACAATTAACTATGTTCCAATAAAAAAATTTAGAGCACAAAAATATTATATATAAAAACAAATAAAGGCAACAGACTGAGCATGTGGAATGCTCGTGCTGCGTAACAACACTCACGTTGGGTGAGTGTGTTTTCCTCAGCCAGCGGCCTGCAAGGCCGTGGGCCTTCGAAACTCTAAGCAGGGCAGTAATGAAACCTGATCACCAAGGTTGCTTCCATCATGTGTACCTGAACTAAAGGAGTGGAGACACTAAGAACCTAATAAGAGGAGATGACGAGCTTGTTAATTGTCTGCAGGGTCATAATGCTCCCATGCCGATCTTTTGGCCTGCAAAGGTCTTTGCCCACATTGCCACATGGTTCTCTCCCTCACTTCCTTAGGTCTTTGCTTGGCGGGCTCTCTCTGACCACCCTATCTTAAATTTCAACACCCCTTCCACCCTACCTCACGGTTTTCTCTTTTTCTCTATTACAGGTATCACCATCTGATATACTGTACACTTTCTTTACTTCTTTACTGTCTATCTTCATGAAAACAGGGATTTTCATCTGTTTTGTTGACTGCTGTATCACCTGCACTCAGTAAGTTGCCTGGTATAGAGCAGGTGTTCAATAAAATTATTATTATTATTACAATGGCAAACCTGGGGTGAAATCTAGGTAGGTATAAAGTCAAGCCCATTCCTCTTAACTAGTCACTGTGGCCACCCTGGTGCTCTGTAGGGACAGAGGCTCTGTCAGGGATCACCCATCATTATCTCCTGTTTATTGGGACCAGGGTGGCCCCCAAGACTGTAGCAGGAGACTGCTTATGCCCCGGATCCTTCATGCCGTGAACCAGGACTGACTGTAGTGTCACCTTTTCTCCTTTTTTATGGGAATTAATTTCTCAAAGTGATGGCTCAAGCCCCAGGAGAAAAGATCTTATCTACCTAATAAGCTGGGATTCATTTGTACCAAAGGGAGCAGAAGCAAGAGATTAATCCTGATGCCTGGAATTTATTAAAAATTTCAATTGTTCCTATTGTGAAAGATGAAATTGTTCCGCCTGAAGTGGCTGAGACATATCAAGTCTGGGAGATCTGCCTGTGGCCACAGCTGTCCCTCAATAACTAACGAATATCCCTTCCCTTTGGCAGGCCTTTTGGACGAGAGGCTAGACTAAGTGGGGCAGCTCAGATCTTTCCAGTGGCATGGGAGGGAACCAGAGCCTGCTCAGTCCCCTGGGTCTGCCACTTGGGCAGTCGTGTGACCTACCCAGACCCTGCCCAGAAATGAGGGTTGGGGAACTTACTACAGCATACAAGGACTTTGACTATTATAGCTCTGCAGCTTCTGAGGCAGGATCTGCAATGAGAAAAGTTCACAGAAGAAGGCTTAGACTAAGGACAGGTGTGGAGTAGCACGGGCAGTGAGTGCTTCTGGAAAGATGGGAGGTTGCTGTGCATACTTATATAGTATTAAAACAGATGACATCTTGAGGACAATTTGTTTTCCTTAGGAATGTCACAATGTCTAAACATCAAATATATCCCTCCCTCACCCCATAGCCTTGCCTAATGTCATGTGCTCTTCTTGGTCTCAGTCTTACTCTGGCCTGATTCCTGGCTTCCAACCCCATTAGCAAACATGCACACACACACACACACACACACACACACACACACACACACACACACACACACACACGCTGCTATTCTACCTTCCATACTTGGTCTCAGTGTTTCACTACCTCTCCTAATCATACCTCCTGCCTTGGGTACCTTTCTATTCACCACTGAATGTAAAGAGACATGTTATCTTCCACAACCAGAAAATGGAAGTTCAAGCTGCATTTGGATCATGTGGTGTTCTGCCCCTGCCCCCACTCAGCTGGAAATCATGTGAGCTTAATGCTTTCCCTTTATTTTATTATTATTATTATTTTTGTATTTAATAATTATATTTATTGCATGAGTCCAATGTGTTACTGAATCTAAATGAAATTAGTGAAGTACTTTCCCTTTTAAGAGGAGAGAACTGAGGGCAGCCCTTTACTTCAGAGCAAGTCAGGGCCAAGGAAAATTAGAACCCGGACACAAAGTATCCACTGCCACATTATCTATAAGAACAAAGAATTGGACACAATCTAGATGTCATACAATATGGGTATGGTTAAGAAAATTGTTGTATATTATCTCCAAGGAATATTATGCAGTTATTAAAAATGATCATTATGAAGACAATGCTATGTCATAGAAAAGGCTTACAATATAATGGTAAGTGAAAAGGCTGAATTTAAGACTGTGAATACACTGTAATTACAGCAACATAAAAAATATGTACAAAAGTGGCAAAGGCCTGGGAGGCAATATGGGGAAGAAAATGAGTTGTGGTAGACTAGAATGCAGAGGTTATGGGCTTTTTCCTTTGCAAATTTCCTGTAATGTTGTTTAATGGCATTATAATACTGCTGTTGCAGTAAATAACTGCTGAGAGGGACAAGGCGAGTCTGAAGCCTTTGGCTGGCTGCAGCTGCAGCGGCCTAGACCACGACTGTTGTGGAAAGAGAGGCCTTCCTCACTGTCCTTGAGTCTATCATGAGACCAAACAGTGTGCAGCAGAGTCTGTGCTAGCTCCCCCTCACTTCCCCAGCCAGCCCCAGGCTCTGTGTCCTGCAGGCTGCAAGGCAGGGGTGAGCAGGCCAGACCTCTGGGCCAGGGGCAAAGAGACTGACTTCAAACACTGCTGTCACTCCTGTGCAGGGCAAGTACCAGAGGACTCTCTGCATTCCCACAGTGCTTTGGACAGTACTATGCACACAGTAGCTCCTTGCTAATTGTCTAATCCATGGTGATTATCATGAGTCATTCCTCACTCCTCTACCAAAAAAAAAAAAAAAAAAAATTCTGGTTGGCCCTCAATGTTCCCCATCTCAGTGAGTGATGCCTCCCTATTCCAAAGCCCCCTACCCCGTTCGATCCATTGCTGAGTCCTGTGGATGTTGCCTCATTGGGCTTTCTCAAATCTCTTACTAGTCTCCATCCCCACTGCTACCCCAAGTCCAGGCCACCATCACCTCACACCTGAACTACAAACCAACAGGTTTCGCAGCCTCCAGCCTCAACCTCATCCCTTACACAAGTGTTCTCTAAAGTGAGGTGCTCATTGTGACCTGCTGGGGTGCCTGATGAAAGAGTTGAACTTTCATTCCATGTTGTTAGGTCTTATCTCATCATTTCCCTTTATATTTAGGTGTGTTATGTACATTGTGCATTTGGTTAAGTTGTATATGTTTATAGACTGTGGGTATAAAGTTTCAAAAATGTTGCATTGATAGGGCAGGTAACCAATTTTTTATTATAAATGCCAATCGGATGTTTCTAAGATATTATTTTGATTGTATATCTCTCTTGCTTATAACCCTTCAGTGGTCCTTCACTGCCTATAGCAGAGTCCTACATAACCCAGGAGGCTTTCATGACCTCGTCCTGCTGACTGTTCCAACATTATCTCCCGTCAGCCCAAGTCCCACTTCTTTTGCCTCTAGAATCAGCAAGCAGCCCAGAAGGGCTGTATTGGGCCTTTGTGAGGGCTGATCCAGAGGTGTGCTGGAGCCAGCTCCTAACAGGTCCTGACAGTCCACTGCAACAATTGCTTCCTGACCACAGATTCAGCTGATGCCAGGTTGGTAGCAAGAAATGGGCTATGCTGGGATTATTTACGGCAAGCAAATTGGAAAACCCTACACATCAAAGATTTCTTTTTTCTAAAAACCTGATTTTGGAATATTCACCAGCACTGATTCCTCTTCTTGGAAGGTCCTTTTCTGGGATCTTCACTGTCCCCTGCTTCAAGATTTAGTTCAACCAACATACCATGCAGGCAGCTTTCTGTCACCCCTCTTTTGCCCCTTTCTGCACTCATGCCTCTCCTCTGTACTCCTGCGAAAACTACGAACTCCTTATGGGCAGGGATCATGTCTGAGTCACCCTGTATCCAGAATGCATAGAGCAGTGCCAGGTGCTGAGTGGGTGCTCAGGAAATGTTTGTTAAACTGAATGAAATTTCTTATACAGTTGAGATACTGCCTTACTCTGTAACAGAATATTTGAGCCTGGGTAATTTATAAAGAAAAGAGGTTTATTTGGCTCATAGTTCTGGTAGCTGAAAAGTCCAAGATTGGGTAGCTCCATTTGGGCTCATAGCAGTGGAAGGTCCTCAGGCTGCTTCCATTCATGGCAGAAAGCGGAACGGGAGTGGATGTGTGCAAAGAAATCACAAGGCTAAAGAAAAAGCAAGAGAGAGAAACCAAAGTAGCCAGACTCTTTATAGCAGCCTGCTCTAGTCCCATGCCAATAAGAGCTCGCTTACCCCACAGGAGGGCATTAATCTACTCATGAGGGATCCACCTCCATGACCCAAACACCTCCCACTAGGCCCCACCTTCCAGCACTGCCAGACAAATTTCAGCATGAATTTTGGAGGGGACATTCAAATCATAGCTGATACCTTCATGCCTACAGCCCCTGTGAGTTCTGGCAAGCTTGTTTGGTAGAGTCAAATCTTGGGGACAGCTAGAGCAGGAATTAGGAATTTCTCGGTCTCTCTGAGATTAACAGCTCAGCTCTAAGAGCATGTGCCCTCATCCTCCTCCCTGCCCAGGTTATCGGGCTAACAGCATCACTAACTTTTCCTAGCTTCTCTCAGAGACACTAAAAGGCCTAGAAGTTGCTATAGGAGAATCAGTTGTCCTGCTAAAGAAATGATCACTCATACCACATACCTGAGCAAACAGCTATTAGGAAAAGAACTATGTCAGAAGCAAGGATTACAGAAATGTATTCGACTGGATTGCAAATGCAGATTTGTTTTCTTTTTGCAATAATCATTTATAACATTTATCATTTACTCAAGCAAGTTGGTACTTGAAGCAGAAATCTGAGTTATTCTAAAGACAGTACTTGAAATCCCAGGCTTCCCTGAAAGAGGAGAGGTAAAAGCCTTTTGAAAAGGAGAGCGGTGACATGTCAAATTCCTCCAACCAAAATCCAGGGAAGCAGAGAAAGATGAAATCTGAGGATGATGCCTGCCCCACTGCTCCTCAGAGCAGAACCCAGAACCACAAACAAAAGTTCTTTCCTCATGGCATCAGCAAAAGCCTGACTTCTGACTGGGAGGGGCAGTGGCAGAGGCAGGTGGGGTTAGCCCTTGGGTCAGGAATGAAGGTCATCTCCTTGGCAAGTTCTTGGGAAGACCCTGTACCCCCACAAAAAGCAAGGGATGGCTGACTCCAGAAGTCCATGGGAAAGGAGCAGACATAAAAGTAAAAGAGAAAAGACAGCCTGGTGTTTCTCTGATTGATACAGGGGGAATACTGCTGAGGCTTCCACTCCTCAGTTCAACACAGTCTAAGGCTCAAGGAGCACCAGAGACATAGATTTTTGGTTTCTCTGGTTTTATGAGAGCTGTGGAGTCCTAAAGACCTGGGTTTTAATCCTTACGCAGCCATCCACCAGCTGGGTGATTTGGGGCAAATTAACTACCCTTGCTGAGCACCAGTTATCTCATTTGCACTGTAGGCACAGTGATATCCTTCATAGGGTGGTGAAAATTAAAGTAGATGTGATGGTTAATTGTATGTGTCAACTTAACTAGGCTATGGTGCCAAGTTGTCTGGTCAAACATCCATTTAGATGTTGCTGTGAAGGTATTTTTTTGGGGGGAGGGGTGGGTATGTAATTAGAATCCATAATGAATAGACTTTGAGTAAAGCAGATTACCCTCCATAATGTGGGTGGGCTTCTTCCAATCAATCGAGGGCCTTAAGAGAAAAGACTTAGGTTTCCCAAAGAAGAAGGCATTTCACTTTCTAGACTGCATCCTAACAACCCTGCCTGGGTTTCCAACATGCTGACCTTCCCTATAGATTTGCCAGTCCTTGCAATGGCATCATTGCATGAGCAAATTCCTTAAAATCTTTCTCTGTCTCTCTTCTCTGTCTCTGTCTTTGTTTCTCTCCACACGCGCGTGCACACACACACACACACACACACATACACATCCTGTTAGCTCTGTTCTTCTAGAGAAGTCTGATTGATAGAGTAGATAATAGGTATAAAGCACCTGACATAGACCCAGGCACATAGGTTGTACCCGAAGCATAGTAATGACCCTACTGCCTAACAAACATCTACATTTCTGACCATCTTTACCCTCTCACTTCATAGCTTCTGATTTTGTCTTAACTAGCCTACATTTCCTAATTATCCAGCCTAGCCAATAGGACTCCACCTTAAATTCCTTCAGTTTATTGACCAGCTTTAATTGAACATCTACTTCTATAGATCTTAAACCTGAATGCACATTGCAATCATTTAGAGGGCTCTTTAAAATTATCAGTGCCTAGACTCTATCTCCAGATATTTTGATGGAATTGGGCTAGGATGGATCCAGGACACCCACAGATGTTAAAAGCCAGTGTTGCAAAACACTGATGCAGAGAATATGCCAAGTGTATACCAGAAACAAAGACAAATTTGAGAAGGATGCATCCTTTCATTCAAGTACTCTACTGCCAAATAAACACTCTTCCCCTCAGTGAAGGGGACTACTGTCACCCAGTGCCCAAGTCAGCCTTGATTCTTGTCTTTTCTTTAGCCCTCAATCCAATTCATCAGCCAGTCCTGTTGACCCTAGCATAGAAACTATCATGCATCTGTTCTCTTCTCTCCAATTCCACTGTTGCTCTTAATCCAAGCTTCACTACCTCTTTCCTGGACCACTGTATTCACTTCTGTATAGTCCTAGACCTAATCAAGACAGAGAAACTACACAATGTTTTAAACAGGGAAAGTTCAGTATAAAGAACTATTAACTAGCAGTTTTGAAAGATGTAAAAGTGCTAGAGATCTATTGCACAACAGCGGGAACATACTTAACACTACTGAACTGTATAGTTACAATGGTTAAGATGGTAAATTTTATTTTGTGTGTATTCTACCACACATTAAAAACATATGCTCAGAGAATGAAGCTGGACACAGAGGAATACATATTCTGGAAATGTCCAGAAAAAGCTAATCTATAGAGACAAAGTATGTTAGTGGTTGTCCAGGGCTGGGGATGGGGATACAGATGAGGAGTGACTGCTAATGGGCACAAGGTTTCTTAGATTATGGTGATGGTTTTTATAACTCTATAAATTTATTTAAAAATCACTGAATTGTGCACTTAAAACTGTAGATTTTATGATATGTTATATACTATAAAGCTATTTTTTTAAAAAAAGAATTGTTAACTACGACAGGGGTTGAATTAATAAGGGATTGGCTAGTAACAAGTAAAAAGAACTCTAAAAAGCATAGGAATCACAGATATAAGGAGCAGCCACTATCCCTAGAAGTGACATAGAGTGCCCCATGAGAAGCACCATCATAATTGTAAATCAGTACAGCCATTATGAAAAACAGTATGAAGTTTCACCAAAAAATTAAAACTAGAACTACTATATGATCCGGCAATCTCATTCTACACACACACACACACACACACACACACACACACACACACACACACACACACACACACACACACAAAATGAAACCAGTATGTCGAAAAGATATCTCAATACACTCCCATGTTTATTGCAGCACTATTCACAATAGTCAGGATGTCCTCTGATGTACGAATGGATAAAGAAAATGTGGTATGTGTGTGTGTTATACACTCACACACATGTATAATATACACTGGAATACCATTTAGCCTTTACAAAAGAAAGAAATCCTGTCATTTGGAACAACGTGGATGAATCTGGAAGACATTATGTTAAGTGAAATAAGCCAGACACAGAAAGAAAAATAGTGCATGATCTCACTTATATGTGGAATCTATAAAAGTTGAACATACAGAATCAGAGTAGAATGGTGTTTGTTGCCCGGGACTTAGGGAGGGGGTAAGAATGGGGAGAGGTTGGTCAAAGTTACCAAGTTTCAGCTAGACAGGAGAAATAAGTTTAAGAGATATAGAATACAATGTGATGACTATAGTTAAACGGTATTGTATACTTGAAAACTGCTAAAAGAGTAGAACTTAATTTTCTCACCACACAGACATGCACAAGACATAACTATGTTAGGTGATAAATATGTTAATTAGCTTGATTCACTATGTGTGTGTGTATATATATATCAAAACATCACGTTGTGTACCGTAAATATGTACAATTTTAAATTGTCAATTATACTTCAGTAAAGCTGTGGGGGAAGCAAGGCAGCTGTTTTACAGTGGGGTTACTATATGCAAATAGTACCTAAAAAACAAACAAACAAAAAATCAACTGGGATCCTGTCAAAAAGACACGGAAGCCAACACAGAGGAGCTCCCGCTTATCAACAATGGGAAAAAAATAACTAGAATAGATTTAAACAACCCCAATCCATGTGTTCATACATCGCCTCTAGAGGATGTTAGGAAACCAACACATTCCATAAGGAGGTACTGGGAAGTTCTTCCTTATAAAGGATTTCAGCCAGTAAATATAATGGCTGTCAGGCAACTTTATCAAGGATGGGTCAGACTGAACTAAACCCATGAAGCACTTTCAACATCATGCGCAAAAAAAGGAAAACCAGATAGCATGTGTCCCTGTTTTATATGGTAGAATGAACACCTGTGATATGTAAAGGTATAAAATACTTTGCACCAAAAAGTTTGCACCTAAATCTGGTCAACCCATCCATTTACAGTAAATTCAGGGGTAAAAGGCCGTGTTAAATGACACCAAAAAATGCAACTAGCAATATCCAGACTGGAATATTCTAGAGGAAAAATCACCAGGTTTATTCAACTAATAAATTTATGTAATTTATTTAAAAAGAAAAAATGAGGGTAAAGATAAAAAACCTAGAGATTAAAACTGACTTAAGGGAATATAAGACAAATGCAATATTTGGACCTTTTGGATCCTTATTGTAAAATGACATTTAGATTCAATTATTAAGTGACGTTTATGAGACAATCAGGGAAATCTGAATACTAACTAAATATTTGATGATAATTAAGAAGCTACTTTTTAGGTCTGAAAATAGTCCTAATGTTTTAGAGATAAATAATTATTTATAGGTGAAATGATATACCTTGGATTTGCTTTAAAATTGTGGAGGATGGGGTATGGGGAGGTTTGTAGATGAAAAAAAATTGGGCACGCAATGATAAATGTTGAAGCTGAATTTGGGGTATAAATGATTCATTATATTATTCTCTCTACTTGTGTGTATGAAAATCTTCATAATCAAAACTTTAAAAATCAGGAAAAGAAAAGTCCTCTTTATTCCCCAGGGCTGAGACACAGACCTTGCTGGAGAAGGCATGGCCATGGTGCAGTGAGTGGCAGAGAAACTGGTGTGGTGCTGCCCTGATAGACTTGCTGGAAACTCATCCTCTGACTTGACAGAAATCTGCCCTCTAGGATGCTGAGAAAAGCTTTTCACTGGGAGGTGTCTCACCAAAACTGTCCAAGGTAGGTATCAGAAGAAGGTGCTGGCTGCTGGGTACTGCTGACCACTGCACACTGTAGAATCTGGGTTCTAGAAAGGCTCCAAGTACTGCAAAACAACCAAATAAACAAAAACCAGTCATGCTGCTGGAACTGGGCACTGTTTCAGGAGTCAGATGCTGGGAAAGTTAAGTTCATTGCAGGAGTTGGGTCCTGGAGATGTCATGTACCCTGCAGGAGCCAAGCATTGGGGAAGCCATGTGTGCTACAGAGAGGGAACCTGGTAAAACCATCCATACTGGCTGCAAAAGCCTGCTCACACACACCAGAATCAGAAAGAGAAAACCTTTACTCCTGCAGTGTCTCTCCAGCGTCCTCTACTGACAAAGCTTCAGTGCCAACTGACAGGAAAAATATATATAAAGGGCCCAGATCCAATTTCACAGAGCAAGCAAAAAGGATGATAACTAGCACACTAAGTCAATAACCAGCACAGCATCCTCACTAATCTCTCTGCTTCCATTTTGTCTATCTGCAACCTATTCACCTTGTGGCAATCATGGTAACGTTTTTAAAAATGGAAAACTTATCCCATCACTTCACTTTTCCTTGAAATGAAATTCACACTCCTCCCTACAGCCTAAAGTTCCTGCATGCTCTGGTGCCCTGCCTCTCTTTCTAACTGCTCTCCTTGCTTTTGTTTCATGTGGGGCTTTTTCATAGGCCATTCCCTTCCCTATCCTGCCCCTGTTCTAGCCCTTGGCCAGCTTCACTCCTACTTAGCCTTACTCAGATGCTAGCTGAGATGACCCTTCCTTGGGGATGCTTTCCTTGACACCAGTCTGGGTCAGCTCCCTGAACACCCTGCACTTGCCGTTTGAACATGTTCATTGCACTTACAGTTTTATGACTGGCTCCCCCATTGGATTGTCCACTCTATGGGAAAGGACTGTGTCAGTCACGATCATAGCATATCCCCAGGGCCCAGTGCAGTGTCTGACACTCAGTAAGTTCTCAGTAATATCATTAAATAAAATTTAAATGATGATAGACAGCTCACTGTAACTGCATTGAACTTGTGAGGGAGCACTGTGCTTGATATACTGAGCCAGAGGACGTCTGAGGTGAATGGGTTTAATCAGTGAAAGCTCCTGGAAAGAAATTACAGTTAATGCCAGACAAGAAAGGGGTGGTGAACCTGGACTGGTATGAAAGAATGGAATTGATTTGAGGAACAGAATACTTAAGGAGTTGAGTTTGGATAAAACATAAAAATTGGAGTGGAGAGTAGGGGAGATGAGGCTAAAGAGTGGAGGTGGAAAAAGGAGCAGAAGGGACACACCTGTCCAGCGGATCCAGGAGGCTAAAGGATGAGGATGGCTAAAGACAGATGTCCTGGGAATATGAATATGGCCCCTGTATATCTTAATGGGCTTCCGGGAGTGGAGAGAGAACAGGCTGGGCAAGAGGGAAGGCTGGTGGCCAAACTGAAACTGCTGGCCAGTGAAGGTGGGATCGGCAGGTGGCGGAAGGTGGAAAGGGGGCATGGATTACAGTGGTGCCTGTAGAGGTGGAAGGAAAGGGGACCACACTACGTGCTGGACTCTGTGCTGAATTCCAGGGGTGAAAGTATTGTGGTCTTTTCTTTATGGAACTTGTTAGTGGGAGAGGCAGACATTAACCAAATAGACACAGAAATGAATAGCATTACCAACTGGGGTAAGTGCTAAGAAGAATTGCAAGCTTCTCTGAGAGTGAAGACCAAGGTGGCCTGATCTAGGCCAGGGGGTCAAGGGACGCTTCCCCAGAGAACTGATGGAGAGGCTGAGATGGGAGTTGCCTGGGTAGCCATGACAGTGAGTAGTGAGGCAGAGGAGGAGGCGTGTGTGTGCACATGGCTTCCATCCACTCTTCTAACTAGAGATCCTAAGGGACCCATCTAAAATGAGCTACGGGACCCATCTAAGACAGAGAGCAGGCCTCCAGGGACAGCTTACTCACAGTGGCACATTTGTCCTCAGCCTCCACTAAACCCTTTGGATATTCTCAGAAAATCTGTGTGCCTACTCACCACAAACCTATTGACTTAACAGGGAAACCAGGGCACAGAAGGTTGGAGTGGTTGTGCAGAAAGCACATAGAGTGAGCCATGTGCTCTACTGAGGGTGCTATTTTGGGACAGATTCGAATTGGGAATCAAGTAATCAGTGAGGTCTGCAAACAGTTAATTGGCCACAGCCATTAAGGCAAGCCAGTGTCATTGTTATTGACACAGACACAGTGACTCAGAGACAGGCTGAAGAGGAAGACCATAGGTGTACCGGTCAATAAACACTTTTGGTCCTGACAAAGAAAGTAATTAGGACCCGCTGGGTTTCATTTTTCACCTCCTAAGCCAGAATGGCCCTGTAGACACATCTATCAATGAAAGAAGGCAGGGCTGAAGGTGGAAGTTTAAGTCATTCCAGGGAAGATGAAAAAAAGGAAGAGCATAGGCCAAGAAATTCCACATGAGCTATTTTTCACAACCTCCAGACCTCAGAAGTAAGAGGAAATTGTAAGCAGCCTGACGGAGAACTCTCTGCCCTCTGCCCTCCACCCCCTACACAGCACTAACTCATCCCAAGCTGGATAGAATCAAAGAGCCACTGCATGTTTCAGATTGGGGGAGAAGTGGGGTCTCCATGTCGCCATGGGGCAGGCCTGAGAACACTGCTGACTCTTCACAATTTCTACCCTTCCCTTCTTCCCAATTCCAGGCATACAAGAGCTTTTTCAGCTCACAGGACTACTGAGGATGTAACCCCTTCCAGTATAGACCAGAAGTTCCTTGAAGGAAGGGACAGGGCAGGAGTCACCTTCATGTCATTTCTGTGTCTCTATATCTTACCCAGTACCTGGCAACATGTAGGCACTCTGTGAATACTATTTTTGTTGACCCCCTCTCTGAACCCAGAACAAAGCTATTTTTCAAGGAATCCCTCAGCCCTGACAGCCGTCTCTGAATTCTGTCCACAGATGTACCCTGCACTAAATCCTATCTTTCTTGCCATAGCTCTGGGCATACTCATTCCACCCCCACATTGTTTAGTCTCTGCCTTGTCATTCTTTCTGACCTAGCACAGAGTCATTTTGTTAAAAGTCTCCTGGCCACTCTGGCCAAGTTATCCATCTACGCACAAGGAAAGCTCTGGGCCCAGGCTTCTCGTGATCTCAGGAAAAACCATAGCTCCTGCACAAGCATATCATAAAATCAAGTTCATTTCCATTTGGCTTTTTCAGCCTCATCTCCTGGGTCAGATCCCAAGTTTGGCTTGACTAATGGGAGGGCTGTGTTTTAAGGAAGAGTCTGAGTGCTCAACATTAGTCACTCATAAATGTGTCCCCAAGGCTTTCTCATGTAGAGATGGCAGCCCACAGTTTTGCCAGCAGCTGGAGTGAGGCTCAGCTAAAGGGAAGAGTGGTAGCCTTAATGTATCCAGAGGTGTCAGTGGCCTCCTGCTTACCCTCAAGCTGAGAAAGAACTTCTTTGGGCAGAGACAATGACAGTCTGCCGTCCTATGTCTCAGCCAAGGGTCCTCCTAGATGGTGCCCTGTCCTTTCTCAGATGGCCCAAGGGACTTACATTCCTGGTGTGAGCTATTGATGCGGTGGTGGCCAGGATCCCCAGGGCTACCTGGATGAGGGCACTAAAGTGGAACCTTGAAGTGGAACCTTGAAGGAGGGGGAAGATTTGGACAGATGGCATACAACAGAGGAGGTTGCAGGATGAGGAAGGGATTCCAGACTGAGCTGAGAACATGAGAAAAGGGATGGAGGTGGGAAAAATCAGCAATTGAAGGTTGCAGCAAGTGATTTTGTTTACTTAGACCCCAGGACCCCAAAAAGGAATGTGGGAGATGAGGCTGGGCAGGGTTGCAGGAGCTGGGTACCCCAGGGTCTCTGAAATGAGCTGCCATCAAGGGCTTGGACTTTGTGTTGAGGATGGTGCCAGGCTTCAGTAATGTATTGAGCGGAAGGGTGACACAAGCAAATTTATGCTTTGAAAGGCTCCATTTGGTTGCCGTGTAGAGAACAGACTGCAGGAGGGAAAGAGTGGTGTTTGGAAGACCACTCAGTGGGCTGGGGTGATTGGGCATTGGGATGGTGGTGGTGGCCTGGACTAGGAAGATGTTCCTAGGTATGAAGAGAAGTAGACTGGATCAAGAGATAATTAAGACAATAAAGTGACAGGACATAGTGAGTAACTGAAGTCAGGACATAAGGAACCAGGAAAAAAATAAGAATTTATGAATCCATAAAATACATTAACTAGCTCTTACTGAGCATCAAGTCCATACGGAGTTCGGTGTTTATTAATGGGGACCCAGAGGCGCATGGTGACTGCACTCAAGTAGCTCCACATCTAATGGAAAAACCAGACAACAAACTGACAAAGACAATGGAGTATCCCTTGATGCTGAGGGACACAGAGGAGGGGCTCCACATCAAGCCTCAGGAAGATGGGTGGGGTAAGGGGAAAATTATCACAGGAGTTAACTACCGAGCTGAGTCTTGATGAGGGCCAGGAAGGGGAGGGGCTCAGGTACCACAAGCAGGTGCACTCCACATGTGAGGGCAGCGAGGTGTGAAACAGCACGATGCATGTGTGGAGCTGGGGATGAGGTGGGTGGTGGCACCATCAGTTGTGATCTGGAATGCAGAAGGCAGAACAGCTTGTGGTGCTACTGGTGGATTGGGGAGGCAGGGTTGGGTCCTGTCCTGGACATATTGTGTTCGAGGTGCCTGACGAATAGTTCTGCAGAGAGCTCCCTGGTGGAGACAGAGCCAGGCTGAGGAGGGATGGTGATGGTGGCCTGCTTGGGCACCTTACCTTCCACCCTCTCAGTAACGTAAGTCCAGTGGGGCTTAGCCGGACTGAGAAAGGCAGTAAGGCTGCCCTGTACAGCACCCTTAGGTTGCAGGGCTTTGCAACCCTGCAGCACACCCATGTTTGGGGTGAGAACTGTTGGGCTTTCCAGAGCGTGAATGGTTGAGGCCCCTTTGATGCCTGAGGCGCCCACTCCTTCTTCCTGCTGTAGTGCATCTGAGGAAGAAAGTGGCTGCACTTGAGGGGAGGTTTGACCTCCTGGTTACCAATGAGTGACTCTGAAGACAGGGATGTGCTTAAGGAGCAAAGCAAGACCCCTCAGTCCACAGAGACATCTCATTTTGCCCACTTTCTGCTTCAGCCTGCAGGATAGACAGGCTTTCAAAAGTGGTATACCTGCACTCCCATGTTCATCGCAGCTCTGTTCACAATAGCCAAGACACGGAACCAACCTAAGTGTCCATGGATGGATGACTGGATAAGGAAACTGTGATATATATCCACCATGGAATACTACTCTGCCATAAAAAAAGAATGAAATTCTTCCATTTGCAACAACATGGATGAGCCCAGAGAAACTTACACTGAGTGAAATAAGCAAAGCACAGAGGGATAAATACCACATGTACTCACTCATAAGTGGGAGCTAAGAGAGAAAGAAGGAAGGAAAGAAAGTCCACAGTGGTGCATTAGACTTGCAGAGGGAGAGAACAGACCTAGGGATACAAAGTGCAGTGGGGAAAGGGGTATGGGGGGGGAGGTTGGGGGTAACTGGGTGGGGGACTCGGGGTACAAACGCAATTTGTGGTAATGGGCATGCTGCCAGTATAAATCTGGCCATCACATCTTAGGCACGAGTGGTGACAATTAGCTTTGCACCCCATGAATATTCAAAACCAAAAAAAAAAAAAAAAGTAGTAAAAGGAGGTATCACAGACAGATGTTAAGCAGGGTCAGGCCGTGCTGCATCCTGTGTTCTGGGAGGATGACTCCAGTGTGTGCAAAAGGAAAAGGAGCAGGATGTGGGTGAATGGGGGAGAAGGGCCATTCCCTCATCCAGGCAGGAAGAGATAGGACCACATCAAGGACAGGGGCTGTGGGGTGGAGACAAGAGGACAGGAACAAGCAAAAGCCTGTACAGCAAAATGAATGGCCCTTCTCACTACGGGCTGCCACTTCAGTGAGGACAGAGGGGGGGCAGAGGTCAACCAAGGAAGGCCCCGTAAGCCAGTTTAAGGAGTTTGGACTTTGTCCTAGTGACAATGAGGAGCCACTTGGATTTTTTTTCTTTTCTCTGAAGAATGACTGTATTGTTTTTATAAAATTTATGTGTTCTCTTGATTAAAAATTAAATTGATACTGAAAAGTTCAAAGAACAAAATTAAAACTAACTTCAACCCTCACGCAATACTCATTGTTAGGGCAAGCCTCATTGCAATCCTCCCTTTGTGTTCATGCTTAGAGATGAGGATGTGAACAGTTTTCAGTGGTACCCATGTATAGATGCTATCTTGAAATAAAAATATAATATTTAATTTCCCTTTAATTTGAAGAAGAGGTGTCTCATCATGGAAAACAAGTAATCATGTCTATGTTGTAAGAAGACCCCTCTGGCTGCTGAGGTTGGGGAGGAATAGGGAGGAAGGAAGGTTGGATGTCAGGAGACCAGGAAGGAGCCACCATAGTCATCCAGGCGAGAGGAGTTTGAGTTTGAAAGAGGCAGGGTCAGTTGTCTTGGAGAGAAGGGGTGGAGAGAAGCTCCACTGCGGGAGCACATTTCCCAGGACTTGGTATTGGGTGGGGGAAGATACAAAGGAAGCACTCAAAGATGACTCATATGTCTCAAGCCCTGGAGATTAGGAGGTGTTGGCACCATGATCAGAAATAGGCTAAGCAAGCAGAGCAGGTTGGTGGGGGAGACAGTGTTTCTTCTGATGTGTGAAAATTCTGCAATGAGTAGGGCAGTCAACAGGCCCGTGAAGATGGGAATGTGGGGCTCAGATGGGAACAGGACTGAAGATAGGGACCTGAGAACCATCCACACAGAAGTGAGCTCAGCAACTGTGGGTATGTGAGAGATCTCCAGGGGATGAAGTGTCAAGATAGAGAACTGGGCCAAGAACAGAGTTTAGGGAGGAGGCAGAGGAGCCCAGGGGAGTCCACAGGGTTGGAAAAAGGCCAACAGTCCTGTCTCAGGGCTTTGTTCATGGGAGTTTTCAGAAACTTTCTGGGGTCCTCAAATGCAAGGTGTGTTTGGTGAAAAAGAAAACAGGTTTGTAACGTGATGGAGGGATGGGAGCTGGGAAGCCAGGAGCTTCATCTCAGGACTGTGGGGTTAGCAGCTTTGCACAGAGGACTTGAGGAAGTGGGGGCCAAGAAGTGGCCATTGGATTTGGTGGTTAGGAGATCTTCAGTACCTGTGACGGGATCAGGTTCTGGAGAGTCCTGGGAACCCGGTCCAGATGGCTAGGAGCTGGGAAGGAACCAGAGTGAGGAAGAGAGAGATGACTTGGAAGGCAACCTCCATTTTCCAGATCTGTGGAGTGAAAGCAAAGGTAAAGGAGCCCAGGGAGACCAGGGCATACCGAGGCATTTTCCAGGCTGCCAGGGCAAAAGGGAGGAGAGCAAAAGAGGCTGGGAAATAAGCATGGGTGGTGCTGAGTCACCAAGCTCGTGCCTCAGGAAGCTGGGCGAGAGTGCCAGGAGAGAGGGGTGGCCTTAGGACCAGACGAAAGGAGTCATATAGAGATGGAGAAAATGCTACCATCTTAGGATTGAGAGAAGAAATTGTACTATATATAGCCACCACCTTTTAAGCACATACAGTGTACCGAGCATCAGGCCAAGTGCTCCTCAGGCATTATCCAGCGTCATTTTCCAAGTAATCCATGAGGTAGGTAGAGGTGTTATCCATATTCTGCCGAGGAAGGAATAAAACTCATAGAACTCAAATGTCACACTGCTGGCCAGTGGGAGAAATGGCACGCAAGCCCAGGTCTGTGGAACGGCAAGGCCCAAGTCCTCCCTTACCCTTGCACCCTACCTCATGTTAATGGCTTCACACAACTCCAAGTAAGAGGGGAGTCTCCTGCAGGTGAGGAAAGTATGTAAAGGCCTTGGAAGCATGTAAAGGCCTCAGAAGAACCGATTGGGAAGCACAATGGAGTTTAGGTTAAACAAGATGTGACGAGCAAATGAGACGTGACCAGTAGCATTGCAAGAGTCAGGGAAAACCCACTTGCCCTGTAGTCTCCAGCCCTTGTTCAGAGCCCAGACATGCAGAGATATGATTCCTCTTTGACAAATGAAAACCTGAGGTCCAGGAATAGTCAGTGATTTTCTCACCATAGATGGCTGAGCCAAGACTGATGCACAAGGCTTCTGACTCCAAGGGCAGTGCTGGCTCTTCTCACCTAGCAAGTAGGTGCACACAGATAGCTGAGAATGCCAAAGCCCCACCACTTATCAGCACACAGGGGCAGCATGGCTGTAAAACTGCAGTTCCAAGCAACCAGGTTCAATGGAGTCTGCCAGACCTGGATTTAAGTGCCAACCCCACCACTTATTGGCCATGTGCCCAATAAGTCAGTTCCCCAAACTCTCTAAACCTCCTAGTCCTCTTTAAACTAGAAATAATAATAGCCCCTGCCTCTCAAAATTGGTAAGATACAACACGATTACCCATGTGATGTGCATGGTACAGTGCCTGGCACTGAATGAGTGCTCAGTAAATGCTCGTGGTGGTTGTTTTGTTGTGTGTTTGCTGTTAGTGAGGAAGAACATGATTTAGAGGCAGATAGTCTAAGCTCTAGTCTCCGGTTGGCCACTTAATTGCCCTGACCTGGACAAGTTGCTTCACATAGGAGACAGTTTCCTCTGCTCTAAATTGGGCATAATTCATGGATGACTGTGGAGACCAATTAGGTAGTGGATTGGAAAGTGCTTTGGAAACTACAAAGTGCTCCACAAAGGTTAGTTATTTAATTCTACTTTGGAACTGAAAATCAGCCTTCTAGAGAACCAGGCACAAAGGATGAGAATACAAGAAAATAACTAAGTTAATGAACTCCATAAATCAAAACTGAGAAAGTTTAAATGAAGAAAAAAAAAAAAGATTTTCAACTTCTCTGAGGTAGAAGGAACGCATTTCGTTCCACCAAGCACGTATTTGGAACCTGCTCCAGACCAAGACTTGGACAAGCCCTGTTGTGGGGACAGGGCTGAGTCAGCTTTGGTCTCTGTTTGCCAACAGCTCCCCCACGTCACTTACACACACCCAACTCTGCCACCAAACAGAGAATGAGCAAAGCAGCGGGTGTGGGTAACATGCCTGAGGAGTACAGCAGAGCAAGTTGTTCTGACTGTGAGGACGGTACCGGGATAGGCTTCTTGGAAGCAGTGACATTTGGACTGGGCTCTGCAGAATGAGTAGAAGAGGAATGTGTAAGGGGCGGGGGGTGGGGGTAGTTGTCAGCAGGATGAAAGATGAAGCTTGAGCAAAAGCACAGAGGCAAGGAGGGGCATGAGTCTGGAGCAGCAAGTCAATCCCTGTGACTGAAAGGAAGGCTTTGCAAGGGAAGGGCAGAGTTGGCAGATGAACCCAGAGAGGTAGATTGGGACCAGCTCATGGGGGTTTCAAGGTGACTGAGGAGCTAGAACTTCGGTCAGATAGCCAGTGCCATGCATCTGACCTGGCCCGGCCTAGCCTTGCACAGTGTTCTGAGCAATGTAGGTGTTAGAAACAAGTTCCTTTGGCTGATGAGACACGCTCCACGGTTGGAACTTCAAGCTGGCTTGTTCCCACCACAGCGGAATTGCCTGTAGCCAGCAGGAGTGGTTGGCCGTGTCCTCTGCACCTCAGGAAAGTAGCTCTTTATGAAGGTCTCCCCCAACCTCAAGACTAAGCCCTGCCTCTTCCAAACACAACTGTCTGCTAGAGGGTTAGAGGCCATGAGCACCATGCAAAGAGCTGACTGCTTCTTACGTGCCTCACTTCCCCTTAAATGTTTTTCTCTTCGTTTGCAGCTCCCCCCCCCCGCCCCCCGTATGTGGCCTAGCCCACCTACTTGTCATTTCTGAAATCTGGCACTCTATGTTCACTTTGAAGCCTTTACGACCTAGCTAGCCCTTGATCTTTGCCAACTTGCCAACCATTTCTGCCCTGTCACCTAGTGTGCCCCATAACCAACACCGCCCCCACATACCCCAAATGCACAGAAACTGACAAATCTTTGCCAACATGAAGAGATAGGCTTAGCAGTTTCTTTGAGTGCAGATTCTCCCATTTCCTTAGTACTGGGGAGCTATTCTGTCTGCATAGGTTGGCCCTTTACAAACCTGACAATGACTGATCTGCCAAGTGGCTGCTTCATTGTGGAAAGATTCCACAGCTTTGTTTAGAAAAGGTCAAATTCATTGTTCTAATCAATTAGAAATTAATTTATTGTCTTTCTTCCTTCTGTGACCTCCAAGACCATACATGGTTTATAAGCAAGGGGCTAATCTCCAAGACAATAATCCCCCAAAAGGCAGAAATGGAGCACATGAGCTCCCTGAGGTTCTCTGGGTTGGAAGTCTTAGTTGGCTCTTGTTCCTCACAGATTCCCATCACAAAGAAGTTAAGGTGGGCTCCAGGTCCATCAAACACACTGGGAAATGCCAGTATTTTATGGACGTGAGATTGTGTGGGCAGACTTTAAGATGATGGCTCTTTCCTCTCCAGAGTATTATTCTGCAATCAGGATGAACAGTCGCTAGATAGTAGGTATCAGAGCTTTAGTTATGTCCTTCTAGTACAGTTAGACTCTTTTTGGAAAGGCTAAGTGAATAAAATTAGTAAGCCTTACTACTCAATTTAAACCTAGCAAGGAGACCATTTTATTAATACATAAGGGCATTAAGATAAACTAGAATGACTGTTTTAAATGGGATAAACAACTAAAGCAAGGTTTAGAGAAACAAAAGGCCCTAGGAATTTTAAAGAAACATACTTGTTGAGCCTGAATTCATCAATCCTAGTGCTTTCCTTCTCTTTCTCTTGCTTTAATCCTCTGGTTTCTATGTTTACACTGAACTTTATTCAAATATTTGACTGTCTGCTATCTCAACCAAAGAATCTAAGAAAGAAAAATTTGGACATTTCCCCTTCGACACCACCCTCCTTTTGTTATGAGCTGTGATATGGCTCTACCCTAACAACTATCTACTGAGGTCATCAGTCAGAGATGTCATTTGCTTCTCATCACAGCGCTTCTGCCCTTATTTCCAAGGAATCTGAGAGAAGCCAAAAGGGAAAGAAATATGGCCATATATGAGCTGCTTCCCAGCATGAAACTCTGTAATTGTCTTCTCCTAAATCAAGAGGGATTAAATGTTCCTTCTTCAAACCTAAGTTCCTTGCTCTCTAAAGCCAGAACTTATGGTATTCATAATATATGTTGGAAAGTCCCTTAGCTATTACCACTCCCTGAACTGTTTTTAGTTAGGACTTGGACTTGGGAAACTGAATTATGCCGGAATGGAATGTTTAAATGAATATTCTAAGACCATAAGCAGATTTCTAAAACAGCATATATAAATATTTTTTTCCACATGTGCTGTGAAATCAAACCCAACATGAGAGTCCTCCATTACAGCTCTGGTTTAGGCTCCTTGTAAGATAATTTTGGAAGCAGGAAACTGTAAACACAGAGAATGGAGAAGTTCTGAGAAACAGGAGAAGTGTGATGAGCTCCCCTCCATGACAGTAGAGGAATTCTGATGATGGAATTCTGGACATCATCACAAAGAAGTTGGGAAATAGGAAGGCAAAGTGTGGTACCAGAGACCTTCAGAAGGTTCCAGAACATCTTCCAGAAGTCCCCACTAAGGAATTCCTGTGATTTCTTTAGGGCAGGGGAAATAAAACCGGGAGCCAGGAAAACTCTCTAGAGTCATTGTCAAATGAAGGAGCGGAGCACAAAGGAGCAAGAGAAGGAGAGTGGAAGCAGACAGTGGCCTTAGAGGCCACAGGAAGGGAGTGAGAGGAAGGCTAGGAACAATCCCATATATGAGTACACACCTTGAGGATTTCACAGAACTCAGAATTCCCTATTAGCCCTTTGTCACTCCGTAACTGTCCATAGACTGATGTGAGATCCTGCAAGTCCCTGCAATCTCAACTGGCATTTCCACAGTGGCCACTCTGGGACTCTTAGCTTCTACCAGGTCCTTTGTCCACTTTGGATTGGCATGGATTCTCTCAAAAGGCCTATCTCTGCACCACTCTTTCCACTAATCAGCCTCTGTCTGGCCGGATATCCACACCTAGAAACCTATGTCTCCAGCCCAGACTTAGAGGAGCCGCTATCCCACATCAGTGGTCTGTCTCTCCCTAAGTGCTGATTATAGTTTCCATCCTGCCTCAGTTGCTCATTTGGCTTCAGGTCTTAGCCGACCTGCTCTGAGGAACCTTGCAAGTAAGTGCTTCTCTAGAACAAATGACCAACCCTCTCAGGAGTGACACTGGATGCCCAAAAGATAGGTATCTGGCAGCATCTCTTTTCCTACCGCTTAGTGTTTCTAGCCTCCCCTGCCACCTGTCCTGTTCAAGTCTATGCAGGGGCTGCTTGATCCCAGAATTTCAGTGTGTCATTCCCAGACTGTGACTTGGCTCTGGATCTGTTAGCTCTGTGAGTTATGGCACTGAGCTCTGGCAGCTGTTGGACTGGGCCTCCAGTTCCTGGATAACTTCCCCCATGCAGGCCCCAGCCCAAATATCAGTGTGCAGACTTCTACTTCCACTTTGGATATTCATCCCATTTTCCAGTCAACATATGTGGCAGTGACAGTGGAGAGCCCTAAGGGAGGTCTGTGCTCTCTCCTTCACGTGGGGGTAACAGCAAAACAAATCCTCCAAGTCCTTGGTTCACAGCACCAAGGTCTGACAAGAGATAATGAGGGAAACTAAGGAGACTAGAGAGTCATCATAAAGTTTACTGACTGAGCTAGGATTGCCCCAGGAGCACTCAGATTGCCAGAGGTTATAGCCAGCGAGAGAAGTCAAGAGGGGCCTGTCCATAAATGGCATTAGTGAATCTTTTTTTTTTTTTTTTTTTTGTCAGCTGGCCAGTATGGGGATCCGAACCCATGACCTTGGTGTTAGAAGGTTATATTCTAATCAACTAAGCTAACCAGCCAGCTCGGCATTAGTGCATCCTGACATCGAGGCTAAGCACATCTAACAGCCTCCTGGTGCCATGACTTTGGTGGCCCAACTACTCATATAAATAATCATAATCTCCATACCACTTCCCAAATCCCAGGCTTACCTAGAAACCATTTCCCAGATCATCACTGTCCAATAGTGACTACTATATTGGACAGTGCAGATATTGAATATAACCTTTTCCCTCAAATAGAATTCTGGAATAGGGATGAAAAAAAGAGTGAACAAATAGCTAGTGAACAGACCACCAGTCAATGGGACCAGACCAGAAGGAAGGGGCTGGTGTCACACGGGGAGAGGGATTGGGACCCCAGTGTTTTGTTACTCCCAAGCTAGCTCCTTGCTCAGTGAGGAGCTTTGGACTGGTGGTCACATCTTGCCTTGCTATAATCCTGACTCATTGGCCATTTTAATTTTCACCTATATGACAAAAACTCTATCGTGTCATTTAGGAAGATTTAAACAAAGGAAGAAAGAGAGCTTATTTCTATATGGGAAACGTCATTATGAAACAAGTGTCAATATTCCCCAAATCAATCTACACATTTAACATAATCCCAATTGGAATTTTTTGGCTTAGACAGACTGATTCTAAAGTTGATCTTGATAAATTCCATTAAAACAAATGGAATGTAACAAAACTTCTAAACTCAAGATTATCACATATTTATTTCATGCATTCAATTCAAAATAGCTCATGGGAAGGCAGAGAATGTGGACTCATGCTTCATTCTTTGTTTCAGTGGTATCTGACCCATAATAAGAAAGCTATGGAAGTGAAAGCAAGTTAGTTTATATGTTCATATTACAGACAGAGTTAAAAAAATAAAATAGATTTTCTTGAATATAAATAATTGGTAACAGCTGGAAATATTTTTTGAAAATAAATAAAGGGACACTTGCCGTAACAGATATTAAACTGTATTCTAAAGTCACGGTAATTGCCACAGGATGTGACAGAAGAGACGGATTAGTATACAGAATCTGTCTAGAAGCAGACTCAAATATATGAATATTTAGTATATGATAAAGGAGGCATCTCAAATTAGCATAGAAGTATACTGAGATAAATGCAGAAATATTTGAGGAAAAAATCAACTTAGATCTTGTTATGTAGAGAAGAAAACAAAAGAAAGCCACAGCCTAATACTAGTCTCTTTCACAGTGTCATCTAGAGAAGCAGAAATCTGACTCTGAACAGCTTGTACTTTTTTGTGTCTCAATTCATTCAGCATGATACTTTTCAGATTCATCCATACTGTTGCATGCATCGATAGTTCTGTTTTATTGCTGAGCAGTGCTCCATGAATGAATACACCTCAGTTTGTTTATCTAGTCTGTGCATCCAGTATGTGTATCCATGTTTATCCAGTTTGTTTATTATTCTCCTGTTCATGAATGCCTGACTTGTTTCTAGTTTTAGGCTATTATTAATATAGCTGCTATGAACATTTTTGTATAATTCTTTTTCTAAACATATATTTTCATTGGTCTCTGGTAAATACCTACGAGTGGAATGACTGGTTCTAGGGTGGGTGAATGGTGAGTTTTATAAGAAACTGCCAAACCATTTTCAAAAGTGATTTATCATTTTACATTCTTACCAACAACGTGTGACAATTTGGCTTTCTCCAAATCTTCGTCAATATCTGGTATTGTCAGTTTCTTTATTTTTAACTATTTTGGTGACTGTGTGGTGGTATTTCATTAAGATTTGAATTTGCATTTCCAAGATGACTAATGATGTGAGCAATACTTCTTGTGCTTATTTGCCATTTGTGTATCTTCTTTAGTAAAATGTTTGTTCAATAATTTTTACCGATTTTAACTGGTTGTCTTTTAATTATTGAAATGTAGAAGTTCCTTACATATCCTGAATACCAGTCCCTTCTCAAATATATGGTTTTTAAAATAATTTTCCCCAATATGTAGCTTACCTATTCATTTTTTTAGCAGAATCTTTTGGTGAGCAGAATCTTTTAATTTTTATGAAGTCTAATTTACCAATTTTCCTTATCACTTTTTTTTTTAAGATGACCGGTAAGGGGATCTTAACCCTTGACTTGGTGTTGTCAGCACCACGCTCTCCCAAGTGAGCTAATCGGCCATCCCTATATAGGGATCCGAACCTGTGGCCTTGGTGTTATCAGCACCACACTCTCCCAAGTGAGCCACAGGCCAGCCCTTATCACTTCTGTTTTCTGTGTTGTGGTTAAGAAACATTTAACTACACCCAATAACAAAGATATTCTCCTATGTTTTCCTTTAAAAGGTTTATGCATTTTTTTTACTTTATGCTTAGGTCCCTGATACATCCACAACTAATTTTTATGTGTGGTGTGCGGCTAGGTTCAAGGTTTGTTTATCTGTATGGATAGCCACTTATTCCAGTGCCATTTATTTAAAAGTCTTTTCCTTTCTTGTTAGATTGCTTTAGCACCTTTGTCAAAAATAAAATGATCATATAAACGTGGATCTATTTCTGGGATCTTTGTGTTGTCACATTGATATATTGGTCAGTACTTATTCCAGTAACACACTATCTTGATTAATACAGCTTACAGCAAGACTTGAAGTGAGGTAAGATTCATCCTCCAATTTCACGCATTTTTTTTCAATACAGTTTTAGTTTTTCTAGGTCCTTTGCTTTTCCATATAGATTTTAGAATGAGCTAGTCAATTTTCACCAAAAAACTGTCATGATTATGACATAATTGTGTTAAATCTAAAAATCTACGTAAAATCTATATATCAATTTGTAAGAACTGACCTCACAAACAGCATCTTCCAATTCATGGACATGGTGTATTTTTCCATTTCCATAATGGATTTTTAATTAGGCATGTGTCTTTTTCAAAGCTGTGCTTTAAGGAGATTTATTTTATAGCAATATGAAGTGCAGGTTAGACTAGAAACATGGATGCCACTTGGGACACTATTGTACTTATCCAAGGATAGGAAATACATGCTTGAATCAATGTAGTGGTAGAGTGGAAATTAGGAAATGCATTCCAGAAATAGAATTATCAGGACCTGCTGGATGGATATGAAGAAAGAAATGTGATGGAGGCTTCGATTGCTCTAATATTTCTGTCCTGGATGACCTAGAGGATGACATTTTGAGGAACATAAACCCTTCTTCATCTAGAGGTATTTATTTAATGCATATTACTTTTTGTTTTGTTTTTTTAATTTATGATAGATATAGATATTTTATACAACTATATTACAATAATAACATAAAGAACAAGAGGATAAATAGAAATACAGTGTTGTTAGATTTTCATATTTCGTATGAGGTAGTATAGGATAAACTCATCCACCATCCTTTTTTTAATCCACATTTAATGCATGTTACCTTACTTGAACACCTTATGGATGATAAAGACATTTATTAAGTAATCACACAAACAGATGTCAATTTTTTTTACTCTTTTCAGAATCTGTTATTTTCTTTTTTTTATTGGTTGTGAATATTCATGAGATACAAGGCTGACTGTCCCCCCTCATGCCCAAGATGTGAAGGCCAGATCCATACTGGCAGCTTACACATTACCACTAATTGTGATTATACCCTGTGTCCCCCACCCAATTATCCCCAACCTCTCTCCCCTTCCCCTTTTCCCCCACCCCACTTTGTAGCCCTAGGTATGTTCTCTCCCTCTGCAAGTCCAATGCACCACTATGGACTTTCTTTCCTTCCTTCTTTCTCTTAGCTCCAACATAGGAGTGAGCACGTGTGGTATTTATCCCTCTGTGCTTTGCTTATTTCACTCAACATAAGTTTCTCCAAGCTCATCCATGTTGTTGCAAATGGGAGAATCTCATTCTTTTTTATGGCAGAGTAGTATTCCATGGTGTATATATACCACAGTTTCCTTATCCAATCATCCATCGATGGACTTTTAGTGTGGTTCCATGTCTTGGCTATTGTAAATAGAGCTGCGATGAACATGGGAGTGCAGGTTTCTCTTCGACATGATGATTTCCATTCCTCTGGGTATATACCCAGAAGAGGGATTGCTGGATCATATGGAAGATCTATCTATACTTGTTTGAAAAACCTCCATGCTGTTTTCCATAGCGGTGGTACTAATTTACAGTTCCACCAACAGTGCGGGAGCGTTCCCTTCTCTCCACACCCTCACCAGCATTTGTTATTCACCATCTTTTTGATTACAGCCAGTCTAACTGGGGTGAGGTGGTATTTCAATGTAGTTTTAATTTGCATTTCCCTAATGACTAGTGACATTGAGCATTTTAGATGTAAAATTGCAAGTAATAAAAGTGCCCTAAAGTAGGCACACGTAGCGCCTAGATCTTGGGTTCTAATACCATTTTCCAATAAAAAGAGCCAGAAGTCCTTGGAGAAATGACTTATTTTTGAACTAGGAGACAAGGAAAGTATGAGAAATTTTCACAGCCAAGAGAAGCCTAAGACATAACGATTAAATGTAGTGCGTAATCCCAGAACACAAAAAGGACAGTAGGTAAAAACTAAGATAATCTGAATAAACTAAAGACTTTAGTTAATAATAACATATCAATATTTGTTCATTATTGTAACAAATGTTTCACACTAATATAAGGCATTCATAATAAAGGAAATTGCTTGGGGTGGAGAGGTATATGGACTTTCTCTGTACTATCTGTTCAATTTTTCTGCAAATCTAAAACTGTTCTAAAAAATAAAGCCTATTAATTTAAAAATTCTCTAAAGGAGAAATACATGGTCTGTGGGAGACTTGAAGTCAGAGAGGGGCTTCCTGAGGAAGTTATGCTTCACCTGCGATCTGAAGGATGAGGAGGGACTGAGTAGATGAAGATCTGGGGGAAGCAACAGCAAGCTCAAAGCCCGTTAGGTAGAAGAAAGCATGTTGTGTTCAAGAAACACAAAGAACTGCATTGTGATTTAAGCAGTGCTATGCTTTGGATATCATTTGTGCCCACTGAAACTCATGATGAAATTTGACCTCCAATGTGGTAGTTTTGAGAGGTGGGGCCTAGTGAGAGGTGATTGGGTGATGGGGGCAGATCTCTCAAGAATATATTAATGCCCTTCTTTGGAGGTGAATAAGTTCTCACTCTATTATTTCCAGCGAGAACTGGTTGTTAAAAAGAGCCTGGCACCTCCTCTTTCTCTGTCTTGCTTCCTCTCTCACCGGTGATGTGATATCTTTGCACACACTTTCTGCCATGAGTGGAAGCAACCTGAGAACTTCGCCAGATGCAGCTGCTCCAGAACTGAGAGCCAAATAAAACTTTTTTCTTTATAAACTATCCAGATTCAGATATTCTGTTATAGCAACACAAAATGGACTAAAACAAACAGCACAATCCACAGTGAATATGGTTTAAACTATGGCAGAACAGATAAACAGGAACCAGAACATGCAAAGTTTTCTAGGCCATATAAAGCATTTTTCTCTTTAAGAACAATGGTTTTAAGTGGCAGGGGGTAGAAAGTAGCAGGAAGAAAAGGGACAGGTAGGGCCGAGCCCGTGGCGCACTTGGTAGAGTGCGGCGCTGGGAGCGCTGCGACGCTCCCGCCGCGGGTTCGGATCCTATATAGGACTGGCCGGTGCACTCACTGGCTGAGTGCCAGTCACGAAAAGGACAAAAAAAAAAAAAAAAAAAAAAGGAAAAGGGACAGGTAAAGGATGACACTCAAATTTTAGTCTGACCAACTGAGCTCCTGATACAGGATTTACTGAGATTGAGACACTAGAAGAGGCCAGGAGATCAGTTTTAGACATATGGGATATAAGGTGCCTATGGGATATGCAAGTGAGGATGTCTTATAGACTGTCTGATATACAGACCTGAGTTCAGAAGGGAATTGAGAATTGGAGATAAGTTCATGAGTTTTCTGAATATAGGTGACAGATGAAGCCATGGGCATGAATGACACCACCTAGGGTCTCACACTCAAGTGCCTAACGGTAAAGGTGGGAAGTTATCAACATGTACATGGTAATGCACTCTCCTAGACAGACTGTGTGGGATCAGAAGAGAAAAGGATTGAGGCAAGAAGGCTTGGGAACAGCATCATTTAAGAAGAGGAGGAATCCATGAAGGAGAGAGCAGAAACAATCTAGATGAATGGTGTGATGTCACTGACACCAAGAGAAGAGAAAGCCTCGGAAATAATTCAAGATGGATAAAGACTGAAGAAACCCCTGGACATAGTCACTTCAATAGTTTTTTAAAGAACCGTTATGTAGAGAGGCAGTGGTCATCGTGACTTTGTTGTTGTGGCTTCAGGAAAGAGTGAGAGCAGACTACTTTTCTAAAAAGTTTGGTGGTGAAGGGAAGGAGAAGGTAAGAACAATCACTGGACAAGAATAGAAATTCAAGGGAGATTGATGGCACAAGAGAGCAAAGGGATAAGCAGTGGAAAAAAGTCTTGCAAGGCACCAGACTTAAATCCATTCATTCGGCATTACCATATTTGATGACTCCCTTCTCCCCAGCCTAATGGGCTCCAGTGAACGAATCAAAGGGAAGGCTGTGGGCTGGCTGGGGCTTATGATAAATGGGAAGGCTATACAAATCTGGGTGCTGGTTTGGGATTTGCCTTGTACCAATATTTAGTATGGACATAATCAATACAGCTGCTCAGAGTAATGATTCCAATAAAATAAGCCTCTTCTCCAAGGTCAGTCCTGCTTCCACTTCAGGCAATAAAGAAGCAGCTTTGGAATCTATTGTAGTCTTGCTCTTTGAGTGATGCTGAGTTGGTTAGGCAGTAATTTGTAGCTCAGGCTGCAGCTAAGGATCAGGCTTTGCTTTGGGCAAGATATTCAAGCCAACAGTGCCCCCGACCAATCCCCTTTTCACAACCTGATCTGCCTCATTCTTGTCTCTTTCCTTGTCTGAGTTTCAGATCACCAAGCCAAGGACTTCCTTCCAGCAGCTAACAGCACAGGATCCATGGCTTCCTAGACCAGCTCCATTTCGATTGGGTTGGTGGTTTGTGGGCCGAGCCATCGGAACTGGCTTGGGCTAGAGCAAGGGCAGAGTAAGTAACTACATGTGCCCACCTGTGAATATATTCTGGGAAGCACTGCGGGTCCAGTGCTGGGGTTTCCTTTGAAATGGCCAAGGGGCTAATTACACTATCACAGCTCATCCAGCCTGCATAGAAGCTTGGTCTGCCTGTCCCCTTAGAGTTATAAATGGTACTTACTACCTTCACTGCACACATGTAAAGCTCCAAGTGTGCTAGCCTCTTGGCAACAGCTCTGCATATCCTCTTTGAGAATTAGAACCCCCAAACAGGGTGACAGCCTGCACTGGCACCCACTCTTGTCCAAGCTCTGTACTGGGCACAAGTGAGGCTAGAGGGATGAAATAATATCAGTTATATCCTCAAAGAGCATAAGCAATTGCTTGAATACAAACTGGGCAGACTCCTAAAGACCTGAGAATAGCATGAGCACAGTGCTGCACAGTTTGCTAAGCATTTACATCATCCCCCATTGATTCTCACAAAATCCTGCATAAATAGATCTTATTGTTATAATCCCCAAATTACAGAGAAGATAACTGAGGTTTAGAAACCAAGGGCAAGTTTTGTACGTAGAAAAGACAGGCTTCAAACTCAGTTTAACTCCAGATCTGTTTAACTCCTAAGACCTTCTTAAGAACTCTGCAGGGTTGCCACAGCAAACATCAACCCTGTCCAGGACCCCCACTATGAGAAGCAGGTGGGAACACCTTCTACGGGATGAGGACATCTGACTGGGGTTTCTGGGAAGAGGGGGGCACCGGCAGAATGGAAAAATAACCCTGTTAGTGTGGGCGGGTGTTTGCCAGGGCTCAACACATCTGCTCTATTCCTGTACCTTGTCCACGCTAATCCAGTCCTGGATGCTGTGGCATTTCATCAAGTATGCCCTTTGCCTCTGTAACGAGATTCCCTTTATCTTCAAGCAAAAGTGATGGACTGTCCTTCAGTCTGCTTAGTCGCTCAACTTTGAAAAGACATCTCAGTTGAGCCAACTTTTGAATCATTTACGAGAAAATGGTCCTGCTGCTAAGACCTGAATCCTGGCCTGGCTCAGATGTGGCCGTAGCCTCAGTTTTCCATCTGTGCTCCATTGATTGAGGAGGACAGATTCAGTCATTCAGTCAACTTATAAAAAATTATTGGGGACCCCCTGTGTGCCAGGCATACTGAGATAAAAAGTACACTGTGGTGAGCAAGACAGAAATAATCCCGGCTCTCACAGGATTTAGCATCTGTTGGGTATATGGCCACGTACTCAGGTACATTATTACATGCTGTGATCACAGCACGAGAGCTAAGAGACAAGCAAAACTAACTGCCTGAGAGATTGGACAAGGTTGCCTTCCTCACCATTACCTTTCCATTGACAACTTCTATGCATCATGTATTCTTTCATTCATTTATTCACCCTCAAAACATTTCCTGAGCACCTGCTAAGTGTCAGGCACTGGAAATACAGTGAAGGTCAAGGGATACAATGCCCTGGCCCTGTGAAGCTTACAATCAAGTGCAAGAGATAGACAATAAGCAAGTAACAAGTTCACACACACAGATAATTCAGAGTGTGACAAGTTCCATAACGAAGAAAGCTCAGGACAATGTGGCCATAGCCCTGTAGCTACTTTAGTTTAGCTAGTTCAGAGAAGACCTCTCTGAAGAAATGACTTATGAGTTGAGACTAATTAATAAACAAGAAGTAGGAGCTGGGAAATTGCTGGCTGGAGACAGGAAGCTGGCACACTTGGTCCTGTGCCACAGAAACAGCCTCTACTAGGAAGAGGACCACAGTGAAGGGCTCTGTAATCACTCACCACATCCTCATACCCACCTCCCACCTCAGGCCCAGAGCCAGCCAGGCCTGTGAGTAGGAGGTGGGAAATGTAGCCCATGCAGCAAGGCTGGGGGGCAAGTGCCCTAGATATTCCCAGGCATGCAGCAGTCTCTGCTGAGAACTTACTCTGTGCCAAGTCTTGATCTGCACCCTAACTTGAGGGACTAGAAAGCGTAAGGAGGACAGGGTTGGGGGAGAAAAGAGAACTGAGGCAGCTGCGTTGAAGGTGCAGAAAAGAGCCAAGATGTTCAAAGGAACTATATGATACACACACACACATATATACACATAATGAATTTTGCTTTGTGATATGAGATATCTCCCTGTTTCTCCTTGAAATCCACAGTAAAATGTCACATTAATTGTCAGTGCATTTGCTGTTGAATTTGTTCTTTTTGAGGATTAAGCAATATGCTGAGACTTCTTGGTGCCAGAGCAAGGCTGATTCAAGGAAGACCTAGCACTTTTGAGTTCCATTTAGAAGAGTTTTACTAGCCCAGCTTAGTCACCGAAGGAAGGCCTGATGGTCCCCCCAGCTACTCACCTACCTCCATCTCCATATCCCTCATCTTGGAGCCACCAGGCCACAGAGCCCCTCTGCTTAGCAAGGTTGAGAAATATCAAGAAAGGGTCAAAGACGGAGCAAGGCCTCAGGTGGATTTCACTGTGCAGTGACTTAAAGTGCAGGCCCCTGAGTCTCAGAGATCTGGGGAGTTACATATAAGATCTATGTTGGACTTGCAAGCTTCTTGGCACCATTGCCACCAGCAATAACCTTAACCAACCCAAAACAAAGTAGAAGACACACTTCCAGTGGCAGCAAACACATACCCACAACTCTGGTTCAGCACCAACACGGTAAATATTGTCTTTCATGCCCTGCAGCTGACAAGCTCATGTAACTTGAACAAATCCATCAGGGCTCATCATCGCATGCCAGCTAAAGATACCAGAGAAGAAAAACAATGTCTGGGAGGAATGCATGGGGACAGGCTTCCTCTACTGCACCCCATGTCATTGGGCCACAATTACCAGAGTGGTGGTGCTTTGCCTACAAGGCTTGGCACAGAGCCCGCCGATGTGCTACCCATACAGGCACACATGATGTGACAGCTGCACCAAAGCTCTGGGCATAGAGATTGTCTATTTCCTGCTCCCTTTGACCCCCCAGCAGGGAGCTCAGTCACACTGGGCAATACAACCTTTGCTCTGAGAAACAGCCCCTGGGCCAGGCGGTTCTGATTGCAGGTGGTCTCAGGCTGTGGCCACTCTCCCTCCAGCTCCACTTCCTGGTTACCTGGGGCTGCCGTTCTGACAGTCCCATTTCCCAGTGCTCCTGGACCTGAAAGCATACGTGTGCAGGAGCCCTGAGCATGCAGGCAGCCCAGGGACAAGACACAGGTAGGGAAGAGCAGTTTCAAGGAGCTGCCATGCCCTGGCTTTCAGAAGCAGCATGTGGGCTTTTGCCAATGGCTTGCCAGGCTGCTAGAGGGCTGTACTCTTGGGGGGTGGGAGGGTGGTGGCAGGGCTGGAAGGGCCTCTTTGACAGCAACAGGAGAGAGGAAGGGAAGAAAGGAGTGTGAGCACTGCTTTGCAGCAGGCACACCGACATGAGCAGAGAGCTGGAGGTGAAGTGGGAACACTGGGAAAGTAGGGGGCAAAAAAGAGAACTAAAGCGGGGCAAGGCCCCCCGTGCAGGGACCCCTCACATTGCTGGAGGCCACTCAGCTTGTTTGCTTGGGTTTTTACATGGAGGCTATTCTGCCTGATCCAGACATGACCCTCTCTTCACCCCTGACGATGGAGGTGGAAGTCTGGGGAGATGAGGCCTCAGCCCTGGAGTGCAGGCCTCTTCTGCAGAGGGCGTACGTATGCCCAGATGGGCTCAGCCCATCCAAGCCAAGCTCAGCAGGCAAGAGTGGAGCCGATTCTAGCCATCATGAAAGCAGCTGCTGCAATACTGTCCCATGAAGACAGCTGTGATATTGTCCCAGGCGGGGCTTGATGTCATCCTCCAGGCATCTGGTATGGGATTTGAGAGCCCCCTCGCTCTTGCGTTTGCCTAATTTATGTGCACATCTGTGTCCTTCACTTAACAGAGAGCCCCTCCAGGCCAGCAATTGCATCTGATTCCTGTTTCTATCACACTTGCCCCACAGCCCACATCCCAGAAGCTGGCCCTGAGTATACAATGGCTCAGTGTCTGCAAGGGAGCCCAGCAATCCAAGAAACCTGTGAAGACAAAGTGTGAAATCACCGCTGTAGATGTGGGTCAGGAGATCAGGAATTCTTGGACAGGCGGCCTCTCCCCTAGGACACAGTTGTTTGCTAGGGCTGCAGCTGGGGCCAATGTGAAAGCTGTATGCTTCTTAATCTAAAGAGGAGCTGGCTTGCTTCCACCACCTGCAAGGGATGTACAGGGCCTTCTAAGGAAGTGTCGGGCTCTCCAGAATGCTCCTACACCCACAATGGCTTTGCAAGGCATTGCCTTTCCTTTTTCATTCCCCTCCTCCTCCTCCTCCTCCTCCACATTAGTATTGACTTTCTCCATTTCACCAGCAATATATGCTCATTAAGAAACATTTGAAACATTCCAAATAAGAGAAAGAAGTATAAAATGTCATCCACATTTCAACCACCCAGTGATAGCCATGGTTAGTATTTTGAAATGATTTCTTCCAATATTCCCTCTAATCTTTCTGAGCAGTGAGGGTTTATGTGTGTTTGCTTTATTTGTACTGCTTAGCCACAACTGACAACCAGGTGAGAAAGAGGGCACAGAATGAGACTATGTAAATGTCACAAGAGTGGCATTTGAGTCCTGCTATGGTTTGACTGTGTCCCACAATAGTTCATGTGTTGGAAACTTGGTCTCCAATGCAGCAGTATTGGGAGGTGGGACTTTTGAGAGGTGATTAGGTCATGAGGATTCTGCCCCTTTGAATGGTTAATCCATTCATGGATTAATGGATTATCACAAGAGTAGGTCTGTTATAAGAGACAGTCTGGCTGTCTCTCATTAGCTCCCTTGCCATGCAATGCCCTGTGCTGCCTCAGGACTCTGTGGAGAGTCCCCACCAGCAAGAAAACCCTCACGAGAGGTGACCCTTCGACCTCGGATTTTCCAGCCTCCAGAACTGTAAGAAATAAATGTATTTTCTTTATGGATTACCCAGTCTCCAGTATTCGGTTATATCAACAGAAAAAGGACTAAGACAAGTTCCAGCTGTGCTATTGACATGTCCTGTGGTGTTGGGCATGCATTGACCCTCCCTGGGCTTTAGTTTTGCCATCTGTGTAATGGAGTACTGAAGAAGATAAGTTCAGAGGTTTCTTCTAACTTGATGACTCTTCGAATTCATCAGGCAGTAGGGGAGGCTTGAAGCAGAGGTTGTTATTTGAGCTGAGATTTGAGAAGTTCTGTAAAGAGGTTTGGAAGAGGGCATTCCAAATGGAACAACAGGCCACTGCAAAGACAAAAATGATGAAAGACACCAGCTTTCTTTGGGGGACAGCCTATGAAGGGTTGAGGATGTGGAAAGTGTCAATGGGAGGTGAAACTGGGGCCTGACACCAGTTACCAGGAACCCTTTCACTCAAAGGCCCTCTGGGTTCAAGATGGGTCCCAAACACAGGGTGTCTGTGAGTCTGTAGTGTAGAGACTCGCAGTTGAGGGACGAGCAGGGGACAAAGCCAGCTGTTGCCCACCCAGGAGTAAGATCGCAGGTCAGGTCTGTCTTTGCTGGCCCAGCTGAGATGGAGACCTATGGAATCAAGGAGGGCTGGAGGCAAGAGCCTAAGGACTCCATCAGTTGCAAGTGTGGCACATATGTGAGGGTAAAAAATTCAAAAAATCTGAAATGAGAAAGGAATGGAAGCCACAATAAGAAAATAATTCAAACAGAAAAATTTTTTTAGAAAAGGGAAAAACATGAAAAGAGTGAAACAATGACTTAGACACAGAGTTTAGAACAACCTGCCATCTCCACCAGCCTCGCTCTCACAAGTCCCATTCTAATCTAGGAACACTGGCAGATGGAGATGAAGAGATGTTTAGAGAAACAAACTTACTAGGAAAGAAGGTGCTGGAGATCAAAATGTGGGCATTGATTCACCTACCTATTCACCAAACATCTCCACCAGCCCACTGAGTGGCAGCCCTGTGTGAGGGACTCAGCTAGGCTCTTGACCCTCCCTGCCAAGACTTAAATTTGCTAGTAGAACATATCAGAAAGAGTGAAGTATTGCCCAGTACTTTGTCCCAATTTAAGTAAATTCTGAGGAAATAGTGATGTTTGGGTTACTGCCACATGGTCCAAACAGCTCAGCTTCTCACAAATGTTACTAACAGGATCAAAGAAAATGTAGCCTGTGTTTCCATTTATCCATAATACTTTATTATCACAAAATATAATAAAAAGAATTTCAGAATTGAACTGGAATTTGCAACCACTTAGTCCAGAACAATTATTACCCTAAATTAAACAGGTTAGTATAAATATTCATTAGACTCAGTATTCCCGAAAAGAAACTGTTTTCTAAATTCAAGTGGGGCTAGGGTCCCACACATCAACCTCCCACTATTTTCCACCAAACAAATTATATAGCCAGGCTTGAGTAGAACATCCCATGGAGTTGTTTCTGGTAGGCTTAAAACCTTCCAGAAGTTTCATATCATGTTATAGTCTCAGACAACCACTCAACATTTGCTCTCTTTTCAGCTGGACAGATCTTTAGCAGCTGGTTGAATAATTTGGGGGATAACTTTGGCATCCCTGAGAGCCTTTCTTTTTTTTTCTAGGAGATATTTGCCATGGCTCCTTGCTACCTTAACTTTCCTGTTGCCTAATGGCAGTACAGAAGGAAGATGAAGAAATGTTGTAGCTCATTGTAGATGTCCTGTGGCAGTCTTTTTCTGAAGGCAGTCACCCCACTCAGCTAGCTCCCCAAATTAAAATTTTTTTTTTTTATTGGGACATAGTTGATTGTACATATCTGTGTGGTACAGCAATGAATATCGATACCTGTGTGCAATATGTGATGCTCAAATCAGGATAATTAGTATATTCACCATTATACAATGTAATCAATTCTCATGGCCCTTTACCAATTCCTCCCTTACCCTCCTCCCCTTCCTCCTTTCCCACCTCTGGTAACCTCAGTTCTGTTCTCTCCTTTCGAAAGTTCAATGTATTATACTGATTGTTGTATCTTTCCTTTTTTTTTTTTTTTTCATCTATTAGTTTATTTTTCTTAGCTCCCACTTATGAGTGAGAACATGTGATATTTCTCTTTCTGTGCCTGGCTTATTTCACTTAACATAATTTTTTCTGCTTTCCTACATGTTCTTGCAAGTGGCAAAATTTCATTCTTTTTTATGGCTGAGTAGTATTCCATGGTGTGTATATGTACCACATTTTCCTTACCCAGTCATCCATTGATGGACATTTAGGTTGGTTCCAACTCTTGGCTATTGTGAACAGAGCTGTGATGAACATGGGAGTGCAGGTGTCACTTCGACATGATGATTTCCATTCCTTTTGATACATACCAGCAGTGGAATTGCTGGATCATATGCAAGTTCTGTCGGTAGTTGTCTGACAGACCTTGTGTCCTACGTAAGATCTCCAGTCCTCTAGAAGCAGATTCGTCTATTTCCTACACACTTACTGAGAAAGGCAGAAACTAATTGGCCCCATGATTCGTGCTCTGCCCAGATGGTTTTGCCTTGACTAATCCCGAGGAAAGCCAGTTAAATCATCTGAATCTTAATGGTGGCCATTCTCTCTTCCTTCTTCAGCAGGTGATTTGGAGTCTTTAAGGAAGACCCTGCAAACCTGGGCAAGCACATGTGGGTACAGGGAGCCTAGAGAAGGCCCTGGTTTTGGTGGTGGTGGTAGCAATGGCAGTGGAAAGAATGAAGGGTTGGATGTGGACTTGCTTACTAGGGTCAGTAGGGGAACCTCCGCTTGTCCCAGAAGATCCTCTGCCCTTTCTCTAGCCTGATGCCCTGCCTGGGCCCTTTGTCTGTTTGCTTGCTACCTGCCTCCTTTTTAAATGCAGCACAGCACACTGCAGAACCATGGAGCAGCATGAGCTTTTCATGGTGATCATAAAGGCATGTTCATCGTCCCCTCCCTTCATTATTTATTTGGTCATGATAAAGGCAGCCTTGTCAATGCAGACTACGAATCTCCCCTTGCCTCTGTGTACAACTATCACTGTAGTTGGAGCTCAGACTGCAGATTAAATCTCTACCTTCAGGCTGATAAATGGCCTCTGCAGCAGAGGCAGAAATGCCAGGCCACCCTAGAGCAGCCAGTGGCAGCTAATCCAGCCAGGGCATTCCAATGCAGGGAGTCCAGGCCCTATAGAAATCCATTTTGTGTCTGTGTCAATGTGCCCAAGCTCACTTGTGGCTCATCAATTCCACAGGTCAGCTCAGGAGGAAAGATGCCAGGGAAACCTGCTGGTGCCCTGGGCCAGCCAGCAGCTCCAAGAGAGCAATCCTCCCCCACTCCTCTCTTGCTAGTCCCACAAAAGAATGGAGTCCCTGACTTGAAGAGACAAAGTGCTGGGCTTGCAGCCTGGGCAAGGCGGCAGGTTAGAGATCCAAAGTGTGGGGTAAGGGGCTTTGCTGCCTCTAACCCAGACCCCAGACCAGTGGAAGGGGGCAATGGGAAGCCCTGTGGGGAGAGGGACTGACAAGCAGGCTTCACATTGTGCATTTCTACCATGTCCCTGGTCCACCTCTGCCACAGTAGAGGAATTTGCCAGTTAAATTCTGAGGAGTGCTGAGGCTCATGCTGTGGCTTCACAGCTCCATCCCGAGGGGCCTGTCGTGACTCTCCTGCTTAGTGAGTGACGCCAGGCTGACTCCAAAATTCTTGCTGCTCTGAAAGAGAAGAGACAAATACAGGATTCTGAAGCTCCTGGGACCTCGTTTTTTTCCCAAACTAATTGGCAAGTTTATCTCCGAGGCTTTTGCATCATTGCAGTCTGGCCATTCTCACCCTTAGTCAATCACGCGTCCTTGAGGGAGTGTTCTCTGATGTCTCTGCTGCCTGTGGTGCCACAGAATGTGACTGTAGTTCTGGCAACAGGAAAGAGGGGGATGCTGCAAACAGCATGGTGCAAATGATGCCAAGGTCATGGCTCAGCTTCAGGCACAGTGTTGAACATGGCTCCCATGTGGTTCCATGTCCCTTCTCAGGCTAGCCCAGCTCTCCTGAAGACACATGACCTCCATCTCCAACACAGGGAGCTGCTAGCAGAAGGACAGTACTCTGTGCAAAGGCTTCTCTACTACTTTTCCAGGTCTTACCAATGCATGGCTCCTAGGTCATCTTGTGGCCACAGGATGCCCTTCAGCTAGAAAATTCCTTGCTGACAGTGTCTAGATCTACTTTGGTTCTAAAGAAAGGGTTGTGAATGAATGACCAACTAAAAAAAAAAATGAATGATGAGGAGTGTAAGAAAAAGGCTTTTTGGACCCTGAGGTCCATGGCTGCAGGACCCTGACACCTGCTCTTCCAGTCACTTAGGATTGCTTCCTCGGACTCACAGCCAGAATGTTCTCATGGAGCAGCCCAGCCCATCATTGGAATTAGGGATCATAGAAGACACTTTTTATTTATGTTGACAAAACCCAGCCTTCTGGTAGCCTACTGCTTCCTCTGACTTGCATCCTAATGGTTCATCTTAGTGTTTCCTTCTAGGGCCCATAGCAGGCAAGCTGTTGTACCTCCTCTCCATGACAGACTTCAGAGACCTCAAGAGGACAGCCATGATCCAAAGGAATATACTCTTCTCCATGCTGAGCAGTCCTTTCACATCTTTCTCCTCTTCACCCATCCTGGTAGTTTTCTTCTGCGCACACCAGGTTGCGTCCAACACTACTCAAGTGCAGGGCCTGGACCTGAGGTCAAGACTCTGAGCAAGGTTTGCTCACAGGAGAGGCATTACTTCCTCTGTTCTGGATAGTGCAGCCAACTACTGTGGCAGCTAGTTTTGTAGCCACATTCCAGTCTGAGCCCCTCTGAGCTTTGCAGCCAACGCAACTAGGTATTTTTCTTCTGAGTTTCTCCAGAGCCTGAGCTGTATAGTCAGGGACATATATATATATGTTTTCACTGGAAGGAAGAAGTCATTTATCAGAAGCTGAGCAAGGCAGCCCCCAGCCCCACACATCCGCTCTTCTCACTGCACCTCTGGGCCTTTCTCACAGACCTCTGGCTCCTGAGCTTCGGGGTCTCTGCCTGTCTCTCTAGCTCTCCATGACTCTGTATCTCTGTCTTCACTCATTCTCATAATCTTGGCTGTCTTTCTCTGGATTGTTCTCAGATTGTGTTTCAATCTCTCTCTCTCTCTCTCTCTCTGTGTGTGTGTGTGTGTGTGTGTGTGTGTGTGTGTGTGTGTGTGTCTCTTTTCACTCTGGCCTTAGGTCCATTTTTCAGCCTGAAATCTGGAGCTTACAGCAACCCTAACCCTTCCCAGAGCACCAACAGTATTTCCTCAAACTTATAGCTATGGCCCTTGCCCCCAATTGTCTAACTTTGAAAAATGATTGTTATTGGAACATCTAATGTTGAGAATTTAGCACAGGCTTTTCTCAGAGCCAAAATATTAAAAAAGAAAGAAAGAAAGAAAGAAAGAAAGAAAAAGGAAAAGAAAAAGAAAAGTTCTGGGCTTCAGAAAATGAACAGCAGAAAAGGAAAACATTTGGGCTCCCTAGGCTTGTCCTGATGTATGAAAATGCAACGTGAGCATTTAATGGGGGCTTATAACAACAGATGCCTGAGGCCACATGAAGACGGCACAGTCTTGACTCGTGGCCTACCTTCCTCATAGCACAACCAGTCCCTGGCTTCCCACTGCCTTCCAAAGATGAAGCTCTGCAGCCTGGAGCACAGGCCTGGGGCCCTAGACCCCCATGCATCACTCCATCTTCATTTCTCACCACTGATGTTCATCGGCATTCTCTTTCTGCTGTCCCGGGAATCTCACCATCACCTGAAACCGCCCTTTATATCCATGGCTTTCTGCCTTTGCTCATGTTGTTTTTGCCTAGAATTCCTTTTCCTCCTTCTGTACCACCCTCCTGCCAACTTCCTATATTTTTTACAGCCTGCTTATATCCTAAGCCCAATTCGAAAGTTATCTCAATGCTTCAGCCACCTAACAACTATCTATCGAGCGTCTACCATGCGCCAGAAGCACACTCTTCTAGCTACCACAGTTTTGAACAAGGCAGACAAAGTCCCTGCCCTCATGGAGCTTTTCACTTTAGTGAAAGAAACAGATATTAATCAGAGCAGGTGTAATGGCATCTGGGCTAAGAGCTGTGATACAATGAAAGCATGCAGTGGAGAACCTAACCTAGTCTAGAGATCAGGAAAGTCATCCTTACAGAGGTAGTATGTGAACTAAGACATAAGTAGCACAGACTAACTGGCTTCCCACCCAAGAGATCATTGTGTGCAAAGGCCTGTGGTAAGAGGGAGCAGCAAGGGATTAAGTGTAGCCAGAACACAGTGGAGGATGGGGACATGACAGGGGATGAGGCCAGAAATGTGCAGGTCTTGAAGACCAGGGGAAAGAGTTTGCATTTTATTCATCGTGAAATAGAAAGCCACTAGAAGTTTCTGAGCAGGAGTTACAAGCTTTGTAAACATCCTTCTTGCTGCTGTGTAGGCAATAGACTTTGAAGACAGGGACATGAATAGGTGCAGGGAGACCATTTAGGAGGCTATAGTAGTCATCTAAGTGAGAGATGGTTGTGGCTGGGGCCAGTGATGGTGGCAGTGAGAATAGTGAGAAAAGATATTAAGAATTAGAATTAAAAAAATGTTAAGTATATTGGGAAATGAAAGGGGTGTGGACTTTTGTTAAGTGCAGAATATAGGGGAGGAGAAACAGCCTGGGAAAAGTCTTGAGTTTTATTTTAGAGCAATTTGAAGGCAACATTATAATATTAGCCAAGAGGTCTTCAGTGCAGGAAAAGACACTGCATTTCAGGGCCCTTCCCTGCATTTACATGGGTGACATCACTCCTCCTCAAACCCTGTAAAGTAGATGATGGAGATGATGATGATGATGATTTTCACTTTTAAATGAGGTAACTGAGTCCCACAGAGATTAAATAACTTGCCTGAGGCCTCACAGCTAGTCAGTGAAGGAGCAAGGAATTAAACCCAGGGCCCTTGAGTCCAGACTCCTAATCACCAACCTCAGCTGCCTTTCATATTCAGTTTGAGGTTTACAGTGCTCAGCAGGTGATAGGAGCTATGGAGTCTGGTGCTCAGAGGGGAGGCAGGCAGAGCTGGAGGTTTAGCAGTCATAGGTGCAGAGGTTCTTGCTGAAGCATGTACCAACTTGTTATAACATGTCTGAATAGGATCTATTTTCAGGCACTAAGAAGAATAAAACATCAGTTTGAAAAGAGCCCCTATCACAGCAACATGAATTCTGTTAAAATTGAAGCAAGAACAAACACCAAATTTATGGTGAAGCTTGGGTAGAAGAATGGTGAAATCACTGATGCTTTATGAAAAGTTTATGGGGACAGTGCCCAAAGAAATTAGCAGTTTACAAATGGGTAACTTGTTTTAAGTAGGGACGAGATGATGTTGAAGATGAAGCCTGCAGCAGCAGACCATCCACATCAATTTGCAAGAAAAAATTAATCTTGTTTGTGTCCTAATTGAAGAGGACCAGCAATGAACAGCAGAAACAGTAGCCAACACCACAGGAATCAATTGGTTCAGCTTACAAAATTCTGATTCAAAAATTACAGTTGAGCAAACTTTCAGCTCAGTGGATGCCAAAGCTGCTGTGCCCAGATCAGCTGTAGACAAGAACAGAAGTTTCAATGAAAATTTTAAACTAGTGGGATCAAGATCCTGAAGCATTTCTTTGAAGAATTGTAACAGGAGATGAAACCTGGCTTTACCAGGAGGATCCTGAAGACAAAGCACAGTCAAAGCCATGGCTACCAAGAGGTGGAAGTGGTCCAGTCAAAGCAAAGGCAGACTGGTCAAGAATAAAGGTCATGGCAACAGCTTTTTTCTGGATGCTCAAGGCATTTTTGCTTGTTGTGTTTCTGAAGGGCCAAAGAATGATCACATCTGCTAATTATGAAAGTGTTGGGAGAAAGTTAGCTAAAGCTGTAGCAGAACAATGCCTGGGAAAGCGTCACCAAACAGTCTTTCTCCATCATGACGATGCTCCTGCTCATTCCTCTCATCAAACGAGGACAATTTTGTGAGAGTTTCGATGGAGAATCATTAGACACCCACCTTACAGTCCTGATTGACTTCTTCTGACTTCCTTTTGTTTCCTAATCTTAAAAAATTTAAAGGGCACCCATTTTTCTTTAGTTAGTAATGCAAAAAGACTACACCGACCCTCAGTTCTTTAGGGATGGAGTAAATGGCTGTTATCATCACTTACAAGAGTGTCTTGATGGAGCTTATGCTGAGAAATAAAATTTATGTTTTTTAATTTTATCTTTTAATTCCATTTTTCACTAGCTTTTTGAAGTCCCTTAGTATACTGGTTCTGTTTGTCTGGTAGAACTCTTTAGAGATAAATAGATGATAGATAGGAAAGGCCATCAGGAAAAGCAGGCTGGAAACTCTCAGGCAAAAGCTGATGCTGCAGTCCACAGGTGAAATTTCTTCTTTCTCAGAGAAACCTCAGTTTTGCTCTTTAAGTCCTTCCCACTGATTGACTGAGGCCAACCCAAACAATCTAGAGTAATCTCCTTTATGTAAAGTCAATTGATTGTAGACATTAGCCACAGCTACTAAATGCCTTAACGACAACACATAGATTAGTGTTTGATTGAATATTTGGGGGCTACAGCCTGGCCAAGTTGACACATAAAACTGAACATTGATCATAGGCACTCAGAATAGGGACATTAAAGAGCTTTCATTCAACAAATATTGAGTGAGCACCAGGCACTGAGAATACAGAGGTAAACAAGCCAGGTGATAATCCCTGTACTCATGGAGCTGACCACCCAGCTTGGTCAATGCTTTGGTGATTGTGTCCCATTAGCAATTTTTACCTTGTCTCTCCCCACTGGACTGTGAGCTCCATGCATCTCCAGAGTTGGGGCAACTCATCATGGCACTGGCACTGAGCAGGCAGCAGAATGGAAATCCCTCCTTTTTTTCTCTTGGGTCCTGAGCATAAAGGGCTGTTCCTTCAAAGGAGTGAGTGCTTTAGTCATCACAAAGTTCTTTCAGGTCCCTGTTTCATTTCAGGATCCACAAGAAGTTCCTGAGGCTGAAAGAGAAGTGGGGAATCCTAGAGATGCACAGCGATTTAGTAAGAGAGATGGGACTTGAATCCGTGTTTCCTAAGTCCCTGTCCTTAGCTTTCATCACCACACTATGATAACACACATTGTTCAAGGAAAGTAGACAACTCATGCTCCAAAGCACAAATACATGCCACTGCCCACTCCTCACCCAGACAAACAAGGTGGAGAGAACTCAAGGCCACAAATCAAAAAGGAAAGGAAAAGTTTTTGAGTGAATAGGGCTGAGAAAAGTGGCTAGATTCCCACTTCACGCCATATATAAACATTGATTTCTGAAGAATTTAAAGCCTAAATATAAAAGATAAAAACATAAAGCTATTGAAAGAAAATGTAAGAGAATACCTTTTCAGCCTTGAAGAAAACAAAGATCAGACCTAAAACAAAAACCTTCAAGCCATAGGGGTTAATAGATTTTACCAAATAAAATTAAGGATTTCTTTTCATAAAATGATAACATCGAAAAAACAAAAAGATAAATGACAGAGATGAATAATTTCGTGATGTGATGTTTAAAACCAACAAGAAGGGATCTGTCAGCAAGAAGACAGGAGTCCAAATTGAAAAACAGAGAAATAATTGGAATAGGCAATTAATACAAGAGAAAGTCTAATAGCCAAAAATGTATGAAAAGATCCCCAAACTCAGTAGTAATCAGGGAAATGCAAATTAAAACAATGATAAGATTCACTTAGCCCCTATCAAATTGGCAGATATTAGAAAGTCAGATCATACTATGTGTCAGCAAGGAAGAGGTCACACTGGAGCCTTTGTGCCCTTCTGGCAGGGGGGTAAGCTGCTCTACTGTTTTGGGGCACAATCCAGTGGGGCGCAGTGAATTAAGTATACATGTACTGTCTGATTATCTGATCCAGTGAGTCTACATCTGGGGGTTTACTTCAATGCAGGTCCCCTCAGGACATGTCTGGAGGTGGCCACTGTGGCACTGCATGTAACTGGGGGCAGGCCATCTTTCCATCCCCAGGAGAATGGATAGGCTAAATAGAAAACCAAGCAGCAGTTTGAAGTAACTAGATGTATGTGTAACATGGACTCATCTCAAAATTATAGTGCTGAATTTCTTTTTTAAGTAAGAAACAGAATAAGATTTATAGCACAATAACATTTATGCAAATTAAAAACACATACAGAAAACAACACTATATTTCATAAGAATGCATACTTATTTGGGGACTCATCTCAAATGCATTAGAGTGGGTGCCCATGGAGGGGGAAAAGGTGTGGGGACCTGGGATAACAAAATGAGAGATGGGCCTTGCACATCCTGTAGGTGATGCTAGCAGCCAGTCCTGAAGTGAGGGGTGGATTTAGTTCACCTCTCTGCACCTGAGGTCCACAAGTAAGTTTCAATAACATGATTTTTAAAAGAAAAGAAGGGTGAGGGGAATGGAGAGAGACTGCTTAATCCGTACAGGGTTTCCTTTTGGGGTGATAGAAATGTTCTGGAATTAGACAGTGGTGATGATTACACAACATTATGAATGTATTAAGTCCATTAAATCATACATTTTAAAATGGTTAAAATGATGAATTTTATGTTATGTGGTTTTTACCTCAATACAAACCGAAAAAATAATAATAATAATAATAATTCAAAGGAAAAGAGGAGAAAAAGCAGGAAAGCGGAGCTAGCCAGTCAGGTGTCCTCACTGCAAGCCTGTCCCCAGTCCTGGGCTCTTGAGGCCAGGTTCCTTACTGCAGCACAAGGACCTCTTGGGTCTGGCCCTGGGCAAAACTGGCAGAGACAGCTGTGCCCAGGGCTGAGGGCAGGAGGCCTGACTTCTGGCTCCTGCTCTGCTCATGCCACCCAGCACAGCTAGTCCTGGCCCTGTTTACCCCACAGACCCATTGTGACCATCCAGTGGGCTGATGTATGGGAAAGAGCTCAGGGCCCGACAAAGCACTGTGCAGTGAAAAGGATTATTGGGGATATTTATGACCAAGCTGAATTGCTCACAAGGCAATTTTCTCTCCCTCGTTCCTTTCTGACATGGCAGCCAATTTCCATTTCAGTGACTTGGGACTTTGAGTAGGCAATACTGCAATCCTTCCCCTCTTTCTCAGGGCTTGCCAAAAATTTGGTCATCCCTCCTTATGTCAAATTAAAACAACTGAGGGCTGTGCAGCACAGAGGAGTGGGCAGGGGTGGGAGTTCAGAGCCCATCGCTCAGACACAGGATGACCACTCAAAGGTTGCTTCATCCCAGAGCCCCAGGCCTGCAGCACACATGTGCAGGTTTATGTCCATGCACCTAACATGCTGCAAGCCCAGGGGCCTTAATCCTCACCTCACACAGAGATGTCTTCGGAGGCGCCAGCTATAGCAAGGATGGGACACTTCCAGGCTTCAAGACAAGCTGGTGGTAGGCACCAGGAAATCTCCTTTCTTTGGAGGAGCTGCTGGTACCTCCTTCTTTGCTTGGAGGCTCCTGCAGTTACCTAGTTGGTGCCACTGGGTCTCAGGACACTTAGGAAGACAGCTGTCCCCAAGGTCTTGATGTTCAAGTCCATTACCTTTGTTCAGTGTTCAAGGTCAAGGCTGGAGCTAGGACTGTTTATGTTCCAACACATGTAGCTTTTCTTCCTTTACAAGCCAGGTCATTACACACGGTCTATGACAACCTTCCTGTTTAATGGAGCCCTGGATACAAACTCCCGCGTTAGCAAGGAGCCTGCTCACCTCTCCCCTCCTCTCTTCTATGTTGCTGGACAGCAGACAAATAGCATTAAAACAGAGACCTGATAGCGTGTCTCCTCTACTTTCAAACATTGTAAATGGACAACCTAACATAAAGCAAATGCCTCCACTTGAGTTTCAAAAGTCTCCGTGGCTAGGCCTCTGCCCACCTTTCCAGTTTTTTATCCATCGCCTTCTTCTCCCACGCCCAGCTCTTCAGCCCTGCAAAGCACTTCCCCGCTCCTCGAATGCACCAGACTTCTTCCCTGCCTCACACTTGGCACATACTTTTTCCCTTACTAGACATGTACTGCCCTGATTCTCTGCCTGGAAAAGTGCTCATCCTTCAATACTGTCCCTAATTCTCCCAGCAAAGTCAGTCACCGCTTCCCCCGGACTTTATAAATCTGGCTCTCATAGTACTCAGCATATGGCACAGAACCCCAGCTGTCTCCAGCTCTGTCTTTTCACTAGACTGGAATTCCTGGAAGGCGGGAACCATGTTGAATTGCTCTCAGTGTCCCTAGCACTCAGCACAATATAACTGAGCTCGCATTGGTGCAGTGCAGGCTGCTTGTCACTATTGTTTGCCATTAGAGTTTTACTCATTCATCCAGCAAATATTTATTGAACACCTGCTGGGCACCAAGCACAAGCCTTGGGGGTACAACAGGGAACAAGGCAGCTGTGGTCTTACACTAGGCATTGGAGAGAGAGAGAGACTTTGAACAAGGACAGAGAGGAGGACAATATGAGTGAGTAGTGCTAGCCAGGGGATTAAAACAGGGTGATGTGACAGAGTGTGGCTTCATGGCCCCTTTAGACTGGGTGGCCGAGCATTGTGACATTTAAGCTGAGGACCGAATGTCAAGAAAGAAGCAGTGATGCAGAGATCGGGGGCAGAGCATTCAGGCAGTGGGAACAGCAAGTGATGGAGAAGACGCTCAGAGGCTCTGCTGTCACCGAAACCATGATCGCCCTGCCATCGCAGTGGAGGCGCCCTGCTCCCCAGCTTGCAGCAGGGGTGGGAGAAAAACAGCTGGCCTAAGCCGACCCCTTCGTTGAACACCTTTGGGGTGTGTCCCTATCTGATTTGCCTTTCCACTGAGCAAGCTCCTGCTGCTGGGCCAGAGCCCAGAGTCCCCAACCCCTGAACCAACTCAATGAGGAAGTGCCTTGATAGAGCAGGAAGAGGAGGTCAGGAGCCAAACAGACCCATGTTGGTCTGTGGCCAATTACTTAAACTCCCTGTGCCTCAGTTATTGTATGTGCAAAATGGGGAAAACTCTGGTCAAGTCAATGAGCGGCTTAAATGAAACCACACGTGTATAGCGCCTGGAGCCAAACCAGCCCTCGGAGACCATTTAGTCAAGTCCTCTGTTAATATGGGGATACTGAGGCTCAGGCTCGCCCAACATCATCCCCATCCATGACTTGAACATGAATCTCCTGGAGTTTGTGCATTTCTGACACTAAATTTGTTTTTCAGAAACCGGACAAATACACTTTCCATTTGAGATCCTTATGCGCCACAGGGTTGGGGAGTGGGTGGGAGTGAGGGTTTGGGTATGTGGGAGCTCTGGTGTGAACGCTGCTGGGAAAGCCACACGAGCACATGTGACAGCACATCTCCAACACACACGTACCCAGGTGCAGAGTCCCGGCCCTGTTAGCCCAGCTTTGACTTCTGACCCCAGGTCTTTGACCACCTGAATGTAGGATTCTAATTTGTCCTCAGTGTCCACATCTGTACAAAGGGAGACTCGAGACCATGTTTGTGCATCCATCCAATCCCCACTCCCTTAGGGACTCTGTGAGTCCCCAGAAAGCCACGGCCACCGTCCTCTGGCAGACCTTGGTGCAATGCCAGAAATGTACCCAGGGGGTGATCTGTGTGTGGTGTCTTCAGGGAATGTGACTGTGGAGGATTGATGGCTTTCTTGCTCTGACGCAGAACTCATGATAGGGTTGTGCTGGTGTCCCCACTACCTACAGGCATTGGCTCCCCAGCCGGCTGCCTCCTTTATGATGAGCAGCCCCAGCAGCTTCCCACAGAGGCTTCCCCTGCGTCCCCATGTCAGGGCAGGTGTCACCAACTCCACTGGGTGTGTTAGCTTGGAGCTGGGATTCTACTCTTTTCCCTGCATCTCACTGACTCAATCTCTTGCTTCCTGAGGCAGGAGAGTTAGGGGACGGGGGCTAGGCTTGAGAGAAGGGATCCCACTCCCTTGGGCTCAGTGCAAAGTCCATCAAGGCCAAATCTTCCCCCTGCCGGCCTTTCCCAAGTCCACACACTGCTGGGAGGCCTGGAGGGAGAAAGGAGGTCTAGAGATCTCAGCAATGGGAAGGGGAGAGACTGAGAGGGAAGGGGTGGAGAAGGGGCTGGAGGGGCAGCTTGCAAGAGCTTGATGGTGAGGGAATAGCTGCGAGAGGGAAGAGGGACGGTGGGAGAGAGATCAAGATGCAGAAGCCAAGACTGGGCCTGGCTAGGAAAGATGGGTGGGGGAAGAAGGGGACTGGAGGGAGGGGAAGAGGAAAAGATGGCAAAGACATAGTGAAAGACCGAAGGACAGCAGCCGAGGGAAATGGTTTTGTTTTGAGGAGAGGACGGAGGAGGCAGGAAATAGAGGAAAAGAGAAAAGAACGACTGGGCAGGGAGAGAAAAGCCTTGGGGGGAAGAAAAGGAGGGGGAGGGGCAAAAGGTCAGCAAACAGGGGAGAGAGGACGGAACAGTGGTGGCAAAGGGAAGAGCAGCAGGAGACAGGGCCAGGCGGAGGCGAGCAAGTGAGAGAGCTGCCCTGAGAGGAAGAGGCGAGCGGGACGGCGCAGGAGAAGTGGGAGCGAGAGAGCAGAAAAGCAGCAAAGACGCAGAGGAGAGGGCAGGGCAAAGAGAGGAGGAGCCGAGGGATGGGTGTGAGACATGACCATTCAGGCCTGGGAAGATCCATTTCCAGGGGAACACGACGAAGGCCTGCTGGCCTGTCTCCCAGGAAACACTGCGACATTTCCCCGACAGGAGGAAGCCAGTACACCTGCACCACCTGCCGAGGTCCTTGCCCCTCTGCGAGTGATCCTTGTGCTGTCCCTTTCGAGAGCGAGCCCTGCCACCCAGCAAAACCGGCATGTCGGGGTTAGGTGCTGGTCTGGTTTGCGAGGCGGCTACGCTCTTCCAGCTGTTGTGACCCTGTGGCCATGAGTCACCAGACTAGGGGCCCAGATACCACCCTCCCTCCTTCCTTCCTTCCTCTCTCCCTTCCTTCCTTCTCTCCCATCTTTCCTCTCTTCCTCTCTTCTTCCCTCCTTCCTTCCTTCATTCTTTCTCCACTCAGAGGTGATTACACTGGTACCTCTCCTCTAAGCCCCTCAATCCCCCGATGAGGCAGGAAGACATCTGGACCCTGCCCCAAGTCCAAGTTGAAACTTCACAGCAGAAGCCGGACAGGACCCAGGAGTGTCTGTGACCATAACCTCACTGCTGGCCACTCCACAGACCCTCTCCATTGGGTTGTGCAGAAAAGCCACTTCCAGCCCCAAGCTGTGGCTTTGCAGGGCTGCTAGTCCAAAGTACTAGGTCTTCCCAGATCTAGTTATGGTCTCTGCCTAGGAAAAATATACTCTTAAAATAACAAGCAAATATTAACCTGTGGATAAGATTTCCATGCCATTCAAAAATGATTCAATACAAGGCAATATTTGAAGTTAGACAAAAATTAAGTTACAGCCAACTCCAACTCAAAATCTTCAAATGTCACCAGCCAGTGCTTACTCCATCTGGCTGTGATGTTATCTCTGCAATTAGGCAAACAATCCACCAGAAACCTGGGTTTGGGGCCCACAGTGGCTCAGCTGGGGACTGCTGTCACCTTGGGGTTCAGGAGCAGCTTGGACGTTGCATGCCCCACAGAAGCTAGTGTTTTGAACCGCCCAGTCCGAGGTACCTCTCTGCAGACGGTAACTGAAAGTGTCCCACAGGAGGTACCGTTAGCTCTCAGTACACTGGGACACAGCCACTGCCTCCCCTACCTTGTCTTTGGGCCAAAGAAAACTACTTTCTGTTGCACATGGTCAGAACAGAAAAGGAAGAGCAAGATTGTGCCTGCAAAATGAGCTGCCTTCCTGGGACTCTCTTTGCAGGCAGATTTCCTCTTTCCTAGACTCTTTGCCCCCCACCTACCCCCTGGCCCACATCTGTACTGAACTGTTTATTTCCTTAAACCATTGCTGTGTTATGGACATACTTGATGCCTGGTTGTTTCTTAAAGGGCTGTGCTTTTATTTCATAGGTTCAGGTATAGTATGAAGCAGACAAATACAAGCACATTACAAATTTTTTACATACACTGTTTTGCTCATTCTTTCAACAAGTATTTATTGGCATCTACCCTGGGCCAGGCACTGAAAAGGGGCAAGGAGATTAAGCAACAAGAGGTGATTTGATTGAGCAGAGCTGGGGAGGCGTCTGGAGACCCCCAAATTAGGGTGGCTTTGAAAAGTCAATTTCAATTTAAAACCTGGAGAACTTGCAAAAGAGGGACCAAAGGAAGAAGACACAGGCCAAGGCTTCTGGGCCTGGCATGAAGAGGCAGTGCTCCCGGGCCACTGGTGGTGCACCCCAAGTTGTTCTACTGTTTTTTGAGGGTGGGGCTCCAATGCAGCCTCTCTTTCTAAGCACATTGCACAGCCAAGTGCTTGGAGATGAAATCGATCTGCAGAGGTGACTCACAGGCAGACAGCCAGCGCAGTCACGGAGCCCTGTCTGCATTCCCAAATTGCCTGCTCGGGTTGTCGCCTTGTTAATGTTATTTACCAAGCCCAGTGCCCTGAATGCCTGTCCCTAGCCCCTGCTGGAGCCCTCCAGCCACTGTCCCTGTACTCCTGTCACATCTTGTCACTGCCTCCCTGAATTCAACAGGTCTGAGCAGCCTGTCTACAGACCTGTCTGCTCACTCTTTCCTCTCCAGGAGCCAGGAAGGTGGCCTAGCGGCCCCAGCTCCGTCCCCTCTCAGAATTGGTCCCAAAGTGAATGTCCTACAGCACACTACCCTCCTCCCTTTCCCCAGGCGTGAAAGGGAACAGGTTGCCAACAACAGCTCTGCAGCGTGGCACTGTGCTGCTGGCAGATGTGGTCAGGGTCCCTGGCAGTGAGAGGAGGGGTTGAGGGGCGAGGCTCCGAGGGTGATGTGGAGAGGGGGAGGTCTAGGGCAGGCGCCTGGAGAGTTTTCTCCTGCCGTGCCCTGTGCCCACGGCTTCCCTTCTCAAATCCCTTCTAGCCTGGAATCTTTGGGCGAACCCTCCCCAAAGGACTCCCGCGACGTGGAGCATGGGGAAGAGCTTGCAAAACCCCGCCGCGACTTCTACTCGTGGCACGAGAGCGCCCCCAGCCTGCTCTGCGGCAGGAAGCGGAACAGCAGCCCGGCTAGCGGTCTGGGGCCTGAGGCAGCCTGGCCAACCAGGTGTGCCCCAGAGCCCTGGCCCAGGCTGCTCCCTCGTCCTCAACCCCGGCCGCCTGTCCACCCCACCTCGGTCGGCCTCCCATAACCTGACTCACAAAGGCAGCGACCCATCTAGCACCGGACAGACCAACTGTATCTTGGTGAGGCTGGGGCAGTTCCCACCTCTCCTGAGCCAGAATGCCCCAGAATGCCAGAACAGAAGGGTCTCTAAAGACCTTACCCATTGTACACACAGGAAAACAGAGGCTGCAAATTCAAAGCAGCCCCCTTATCCATAGGCAGCCCTAGGAACTTCTGATTATCATCATCTCACCACTGTTTCCATCCAACTCGAGTTCCGAAGCCCCTATAACTACCCACATTGCCCTCTTAGACCAACAAAGAGAGTCTGGCCGTACCCCAGGGACTCAGACCCTCAAGACCAAGAGAGTCACCTGCAGCTCCCAGGGGTGTCCACTCCTCCAGCTGGCCTCTGATTCCACCGCTCCAGGAAGAAATTGGAAGGACTTGGATGTGGCACAAGACCAGGTTATGAAACCCAGTTGGCATTTAAATGACCTAACAACAAATTGCTCAATTTAATTTGCTTACTCAATCCAATAAGGGAGAAACAAGAAAACTCATCTAATTAAAAACATTGATCCATAGAAACTGGCAACTCCAAAGGCTTGGCTGGAAGTTAGTGCTTTGAACAACTTGAGTAATGCAGAGGTATGAGTTGAGATGAGACAAAACTGTTCCCTTCTGCTCCCAGGAAGGCTGCAAAGGGCCCCGAGAAACTCCTTCCTTAAAATAAGTGAGAAATTGAGCCCCAAACAGAAATCAATTTGTTCAGTTCAACCAGTGAGGCTGAGTTAATGCCAGGATCTGTGGAGCCCAGGAGAAAAGTAGGTTCACGCTACTCTCCACCCACTCTCAGCCATGGACTGGGGCCATTGGCTTCCTGGACCTAGTACCCCATCCTGTTCCCCAGCCAGACCTCTGCATCCTTCAAGACACTGGGCAAATAGCAGGTTCTCAGGGATAAGTCTGTCCAGGATGGTAAAACAACAGCTTGCCCAGACTCCAAGAGCACTGCCAAGTTTGAGTCATGAAAGTGCTGGAAAAGAGCAGGGCCTCACCAAGCCTCGGGGAGCCCAGGAAAGATGATTTCATTGGATATTATAAGGACCTCCAGCCCAACTGCCTACTGCACTATATCCCAGATTTCTAGAAGTAGAAATTTCCAAGTTCCTAGTAAATGGGGGTGGAGCAGGATCCAGATTAGATTACTGGGCTCCCAGACCCTTCATAGGCATGGACTTGGTTCCAAACACAGCAGTGAGCCCCTTTTGGACCTGTGCTTAGCAAATCTTTAGCTAGTCATCTTCACCACCCTCCCCAGCAGGGCTATCTGTAGCTGGGTTGGTGTCGGTCCCTAAATCAAGGCTAGATAGTCCTTCCAGGGAAATGTCTGCCTCAGAGGGAAGCAAAATCACTTAGAATTTGGCAGCTCAGTCCCTGCCAGGGGGAAGGTGACCTGCAACTGAACCCACAGCCAGTATAGCAAGCCATTCTTCCCGCTCGGACCAGATGGCACCCCATGCATGCCTACCCCAGCTTTTTGTTCAGCTTGGGGAGCTGTGTCTCCAGCAGGGACCTCCAGGTGCCTAGTCCACGCACACACACACGCGTGTGCGCATGCACACCCCCCGTTGAGTAGCTCTGACTACAAGAGGGCATGATGACTCTCACACAGGAGCAAGGGGAAGGAAAGCCACCAATACAGATGAGTGCTGGGGACAGGGACTATGCGCCTGCTCGTAGAGAATCAAAGAAGGCTTCTGAGAGGATGTGATGCTAGAGGTGATTGTGAAGAACGAGAGGGATGTTGCAAGCAGAGATTTGGGGAAAGAAGTAGGTGTAAGCTGAGTTCCTTGTGGGACAGCTTCGGGTATATTGTAGAATGCTGAGAAGGCGCACCCCACAATGCTGTGAGCAGGCAGAGCGATGAGGCTGAGGACCTGGGGTCTAATCCACTAGAGAGAGGGGAGGAAGCCAGCCCCTTAAGGAGTTCCCAGCATTTGGCATTTAAAGTACACTGCTCTAGGCACTGGTGATACAGCAGGGAAAGGGTAAAAATGTCCACCTCAGGGTGTTGACAGTCTGATGGGGGAAACAGACAATGAACAAAGAAACAAATAAGCAAAATGATGACAAGGGTGATAAGTGCTGTAATGAAATTCAAACAGAGGCTTGAGATACAGCATGACAGAGCGAATGGGGCTCTGTTCAATGTGGATTTCTGCAAGGGCTCTTTTGTGATTCTGAAGACAAGGTGCCAGACTCGGCAAAATCCAGAGGACCAGGAAACAAGGCAGAGGGACAAGAAGTGCAAGAGCACCAAGACAGGAAGAAGCTTGGTGTGTGCAAGGAATCAAAAGGAGATGGAACGGCTGATGTGGAGAGAAGCAGTGGAGATAAAAAATGTGCCTCGTCAGGGACACTGCCAGTGGCTGTATGTACGGGTGTGGGTTTGGACTGTATCATAAGAACTTCAGAAAACCACTGAAGGTTCTAAGCAGGTGAGTGATGGGATATGACTTTCACCTTTTAGAAACTCTGGTGGCTAGGTGGAAAATGGATTGCAGTGGGGCAAGGGTGGAAGCAAGGACACCAGTCCATAGGTGACTGCAGCTACCGAGCAGAGAGCAGGTGGTGGCCTGGACCATGGCAGGGCAGTGGAGGTGGGAGAGGTGCATGGATTCTGAGTGTACTTAGAAAGTTAAGTAGAGGGTATTTCCTGGCTGATTGGCTGTGGTGCACAAAGGAAAGAGAGGAATCCAGGATGACTTCAGGGAGGTTGGCCTGAGCCACTAGGAGGATAAATGTGCCATGACCAACATGAAGATGAGTAGGTTTGGGAGAAAAGCAATGAAGAGTGAATTATGATGATGTTAATTTTGAAATACCATGGGGCGTTAAGTAGGCATTAGGGTATACACCATCATCTGTGCACTGCCTTTATGTGCCACTGGAACAAGTATTTACATTCTGATTTTCTTTAAATCAGCCTTAAATAGGCTGACTTCTTTAGCTCCATGCTAAGCAATACTATCCATAACATCAAAGGTTTTGTGGACTACCAATATTATTTTTCCTAAATAATGCACATTAAAATAAAGTAATGACAACCATAGTACCCAGGTCCCCTTGTAATTCAACTCTGAAATTCCCTCTTTCCCCAACCTCCAGCAGAGTCTGGGCACCTAGCATGCACAAACTTGGACTGGGACATCAACCTTGACCCCCTCTGAGAGCATTTGAATGACCATGGTGGGGCACTGAGGAAGAGAGACCTGGTCCAACCACTCTTCGAGGCCCTGGGGGCAGTCACCTAACTGCCTCAGCAGGCCCTTCTCAGTCCTCTGCTTGGTGGGGGATTCAGAGAGTAGAACTCACCACCCTTTCCTGAGGTCCATGCGCCCCCTGGTGGTCAGGTTCCCTGTCTCTGTGCACTGGGGGCTTCCTTATTTCCATTCTAAATGGAAGAGGGGGACCTTCTGCCTTGGCCTTCCCTGAGGGAGGGTACAAGTTGTCAGAGTAGCTTTAAGCTGCAGACCGAGGAACAGACAAATGCTACTGAGTCTGGGACTCAGGCTGGGCCGGGATGGGGACAGCAGTCTGCAAGCCAGGCAGGGGCCACCAAGAGTCAGAGAGAAAGGGGGGGGGGGGTGGTGGTGAGTACTAGCAGGGGCTTTTGTTTTCTATAGCAGGTCATCAATGCAGAGAAAAGCAAATTGATGGCCATATACAAATAGGGCAATTTACCTTCGGTGGGTATTTTCAAAGGAAAATTTTTTAAAAGCATTTCAATTTAAACATTTTTAAATTAAGAGCAGGGAACATCAGGCTGTGCTGAATAAATACAACACATAATGGAAAATGTACTTCAGTTCTTATATTACATTCAGTTACTGGAGAGAGGCGGGGGTGGCGGCCAGCGACAGGCAGGAGAGAGTCACGCTCTTGCAGAGAGCACAACGGGGCGGGGAGCTGGTCAGAGACAGACATCATCTGCCTAGGCTGACATCTAGGTGCTCACACAGGCATCCACACTATGTCCAGACAGGTACACACCACACACACACACACACACACACACACACACACACACGCACACACGCACACAAACACACACTCTCTTACAAGTTGCACAGATATTCCTTGTCACTCCTTCATCCTTTTCTTAATGAACAAATTGTGTTTAGATGAGAAGAGACCAGTTGCTAAATGGACACTTTTACATCAGTGTGCAAGGAAGTCTTGCATAGAAAGCTGGGGTGGGGCTCAGAGAAGGGGCTTGTGAACTGAGTCTCAGAGGAACAAAAGGCAGAAGTGGGTGAGCCAGGCAGAAAGAACAGCATGAGAAAAGTCCTGAAAGCTTAAGACAACGTAGACATTTGAGATGGCAAAAAATATGGGAGATTGGGCCCAAGGATGTCAGGGAAAGGGAAGCTTGGGAGAGGGCGGGAGCTGAGCCCTGAAACCTATGGGCTCACACATGGGCTCCCTGTGTGACGCAGAGGAGCCACCTGCTTTGCCCTAGTGAAAACCAAATCCAAGATGTAAAGTCCACCCCATAATGTGGGCTGGATATCAGGCACCTGTTGGGGCTGGACTGAGGGTAAACAAGGATCCAGGGAGAAACACTGTAGATTTCTTGCTGAAATGAAGGCAAAAATTTGTAATGTAGTCATCCCCCTGCCCCTGGCCCCAGTACCATCCTAGGACTGCAAAAATAGTATCTCTTCCAAGTTCCAGCACATGTTGAAAACTGAACTCCTAAGCATTTGGCAAAATTCAACATTCATTCATGATAAAGACTCTCAGCAAATCAGGCACAAAGGAATGTTATCTCGACAAAATAAAAGCCATATATGACAAACCCACCACCAATATCATGCTAAAAGGAGAAAAGATGAAAGCTTTTCCATTAAGAACATGAACAAGACAAGGTTGCCCACTGTCACCACTCTTATTTAACACAGTATTGGAAATATTAGCAAGAGCAATCAGGCAAGAGAAAGAAATAAAAGGTAAACAGATTGGAAAACACTAAGTCAAACTGTCCCTGTTTGCAGAGGACATGATCCTATATATAGAAAAACTTAAAGACTCTACAAAAAAATTCTTAGAGCTGATGAATAATTTCAGTAAAGTTGCAGATACAAAATCAACACACAAAAATCAGTAGTGTTTTTATATTCCAATAACATACTAGCTGAAAAAGAAATCAAGAAAGCAAGCCCATTTAAAATAGTCACCAAAAAAGTAAAATACCTAGGAATCAGTTTAACCAAGGAGAAGAAAGATCACTACAATTAGAACCACAAATCACTGCTGAAAGAAATTAAAGAGGATACAAAAGGTGGAACTACATTCCATGCTCTTAGATAGGAAGGATTAACATTGTGAAAACGTCCATACTACCCAAAGCAATCTACAGATTCAATGGAATCCCCATGAAAATACCAATGACATTCTTCACAGAAATAGAAAAAAGAATCCTAACATTCATAGGGAACAACAAAAGATCCCAAATAGCCAAAGCTATCCTGACCTAAAAATAAAAATAAAAATAAAACCAGAGGCATAACACTACCTGACTTCAAATTATACAACAAAGAAAGCTATAGTAACCAAAACAGCTTGGTAGTGGCGTAAAAACAGACACTCAGACCAATGGAACAGAATAGAGAACCCTGAAACCAACCCACATACTTACAGATAACTGATCTTTAACAAAGGCACCAAGAACATACACTGAGGAAAATACCTCCTCTTCAATAAATGGTGCAGGGAAAACTGGATATACTATGTAGAAGAATGAAACTAGACCCATACGTCTTGCCATATACCAAAATCAACTCAAAATGGATTAAATACTTAAATTAAGACCTTAAACTATAAAACTCTTAAAAGAAAACATACGGGAAACCCTTCAGGAAGCAGGACTAGGCAAAGTCTTTATGAACAAGACCTGAAAAGCACAGACAGCAAAAGAAAAAATAAACAAAGGGGATTATATCAAACTAAAAAGCTTCTGCACAGCCAAAGAAACAACAGAATGAAAATAAAACCTGCAGAATGGGAGAAAATATTTGCCAACTATGCATCCAACAAGGGATTAACATCCAAAATATATAAGGGACTCAAACAATTTAACAGTATAAAAACAAGTAACGTGATTAAAAAAATGGTCAAAGGAGCTGAATAGGCATTTCTCAAAAGAAGATATATGAATGGTCAACAGACACATGAAAAAATGTTCAACATCCCTAAGCATCAGGGAAATGCAATTCAAAACCACACTGAGATGCCATCTCACCTCAGTTAGACTGGCTATTACCAAAATAACAGAGAATAACAAATGCTGGTGAGGATGCAGAGAAAGGGGAACTCTCCTACACTACTGGTGGGACTGCAAATTGGTGCAGCCACTATGGAAAATGGTATGGAGGTTCCTCAAACAATTACAGATAGAACTGCTATATGATCCAGGAATGCTGTTACTGAATATATACCAAAGGGAATGGAAATCATTATGTTGAAGGGACACCTGCACTCCCATGTTCATAGCAGCTTTATTTACAATAGCCAAGAGTTGGAACCAACCTACATGTCCATCAATGGAAGAGTGAATGAGGAAAATGTGGTATATATACACAATGGAATTGTACTCTGCCATAGAAAAGAATGAAATTCTGCCATTCACAGCAACATGGATAAGTTTGGAGAAAATTATATAAGGTGAAATAAGTCCGTCACAGAAAGAGAAACACTGCATGTCCTCACTCATAAGTGGGAGCTAATAAATAAATAAATAAATAAATAAATAACAAAAGAAAGAAAGATACAACAATCACAGTAATTTGTGGAATTTTCAAGAGAGAACAGAACTGAGCCACGAGAGGTTGGGAGTGCAGGGTGAGTGAGAAATAGGTAAAGGGCCACAAAAAATGATTACATTATGAAATGTTGGATATACTAATTATCTTGCTTTGAGCATCACACATGACACACAAGTATTGATATTCAATGCTGTATCCCACAGATATGTACAATCAATTATGTTTCAAAAAAAAATTAATTCCCATGAGTATGTACGATTAAAACGCATCAAAATAAATAAATAAAACTAAAAAAAAAATTGTTAAGGTGATCAATTTTATGTGTATTTTGCCACAAAAAAATAAGCAAACAAACAATTAAATAAATAAATGGTGTGCATGAACATGAAGGCGTCTGAGTCCGCACCTGAGTAGAACTTCTTGTCCACTAATTAGCATGGGTCCTTCAGGCTCCTGATCACCCTTCAATACCGAGCTCTAACACCTGCTCCTCCGGGAGATCCTTGCCAACTCCCTAGGCACGGTCAATGTTCCTGTCAACACACAGCTGCTGACAGGTGGAGGCATAGAAGTTTTGGTCCATTGTGTTCATTCATTCATTCATTCATTCATTCATTCATTGACTCACTCATGAGTTCACCTACACCCCTAGTGAATAAACTTTCTCTAAATGCCTCCTCTGTGCCGGACATGTCACTAAGGCTGCAGACAAAACAGTGAGGAAGATTGTCTTCACCCTGCCCTCAAAGTGCCCACAGTCTTGTGGGGAAACCGGATCCATCATAGGTGACCACACAGCATGATAACAGCCAGGACTGAGAGCATGTGGGAGTCTAGAAAGGGGGTGATTGCTGCTTAATGGGAGAGCAGGTGCATTCAAGGGGGCCTGCTTCAAGGTTGTAGTGGCTGGACTAAGTCCTGAAAAAACAGTAGGGCTTAGGCAGTCAGGGGAATATGACAGAATGTATTCCAGATGGAAAGAGTCCTGAATAGGGGAAGAAGAGAAGTATGGAGAAAAGAGAGGGATTGATGGAGGGAGAGGGAGAACGTAATAGCAGAGTTCAACAATAACCACAAAGAATGCAAAGAAATTTATAAGTGCCTCTAATGTAGATATTAACTTGAAGAGTCTTTCACCCATCACCAGCCTTCAGGACCTCTCTGGGAATGCTCTGCATAGAGGGGTGATGGCAAGAGCCACCGGCCACCTCCTTCTCCAGGTGAATGATTGCAAGTTGCCTTGCTCCTCACTCCCTTCCCTGGAATGGACCAGAAGCCATCATCTTCCTGGTCCAGAAAACTGCAGAGACCCCACTCTTGGCTGGCAGACAGACCAGTCAGCAGAGCAGGAGTTGGAGTGTCTGACAGGAAGGGACAGCACTGTGTGAGCACCCTCCTACCACCGCCACCACACTCCTTTTCCTGCATTGGGGTACAGACACTGGGTCCCTGGGCTAAATAGCTGCAGCCAGTGCTTGAACTACACACATGTGCAGGAAAATGGGGGTATTCGGAAGTCATGTTAGAAAAAGTAGGGGCCAGCAGGAGTGCCTCGGTACAAAGTAGCCAGAGAGAGGGGAGTATTGCAGCAGGGTACACACCATTCTGCAGATGGGCTTCTTCAGAGTAGGTCATTACCCAGATTTCCAGTTCCAGGACAGACCCTGAAAGATAGTTAAGCTGCTCCCTTTTTTCTTCCTCAGTCCTGGGCAGGCTGAAGCTACTGGAATCCCAGACCATACGGTCTGCACTTCCAGAAGCTTAGCTGTTAGCTAGACTTGGAGGAAGGCTCCTCGATGTTTAGGCAAAAAACCTTGGGTCAGAGAGGCTTTGGAGAGAATTTGGAGGATATAAGGGTAATGTATATGAATCTGAAGATCTATACAGCTCTTCTAGCTCTTGGGGTCAAGACCAAGGCTGGGAGTTGGGCCCTAGCCCTCATGGCTCCTCAGCAGCAGCTGGCTCGGGGCTGTTCATGCTATCTGACAGGTAATCATCCTCACTGTTCTGTTTCATCTTGGTCTCCAGAACCGTGATGCGCTGCTTGAGCTTCTGCTGGGCTCCCGTGTACTCAGCCAGCAGGCGGCCAAAGCGAGTGTACAAGGTCTCCATGTTGGTCTCCAGCTGCTCCAGCTTCTCCTGCACATCCACTTCCATGCTGGCTGCCACCTCATTCTCGTCCAGCAGCCCCTCCTTCATCAGGATCTCCCGACCCCTCTCCTCCAAGACCTTCTTGGCATCAGGGTACTCAGTCACGGCTTCCATAAGATCATCCTTGGACAAGCAAAAGAGATCTGAGTAGCCCAGGCTGCGGATATTGGCCGTACGTCGATTGCCCATTTTGCTACCCTTAATGTTAAGGATACTGATCTCTCCAAAGCAGCTCCCAGCCGAGAGCAGTGCATACTGAGTCACACCATCATCAGCCACTACTGCCAACTTGCCTTCCTTGATGATGTACATCTCCTTGCCAATGTCCCCTTTGCGGCAAATGTAATCCCCAGGACTGAAGACCTGAGGACGGAGCTTCAGTACCAGCTCGACCAGCAAGCCAGCCTCACAGTCATGGAAGATGCGCACTTTCTTGAGGGTGGACAGGTGGACATTGATGGCTATCTCAGCTCGGAGCTTGGCTGGCAGGTTTTTGAGAACTTCCCGCTCATCCACACTCTTCTTATTGGTCCACAGGTAGTCAAACCACTTAATGACCTTGGCTTCCATCTCCTTGCTGACCTTGCGGAACTGCATGTAGTGTTTGACAGCATCGATCTTGGCCTGGAACTCTGCCCGGGTGGCATTCATGTTGGAGATCATGGAGCCCACATTTCCCACGATGGTGGCAAAGATGAGGACACCAATCAGGAAGTCAAAGATGACAAATAAGTACTCCTCATCCTTTACAGGAGGTGGTGTCTCCCCAATGGTGGTGAGGGTCAGTGTGGACCAGTAAAGGCAGTAGATATACTCCCTAGCCAGGTACCCGTACTCAGGATCGGTGATATTGGGGTATACCCACGTGTCAACCCCAAAGCCGATGGACTTGGAGATGGCATAGTAGATGCAGGCATTCCAGTGGATAATGACCAAGATGTAGAGGACCAGATTGCTAATGCGGAAGATGTTAGGGTAGCTGGTGCGCGTCTCAGTGCGGTCAAAGAACTCAAACATGCGGGCAAAGTGTAGCAGGCGGTTGAAGCGCAGCTCAGGGGTGTGGATGCCCACAGCCAAATAGATTAGGTCCGTGGGGATGATGGACGCCACATCCAGCTTGAACTGCAGGGTGTGGATGTAGTTGTCCCGCAATTTCTTGGGATCTTTGACCAACAGCCCCTGCTCCAGGAAACCTAGTAGAGATGCAAGCCAGCATGTCACCACTGCCCTCAGACCCGTCCCTCCCTATGAGCAAATGCTCAGCAAGGAACCAACTGCTCACTAAACCTTTCTTCCCAGGAAGGATATAGCTCACATAGCAGGGCTGGCCAGGAGAACACTGAGACCACCTCCAGATTCCATGAGGTTCAAAGAAGGGTGATCATCTACCACAGTCTGAGCCAAGTCTGGGGAACTTCTTGAAAATTTGGACTCAGGCATTTGGACTTTTGGGTCATGTTCTTGCCTGCATGTCCCAGCTGCTTACTCACCTGTGCGCAATCGGATGAAGAGGTCTGCAATGTAGACCACATCTGAGAAGTAGTCCAGCACTAGCCACACCATGAAGTAGCCTCTCTGTAGGTCACTGAAGCAGGCTCTGCAGGAGGACAGGGATGGGCTGCACCTTCAAAGCCATCCAAGGTCCCCTGAAGGCCCCAAAGTGAGTGCTCACAGTGTTCAGGGCTTGGTATGGCAACCAGAGGCACTGGTGAGTAATGCACAGCCTAGAGCCAAGGACACACTGACGAGGAACTTCTAACCCAACTCCCATCATTACATAGACATCACCATTGGCCATTATTTGTCCAGCTCACCCACTGGACCGTGAGCTCCAGGAAGGCAGAGACACCCCTTAGTCACTACTACATGCCCCATGCCTAGCCCAGGGAACCAGGATTCGAGCGCTCAGTGAGTGTGAGTTAAATAAATAAACAAGTCATAAGAACAAACTACAGTGCACATGGAATAGCCCCTATGCTCATCTCTTCACCAAGTACCTATTGAGCACCCAGCAGGGAGCACTAGCCAGTCCAGGTGAGAGAGGGTAGGAGCCAGGCTTCGGCTAGAGGCAGTGGGAATGGAGAAAGGTTCGAGGCTGCAGGACCTTTTTTGAAGGAATTGCCGGGTCTTGGCAACTGAAGGGTAGGGGCCTATGCAGAAGGCAGATTAAGGGACAGAACCCAGGATGATGGTCCAGCAAGTCAAAGGGAGGAGTGATGAATTCTGACTACTCAGTCACATTTAGAATACAACTGCAGCCACTTGCCCTGTCCCCCAAAGCCTGCAAAACTGGCCTATGCCAGCTACTCTGATGACTCACTCAGAGCCTCCAGACACACCAAGCCATCCCAAGACAGGGTCTCTGCCAAGAATGTTCCCTCCACCAACCTCAAGTATCTAATGAGTTGACTCCCTCCACCATTCAGTTCTCAACTAAGGTATTGCCTCCTAGTGAAGCCTACCCTGACTGCCCTTTCTCTAGCAGCTCCCTGCCACCAGCCCATGGAATGGTCTTGGCCATTTGTTTTGTTTCATGTTTATGATCAGTGTCCCCAACTAGCCTGAGAGCCACAGGACAGGAGAGACTATGCCTGTCTTGCTTACCACATTCTCCCCAGAACTGAACATGGTGCTCTTGAATCCTTGCTGAATAAATGACTGAAGCCAGGTGGAGTGGGGTGGGCAATGCTGTCAGGAAAAGCTGCATGTACAGAGTGGCTTCTGAGCTGAGTTTGCAAGAAGACTCTCCATAGGTTGAAAATGGGGAATGGGAGTTTTCTCTTGAGGAAATAACGTGTTGTGATCCAAGAGCAGTGAGTGCTGGTGCTGGCGTGTGCCAGAAGGTGGAGCCCCAGAGAAAGCCAGGTCCAGAGGGCCTTGAAGGCCACACTTAGGACTTGAACCTCATCCTGTGGGCATTGGGAGCCACTGAAGGGTTTGTAAGCAGGGAGTGGCATAGTCAAATCCCAGTTTGCAAAAAGAATGCTCATTGCAACTGCAGAGGATACTCTGGAGGGGGCAAAAGCACTACAAGGAATGGGTGGGGGGCTGCTGTGGTGGTTCCAGGGAACAAGGAGGGTGGCCTCACCCAGGACAGTATTCATGTGGATGGAGAAGAAGGAGTAGATTACAGACCCCAGGAAGAAGACAGACATGAAGTCTTGGTAGCATGTTAAGTAAAGGGGGGTGTGGGTTGGGGTTAACTAGGTAGATGGAGGAACATTGGCAGCCAGGTCATCCTGAAGGTCAGCTGGGTTGAGGTGATTCCATCCACAGCTGGGACTGGTGTGCTCTCAATCGCAGGGCCTGTGGACTGGGCTGCTTCCCCCGTCCCCTGCCCAGAACTCACCTGGCCACCAGCAGGCACCAGTTATAGAGGACAGGCATTGCAATGACAAACAGCCAGCGGTAGTACCAGTCCCCAGCCGGGTCCAAGACAAATAGTTCAAATTTCTTCCTGAGGAGACAGAGGCCAAGATTGGGTTCCAAGTCCCTGAATGTGGCAGAATCTCAGCTCCAAGAGGCTAGGGGTTCCCAAAAATTACTGCCTAAGGGGATATGTCTAGTGAAGGGTGAGTTGGCTTAGGACATCATTTTTCAGGGACCCACAGCCTGGTACTGGGCATCTAAATGGAGCTCAGATCATTAAGGGACACCCCTTTTCTCATTCTGGCCCTAGATAGGCCGACTGGCTCCCATGCCCTCTGAGGCCCCTTGCCCAGAGGGCATGTTAATAGGTAGAGCTTTCAGCAGGGACGGGCCTCAGGGCCTGGGGAGGGATTTCCATAGGATGGTAACAAGGGCTTTGTTTTTGTTTTGTTTTGTTTTGTTTTGTTTTTTAAAGATGACCGGTAACGGGATCTTAACCCTTGACTTGGTGTTGTCAGCACCACGCTCTCCCAAGTGAGCCAACCGGCCATCCCTATATAGGGATCTGAACCGTGGCCTTGGTGTTATCAGCACCGCACTCTCCCAAGTGAGCCACGGGCCGGCCCGTAATGAGGGCTCTAGCCTGTTCCCACATCCCTCCCGAGGGGAGTGAACGCCACGTGCTTCCTGCCCACCCCACCCTCCCTTTTTGGTCCCTGGCTTCGAGCCTCCAAATCACTTTCCCAGATGCTGCGTCCTGTCTTGGCAAGAGCCCTTTTCTTCCACTGGCCAGAGATGGGGAATGTCGGCTTGGCCAGACATCCGCAGTCGCCTCCTCATTCCTCAAAGAACAGACCCTCCAGCTCTGCCTTCTCTGCTCGATCATCCAGGCCTTTCCTGCCAGCCCCTGGCATGGCCACCTCAAAGATTCATTTCCTTGCCCACACTGGAGCAGGGATGGGCACGCCCTCAACAGCACTCCCTGACTGCACCCTTCTCAGCGTTTTCTGACTGCTGGGGCTGGGGCTGGCGCTGGCACACCCTGGGCTGAGCTCCCTCCCTGCCCACATTCGGGCGCCCCTGTGCTCCCTGCATGAGCTACAAGAGGATATCTGGCAAGGGGCAGCTAAGGCGAGAAAAGCTACCAGAAGTTCCCATGGCAAGTAAGCCACTGGCTGTTGGAGAAGGTGAGGGCAGGGACAATGGAAATGGTCTGGAGTTGAAAACATAGTCGGCCACCCCTGTCCATCCCTTTCCCTCCTATGGTAGGGCTTGGCTTTACCCCTGGTCTGCTCCTGGCAGTGGCATTAGAAACCCCACTGAGCCCTCCCATGCACGCTTGGGAGCCCTTTGAGCCCCACAGGCTGTACTTGGTGCCCTTGTCCTCGCTGTCCTTGTCGCCTTTGCCATCCCCCTGCTGTGTTGTCACGGTCTGGAGCTCGGGCCCACGGAAACGCTCGAGGAAAGAGTCAGGTCTAGGTTCCTCCTTGCGGAAATTCTTGTTGGCCCACTCTCTGATGACCCCCACCAAGCGGACGATCCTGGAGATGAAAGAGGGAGCATGAGCAGGAGAGGAGATCCCCACTGTCTAGGGAGGGCCTGCCTCCAAGGGCTCACTGTCTGGTGACAGAGACGGAAAACAGAGAGGGAAACCTGGAATAAAGCCAGTCTATGATTTCCCATGTGCTAAGAGCTAAGAGAGGCCAGCACTGAGGGTGGGGGCTGGGGCTCAGGCACACCTCAGATGCAGCCCGATGGGGAGGGGGTGTCCTGGGAAGACTTCCTGTAGGATGTGCCATCTCAGTTGATTGTGAAGAGCAAACAGGAGGTCTTCGGGGCCAGGATGAAGGTTTCCCCCGGCTTCCTGTGGAGCCTACACCTCTGGGATGGAGACCTGGGTGCCCTCTACCTAGGCTCCTCTCAGAGAGATACCTCCGCCTGACGCTGAAACAGCCAAGCGTGAAGGAAAGCCACCTCTGGTCACTGTGAGCTCTCTTCACAGGAGCCTTGGGGGTTGCTCAGGCCTCAGGAGGAAGAAGATTTATGTTATGTTCGGACAGCACTGACAGTGTTCCCTAGAGGTCTTAGTGGAAGGGCCATGGTAGCCATCCTGACAGGGCCCAGGGTCAGGAGAGGGTAGCAGCGGGGCTATCATGGGACCCACCTGCGGAAGCCACCCCTCCTCTGCTGTGGGACATCCATCTCCGCCAGCCTCTGCAGCTCCGAGGAGGTGTCATCATCAGCCGCAGACTGTGGCCTGCACAGAAAGAAGTAGAGTTGACCCAGGGTTCTTTGGGCATGTCTTGTCTCCCCTCCCAGGACATACCTAGAAATGCCATGGTCCCTTCTGCAGGTGTACTGGACCCAAAGATTGCTTGTTTTATGACAATGAGGCAGAACTGGGAGGAAGTAGCAGCCTCTGGACCATCCCCGTAACCACCCAACCTCAGTGGACTCACCTGCTGCTGGTCCTGTGGTCGCCTTTGCCATTGGCCTTGACAGCAGGAGGTGCATGATGGTTGGGGTTATTGGCTGGGGAGCTCTGCACACCATTGGATTTTTCAGTCATCCTCCATGTACGCTGAGGACCCTCACCTGCCAGCGAGAGGCCAAGAGGAATAGGACAAAGGACCCTGGCACCCATAGAGGGCAGGAGAGCCGTGGGTGAGCAGCATAAGAATAGAGCCAGGGCCCAGCTGGCAAGCCTCAGCACCCGCAGGTAGTGCCATGACAGTGCAGGGCTCTAAGTACGAGGAAAATGAAGGTACTTCCCCACCCCGACATGTACTTTAAAATGAAAACAGTGTTAAACTACAAAGTGAGTTTTTTGATATATGAATTTTATACTAAAGCTCAAACAAACAGAAAACTGTTTAAGCTGTCTTCCGGTGCCTGTGCTTTGCGGGTGTCTGGTATGTGCTTAACTGCTGAGCACCTCCAAACCAGCCACTGTCCCCAATCCCCCGCCCCACAAGGGCAGATGTGTCCCTTGTCCCAAGCAGCTGCCCTCTTCCCAGAGAAGCATGAGCTCTTGGGTGGTCTCAGGTGAGGAGAATCAGAGAGCCGGGGGTAGGATAGGGAGTACCTGCTCGGGGCCAGGGAGACACGTCTCTGTGGAGCAGGGGTTTGGGAACAGTGACTGGCTTGCATGTGCCAGACATCTGCAAAGCAAAGGTACCAGAAGATGGGATAAACAGTTTTTTGATTGTTTGCTTTAATTTGTCTTAACTTTGATAGGTTGATAGTGAGGACCCTCTCCTCTGGGCTATGGAGAGCCTTGGAAGGGCTGAGCAGGAAAGTGACCAGGCTGCCTTCTATGATAGGCCTCTCCAGCTGCTCTGTGGAGCCTGCATTCGAGGGAGCTAGGGTGGAGGCGGGAGGCAGGGGGGAGGCTGGAGAAGATGGTGCCAAAGGAGCACAGGACAAGAAGGCAGAGTGCGAAGCTATTTAGGAAGGAGAACAAATGGGATGAGAAGACGGATCGGGTGTGGAGAGTGAGGGACAGCAAGTGGGTGGGATCACACAAGAAAAGTTGATGGAGTGGGGATCCAGGGCAGAGCCCTGGAGAGCCCCAACATTTAACAGTTGCCCACAAAATAGACTGAGATGGAGCAGACCAGGGGGGAATAAAACAAGGGAGACAGGGAGGCTGCCAAAGAGTCAGGGAGGCTGGGGCAGGAGGTGCTTGGAGCAGCTCTTCTCTGCTGGCGTTTATCAGCACGCCTCACCGGATGTGGAGAGAAATGGCCACCATGACCCCCAGACTTCCCATGGCCTCTTCTGCTGGACTCACAGCTACAACGCTGTTTCAGCTTCTGAAGCTGTCACCATGGTGATGGCAGGAACGTCAAGCAGCCTCAGAGATGCTCGCCTGGCGCTCTCTGTGGGACTATGGCACCAGGATGCTAATGAGAGCACCTGAGGGAAAGGAACCAGCATCCCTGAGTCCCTGCTAAGACCCTGGAGGCAGCAGACCATGGAGACAGAAAGTTCCAGGCAATGCAAACAAAGCCAGGGCTACAGGCACAGATCAAATTTCCGGGCTGGCTTCCTGGAAAATGTGGTGAAGAAGCTGAAGCTTGAAGATCAAAAGGGGCTTAGCACAGGGCCAGGCCAGCTCTGGGGGCACCTCCCACGTTTGTGCCCCCTCTAAGGTTTTGGCACCAAGGCGGATTCCTCCCCTGTGATGCCTGTTCCTCCTGTGCCCACAACAAGCCCTGTCCTCAGTCTGGCTGCTCAGCAGCAGCAGCTACTGTGCCACACACGCGCCTTCATCAGAACGGCCCCCTCAGGCTGCTTGCCAAGGACCGAGGGCTGGCAGCTGTCCCCCACCTCACAGGCAGTTAGGCCAGTGGTTCTCATGTACACACTTTCTCCAAGTAACCTCACCTAGTCCCAAGGCCACCAGTACACTCATGTCCCAAATCAAGTCCCCGGCCCAGGTGTCTCTCCTAAGCTCCCTATCCTCATCTCTAACCTCCTGCTGGACAACTTCAGAGCTAAAAGCAAACTTGACACCTTCACCTACAAATCCGCTTCTCCTCCAGTCTACCCAACTCCTAAAGGAGCCTGCCTACTTCCCAGTCGCTCAAGCCAGAATCTTCAATGTCCACCGTAACTCCTTGTTTCCTTCATCACATTCAAGCAGCTCTATCCTGAGTTGATTGTCTCCCCAAAAGTGTCAAACTTCTGTAGACCCATTGCCCTCCATCCCCAAGGCCCTGGCCTGGCCTCAAGCCATCACCATGGCTCTCTAGGCCTGCTGCAGCAGATTCTGAGTGGCCTGGCACTCATGGGGGTCTGGCCTGCAGGGGCACATGGAAATGTCAGGGTCTTCACCTGGGAGTTAAAGCTTTCAGGGGGGCTAAGCCCACCCCTTATCATGACAGCAGAGAAGAAAGTTGAGGGTAGAGTTCTGAGGGGCTGCTGCCATGACAGATAGACTGAGGGGCTGAGCGAGTGGAGGAGACTGAGGAGGACAGGCCTCGAGGGATGCGAGAAACATGAGAAGAGACTTCCTAGGGAAGGGAGCAGCCTTCAGGGTCCCCATATCAGAAGCTAGAGGCTGTCTGCATCGCCTGATACTTCTTCCTCCCCCTGAGATGAGGGCTGGAACAGGCTGCTGGATGGAGTAGCAGGGGCCCTGCTGTTAGCCTTATCAAGAGCAGCGTCAAAGAGAGATAGAAAATGAGGGAGTGTTTCACAGAGTTTAGGAATGCGAAGTAGGAGGTGAGGGCCAAGAGATAGCCCATGTAGCTAACTCCTTCTAGAAGATTGACTGAGAAAGAAAGGGAGAGATAAAGTGAGAACAGGAGGAGGATGTGGAGTTGAGAAATCTTCTCTGTGTTGCTGTTCTTTTACGTCAAGGAGATAATAAAGCAAGTTTAAATGTCTTGAGGAGGGATTCAGCAGATAATGAAAATATCTTTGTGACCAACTCCAGTTGAGGCTGGAGCCAATAAAAGACAAGCGTAGTGTGTGGGTTCAGGTAGCAGAGGAAGTGACAGGACTTATCAAGAACACTGAGGAACGGGCCGAGAAGGAAGGCGATAATAGACATTTTAGATGGGTGTAGGGGGCCAGTGAGAGACAGTTGAAGGAATTCACTCCTGCAGAACCACAGCATTCTACATTAAATGGGAAGGAGTTTCATCTTCAGAGGCAACAGGCAGCAGTAGGTGCAGACTTTGAAGGAGGCCGGAAGGTTTGTAGTAGCTGCTGCAGTGAGGGACAGGGGAAACTGAACAAGTGGGTAAAACCAGGTTGGCGAGGAACAGACCAGGGAGTTGCCAAAGAAAAGAGAGGTGTGCAGGGATTCCTAGATGAGTAGTGGGATCCTCGATGAGGGTGACTTTCAAACCAAGAGTAAGGCATGACTATTCTGTAAAAAGCCCAATTGCAGTCATGGTGTACTGCTGGGTCTCTTTTCTCCCCATCCACAAGTTGAGTAACCCGACTTTAAAGGAGTCTCTTGAACCCTGGCTGAAAGCACTTTGAAGACAATTCCTTCAGATTATAGGTGGAGATGTTAAGGCCAGAGCAACAAGTTATGCAGCCAAGACTAGAAGTTCCAACTTCTGGATCATTCAAATGCTCACCGCTGCTCAGTGCTCTTTTATTCATGTGTCCGTTCCATGCACATCCCCAAGGCACCTGTTGTGTGCCAGGTCCTGTGCTGGGTGCTGACATTAGAGAGTTGAGGTTGCCAGAATCTCTGACCTCAGTGTTGCTCCCAGATTAAAAGAGACAGCATCCAGGAACACGATTCATCCTAAGGGTCACTTCTCTGTTCACAACACCCTATTCTGTTTCTCAGTAGTATCTGACATGGTTTATCTACTCCCTCCTTCAAATAATGAGTTCTACTCTCCTCATCTCCTCCCACCGCATTAGCTGCCTCTTCTCAGTGATCTTTGAAGAAACCTCCTCCTCTTCCCCAACTCTAAAGATTGGAGTGTCCCGAACTCAGTCCTTGGATGTCTCCCTTGTCTTTTCTCTCTTCATCATTTCCTCCTCCAGTCTCATGGCTTTCAATACGTCTGTATGCTGATGACTTGCAAACTTATAACACCAGCCCAACCTCTCACAGGAACTCCAGTTTGCCTCTCTGACATAACCACTTGCATTTTGAGTAGGCATCTCAGGCTCAGTATGTCCAAAATTGAGCTCTTGATCTTCCCCCCAAAGCTTACCCTCCCATACTCATCGGCATGTCAGTAAAGGCAATGCCATTCTCCCAGTTCCTCAGGTTAAAAAATGTTAGCATTGTCCTTGACTCCTGTCTTCCTTTTGTACCCCACCCACCCTACATATGGCAAATTGCATAGTCTCTGACTTCAAAACACCCCCTGTATCCAATCATTTCCCACTATCTCTGTCATTACCACCTTAATCCAAGCTACTACCATCTTTTCTCAGCGCCTGGCACATGGTAGGTGCTCAATAAATAATTTTTGAATGAGTAGTCTATGAAGTGGTCCCATAAATGGTCACACTTTTCCCAGTCCATTACTCCCTCTTTCTACTTCCATCACTCAGTGTAGTCCCCTGCTGTATCAATTAGTTGATTCTAAAGGAGCATATGGCACTTCTCCTCTTGGCCAAGATGGAGTAACAGAGATTGAACATACCCTTCAGAATAAAATAAACAAACTTAGAAAAAAATATGAAACAACAGTTTTCAAGACTCTAAACATGAGGCAATAACAGGCAGCCATCACTAAGAGACAGGAAACAAATAAAGTGAGACCTATGACTGCCCCAGATTACTCTCTTGTGAGAGTTTACAGGACAAGGCACAGAGAAGAGACACACGGGTGGAGCCTGACAGATTCTCTAGGTTAAGGAGACAGAGCAGAGACTCCAAGAGACCAAAGCAGCTGGAGTTTGCAGAACAGAGGATTGGAGAGGAGATAGTTGCAGAGAGAGAGCACTCTGGACACTTGAAGAGGGTCCTTCTCAAGTATTTAGCTGAGTATTTTTTAGCAAACACAGATGAGGAAGCTACTGATGCCTGAGGAAAGAACCATCCCTTAAAATTAGACCTTACAATCCCCAGCTTTCACACAGGGCCTGAAATAGGGCCTGATGCCATCAACCAGACTGGAATACCTGATGATTCCCAGGGTACTGTTAAGTACCCAGAAGGGTCTTTCCTCGGTAATGAAGAATAATTAGTCCTTAGACTGAGCACTGTTCTAGTCCTACTGAAAAATCTTAAAAGCAAGACCCAAAAGGATCAAAATCTTTCCAAATAACCTCACTGTATCCCAGGATGAGCCTCAGGAATGTTTTTAAAAATACAAAAATACCCAGCATCCAACAAGGTAAAATTCACAATGTGTGGCATCCACTCAAAAATTACCAGGTTTGCAAATAATTTCCTCATTACAAGAAGTAATAATCTATTTATTATTATTTATAATAATTATAATAAAATAATATTTTTTTAAAAAAAGATGACTGGTAAGGGGATCTTAACCCTTGACTTGGTGTTTGTCAGCACCACATTCTCCTAGGGAGCTAACTGGCCATCCCTATATAGGATCCGAACCCATGGCCTTGGTGTTATCAGCGCCACGCTCTCCCAAGTGAGCCACGGGCCAGCCCCTAGGAAGTAATCTATTAATTGAAATAAACCCCAAATTAACGCAGATGTAGAATTAGCAAACAAAGATATTAAAATAGTTAATTCAACTGCATTCCACATCTTCAAAAAGTTAGATAGAGGTATGGAATAAAAAGACCCAAGTCAAACTTCTAAAGATGAAAACTACAACATGTGAGATTAAAATATATACTATATGGAATTAACAGAAGATCAGATATTGTAGAAGAGATTAGTGAATTTACAGACAACACAATGAAACCACCCAAAATGAAGCATAGAGAGAAAAGAGAATCAGACAAAAGAACAAAGCATCAGTGAGCTGTGGGACAACTTCAAAGGCCTAACATAGGTGTAATTAAAGTTCTTCAAGGAAGGAAATTAGAAAAGGTATTTGAAGAAATAATGGCCCCAATTTTTCCAAACTTGATGAAAACTATAAATCCACAGATATAAAAAGCTCAATGACAACCAAGCACAAGAAACATGAACAAAAGTGCATCAAGGCACATTATAATCAAGTTTCCCAAATCCATTGATAACAGGAAAATCTTTAAAAATAGCCAGAAAAATAAAACGCTGTATGCACTGAGTCACAAAAGTAAGGATGGCATCAAATATCCAGTAACAAAGGTAAGGATGACAGCAAGAACCCCCCTGTTAAGCTTCAGGCTTTCCTTCCAACTTCCAACTGGACATTATTCTGTCATCTGCTGTAGCTCATCTTGTCCCAAGTTACACTGAATGCATCATCACCATTGGCCCTTTGCCAAATAGACATTTGTGACTGAAGAGCATGCACAGGCTCCCTCTCCCTGTCCACAGCTTCCTGCCAAGTTTCCAAGGTCCTGGGGTGAAGTGTGCAACCAGACTATGTCACCTCTTTTGCCAGTACCTCCTGCACTAGAGTGTGTACTGCCTGGCGACAGGCATTATTGTCTGCCTGATTATGCACCGCATTCCTACACAGCACTGGGACGGGCTCCTGGAAAGTACTGGAAGAAATGGAGGGAGGAAGACATAAAGGCTAGAACTTGGTGAAGGTGTGAGGAATCACAGAAGACAGCGCAGAAAAGGGAACTGCTCAGCCTGAAGTGGGAAGGGAAGACTAGCTCCAGTGGGCTCATGAAACCCATTAGGTAACTAGGGGCCTGTTTCCTTTACAATCCAGCCCAACTTGATTTCAGGTTCAAGTTAATACCAGGTCAAGCCAAAGTTTTTTCATCGTGATTAGGAGGGAGGGATCTGTTCCGTGACTGATAGACTTGAGGGTCAGACTCCAAGCCTCAGCCAGCAGTTAGTCTCCTAGGTATTCGGTTCTGGCCATGGCAGTGGGAAAAGTCCTGGGTAGCAGGCAGAAAATGGTAGCAAGGGGAGGGCCATACACATCACAGGGGGCAGAGCAGTAGGGCAGGCAGAAAGACAGCAATGTGGAGAGCCAAGAGGAAGCAATGGATATCCCTGCCAGGCAGCTAGAACCTGCTGATCTGGGGGTTCTCATTTACTGAGCAGGTACCTTGTGCTAAGCACTCGATGTAAGTTAACTTGTTTAATCCTCATGACAACATGACAGAGCTGGTACTATTATTATCCTCATTGCACAGATTCACACATAAGTAATCTGGCTCCAAAAGCACACTAGGCCACAGGGCCAGCTTGGCAAGTGGTGGAGCCAGGGAGTCTGGCGTGAGTACCAAGAGGAGAGTTAGGCTCAGAACTATACCAGAAGCAGCGGACTGTTGGGGCTGCCTTTTGGGTGTGGAGCTGAAGCTGCTGAGACCCCTTGTGCCCCAAGCCTAGCAGGAATGGTTGGAGGGGGCCCTGCTGTGGTAAGGAGACCTGCAGGAGCTGGAGGTGGAGAGAGTGCCTGGCCCTTACCAGGCAGCAGTGGGTCCTTGAGGCTGAGCCACTGTGGCTCTCATCAGCCACCTTGACATCAGGCCCCAGCCCAGCACCATCATGAAATAGGTACTTGAGAACTGTCTGTTGAATGAATGAAATCTCTAGCAGTATGCACAGGAGCCAGGGCTTTGCCCAAGAGCCCTTGCAGGCCAGCATGGTTGGTCACTACTAGAGCCTCTAGCGTCAGAAACTTGTCATGCTTGAGCGGCTTCTGGCAAAGGAGACTTCATTCTGTGCAGACAAAGCTAGGGCTGGCGCAATAAACCTGGCATCAGCCCCACACAGTCTATGGCCCTGGGGAGGCTCCTCCTAGGAAGCTGCCCAGGACAGGCTAAACTCTAGCAATTGTAGCTCATTCCCTAACCCTCCTGTCCTCACTGAGAAGTCCCTCCTGAGCTCCACATCCCCAGGTGTCCACAAGCCACCTCCATCTCTCAGGAGCAGCCACTGGACCCCTGGACTCAACATGTCCCAAACTGACCCAATCTTCTGCCACTCAGCCCCAGCTCTTATCTCCCCAGTGCTTTATCATGAGAAAGGCACATCTTTTCCCATATTTACTCAACCCAGAAACCTAGGAGTCATCCTTGATACTTCCCACCCGCTCCCCAAATCTTGATGGTTCTACTGTGGAATCTCCCTCCAGCACCTTCTTCTCCATCCATCCTGACTGCTGCTGCCCAGGCCTTGCCCAAACCCCGTCACAGACTTCTGACTTGTCTCTTCTCCACCTTCAGATTCCCCAGTCCCTCCATTTCTGTACCTTCTATACCTCCAGGGTGAGTTCAATAGGCACACACCTGGGCCTGTCTGTCACTCTAACTACTAAAACCCATGACAGAAGACTTCACCCCACAAATAAACTTTATAAGGGCAGGGACTTTGTTTTGTTTAGTCATTAATCCCCAGAGCCTAGACCAGTGGCAATAACATAATAGGTGCTTGACACTTATTCGGCAAGTGAATGAATAATTAATGAAGCAATGAGTTCCCTGAAGTTGCTCTGCACTTTCTCAAATCCACACCTTGTTTCAGTTCACTTTTCTCTGATTTATTTGTCTCATAGATTTGTCATCTCCCAACAGTGGACTATAGATTTGCTTGCTTATTTTCTGTCTCCACTGGATGGTCACATCCATGTGAGCAGGAACCACGTGTGTTTTGTTCCCTGCTGGGTCCCCAGGATTAAGGATAATGTCAGGTATTTGTCATCTACATAGTAAATTCCCAAGTCCACCCTTCAGCCTTCGAACCCCTGCAGGAGTTCACCAGACCCATCTTTGCTGTCTCACCTCCTGTGAGGCCGTTTCATGTTGGAGCCTGCTGTGGGTGTGGCCAGTGCTGGTCCTGGCAGTTCTGCGGCCACTGTGACACCTGAGGACCAATCAGGTACACACCCTATCTGCCACAGCTGGGGCTCAGCTCTAAGCATGTGTATGTGCACAGACTCTGCACTCAGTGTCCATCCCTCTAGAGAAGACAGCCAGGGCCAAAACAGGGCACCTGGGAGCCAGGACTTCCTGTGCTCTCTGCCAGTCCCTGCCAGGGCCACCAGCAGCTCTGACCCTCGGTCTTTCTTTTTTCCCAGCTCTTCCCTCTTTCCCATCAAACCCTGCCTGGCCAGGAAGCCTCTCAAGCCCTCTGTTCCAAGCCTTCTCCATCCACCCTCCCTGTCACCCTCCTAGGAAAGGACAAAGGCCCATCCACCTCAGGGCACCCCGGCATGGTACTTGCTGCCTCTGAATTCCTAGAGCCCGAGGCATCTGTTTGGCTGCTTCAACAGGGGACAGAGGTTCCCCACACAGCCACTTTCCTCAGCCCCTTGGCAGGCCATGCACATGAGGGTCACGTCAAGCCCGACTCTGACCCCAAGCCCCATGGAGGCCACCAGCCCATGGCCACAAGAAGGTGTTGGCCCAAGGCCAGCCCCTTTCCTCACCAGTCAGACAGCTTCAGAGGCAGGGGGTCTCCTGGCCACAGTTAGCGTACGTTGATCCTTCCGTGCAGCCTCCAACCAGAGACAAGCCCTTGGCAGCTCATCAGCACCTGAAGCCAGAAGAGATCTCCTGCTGCTCCCGTCCCCAGGCCAGTGGTGTCCCTGAGCCCCCGATGACTCAGCTGGCAGCCTCCCAGTAAGAGAGCTGCCCCATCCTGCCTGAGGCTAGCAGGGGAGCTGGCAGAGGCCCAGAGGAGCTCATGCCCACGGCTAATGTGAACTCAAGATTCCAGCCCAGGGTATCACCTTCCCACTGGAAAAGGTGCCCTGCCTGTGGGCCCCCCACACCCCAGGCTGTCGGCAAGCAAGGACTGAGTGCTGGGTTGCCTGGCTGTGGAAGCTGCTGGCCTGCCCAGAGCCAGGAGCCAGCCCCTCCCAAGCTCCCTGAGGAGCCCTCCCTTGCATGGAGCATGCTCAGGGCTTTGTGTCTGGGGACTCAACATTGCCAGCTCATGGCCTCCATGCACCTGCCTCCCGGCCTTGGCACAGTGGGAGGAGGAATTGGTGAAGGGACATGAAAATCAACCACACTGTGTGTTGATCAAGTAAAATAAATAATAATAATAATAATAATAACACAAAAAAGGGGAGGAAGTTTCCAGGTGGAGCCTCCTGGAATCTGCCCCTCTGAGCCTCCCTGGGTCTCCAAGGGGCTTGGGAATCAGAAAAGGACCACAGAGGTGCCAGCCCCCGCAATACAGCCCCCGCACCCCTTAAGAAGTCCTCCATGGAGGCCAGCATGGGCAGCTGTGGCTCCAGTTCCCCTTGGGAGGTCCCTGAGGCCCTCTTCATGGGCACGTAGTTCTGGAGATGGAGCAGAAGGGAGCCAGCCAAGCAGGCACAGAGCAGGGCAGGGTGGCAGGGTGGCCAGGGCTCAGCCAAGGGCTCCATCTGAGCTTGCCTGGCTCGGGAGGTGTTCCTCCGAGGGGCCACCACACTGTTTGTTTGCAGCTCAGCTAAATTGCTCCCAAGGGTGAACCTTGTTTCACAACATATTTTCAACCAGACTTTTGCTGCAAACATGTCCTTGTCTGCGCAGGCACATGCACACCCAGGCCCCAAAGGGCAACCCTGGCCCTGCCGGGCTCAGCCTTTTCTTCCTCTGAGTTCCCTGCATGGCCTGGTTGGGGCAAAAGAAAGGGGCAGCCTGAGGCAGGTGACATGAGTGTAGGCCTCTGATGTTCTTCACTTCTGGTCCTCCTCTCAGCTTGGCTTGCCTTCCATAGCACCAAAGGCAGTGGGAGCACTGGGCCGGTGGCAGGAAGCCACACGTGCTGCCCCTGTCTGAACAGGTGGGCTGCTCCATCTCCTTGCTTCCCTAATACTCCTCTGCATCTTGGGCCCTGGTCTGTCCTGATGCTGCAGGGAATGGAGGAATGGCCTTGCCAGTAGTCACCCATCCTTCCTTCTAGCTCGCAGGTGATTCCCAGGACTCCAGCCCATTTGGAGAGGGCAGGGTATGCTCCTGGTTCTCCCAGGCCTTCTTGGCTCTCCTGACAAGAAGTGCTTGTATCTGGATGCTGTGTTCTTCCCATTCTGCAGAGGGGCTTCCTCTGGCACCCCATTATCCTCTCTGCTCTGGGACCAGAGAGAGAATCTCCCAACTCTTTCTTCACCAAGTGTCCTTGTCTCTGCTTGCAACAGGGCCCAGACTCCAGGGGCCATGTGCGTGGTATCCCACAGGGCAGATAGGAGGCCCCACATCCTTGTCTCAGAAGTATTGCAGGCCCCAGAGTGCCAGGAGTGGAGGAGCCTCTCATTGTACAGGGCCCCACTAAGGACCAAAGAGGTGAGGAGCAGGGACAGAGCAGGCTCTAGGACTCAAGCCTCTTCCCATCCTCTTCCTCCCTCTCTCTCTCACACACATGTACACACACACACACACACACACACACACACACACACTCACAGATGGTCATGTTCATTTCATACTTAGTGACTAACACACTCTCCCACCTTTATAGATAGAGAACCCTTGACAGATCCTAGGGATAGGAGAAGATCCACTTTGTCACTAAAGCCAATGAGAAAGTTCTCAGCCCCTGCCCCCGGAGAGATGTGTATGGATCCCAGGCAAAGGGGCAGCAGCTCCCCAGCAGGTCTCCTGCAGCCCTGTGGCTGGGCCCCCAAGTGGCAGGCAATTCTCAGCATCTCAGGCTCAGTCCCACTGGACGACCCCACTACCTGCCCTGTCTGAGGTATGCTTCATGGAGCTGTGGACCAGGGTGGGTGTGGGGCTATATGTGGCCTCTCATTCAGCCTCCAGAGCTGAGTCAGGACCTCATGCCCAGCGAATCTGTAGGAGGCAGGCCAAGTCCTAGACTAGGACTAAGAAGAATGGATCCCAGACCCAGCCCTGTCCCTGTCTTGCCTGATGACCACAGGGACATATTTCCTCTCTCTGGAACTCAATTTCCTCCTGGGCAAATACAAGGTTTCTGGTCCCTTTCATGAAATTTCCTCTGATTGAGTCTCTGCAATGCCTGGCTCAGACATGCTCTGCAGAGCTGCTTCCCCACAGCGCTTGCTGGCATGAGCCCAACAGAAAGGACTTTGCCAAGCCCTGCCCCTAAGGAAGCCTAGGCTGGGGACAGTGAGGGTGGGGGAGGTGAGGGGGAGATGAGAACCAGAGTCCCTGGGGCGATGGCAGCAGCCCAGTCCCAGCCACAGGGCCTTTGTGCAAAGCGGCTGTTGCCCAGCGCACCCCACAACCACTGCCGCCGCAAGTGAGTCCTGGATGCAAGAGCCTCAGCCACAGGTTTTGCTGCTATCACTAACTTTTATTGAGCATGTTGTCTCTGCAGAGCCTTGTGCGCAAAGTGGAAGCGAACGGGGGAGGAAGACAAAGCCAAACCCCTGCCACAGGTGGAACAGAAGGGATGTTGAGGTCACAGAGGCAAGGTCCAGGGAGCCCTGACAGGCAGGTGGCTCCTGCCACTGGTGTTACTGCAGAACCAGATGCTGCTCTCTCCTCACCCTCCAAAGGAGCAGCATCTGGGCCCATTCAGACCTCCTCTACCCTCTCAGCAGCTGGGACCTGCCAGTGGAGAGGGCTGACCTCCCAAAGCCAGGGCTTAACCAGAACTGAAGATGGTCTTGACACTGTCTGGGGGCTGCTGGGAGGGGAAGGAGGATGGACAAGGGTGGCCAGGGAGAGAAGGGCAGAAGGAGAAGGAAGCAGTGCAGCGCGGGGGTGAAGTTTCACTGGCGCACCCACAGCCACAGGTTGGTGATGCAGGCCGACACCAGAATGGCGAAGAACAGAGCCTCCCTCTGGCGCCGGGTGGCGCTCTGGTCCTCCAGGGCACGCAGACGCCCGAAGATCACACCCAGCTGCAGAGGAGTCAAAAGCAGGGCTGGTGAGCAAGGCTCTGCTCGGGGCAAGGCATGAAGGAGCTCTGCTGCCCTTTGGGAGGCCGAAGTGCCCCCAGGTGAGAAGTAGGGGCCTGGGGAGGGCGGGGATGCCTGTGTCAAGGGCCCAGCTCCTTGCCCCCTTTCCTTCCACTTCTCTGGAAGAAGGCAGCCCATCCCAGCTGTGTTGGGGCAGGGGTGGGGAGGAAGGTTCTTCAATTGTGGGGCGGGCTGGTGTGGAGGCAGCAGCAGAACCAGAGTGAGGGATCCCGGATGGGGTGACATGCAGGGGCTGCAGAGACGCACCAGTGTGGATGCCCCTCCATGCCCAGGCCCCCTGGGGCCTCTTCTGAGAAGGCCTGGGCTTGGTTTGAACAAAAGTGACCTTTCTCTCAGACCTCTCAGAAGTGCTGTCTGGGCACACTGCATTGATCCTCTTGTGTTTCCCCTTCCTCCCCACTTTTCTCTTCCCTACTGCCTTCCAGCATTGCAGGGATAGAGGTAGGTTTGAGACTGGGCATCAAGATGGGACACCAGAGCTGTGGGGACTGGAAGGAAGAGGAATGGAGCTTGGCCTCACCTCCAGTGCCACAGGCTAAGGTGATCGTAAGAGGCTACACAACCTCAAGGAGGTGGCCTCACAGCCATCAAGGCCCACCCACCCCAAGGCACCGTGACTCTGCCTCCACCCGCCAGGTGGGTCCCTGGCACAGCAAATGCCCACCTGTCTTTTAATGATTTCCATCTCCAGTCCATTGAACTCTTCTGGGCCAAACTCTGCTGCCATATCTGCCTCCAGGTTGCTGGGAGAAAAGAAAAGACTGAAGGTCAGAGCTGCTGGTGGTCCCGGCAGGCACTGGCAGAGAGCACAGGAAGTCCATGAGGGCAAGTAGGTAAGGTTGGGGGCTTCCCAGACAGTGACCATCAGCCTTCAGCCCTTCCCTTCCGTAGTAAAGAGGGCCTAGGGCCTGAGGGCTGGAAGCCAGCTGGACCCAGCCTGGCCACAGAGCACCTGGAGACCGCCAGTGGGCAGGGAGCCAGTATGCTCAGGGTCTTTGGCAGGGAGGCCACAGAACCCCAGTACTCCAAGTGCTCACAACTCCTTCCTGGCCAGTATGCTCACCAGTCCCTCTGCTCCATTCCGGTCCCTACCTGAGCAGCCAGGGCCCAAAGATCTCCAGCTCTTACCGGTCACAATGGAATCTCATGCCTTGGAAGACACCAGGATACTCCTGGGGATGGAAATCACCAAGGACTTGTTCTCTCAACATTCTGGGTAAATGCAGATGGGACCTCTAAAGAAAGGAATGGTCAGTCAAAACGGCCTGCCCAAAGCCAACGGTTCACCCCATGAAAAGTCACATGGTGACTGAGCCTCAACAGCTTCAGACCACAGGGAGAGCCTGGCAACCCCACAAATTGGCTGCCTGGCACCATGCCACCCACACCATGCTCCTCATTAACTCTTGGCCATTCAGGCTGTGGCCAAGGAAGAGCAGTGAGAGGTGTCCCTGTTCTCTGCCAGAACTGTCCCATGCAGACATCAGCTGAATGAGAGTGTAAAACCTCAACTGATAGCCAAGGAAATTGAGGCTTAGCAAGGTGCATTCACTTCCCCAGGATGCACTGTAAGTGTTGAAGCTAAGGATAGAGTCCTGGCTACTAGGAAACCACAGACTCCGCTTGGGGTGAGCCCAGCCATCCCTTTGGCTTTCCTCCACTAATGAATCCCCAAAGTGTGTGCCTTGGGTCAGGAGCTCTCAGCCAAGAGTATCTGGTGCCTTTGAAGAGCTAGTGTGAGGTAGAGGGGCGGAACATGGCTTTCAGTGCCAGACTTGCCTGGGTTCAAATCATAGTTCTAGGTTTGCCGTTCTCAACGAAATACTTCACAAGCTGCTTGTTTAACACACACTTACCATATGCCAGTGACCTTGCTGTCCTCTAAACCCTTACCAATATCAAGTCATTGAATCCTCATCACGACTGTGAAACCAGTATTATTATCATCCCATTTTGAAAGACAGGGAAACTGAAACTTGGAGAGTTTATATAACTTGCCCAAGTCACACAGCTGGTAAGTAGCAGAGCAGTAATCCTAACCCAGGACATTTTGCTCCAGAGGTTGCACTCTTAACCATTACACTATGATGCCCCTCAGAGTTAACACTGCTTCCTCTCGACTCCATCACATGACAATGGTGACAGAAACAATATAGACCCATAACAAAGACTACAGGAGAGCCATTGGCAAATGAAAGAGCTCAACAGAATTGTGGAATTCAGAAAGTGCCAGTGGAGGAAGCCAGCTGAGCAAAGCAGGCCTCAGTGTGGATGGGAAGGGGGTGGGGAGCAGCGGCCAAAGGAGGTCCCGCTGGCAGCACCCAGAGGATCCAGGCCTGGAGGCTGCAGGGGCAATGGTGCTGGGGGATCTCAAGAAGTGGACTGGAAAACAGGGATGTTAACTGAAAATCTGTGCATGAAGCACGCCAGCTTCTTATTCCACCTGGCTGGCAGCCAGGAACTCACTCCCAAGCCAAAACCTGAACCAAAAGAATGAGAAAGCTGGGGTGGAAATGACACAAAATAAAACCCTGTTCATTGTGGCATTTAAGAGTGCCCCGCATGGCAGCCAGTTCCTCCCCTGCTCACCCTGTTGAAGTAGAAGCTGCTGTTTGACAGGCCTGCCCAGGATGTACAGAGCTGTGGCTCAGCCCCTCTCTTTGCCTCATTCTTAGAAATGAATGGACAACCAAGGCTCACCTGTCACCTGAGAAAGAGCCACAACCTTCCTCTGTTCTAAATACTAGCATGAAACTGAAGGTGGGACAATTTCTGTATAAACGATTCCATAGGAACTTGGCCACCATGCCCAGTTTATTGCAATAGGACAAAATTTATCTTTCTCCAAAGGAGCAGACAGGTATTGGCAGACAGATATTTTTTGTGAACAATAGTTCACAGACATAATATTTTATCTTCTTAAGATAATTCATAAATAGCATCAAAAGGAAAGTGGGTGTCAGGAAGACCCCAGGGGAATTTGATTGAGAGTTTCTCCCAGAACAATTTCCAGATCATCCCCTTGATTTTTTTATAGAAGAACAAAAATTTCTTTGAGAGATTTGAAGGCAAAATAAGGATGAGTGGCTGGTGTCTGGGGTTTTTTGTTGTTGTTTGCTTGTCTGTTTGAGATAAATAATGTGTTGTTAACACATCAATATAATAGAATTAACTTAACAATAACACCTTCAGATTGATAATGCTTTTTATTGTGGTCACCCACAAGAAGACAGGTCTAACTGTTCAAAAACAGTTATTTTTCTTGTTGCTTTTTTTTTTATTTTTAGTTTTGGAAACTTTATTTGGAATTATATACATCGTAAAACATGACTTTTATATACATGTGATCGAGACTAGGAAAATCTATGAACTGCAGTGAGTCCCAACGTCTCTCTGTTAATCATTTCAAAACCTGTTATATTAGTTTTCACAGGCTGCTATTTTTCCAAATCAGCAGGATAGTATTATTATTATTTTTTGTCCTTGCATGTTGTGGTTCTCCCAGAGGCAGTAACAGTTCCATATCGTTTTATTCAAAAATAAATAAATGGACTAATAGACTTAATAAATTAGATATCTTAATTCTACATTTCTAAATTCAATTTCTAAATTTAATATAATGACTACTTTTTAAACAGTACACTCCTGAAGTCCTCATAGCTAACTTTAATTAATCCAGAGATCATATTACCCTCAGTCTCAGGGGGCATGAGTGGTTTTCTGGAGTCTGACCTCCTGGAGCAACTTGATTTGGCTGCAGTCTTTGAACACAAAGAGCCAATTCAATCTTTCTGACTTTTTTTTTTTATTCCCAGGAGGTCTTTGACCTGGAAGCTCTTTTTCTCATTATTCATTGGGGATGCAATCATTTCGGCATTTATTGTAATCCATTCCTTGGAACAATAAGGTCTCCCTCCCTCTCCAACCTTGTTGCCTTTGCCAGTAACTTTTGTAACGGTATAACCACCACTTTTCCCTCACCCACCTGAATGTAACTAAAATGATTGGTTACAGAACAATGGGAATCTTGTGAGTCCAGAACAGTCAGGTCTCCCTCCTCTCCAAAATGGCTACCTTTTCCCAGTATCCTTTGCAACAATATTGCCACCATTTTTCTAGAACATTCCCTCACCCACAGTGAATGTAACTAAAACGACTGGCTACAAAATGATCAGAATCACTTGATTGGATTTCCTAACCACTGGAAAGCCTAGTAGCCTCATTTGCCTTAACCTAGTTCCAGCCCTAATACAAATACACATATATTTCTAAATTTATTTTATATGTATATACTTATAAATAGATATTTTATAAATTGTATTTTATATAACTATTTTTTGTAATCCTTTTAGTTATATTCAGGTGCGTGAGGGAAAAATGGTGGTTATACTGTTACAAAAGTTACTGGGAAAAGGCAACAAGGTTGGAGAGGGAGGGAGACCTGACTATTCCAAGGAAAGGATTATAATAAACACTGGAATGGTTTCATCCCCAATGAATAATGAGAAAAAGAGCTGCCGGGTCAAAGACCTCCTGAGAATAAAAAAAATTCAGAAATATTGAATTGGTTCCAAATGTTCAAAATATATATAATTTTATAAGTTATAAATAAAATTATTTTATAAATAAATTTATAAATATTTATATATTTACTTATTATATTTTATTTATATATATATTTTTTAAAGGCAGCATCATTTCACACACTAGAGTTTTACAGAATAAAGTATATATGTACTTCCCAGCAATGTGTACTTCAGGCATTTTGGATTCCCAAGGTTGAATACCCAGCATACCAAAAGACAGCCCTGACCTTTCACTAGACTTCCCTGCCCTCATTTGTCTGCCAAGCACACAGAAGTTTAATCCTCTCCCAAGTCAACTTCTGGCCCTGCTCGACCTACCAAGGCTAGGCTGGAGCTCTTACAACCAGTTCTCCCAACCCCAACCCCAACCCCAACCCGGCCACCATGTGCCAAGGACCCCATACAGTACCACCTTCTTGGGTCGGGGGGAAACCACATTCCAAACTGATGAAATTGCAGGAGAACCAGCAGCCTTTGGTTCCAACTTCTGTCGCCTCTGGGAGGTACCCAGGGACCGGGATCCACGCTCCATTATTTCTAGAGAGAACAGAGGCCCCAGGAACACCCAGAGAAGTTACACCAGGGCTTCCTGGGCACAAGACACACCAGGAAGAAGACAGTGTCCCCAAACTTTTTAGGAATCACTCAACACGCATTTGCCACTGTCCACCGACTGATTCCAGGCCTCAATTTGTTCATCTGTTCAAAAGTTCAAGAAGTATTTACTGAGGGCCAAGCTCTGGGCTAGGTTACTAGAGAGAGACAGCAATGACCAAGAGACAAAGCCCAGCCATCAAGCAACTGACAATTGTTTTCTGTATCAGGACATTGGGAGGTGCAAAATTGAAAGTAATCCATCAGTGCAAACGTAGACAGAGATGCATGCTCCAGAAATGATCAAACACGGTATCATGGTGAAAGGAAGGGGCTGCTTCTAGAAAAGCAGGAGACAATATTGAGGCAGAGACCTGAAAGAGATGAAGTTCCCAGCCCTGGGAAATCAAGGAAAAGAGCATTCCAGATGAAGGGAATGGCAAGCACAAAGGCTGTGAGAAAGAAGTAGGCTTGGGGCGGTATAAGAACAAACAGAAGGGCAGTGTAGAGCAGTCCCCTTGTGTACCATGGAAAGGGTATTTTCTGTATATGTTGTACCATGAAATGTGTTAAAGAGGTGACCATGATAGGGTCTTGTAGATCATGGAGTTTGGATTTTACTCTTAAGGGCAAGAGAAGGCATTAGAGGCTTGGGAGAGAGAAATGATCTAATCAATATTATAAACTGAGCCCTGACTGCTTTGCAATAGACACAGTGATGGCTTAGAGAAGGGGGAAACAGAGGGACCACACATGTTGTTCCCACCCTCCTCCCTCACAGGCTGCAAAATGCTTATGTCATTTATCCCTTTTCCCCCAGCTCCTGTCACCCAACCCGCAAATATGCTGAGGCCCAGATACACACATGTACCCACACATACATGCAAACACATGCATGCACACATATGAATGTCCACACAGGCTCATATGCACCTTCTCAACACACACATACACATGGCAGGCTATAGCCAAAGGGCATTTTAGGGGATCCTCACCTGATATCACCACGTGCTCTTGGTTTTGCCCAAGGCTTCCAGGACCACCCAGCTCTTCAGCCATGGATAGTTCCATCTCTTCCTTGATGTTAGAGGAGTCTCCTGCCATCAAAACCAGTTGTTAACTTGTCAACTGTGGCCAATGATGCACAGGCACAGGATGCAGGGCACAAAGGAAGCACTCGGAAAATCGCCTCTTCAAGGGGCAGGAGCTCAAGGAAGATATACCCAGACACAGGGGTGGAGCCAGACTCCCTCTCCGGGCTAAGTCCTTGGACTCAGCACCTTTTGTTCCTGCTGTATCTTGTTGGCTGGGTTTGAGGCCTTCTCCCCTGCTACTTTGTAAGCAATTTAGGAGAAGAGGTACAGTTCAGAGACTTTGCCTGTGAGAACTGCTCTGGCTAATGGATGCCCCGATCTAGCCCAGCCGGGGGCAAGTTGGGTCCACCCTCCATCATTTTCAGGGGCCGGCACAGGGCATGAGAGTCAATCAGTGGCCAAAGCAGGATTAGGTCCCAGGCCCGTCATGGCTTCTGCAATGTGTCTTGGGTCACACCACACCATCAGAAGGGATTCTCTGCAGAGCATCCTGCCTCCCCCTATTTGGAATCCCCAGCAGGGGAGGTGGCCTTTTTCTGACCTCAATCAGCCTGGACAGGAACTATGAAAACCAAGGGAGGGAAAGGCAGGAGAGGAGGGATCTGCCTGCAGCCACTGGAGCCCCCAGGAACCCCAGGCCCTATAACCCCTGGTCAATTCCCAATCCTCCCTCAGCTTCCCTACTGATTAGACCACTGTGATGGTCAAGTTTATGTATCACTGTGGCTAGGCTCTAATCCCCAGTGATTTCATCAAACACTAGTGTAGGTGTTGCTGGTCAGCATCTACAATCAGTTGACTTTAAGTAAAGGAGATTACCAATCCTCAGTGATGTGTTGGGCCTCAGCCAATCAACTGAAGGCCTTAAGAGCAAGCACTGAGATTTCCCAGACAAGAAGAAATTCTGCTTCAGGACTGCAGTGTCAGCTCCTGCCTAAGTTTCCAGGCCTGCCAACCTGTCACATATTTCAGACTTGCCAGGCCCCACAATCACATGATCCAATTGCTCAAAATATATCTATCTCTATATACTCATGCATATGCATATACATACATACATCCTATTGGTTCTGTTTCTCTGGAGAAAGCTGATTGACACAACTACCAATGGTGAACCCAGAGCTCCAAAGGAAGAGGAGGCTATTTGTAAAAGGAAAAGAGCACAGCTGGGGCTAGGTGGGAGGAAGAGGAGGAGGGAGGGAGAGAAAAAGGAAGAGAGGGAAAGAAGAAAGAAAGGAAGGAAAGGAAGGAAAAAAGGAAGGGGCCAAGACTAGCTGGGGGGGGGACATGGTCTGGGACTGCCTGATCCCCCTACCCCACCTGTCCAGTGCTGGGATCAAGTCTCCTGCAGCATAGCTGATATAGGCCTGGCCTGCACTCCTGGGGGCCCCAAAGAAACCCTTCCCAGCTTCAGCAGAGCAGCTGTGATGAAATCTGAGCTTTCTGGAGGGCCACCATAGGAGCAGAGAAACTTCTGAGTGTGCTCAGCGGGACTCAGCAGCCTCTAAGCCCCAGGTTTCTGCCCAACCACAGTTGCCAGATTGAGCAAGTAAGAATAGTGTGCCAACTAAATTTGAATTTTAGATAAACAACAAATCATTCTTAGTGTAAGTATACTCCATGCAATATTTGGGACATACTTACACTAAAAATTTATTCATGGTTTATTTGACATTCAAACTTAGCTGGGTATTCTGTATTTCACCTAGCTATCCAATGCCCTGCCCATCCTCGCCATGACCTCAAGATTTGATCTTGGGAAAATGTGTGAATTGAATGTGCCCCCCAAAACTCATTGAAGCTTGATCTCCATTGTAACAGTAATTAAGAGGGTAGGAAATCAGACTATGGCACTGTTGAAAGATGGGGCCTTTAAGAGGTAGTTGGATTATGAGGACTGCGTCCTCATGAATGGATTAATCCATTCCTGGAGTAATGGGTTGATGGTTTAATGAGTTATCGGGGAGTGGTTCTGATGACTTATAAGAAGAGCAAGTGAGCACCATTAAAGAGCCCTTGCCATCCTTGCCATGTGATACCCTGTGTCGCCATGGGACCCTGTAGAGAGTTCCCACCCAGAAGAAGGCCCTCACCAGATGTGCCCCCTGGACCATGGACTCCCAGTCTTCAAAACTATAAGAAATAAATTTTGTTTCTTTACATAAATTACTCAGTTTCAGGTATTTTGTTATCAACATCAGAAAACAACTAATACAGCAAGTATTTCCTTTTTTTGAGCTTCAGTCTTCCCAATGAACAACAGAGCTGACAATCCCCACCCTACAGTGTGACTGGATTGGGAAAGGTGCTCAGAAGTTAGCAGAACTGGAACGATGTGAATGGTGGCTCGACACAGGGCCTTGAGCTGCTGACCCCAGACCAGATTCCCAGAAGTCTTGACCCACTGGGGCTTCCTGGGTACAGGATCACTGGGCTCAGGCGCAGATGGAGGCACTGCCCTCTGGTGGCATAGGAATCCACCACCTAAGCTAAGCAAAGAGGTTTCCTTCCCAATCCTGGGGCCCCTAATGGCACCCAGAAACCCTGGCACTTTACCCCTGTAGAAAGCCTACCTCTCTTGGATTGGGAGCCAAGGATGGCTGGGAGATGATAGACAGAATTTGCTGTGTGGCTTTGAAGTTGTCCCTTAGCATATTTCTAACATGCTAACCTTTTCACAATTATAGTCCACATCATAATTTCCTTCTGAAATGGCCCTAAACTCGTACTCTAAACATTCTGAAAATCCTCCACTGTTTGATGTGCTAGCCTCAGGGGCCCAAACAGCTAAAGCCCCTAGGGTATAGAGAGATCTGGCAGACTTTACATGGTTCCTGGGGTCAGGACGATGCCCATGGCCAAATGTGCATGGTGGGCTGCAGAGAGCTCAAAGTTCTTCCCACCTGGAGGTCAGATAGATGTCTCTGGGAAGGGAAAGGAGGAATCCAGAGCACACCTGGATTAAATGCGTGTCTATACACTTACAGTGTGCAGTGTTTTACATGAATAAGATCTTACATTTGAGCTATGTGCTGCACTTCAACTCACTTTTATTTTTGTGGCTTGCCAATACAGGGATTGAACCCTAGACCTTGTGTTATCAACACCACGTTCTAACCAATTAAGCCAACAGGTCAGCCTTTGACTTTCTTTTTTAAGTGAACACGTGCCTTGGGGACCTCTCCATGTCGGAACAGATCTATATCATTTATTTTATTATTTTATTTATTTATATTTTTTATTATGAATATTCATGAGATACAAAGCTGATTGTCACCTCTCGTGCCCATGATGTGAGGGCCAGATTCATACCGGCAGCATACGCATTACCAGAAATCGCTTTCGTACCCCGTGTCCCCCACCCAACTATCCCAAATCTCCCTCACCCTCACCCTTCCCCCCCCACCCCACTTTGTAGCCCAAGGAATGTTCCCTCCCTCTGCAAGACCAAAGCACTACTGTGGTCTTTCTTTCCTTCCTTCTTTCTCTCTTAGCTCTCACATATGAGAGAGTACATGTGGTATTTATCCCTTTGTGCTTTGCTTATTTCACTCAACGTAAGTTTCTCCAGGCTCATCCATGTTGTTGCAAATGGGAGTATTTCATTCTTTTTCATGACAGAGTTGTATTCCATGGTGTATACATACCACAGTTTCCTTATCCAATCATCCATCGATGGACACTTAGGTTGGTCCCACGTCTTGGCTACTGTAAACAGAGCTGTGATGAACATGGGAGTGCAGGTATCCCTTTGATATGATGATTTCCATTACTCTGGGTATATACCCGGAAGTGGGATTGCTGGATCATATGGAAGATCTATCTGTAGTTGTTTAAGAAACCCCCATACTGTTTTTTATAGTGGTTGTACAGTCCCACCAACAGTGTAGGAGTGTTCCCTTCTCTCCACACTCTCGCCAGCATTTGTTATTCACTGTCTTTTTGATCATAGCCAGTTTAACTGGGGTGAGGTGGTATCTCAATGTAGTTTTAATTTGCATTTCCCTGATGACTACCTTGTTTCTTTTAAACCTGGCACAGCATTTCGATGTACAGCTCCCCCCAGTCCCCAGTTTACTGACCTGCTCATGGACATTTTGGGTTTCTAGAGCCTTCCTCTTCTATAAACAATGCAGCACTGAGCATTTCTGGACATGCCCTTTTGCAAACATAGGTAAATGTGTTTGTAGAGCAGGTGCCTAAAAATGGAATTGTGGGGTTCTGAGGTATGTGTGTTGATAATTTTGACCTGTATTGACCAATATTTTCAAAGTCCCCTTTGAAGAGGCTGCACAAAGTGGGACTCCATCGGAGAAGAAAGTGCTTGTTCTTTGCAGCCTTATCAACGAAAGATACTATGAAACTTTCCAGAAGGCATCATTATGATGGATGAAAAATGATATCTATCTCATTGTTGCTTTAATTTATATTGCTTTAATTATGAATAAACCTGAGTGATGTTTCATATGTTTATTGATCTGTATTTACTTCCTGTGAACAGTCTGCTGGAGGGCTTGGGTCTTTATTAAAATAAGAGCTGTTTTATTAACACAAAGGGATGGGGGCAAAAGCTCTCTCTCCCTGCGAGCTAAGTGTCTCCAAAGAAAACATATCATCTTTTTCCCTAAGGGTGATCATGAGCACGGGGCCTCCACTGGGGACCAAACAAATCCAGTTAATTGCAACCAAGTTTTTGCTGAAAGCTGGAGGGCGTCCAGCCCCCTAGAGAGCAGGTATCCAAATCACGTTGCTGCCTGTCCATCTGCCCATCTGCCCTGGGGTCTCTCTGTCTCTCTGCCTCCTCCAATGCCTTCCAACCATTGGCCTCTGCCAGCTGTTCCACCAGCCAAGCAGTCTGCTCAGATTCCTGACAGGCTTGGGGTCTGGCTGCCATGGGAGGTAGCAGGAACCCAGGCACAGGGTCAGGACACCTGGAAGTGGCTCCTAGCCCTGTCGCTGGACCGTCTAAGGCAAGTGCTTCCCCTGCTCTGAGCCTCAGTTTCCCATCACCACATGAAAGATCAAGCTAAAGCTGTGTTTCATGGTTTCAAGGAGGTACATTGAGGGCAACTTGGGCTTCTAGGCAGACCCTAACCTGTCTTCATCCAGAGCAGTTTGCTCTTATCAACTTCTTATACTGCGGTTCTATGTACGAAGTCATTCAAACCAAATGTCTTGAAGGAAAGTCCAAAAGCCATTGGGTGTGATGACCACCTGCCTCCCAGCCCTGCTCAGAGACCAGACTCCAGCAGCTACAGCCCCCAGCCCAAGCCAAGTGAGCCAGCCTGGAACTTGCAGGCAGCTGGGAGCTTCCTCTGCTTGTTTATGGACGTAAGGGCCTGAAAACAATTCTCCTTCCTGCTCCTGGAAGCAGCTGGTACTGAGGTCATCCCCGGAGCCCCAGGGCCCTTCCCGACCCAGAGAGGAAGGGGAAGAGGGACTAGCAGAGCCTTGCAGCTGCCCCTCCACTACTTAAAGAGACAGGAAGGACAGACAGATGAACATAGGGTCAAACTGCAGGGACTGTGGCTGGCCTGGGGAAAGAAGACCACCTTGTGAGCAGAGAGAGGGAAAAGAAAAGTGGCAGGACCACCTGGGGCAACCCTTGGGACCCAACCCCTGTGAGGACAGAGCCACCTCCATTTCTAGTTTTCTTTCTCCAGATGTGGGCTCCTCTCATTCAGTATGGCTGTCTTGAATCAAGATTGACCACATGCTAGGTGCTGTGGGTAGGGACAAAGATCCTGTCCTCATGGAGCTCATGCAGTAGTAAGCAGATAGGAAGGAAGTCCATGGGTCTGTGGGGACACTAGTAGGTGGTTGTTTGCATGGAAGTCATGTCCCTAATCCGGCCTCACTGGGAGTGTGGTGGGTGTTCACTAGAGCTTTGCAAACCTAACAGGGAGCGGCCAAAGGGAGACCTGACCCAACCATTGTCGTAGGCCCCTGCAGCCTCTAAATGCACACTTGCTCACTGCCTCCCAAGAGGGCTTGGATTGGAAGAAAGGTCTTCCTTGCATTGGATGGAAATTTTGGGACAGTTTGCGGGTGGGATGGAACAGATCCAGCAGAAGGGGGTTGAAGACACTTACACAGAGCCATAGCCTTGACTTACAGACCAACGGGCAAGGCCATGTTTGCTGGGATGCTAGGCGATTCCCGAGCAGCCCAGTCCTCGGTACTCAGGGCCAGAGGCCATCCTGCTGCACCTCTGGGTCCCTTGAAACAGCCCCTAAAGCCTCCCCCTGGGGAGGGTGGCTGCCGCAGCAATTCAGGCAGACCTGCAGAGCTTAGGGTCATTGATGCTGGTTGACCCTAAGAGCTTAGGGTCATTGGCGCTCTTTGGCCCAGCATGAGGGGCAAAGAGCAGCAGCTGACAGTGTGAAGCCAGCAGGGGGGCAAGCTCACTGTCACTGCAGCCAGCAGCTATCACTGCTTGCACCTTCTTCCTTCTTCTCCTCTTCTCTCTGCTGGAGATCCAGAGGGGTTTATTCAACTGCCTGTCATGCAGTGGCCCAGTGTCCACTCACCCCACTACCCAACTGAGGGGGCAGGGCACTTTGCCCCTGTGTCCAGGGACCCCTTGGAGCCAGTGGGGAAGAGCCTCTTTCCTGATCCCTACGAAGGAGGCTGGACAAGGAGGCCCTCAGCCCCAGCCTCGTGGTGATTCCTCAGAGAGAAATGCACCTGCTTTCAATTGCTTCCATGCCCAATGACTGAAACACGACGTGTATGTAAAAATCAGGAGAATCAGAGGCCAAGGTAAACAGCCAACAGCGATAATGAAGAGGTAGAAAATGTGGCACAAAGTCTCAGTCCCTGACCACCTCTAAAGTGCAGGCAGCAGCTGCTCCTCCAAGCTAGAGAAAGCCTTTGGAGTAAAGCAGAAAAGGAGGCCCAATGTGAGAAACACAGTCCTGAGAAGCTGTGTGCTTTTTCTGACAAGAGGGTAATGACAAGTGCCCCCATCTAGGAAGGAGATACTCTTCCAAATATCCACCCATTTCACGGGTGGAAAGGCTGGGGGGAGGGCCAAAGGGGCAAACCAAGGTCGTCATATTAACAATCCAGGGTTCTTGCTAGACCAAGAGGAGGTCCCAGGAGGAACTAGCTCAAGAAAGCTTCAGAAAACATCCTCCAACCCCTTTCTACTCTGACCTACCCTTCACTATCAGAAGACAAAGGCCAGCAGACAGGCTGTACTTCGATGTCCTGCCGATAAACAGTGCGAATCTGCTCTGCAGTCTACCTGCCCCCTCCCTGGCCGAGAAGATGAGTCCTGGATCCTCACTTATTAGCTGTGTGATCCTAGGGAATTCACTTGGCCTCTCTGTACCTCAGTGACTCTGCCTAGAAAAGGTGGGTAGGGGGTTACAGAACGTGAAGTACTCAGTTCCTGGCACAGAGGTAGTGCTTAAAGCACATGATCCACTCGGATTTTCACCCAGTCCACAAGCCCTTCCTGCTAGTTACAAAGGAAAGCCTGCCCTTGCTCCCAGGAAGGCCCGGCCCCCTGGCCCCCGTGCTTGAGCTCCAGCTCCAGCTCCAGCTCTGTTAGTGATTTCGCCTTGTCCTGGGTCTTCAGCTTCACCCCTGGCCTGTATGATTCTCCTTGGCATTTCAGCACTTTGCCATCTTTCCCAGCACTGGGATGTCAGTTCTGTGAGGGCAAAGATCCTGTGTGATTCCTTCACTCTGTCCCCCTGTGCTTAGCAGACAGCCTGACACATGGTAGATCACCGAAGAGTTGCTGAATTGAAATTACCTGAATGTTAACAAACAAACAAACAAACAAAAACCAGCTCTCCTCTCTTGGTGTCTTATCTCAAGCTACTGTTCGTTCTCAACTCCCTGGAAGTGTCGCCTGCAACGTGCTCACTGTCTCCACTTTTTCACCTACCAGACTTATCTGTCTACTTATTCTAGGCTGGCTTCCTCAGTCACCGTTCAACCGAAACCATGCTTGCCAGGATCACAAATGACCTTCGGACGGCTTGATCCAATGAATCCATTTTGGTCACCATCTTCCTTGATGTCTTAGAAACATTTCACACCATTGTTCACTGTCTCCTAAAAACACTCTCCTCCGCTGGTTTGCGGGACTTCACACTCTCATGGTTTTCCTCTCACTTTTCAGGCTCTCTCCTGGGACATCGGGTCCACTCTCAAGACTTCACTTATCATCTTTACGGTAACTGGAGCAACTCTGCCATCTCCAGCCCCAGCCTAGTCCTCCCTCCACAGCTGCACTCAAGCGCACTCCACCACATGCACTCAACATGCCCCCAAACCGTGGGTTTGTGCTGCCCTCAACCCCTTCCTCCTCCAGTGTGACCCTCCTCAGGGAATGGCCCCAGCATCCACACCACTGTCCAAGCCCCCAAACCTGAGAGTAATCAGGGACTCCTCCACACCCCCTCCCAATCCAATCAGTCACCATGCATGGTTCTGCCTCTTAACTATAAAATTCAGTGTTTCTTCCAGTGTGATCCAAAGATGCTCAGCAGAAGAATCAGCTGGGTAATTTGGTAACGATGCAGATCCCTGGCCTCACCCTGGACCCAAGGAATCAGACTCTGGTGGTAGGGTCTGGGGATACGCATTTTAATGGTCCTGATGTCTATCAAAGTTTGAGCAAAAACCTTCTCAACAGTATATTTTTTGTCTCCTCTGTCATCAGCCTAGTCAATCCCATCACCACCTCTTGCCTCGATGATTGCAATAGCCTGAACATCCTGCAGCCCATTCCCCACATAGCAGGCAGGGTGTGCCTGGCTATGTCCCCTTGCTCTTTCAAGCCTCCTGTCAGTAAAGGAAAGACTACAATTCCAAGCATGGCCCAAAGGGCCCTGTATGAGCTGACTTCCCTCTGCCTTGCCAATCTTATCTTGCACAACTCTTTCCTCTCATGCTACCCTGGCTTCTTTTTCCTTCAAAACACAATGGGCTTGCTGGACTTCAGGCCTCTTCACATGCTATCCCTCTGCCTTGTTTAATTGTCATCCGTGCTCTTTGCCTAGCTGATTTCTACCCATCCTGCACTTCGGCTGGCCATGGCTTCCTCAAGAAGGCTTTCTCTGGAAGCCTGCACCCCACAACATCCTGGACCTCCCCTGGCATAAAGTTCATCATGCGCCATTGCTATGGCTTGTTTGACATCTCTCCCACCCAGCTGTGCCCAGAGTACCAGGCAGCCGAGACCTGGCATGCTGCTGTGCACCGTCTGGAGCCCCCCAGCCTGGCTTGAGCATGAACAACCCCAGTTGGTGTAGCACCGTGCTCAGTCAGCACCCATCCCTATATGCCTGGTCAACCCCAGGACCCAAGGGTGCCAGCACTGACTAGCCCTCCCACCGGGTTCCTGTGATTTGGTGCAACCAGCCTGATATGAAATGTTACCCAGTCTCTATGTTCCTAGCAGATAAATCCTGGCGAAGCTGAATCCATCACACAGTTCGAGCTTTTCAGAGAAATTGTTAAAAGTCATTGTTATTGGAGCTGCCAGTCTTGTGGTTCCTGAAAACAATGTTTTGTCTATTAGAAAAATCTGTGTGGAGGAGGCTTTGAGTTTTCACATCACTTCCCACAGAGAAACCCTAGGAAAACCACTCCAAATCCCACTTCTCCTCTCCCAACCCCACCTACCTTGTGGGGACCTGTGAGAGCTAACCCTAGTCCATTCAGCTGTGGCAAGCAAGAAACTGCTCTGCAGCTTGGTTTGAGACTGACAAGGTGCCCCTTGTCTTTGCCAGCATCTCAGAGAAGCCGTGAGGCCTTCCTCATGTATTAGCTTCCTTGCATGGGCTAGCCTGGGACCCTAAGCCAGTACCTAGAACACTTGTCTCTGGCAAAAGAGCCTAAAGTTCAAAACCCATGTTTGGAACATGACCCTTATCTGGGGGCTGCTTGAAAAGCTTTCGCTTGATTTCCCAGCGACCCCAGAAGGTTGACATCACTCAGCTAAGCTAGTCTGGGACAAGAATAAAACCCAAGCCTCTGGCTGCAGTTCCTGGCATTTAGCCTCCACATTCGATCCTCTAAGTAGGCCCCCAAATTCATTGCCATTGCACCGTCACTGCCAGGGTTTTCCCTACTAAGGGATGGGTTACTTTCATTCCTGGGTGCTGGCACACCTTGGGCCAGTGACTTCCCATGGCTATATTTTGCTCCACACCAACAGCTGTGAGTCTTTGGGGCTAATATCATGTTTCTACCATACAGAGGCCCTCTGAATAGGCCCTGCCCCCTGCCATGCTCAGAATTCAGGAAGCCCAGCCAGGGCAAAGTCTTGAGTATTGTGTCCCACCTACATAGTGCACAGGAAACATTCTCACTCCTGCTCCACCGCCAGCTCCGAAACCAAGCAGGGCATCCATCTAGCAAGGGGCACCTCTGTCAGTAAGCAGGGATCAGGTGACAGGGAAGTTGCCAACCCTGATTTGTGACAGATCTTACTATCCTCATGGGGGGGGGGTGGGACAGATCATCTTACACACCATGAGGACAAACTTTAGGACCCAGGACACCTCTTCTTCCTGCTCCTAAACTGGTTTGGGCTGTTTCCTTATCTACAGTCCTACCTTTGGAAGAACAAGTTTGACCCATAACCATCCACCCCCCATGGAAGTTGGGGAGTCAGCAGGGATCCAAGATGGACGAGGATCCAAAACAGAAGTGGATGTCATTTGCTCTTTATTATTATTCATTATCTTCTTGTACATAAAGAGACAAAATTTAACAGCTAAACTCAACAATTGTAAAAAGAGAGAGAGAAATCAGAAGCAAGTGTGTCTGTTGCCCCCAGGCTCCAGTGAAATCCCGACGTGGTACTGAATGTACAGATTGCCCAGCTGATGTGGGTCAACACATGAAGACGAGCACAGTTTCAAGTGGTGCCAAAATGAATCCGGTTCACAACAATCATTTCTAGAAGCTCAGTTGCACATATCAGGGTTTCCACTGTCACAAATTCACAATTACAGAGTGAAACAGCAGGTGTGTTCGGGCCTGGGAAAGCGGCATGTGTAAGGGGAGACGATTGGGAGGCAAAAGCAGCTGGTTGGTTTGTCCCAGTCCTGAATGTCTGCCTGAATGCCCGGCTGGGGGCGGGGGAAGGGCAGGCACCGTTCAGCAGTCAGATATCAGGACAGTGAAAGGACTGTTGAGGCTTTGAGCCCGAGGGGGTGTGCTGTTTGAATATCTTTGTCAGAGAAATTCTTGCTAGGAAGAGACTAGCCACCCACAGCCTGTGAAAGGAAAAGCTCCCTATGTTTGAACATTTAGGGGCAAATGGTGGGAGTGGCCAGTCTGATAGCAAAACATCCGCTTTACAGGATATTTACAAAGATACATACATGTATTAGTTTAAATTGTAGTCTAGTTCACAAACTTTGTTATTCGTTGGATAAATAAAGGAGTAGAATGAAAGGCTGCAATACCCGACATCCTGGATGTGGAGAGAGAGATGGAGGAATATGGAGAGAGAACAAAAGACCCCCCGCACAGAAGGAGCCTGACACAACGAGAATTGCTGAACCCCAAAGCTGAAGGCACGGTGAAGGGATCCTTAATATCTTGGCCCTTTTCTTTGAAAAGGGTACTCATTTTAAACTGGATTCCTCTTACACGGAAGCCCCTGAAAATTGGCTAAAGGGAAGAATATTTAAAATATTTTTATGTAGCAAGAATTGCAGCTACTGTGAATTATCTTAAGTTGTGGTTTTCTCTAAGTTCTCAATTAGTGGCCTTCAAATGAATGGGCTTTGACTGTAGATGCAGGCAGTCTAATTACAGTACTTTTAAATTAGCTAATTATACTGATTAGTATTAGTAGAGTTCAGTGGGAAGGATGTGCTTGTTTTTCAATGGGCAAAGCCCTAAAATGGAGCTTCATTACTTCTCAAGCTGAAAAGCAGCCTGGACCAGCAGCTTTGAAAATGAGTGTACACACACGAGACACAGGACACACACACACACACACACTCGATGAGTGAGAGAGCCTCTCTCCACGATCTCTCTATCTCTTGGACAAAAGAACAATCTAGAGGCAGTGTCAGTGTTATTTGCCTCACATGAGATGCCATTTGGTTGTCTGAAGATGAACTCTGGCTGAGGGTTGGGAGTCTCCAATCACTGGGACAGGAGAAGCATCTGTCTCCAACCACTTAACAAAAAGACGTTTCCCTGTCCCAAATTCCTCATATTCGGGCTACCAAAAAGACAATGTCCAACCAATGGGGCAGATTCCTGTTCTCCGAAGCACCCTAAGGAATTCACACTAGTGGCAGTGGGATTGGCATCGCAGGCCCCTCGGCCAGGGCACAACACAGCTGTGCAGGGAAGCGGGGTGTGCATGCCGGCAGCTGTGCGTCCCACTCTGGCTATTGTGCTTTTGTCTGAAGACCCGAGGCGACGGGAAGCAGGGAGAGGCAAGATTGTGATTTTTGTTTTAAAAAGTCTTAAAAAGTTTTTGGTTGAAAACAAGTGACAGTCATATTTCAAGGAATTCTTTAAAGCCTTTTCTCTTTTTTTTAAATGAAAAATATCTAAATAATTAGCCCCGCCATTCCCAAAGTCTACAGACACACATCTTTAAAAAAAAAAAAAAAAAAAAAAAAAATGCCCAGGAGGGCTCAGATTTCCTTCAGCTGCTGACACCACAAAACAGCCGAGGCGGGGGCACTGTGCCAAAAGGGCGTGCGAGTGGGGCCCACAGGGCGGAGGCTCACACGATGGAACTGCTTCGTCTTCGTCCAAAGTCTTTTGTGAGGGGGCAGAAGGTGGCCACGCTGGGGGGGCTCCCACAGCTAATCTTGGCTTTCCTCACTTGGGGCCCTGTCATCAGGCTGCCAGCCCCGGGAGGTGACATTCCTCCCTTCAGACCGGATCCCTCCTGGTACAAATATAGCTGCACACCGGCTATTGTTTCAGATAAGCAATGAGAAAAGGCAATGTGCACACGTGTGTACACACACGTCCAAAAACAATAGAGTGGCTACCAAAGAGTTAGCATTGTATCAAATCAACGTCCATACAAAGACAGAGTTTGAAAAGATATGTACAGGGCATTCATAAAAGCCAAATGTGCACCACGGGGAGTTATGCCCACTGGGTACTGTATAGTCTTTTTTCTACAGTCTGCGGCGAACACCGTCCCAGAGACCATGGATGGCACAACCCCACCTTGAAAAACACTGCGAAGCACCTGAACCAGAGACCACAGGCCTTAAGCGGCTGCCTCTGGCTTTTCCTGCCACCTGTCCCCAGCCCTTGAGGACACATGCTGCCCTCCAGGGGCCACTCCCCAGGATTCTGCTTCTTGCTGTCTCCCATCACCACCCAGTCTCGAGCTATGGGGCACCTGGGCAGGGAAGGGCTCAACAGATTCCAGCAACACAGGGCATTTCCTGGCACCCTCCCTTTGGCTCTGATCGGTGGGGCCCATGCCTGGCTCTCTGCTAACTGGGGGAAGTAGCTTTTCATGTGCTCCCACATCACACTTGGGCACCTGCTTGAGAAAATACTGGGATAGCCGGGGCTGGCCCCAGAGCTTCAGGTTCCCCCAGGTCCTCCAACATGGCTGACTGGGATTAGGCCCAGCCTCCATCATGGAAAAAGCAGGAGCCTTTTGGGCCCCAAATCCCTTTGTGAGGAAGCCCAGGAGTGCAAAGTAGAGGCCCAGGGGCGGGAGGGAGGAAGGGAAGGTGGAACGCCACTTGGTCAGCATCTCTGGTATCAGGGAGTGCTGGGGGGCAGGGGCGGGGACAGGGAGAGTCAACTGGCAGGAAATTCTCCCCAGGTGGAGACTCAGCTAAGACTGCTTCCTTATAACCCACACATTTCTGGAAAAATCTCCCTAAGGGCAAAGCTCACTGGCTCCCTGGTGCTTCAAGCACTTCACAGCCTCAGTTAGCTCAGTCTGCCTCCAATGGGTGTGTGAGGTGGGGGGAAGAGTGAGAAGCCCCAGCCACAAGGTCAAGCTGTCCAAGCCCTGGCCGCACTGGGGTAAGAACATAGGTCTCCTGACTTCAACCACGTTCTGTGGCAAGTCCCAGGACTGGAGGGGCCTCTAGAAGTCATCTGTAGCCTCCAGGCAGGGTTGCATTCAAAGAATGAGTGTCAATGTCTGCCTTGGAGCGTTGTTTAGACAGAAGAAGCTTGTCGACTCCGTGGGTTTTAAATTACTGTGGTTGCCAATAGATCCGGGCCGTGCACTCTTTTGGGCCCCACAAAAAATTGCTACATTTTTTAAAGCACCACAGAGGAAAAATGGTTTGGTGCCAAGACCAGGAGAATGGAGATGGGGGTGGGGGGAGGTGGTGTCAACAGCATCTTCCGCGTGGTCACTGACAGTTAAAGGGCAGGTCACCTCTGCCCCACTGCTGTCCGAAGCCTCACTAAAAACTGACCAGCACCTGGCAATGGCAGAGCAAGCCCCGGAAGGGCCTTTGACCCCAGGTCATGGGCTCACCCACAAGGAAATTTTTTAAAAGGGACACTTTAGGATCTTCTCCCCAGGTGGGCACCATCATTAAAGAGAAATCACCGATCTACAGTTCAAGTTCAATGCACCTATTCACAAAAAAGGAAGTATCCTAAACGTTCAAAACCAGATAGCACAGTGTCCAGGAGGCCAAGCTCATGGGTTTAATTGTCCTATGGATCAATCAACCTCACAAAGAGAAAACTTCAGCTCTCTGCCCCAGCCTGTACCCCAACCATCTGGAGGTGATGTGCTCCTTGGGCAGGGTCAGGAGCATCAGTTTTCCCCACGAGAGAGTGCTCCAGGGCTGTGAGTGGGCTCGTGCCAGTGGGTAGTGGTTTTAGCACAGCTGGTACACATGTCTGGAGAGCCAAGGTCTGGGGGAAGCCAAGCACACTAGAGACAGGATGGCAAAGTTCATGCAGGTCCCTTGGTCAATCTGGAGGAGGTAACTCTGCCCCCAGCCCCCTGCTCCTCATCCTGTACACACCCTGTCCTCCTGCCAGGCTGCTCTAGACATTCCTTTCAACCTGGGCAGGACTGCGAGGGTGTGTGCCAGAGGAGGGGCGTGCCACAGGTCCTTACGATTGATTTCCCTTGGCCTCCTAGGAATGGCCCAGATTCTGTTGTTTCATTTTAGCGTGTTCATTATTCATTTACTTGTTATTACTTCTTTGTTTTGTTTGTTGCTTCACACTTGCCCCTGTCCTCACAGTGTAAGGCAGGACAGAAAGCACAGAGCTGTTGAGGAAAAGGACTTGCTTCTTTCCCTGACCTCGTGGCCTGGGGCTCCAGACACAGACAGGTCTCCAGTCAGCCCCGCGGCCCCAGGCTCCAAGCCTCTGGGCCTTCTGGCCACAATCAACTCAACTGGATGATTCCTTTGGCATAAGAGAAGCCAGTCCCTGACAGGGGGGACAGGATGGTGGGGGCTCAAGGGGGTTCGGGAAGAGCTGGGATCTCTGGTCTGGAGCTCTTCCCAGGGGGGTTGGACTCATGCAAGCTCCTTACCCCCACCCTCCCCACCTGTCTCTGATGACTGACTCCCTAAAAATCCACGGTTAGGGAATTATTTGGCAACAAGGAGGCTAAGGCTGTTTTGTGGTGGCACAGTCTTTAGAAAGTTAAAAAGAAAATAGGAGGCCTCTGAAAGAGGCGTTCACATGGGACAGGACACGCCTCCCACTACTTGTTGGAGCCGGGGTTGGCGGCCACTATCTCCTCATACTTTGGGGGTGGGTCACTGTAAGAGACACTTGCCTCCTCACTGCTACTCTCCTGAGGCGCAGTCACCTCCTCATAAGAGGGGGGAGGGGTGGCACTGGACAGTCTGGAAAGAGAGAGCTCGGGGAGGTAGAGGGTACTCTCAAGTCGCACCGTGGTTCTGCCCCCCCGACTGGGCCCCAGCACCACTTGGGGGGTAACCCCTGCCTCACGGTGCCCAGAGGACTCTCCCTGGCTATGCATGGTGCCCCGGTACACCATGACCCGGGGGAGGCTGTGCCCGGCGCGACTGGCAAGGTACCGGTTCTGAGCGTAGGAGGGGTGATGACGGGTTGCTTTCTGCAGCTGGCACCTCCAGATGATGAACAAGGCGATGACAATCAGCAATGCCACCCCCAGAAGGGGCACCACCACATACATAGCGTCGGAGCTCTGCGAGGGGTCTCGGACCGAGTACACTGCATTTGGGTACCCCTTCCAGAACTCCATCTGCAAGAGAAAAAGGGTCGCTTACACCTGGGGAAGACGGATACCATGGGAGGCTCACCAGACCCTCCTGCTCTGGTTGGGCCTCAGAGGCCCCAGAGACCCACAGCAGATCTAGTATCATGTTGGGTGAGGCTGGTGGCAGCTTCCCAACCTTCCCCACCTGAATGCTCTTGGAGAGCTATCAGAGAGGCTGTGGAAAGCACCAAGGACAAAGGACAACGCTCCCAAGTGAGGAGGCCCCCAAGAGTCAGGCAAGGGACAGTAAGTACATTTTGTTTGTTCCCGTATGGCTGCAGGGGCCATGCTCCAGGCTGAGAGTGGGGAGTGGGGGCTTCCCTTCCCTGCTTCTCATTTGTCTGCAATACCAGGGCCCATTCTTGGTATTCCTGAGGCTGCTTCTACTGCGAGCCAGCATCCCATCCCTGGGGGTACGTGCCGTTTTCTCTTTGTTCTCGAACACCTCCTTGACCTCCTCGTAGCTGCAGATCTCTTCCATGCACTCGCGCTCGATGGTGCCCTGGCGCAGCTCCTCCAGGAACTCATTGGCACGAGGGAACCGTTTCAGGACCGAGTGGGCATTCTTGGCCTCCAGAAACACTGAAGAGAGAGGCGTCCTGAGGCCTGGAATGGGGAGGTGCCCAGGGGCTCCTTCAAACCAGGCTCGGCCCAGGGACTGAAGCACAATTGTGGAGAGAAAGCCGGCAAAGCGAGCAGGCAGGACGCCAGGCATGCAAGCCGAGGACATGGCTGGCTCTTTGTGAAAGGGACAGAAGGGTTGACTGGCTCTGACACCATGAAACTCCTGTCTAGAATACCATGGCTCCAACAGAGCTCAAGGCCCTGGCAATATGGGGAGAAATGGGAACCAACTAAGAGGGAGGGCCTGTGCACAGGAACAAGAAAGAATAAGAATTTTGAGTATTGCAGTCATCAGTGAATAAACGCCCACTGTCTTCTACATCCATTTGCAAAGAGAAAGTCAGAGACCTTGTCATGAGAATTTATCCATCTTTGAAGCTGATGCTGGTAGGATTAAAACTAGATAATCCCATAAGTATCCACCATGAGCCACGCACCCCCACAAGTCTGAGCTGAGATTTTGGAGGAAGAAGAGGTGGCATTTGCTCCTGGTGGGACTTCCTAGTTCTCATGTTAAGCAAAGCCCCTTGGTGCCCAGGCTGCTGGGGCTTGGCTGGCAAACAGACACCCTTCCCAAGGCCCCTTGACCTGTCACATTAGTGCTCTCACAGAGGCCTGGGTAGGTGCACACCCACAGGTGGAATGCAGCCGAAGGTTTGAGAGGGGAAAGCTGCTACTCGGCCACCCTGGGGAGAGGAAAGCTAGGAAGGACTTGAAAGAGGGACATCTCCGCCACTCTGCCTGGGCTTGGAAGAACTCACCTGCCATGGTGCCTCCTCAGCTCCAGCGTCTCACTTGCCTGCAAAAGGAGAAAAGTGACGTTGCAGTGAAACCACATCCAGAAATCTACAGGACACCCTCTTGGCCCTGGGCTGTGATGCTCCCCTGCACTGGCCATTCATGGCTTCTACTGCTTCTTATTCTTTCCCAAGCTCTTCTCTGGAGCTCTCCCAGGTCCAGCAGAGCCCAAAGGAAACCTTCCAGCTATTTCCCCAAGAACACATACTGAGCCAGTGAGCTCTAGAAGACTTAAAGTTTGAATTTTTCTTTAAAAACAGAAAACTCCTACAGGCTGAGTCTCCTCTTTCCTCAATGTATCTTTGCACCTTCAAATTGAGAAGAACCTCAGAGACAGATGCAGAAAAGAAGGCCAGAGAGATGGGGACTTAGGTAAGGTTAAGCAAACTGACAAAGAAAGAGGCATGGCCTGAATAATTTTGACCACAATGGTGAGTACCAGGTACCTCTAGTGACAAGCATGTTACCTGATAATAAAGCTTAACACAGCAACAAGAACCATCTCAAAAGTCACGGCCTGGCTGGGACTGGCCCACAGTAACCTTTGGTGGGCATGTGTTCTGCAGGGTCAGAACCTCCATACTCAACCCTGCTGTGTTCTTATGCTCCCTGGCCAAATCTATCAGGCCCAAACCCAGATGGCTTCCTGTGCTCATCTTCACCAGACGAGGAGGCCAGATACCTGGAATCTTCTGGAACCGAGCATGTTTCCTCTCTTTGCAATAAGACCACTGCAGCAAAGTACCAAGACACAGATTTAAATGATCAAAACCAAGACACTAACTAGAAGAGTTGCCTCTCATGGGAGCTATTGTCCAAAAGTCTTTCTCCTGCTAAGGAGCTCCCCAGCCAGTACGAAAGCCATGGGCACAGCACACTGTGCCTCCTGGCCCTCCCCACAACACACGCTCCCACTCATACACATATTCCAGAGAGCTGGCCAAGCTGTCCACATCTGGGAGCAATCACCTTGCTGCTCCCCTCCCCAAGCAGAAGCTCCGGGTTTATGACTAACTGCATGCAAGACACATGAACTGTGTAACCCACTGTGCTACCCTTTTTTGCCTAGGCTGCCAGGAAGTTCAGCGTTAACACCGACAGTCAGGCACAGGCACCCTGGAAGTCTGGCTGTTATGCACATACACTTCTCTCCTGCGACGTGGTATCTGGTTTTCTATTTATGTGTTCTGAGTCTTACTGTGTACTTATATGTCTACTAATCCTTTTGGCAAACAGGTAGAATACAAATCACACAAAAAATTTAAAGCTGAAGGAAAAACAGCAAATCTCACATCCGTCACCATGTCAAGGGGCTTTCTCTTTTGAACCCCACAACAATTCTACCCCAAACTATCAACATGTGAATTTGTCAAGAGACAGGCCAGCCACTGTGAGAAAGTTGGCCCTCAATGTTCATAAGAGCAAAGATGGAATATTATCTCGAAACTCTGCTTCCATTATGGATCTCCAAGGTTCTTGTGATGAGGGTGTGGTTATAGTATGCCTAATAGCAAGGTTTTTTGATTGAAGAAAAATGGAGCTGTTGTGTCAGGATTTGAGAAGAATTTGGAAAGGGAAGACAGAAAAATGTGTTCCATTGCTTATCGAAAAGAACTGCAGCGTTTTATGTGAAAAATTATATAACAGCTTACATATAGTCACCTTTGGTTCCCAACACGCCTGACTTTGGTGCATGAACACCCACACATATCATAGATCCGAATGTGTGTTCTCCTGACACCTGCAAAAGTCATTAGTTCATTTTTAAGCTTCAGAGGAGCCAGAAACTCCCCAAAACAGCTCACATAGCATCGCCCACTCTATTAGCAATTCCGTAGTCACCATCACGACTGCTGCTGCTGCTGCATAAGGCCTCCTCCCCGTCCCTCCCCAAAATATAGCGCCTGCTTCTTCCCCTATAAATACACCATCAATAGGCGGTTACTATGGCAACAGCGAGGCAGCAAGCGTGAGGGCTCCACGACAGAGAATGCTGCTGCAGTCACGCATGTATATGTCCCTCCTGCCCCTGGTGGATACTGTAAAGCTGATTGTAGGCTGAAGGAAGTTTTAACCCACTCCCCACAGGAACACAGCTGAATCCTGACCACCTGGAAAGGAAAGGAGGCAGGGAACTGGCCACCACAAAGACCTTCCTTAACCCCACCCCAGGCTAAAGCTTCTGAATCATAGCACTTTGGGACACTGCCCCAAAAGTCCCTCGCACGGGACTGGCGGCCACCAAAGCACCTGGTGTCCCATGACATGGCCTCCAAGCCACTTCTCCAAATCCTAGCCCTTTGTATTTCCATCACTCAGAACTGATCGCCAGGAAAGGGTTCTGTGATCTCCAAATCTCATGACTCATCGACCCATCCAGTGACACAGCCACTCCCAAATTATGCTCAGTCGAACTCTGGGGGCCCCCTTGTCCCCTTCCACTCATGCCAGCCCTGAAAGTGCTTGTCCTTGCCCACCTTCGCCCGATACCTGGCCACAAACTCCTGCTTCTGGCCCAGCAACACTCTTCTCGCGGGTCTGCTCAAGACCCCCAATACCTTGGCCCGGCCAGCTGGGCCTCCAGATTCCCCCTCCCCAACAGAGCCCCGCACCCAGCTCGGTGGCCCTGGACACCGAACAGTGCCCTCGGGTGTGGGGCACCCAATCCAAACGGCCTCACCGTTCTCCGGGCCCAAGAGGCGGCCGCCCTGTTTGCGCACGCAGCCCGCCACCTCGCTCTGCGCCTCTGCCAGCAGGGCCCCTGTCCCCGCCCACCTGCTCCCCGTCGGCCAAGCCCCCCGGCCCAGCCCCGCCGCCGCCTCCTCCTTCCCTCCCTCCCCGTCCCGCTGCTCTCCCGCCGCCCCGGGCGCCCCGTCGCCCGACCCGCCAGGGCCGAAACGCGCCTGCAGCCCCCACCCCTCGCAGCTGGGCGCCCAGGCCCTGCCCATTACCTCGGCACCCCCCTGCCTGCCCCTGCTCTCCTCTGGGGGTTCCGCCGCTGCCCGCCCCCCACACCCAACCACGCCAGGTCTGGCCTCGCGCCCCGCGCCTCGCGCGCCACCCTCGAGCGCCACGACCGCTGTGCCCCGATCGCCAGGCCGCGATCGTTGCGCTGCACCGCGCACCGGGCCGCCTGGCCGAGGAGAGGAAGGAGGGGTGGGGGCCACGAGAGCGGACCTAGGGGGTCGGAAGAGCGGGCCGGCAAGCTGGGCCGGAGGGGCGGCGGCGCGCACCGAGCACCGCGCGCCCGCGCCCCACTCCGCCGGCGCCGCCCCTGACCCCGCCCGTGCCGCCGGAGGGCGGGGCCTGGCCGGCGGGCCCGGGGCACACCGGGGACCCTCGGCCTCTCCACCGGTCCCGTCGTGAGCCAGAGCGCTGGACCTTGGAAAACCCGGCGCAGAAGAGGGCTCGAGCGACCGCGCCCAAGGCCCCCGCTCCAGGAGTCCCCGTGCAGCCCAACCCCCTCTCCTGTCCACAACTCGGGCTCACCTGCCATTCTGGCCGGCTCGGCTCCAAGTGCCCGCCGAAAAGAGAGGGGCACGGGCCAATAGCCTCGGCTCCCCCACTTACCGGGGCTCCACCGGGCCTGCAGAAGAAGGGCCGGGTCGAGGCCGCGTTCCGACAATGACCGGGTGACCTTGGCTTCCTCACTTACCTTCCCCCCGCCCCCACCCCTGCTCTGGGAAGACCGGCTACTCCTCCTACAATCTGAGAAATGGGAAGAATCCCGCCTCCATTCGCGGGGCTATGGAGAGATGAGGGAGGAAATGGGTGTGGGTAAGGCACAGAAAGGGGAGAGGATGGACTCTTCAGGCCCTGCAAGGAGCGCTAGGTGGGGGGCCCCTTCGGAGGCCGAGCTGTGGGAGATTTAGCATGGCGGGACAAGACGCCTGTAGCGAGAGATGACACTACTCCAGGAAGAACCACAGGACAAGGTTGACTGCTAGGAAAGGGGCAAGACCATTCTGAGGGAGCTCAAGGTCTGGGTCTGGACTCTCTGCACTTGTAGAACCGAGCCCAGCACTAGGATTGGCTCCTCCTCCCCACCTGCTTTGTGGGCGATTGATGAGGATTAAGCCTGAGAAGGTGTCCCTGAAAGTACCCCCTCCCCCATCCCAGACAGAAATGCCAACCTGCCCTGCCAGGGGGGCGAAAGAAGGGTGGGGGAAGGCCTGCTCCTCTCCAGCTGCCCTGGCCAGGGCTGAGCTCCCCTGCTGCTCTTGTTCCTGCCCTTCTTACCCTGTCCCCAGCATGGCACTTTCCCTTCCATGCCTGCCTCCTGTTCTCAGAGTCCTTCCTTGGCTTGCTTGCTCATCCACGGCTGCAAGAGTCTTCCTTGCCCATGATAGAGCCTCTGGGCCCTCCACCCATTGAAGGCCAGGGGGACAGCACCCCTGGGGCCTGTGAAACAGGGTTCCAGAGGAAAAGCGAAGGTCACCTGGGGATGACAATGGGACTGCTTTGGGGCCCAAAGCTCTGTGTATGTTTTGAAGGAAACCCCAATTCAGGGGAGAAAGCTGAAGACCAGGTTGGCAAGAGAAATAATTTGGGGCTCTTCGGGAAGTAACCTCCTGAGTCTTGTAGCCCACCAGCATGATCTTTACAAACCTTGTATGCACAACTGTTGAAAAGACACCACTCCCAGTGTGCGCACAGGGGTCGCTGACTTCTGCCCTCCTCCCAGCTCCCCACTTCAGTTCTGGCGCCAGCAGCACCAGCCTGCTTCTAGTCTGCCAGGAACGCCTTTCCTCCCACTGCTGCAGGCCTGGCACTCTTTCGTTCATTCTTCCCACACACTGCAGATGGCATCTCTACTGTGAGGTCTTGTGGGATCCTCCGACCCCACCCAAGTTGGCCATTCCATTCTCAGCACCATCTGCATAGACTGTAAACTCGGGGGCCTCTGTGTCTGGCGAAGGAGGGCAAGGACAAAGAGCAGAGTCTCTGCAGCATTCTGCCTGCTGCAGCTCTTGGCGGTACCCATAACAGCTCTTTGATCTTCAGCAAGTGACTTCTCTGCATCTCAGTTTCCTTATCTGTCAAATGGGAATGATGGTATAGCACCTTCCTCAAAAGGTTGTCAAGAGGGAGAATGAGGTAATGACACAGCGTGTGCCTGGTGCTTACGCGTGAGCTTAGGTTGCCTCCTTACCTCCTCTCTCTTGGGGCCAGAGGCCTGGTCTTTTCCCATGTCCCCAGCATCCAGCACAGAGCCTCAACAGCAGCAGGTCCTCACTAGATTTTTGGAGAGCTGAGGCGGGAGGAGCTGGGCTGAAGTGAGGAGCTGGAGTGAGGGTCAACCTCCAATTTACCATCATGATGTTGTCCCCAACTCCAAAGGCAACTCTGGTCCCTGCTTCTTCCCTGTGGGGAGGCTGAGTCTTGGGACACCAGCTTGCTCCAGACTCTTTGGCTTCCTCAGATGGCTTTCCAACTCCCCACATCATGGCTCCAGGCACTCCTGGGGGCTGCAGCCCTCCTTTTCTTGCATCATTTGATTTTAGATCTTGGGCTGATTAATGCTCCCCCTACACTACTATGGGAAGGGCTTGGCCACTGGCTCCACCGCCTGGGCCAGGAATTGGGCAGTTTGGTACCGTCATGTGGCTTTCCTTTTCCAACCAAATTACAATGATTTTGAGCTCCCCTAGTGTACTGTTCAGATCCTCATTATCTAATGCTGGAGAAATGTACTGGTCTTCCCGTGAACCTTGAATCCCACTCCCTACCTACATCACATCCAACATTCACCCTTTTCTTTCGCCCTGCATTGGCAGTCTCTCCAAACACAACTTGGCACATCAAAATCTCTCCTGTTTCCTGAGTGCCTATCATGTGTAAGACACTGTATTAAGGATTATGGGCAGACACAGCTCCAAAAGAGTGTATAATATGGCTGCTAAAAAACAATTCTTTTAAAAAGTGGCAAAAGGCAGTAAAAATTCTCAACACAGTGTGTGAGGACAGACCTTCCACCCGGAACTTGACCTATTTTCTAACCTGTCTCCATTTCTTTCTTTATTTCTAATTTTTATTTATTATTAGCATATTTATTTTTACAAATCGTTATATTTCTTTATTCTCTTTGCCCGACCTATCACTTCCCAAACCTCCTCCCTCCCTCCCCCCATCTCTAGTATCCTTAGGTTTGTTGTCTCCTTCTGAAAGTTCAACATATTGTTGTAGTCTTTTCTTTCTTTCTTTCTTTCATGCCTTACTTATTCTCTCCTTCCCTCTCCCCCGCCCCCCTTCCTTCCTTCCTTCCTAGCAGCCAGTTATGAGTGAAAACATGCAGTATTTATCTTTCTGTGCCTGGATTACTTCACCTAACATAAGTTTCTTCAGACTCATCCATGTTGCTGCAAATGGCAGAATTTCATTCTTTTTTATGGCTGAGTAGTATTCCACTGTGTATATATACCACATTTTCTTTATCTAGTCAAAGGACAAAATGGATTAAAGTCTTAAATGTAAGACCTGAAACCATAAAATCATTAAAGGAAAATATAGGGGAAACACTCCAGGTAATAGAACTGGGCAAAGACTTTATGAATAAGACCCGCAAAGCACAAGCAACCAAAGGAAAAATAAACAAGTGGGATTATATCAAACTAAAAAGCTTCTGTACAGCAAAGGAAATAATCAATGGAGTGGAAAGACAACCTATGGAATGGGAGAAAATATTTGCAAATTATACATCTGACAAGAGATTAATATCCAGAATACACAAAGAACTCAAACAACTATACAGTAAAAAAACAAATAATCCAATCAAAAAAATGGGCAAAGGAGACAGACATTTTTCAAAGGAAGATATATAAATGGCCAACAGGTACATGAAAAAATTGTCAGCATCACTAGTCATCAGGGAAACGCAAATCAAAACCACATTGAGATATTATCTCACCCCAGTTAGACTGGCCGTTGTTAAAAAGACTGAGAATAACAAATGCTGGTGAGGATACAGGGAAAGGGGAACCATCTTACACTTTTGGTGGGACTATAAATTAGTGCAGCTATTACGGAACACAGTATGGAGGTTCCTCAGGCAATTATAGACACAACTACCACATGATCCAGCAATCCCACTACTGGGTATATATCCAAAAGAAGGGGAATCATCATGTCAAAGGGATACATGCATTCCCATGTTCATTGCAGATCTATTTACAATACCTGTCTCCATTTCTGATCCAGATCCCATTGGTCACAGGTGGTGTCATGGATATTTGACTAGTAGGGTCAAATAAGGCCCTGTGCTTAGAAGGGCTCTGAACACTTGTTTCAAGGCTTTGCTGTCACCATTTTGAAATTCTTAATAATTTTTAACAAGAGAACTTCATTTTTATTTTGAGCTGGGCCTTGAAAATTATGTAAGTGATCCTGCCCATCAGTGACATTCCCAGCATCCCTGATCCTATCCCCAGGATCACCCACCACTTTTCTTACTTCTCCCCTCCTCCCCTCTGCAAGCCTTGGCCAGTCCCTCTTTTCATCATCTTTCAGCTCCATCAATTCTGTCACATTGCCTCGCCCCAGTCCCATCCCTGAGCCTCATTCTTTGGCTGAGATGAGTGCCCTCTACCAGCTGCATCCACTAGCAGAGTTTTACTCTTTCTGTAACATTCATCCATTCCAGAATTGATCCCTTCTCTGAGCTCTACTGCCTCCTTTTCCTTTTGTCCTGACTGAGCCTCACTCTATTCCTGAACCTACACATTGATCCTTACCCTATAAGAGACTCACTCCATCCCTGCACACTGATTAACCAATTAATCAGGTGCTATGGGCTGAATTGTGACCCCAAAATTCACACGTTGAAGTCCTCACCCATCTACCTCAGAGAGAGACTGTGGAAATAGGGTCTTTAAGGTAAAATGAGGTCATCAGGGTGGGTACTTATCTAGTGTGACTGGTATCCTTATAAGAAGAGTTTAGAACAGAGACACATAAGGGATGACTGCGTGAGGACCAGGAAGAAGACGGCCATCTGCAAGCCAAGGAAAGAGACCTCTGGAGAAACCAACCCTTCTGAAACCTTGATCTTGGACTTCCAGCCTCCACATTGTGAGACAATAAATATTTGCTGTTTAAGCCACCCAGTCTGTGGTACTTTGCCATAACAGCCTTAGCAAACTAATACTTCAAGTATTTACACTGTGATATTATGTGTGTACTAGAACCCAAGATTACAAAAGCCAAAAAATCAAACAAAAATTCTTACCCTCATGAGTATTAGACAAAAAAACAAGAAATAAAAGATACAGGATGCTGAATGATGATTGGTGCTATGGAGAGAAATGGAGCAGAGATTTTAAATAAGGTGCTGGAGAAGTCCCCACTGAGAAGATGACATTTGAGCTGAGACCCAAAGGACGTGAGGGGCCATGCTGCTCCATGTCGAGAGATCCACAAGTGCAAGAGCTCTGGAGGCCAGGGCATGCCTAGCATGTTCTAAGGTCAGGAAAGAGAGGAGGTATGATAGGGGATGGGGTCATGGAGGTCAAGATGGCGGTGGCAAGAGATCACGCAGGGCCTCATAGGCCATCAGAAGGCCTTTAGTTATTAGTCAGAGTAACGTGGAGAGACATTGAGGGTTCCGAGTCAAGGTGTACTGTGATCTGATTTCTGTTTTCATAGAAATTACCAATCTGATTGCTTTATGAGATTAAATTGCAATAGTGGAAGCTGGAAGACTATTTAGGGGACTATGGAAATAACCCAGATGAGAGACAATGGTGGCTTACACCAGGTGATGCAGTCAAGTTCACGAGGAGAGGGCAGATTCCAGATAGATTTTGTTGGAAGAATCATTAGGGTTTGATGATGGTTTGGAGTCCAGCTGGGACAGAAAGATAGGAGTCAAGGATTTTTTGTCAGAAGAACATACAGGATGAATGTACTTGAATTGGTGATGGACTAGTTTACATAGAAGAATCTGAAGTTCAGGGGCAATGCCACGGCTGGAGATATAATTGGAGAATAAATGACATTCAGTCATTATTAAAGTTTGTGAGACTGGATGGGATTAATAAGATAGTTAAAAAAAACAGCCTCAGAAGCAAGCCCTGGGCAGTCCTACATGTAGAGGCAGGTAGACGAGGGGGAGCCAGCCAAGGAGGCAGGGAAGGACTGACAGGTGAGGAAGGCAGGGACCAGCAGGACGTGGAGGCAGCTGCAGAAAGGGTGCCAGAAGGAGGCAGTGAGCAACTATTCAAATCCAACAGACTCACCAAGGAAGACGAGGACAGGGATTTGACCATCTTATTTGTCAATGTGGAGGTTGTGAGTGACCTTACAGGAACAATTCTGGGGAAGCATGGAGGGACAATGGCAGATCAGAGTGTTTTCAATGAAGAATAGAAAAAAGGAATTGGGAACACTGAGTACTGACTGACATCTCTTTTGAGGAGTGAACGTAGAAATGGGGGGGCGGGCTTGTAGGGATATGAGGGGACAGGTAAAAGTATTTTTTTAAATGTGGGACAAGTTACAACATATTTGTATGCTAATGAGCCAGTAAAGAGGGAAAGGTTGGTGATGCAGGAGAGGGAGGCACAGATGCAGGTAGGTGGGAGAGGGGAGGGAGCTTGGAGAAGTTTGCTTCTGCTGGCTTCTATTTTTCCAAAGGAAACTGGCAGCCAGGCCACTAGTCAGGAGTTGGATGGAGGGGTGTTGCTGGTTTGAGGAGAGAAGGCTTGAAACTGTCTTCTGGGAGACAGGAGGGTGGATGTCCTATGGAACTGCAGCATGATTTCCCGGCTGCATTAAAGGCCCACTTGAGGATTAATGGCTGTTACTTTAAAGTGAAATTACTCAGCGTGTCTGCGCGGTTCTCTCCAGCCACTTTCAATGGCATAGTGCAGATCCAGAGTGGGCAGAGATAGATTTTATCAGGGTTCGGCTTTTGCCAGATGAGTACAAGGAAATGATGGAGGGACACAGGAACTGCATGTGGATTTGAGGAGTAAGTGATGATGGCTGAGTTTTAGGCTCGGTGAGGAGAGAGGTGAGGACAGTCAGGTTTTGGTGAGGAGAGTAAAGAGACAGTAGGATCATTGGTTTGGGGGTCCTGAGAGGGGTCAGAGGATTGTGGTAGTACTAAAAGGAGTGAGCTGGCAGTTGGGGAGCTGGATGCATGAAATTGAGAGTATGGAGGGGTGGTGGTGACAAATGTCAACAAGGTTTTAGGATGTGACCACAGAAGTAAGTAGCTGTGGTAAGGAGGAAGGCAAGAGCACTGGTGGGGAGTAGGGCAAGGGAGTAGGAGAGGAGGTTGGATTGCTCGTGCAGATACTGAAATCTACCATGAATGTACATCTTTAACTAACTTATACCAGACCCTTTGCAGCCTCATCTCCGACCCAACCCCCCACTCCATGAACCTCAGTAAATTTTAAGGAGTCTTACCACAAATAAATGATGAGTATATGAGGTAATGTAGATGTTAATCAGCTTGATTTAGCAAATTCCACAATGTGCACATTTTTCAAAACATATTGTACACAATAAATATATGCAATTTTTATTTGTCAATGAAAAGTAAGAAGAAGAAGAAAAAAAAATAGAGCTTAGGGACGAGACTAGTGGCAGGCAAGGGATGACAGATTGAGACCTGGGGTGTGGATCTTGCTGGGAGTGACCTCCAGGACAGATGAGGTTGACAGAGAAATGCGTAACTGAAATTTTGTAACCTTTGACCTACATGTCCCCAATCCCATCTCCCCTAAGCCCTGACAACCTTCGTTCAAGTTTTTCAGATTCTACATATAAGTGAGATAATGCAGTGTTTGCCTTTCTGTGACTGGCTTATTTCATTTATAATATCTTCCAGGTTCATCCATGTTGCCACAAATGGCAGGATTTTCTTCCTTCTTTTTTTTTCCTGGCTGAATAGCATTCCACTGTGTATATACACTACATTTCAGATAGCAAGTCTTGGCAAGGATGTGGAGAAAAGAAAACCCTTGCACACTATTGGTGGGAATGTAAATTAGTACAGCCATGATAGGAAACAGTATGAAGGTTCCGCAAAAATTTAGAAATAGAACTACCATATGATCCAGCAATCCCACTGCTGGGTATGTATCCAGAGGCATTGAAATTAGTATGTCGAAGAGGTATCTGCCCTCCTTTGTTCACTGCAGCATTATTCACAATAGCCAAGCTATGGACACCCCTGAGCTTTTAACCGAGCCCCTACGATGAGCCAGGCACCATGCCAGATATTCGGGACATAAGGATGAACCAAACAGACCAGATCTCTGCCCTGATTTCATTCTGGTTGGAGGAGGTAGACGACAAGCTAGTGAACACTGAGAACACCTAAGGGGGCAGGGGATGGGCACAGGGAGTGCCAGGGCACTGACTCACACCTCATCCTGATTCTGACCCCCTTTTGGAGCCTTCCAGGCCTCTCAGTCCAGGCCAGCTCGTGGTGACACTATGTAGCCTCACTCACTCTCCCCCAGCACTGGCCTTTATCTCCTTCTGGCCTCCCCAGACCAGCCCCTACACCACCCCTGCTTCTCATGTACTGCTCAACACTCAACCAAGCCTCTCCACCGAGCTCCACCTGCTCCCTGAGCTTCACATTGCCCATGGCCCACTGGCCCTCAGAGGCTCCCCATTCTGGCCCCCACTTCCAGACAGAAGCCGCTCCAACCAGGCTGAACCTCGTGCTGACTCCCCAACTCCTGTGCCAGGTTCTGGTCTCCACTGCCTATCCCCCCTCAGCACCCTGCCTCCCCCTCACTTCATCTTGCACCTTCTTATCCTGCCAATCCAAATGTCACCCATCTCCGAGTCCCTGCCCACACATCACAGCCATAACGTTCATCCATTCCCGTTCCCCACACCCTCCCTGGACAGCAGTACAAGTTCTGGAGTCAGACAGCCTGGGTTCAAAGCCAGCCTTTTTGTTTGATGACTGTGTGCCTTGTGCGAGGAACTTTGCTTCTCCAGGCCTCAGCTTTCTCATATGAAAAATGTGGGTGGTAAGAGATCTCCCTTCCAAAGGGCATTGTGAGGACCGAATGATATAGCACGAGTGCAGTGCAGCGTTTAACACAGCACCTGGCTCAGTGGGGTCTCAATCAGTGGGAGCTACAAGACTACACCAGCCTTGGGTAAATGGTCTGGCACCTTTTAATCCAAGGGCCAGAGCCAGACTAGAAATCTGCATACCATCACAAGGGAGGTTCTACCCTCACCCCCCACTTCCTGGCTTTGGAACACTCCCAGCAAGCTCTGATGTTCTCTTAACAAACTCTGGCAGAGCAAGCACAGCCAAGAAGTGAGGCTGTTGAGGTTTTAGGGCTGGGGTTGTCGGGGAAGCTTCTGCCTCCTCCCCCAGCTGCTGTTGAACTGCCTCTCAGCAATCCACTGCAAGGGCTAAGAATCCACACACCTCCACACATATGGTTCAAGGTGTTCCTTAGGGAGCCAGGGTCTGAGAGTACAGAGTCCTAGGAGCTTGAGGACAGCTGGTGGACTGGCCATGATTGAAGCCTGGTCCTTCCCAAAGGAGGCAGAAGTTCCCACTGACTGGGGATAGAGGAACCTCTAGACCGGTATTTCTCAAAGACTGTGATGCACAGAAATCATCTGGATGCTTTTTCATCATGGTAATTCTCATGTCTTGATCTATATTCTGTACAGAATCAGTAGGTCACAGGGGTAGCCAGAGTCACGCACGGTTACCCAATACCCAGCATGCCCAATGAATGGGATGCAGGGTCCCTGGGTGGACCAAAGTCTTAGAAACACTGCTGTAGTGTAGACGTTATATTCGTGAAGTCTCTCTGTCTCTCTCTGTCTCTCTTCTCTCTCTCTGTCTCTGTCTCTCTTTCTGTCTCTCTCTCTCACACACACTCCAGCAGAGGCTTCCCAGAGGCAATGGGCTATAAGGAGAAGCATCCTCATCTCAGTTTGGGAGGTCAGGTGAGCAAGCACAGGGAGTCTTTGGAAAGCCTGGGAGCCAGCAGAAGTATGTCAAGGCCTGGAACAGGGTTTCTAGAAGGTCTGGCCAGGGTTACTTGAGCAGGCCAGGCTCAGTATATGGCCCATCTGGAACTTTGCTATCCTCCTACGTGCACACCTGCTCCGTCCAAACCTATACATATACCCTAAGCCAGGAAATGATGTTTAAGCAGACAAGCTCTCATGTGGCCTCCGCCCTGATGTGTTTCATTTTTCCTAATGCCACTTCCTGGACACTGTGGGCACTGTAGCTACCACCTCCACCCTGTGAGGGCATATTCCTTCCCTATGCCAGACCTCTCTAGATACCGTTACCACACAAGTTGCATCAACTATGGTTGAGATCTCCAGACTCAAGTCCAGATGCATTCCTTGCCCCTGAGTCTTATGATGGGGGGGTGAGGTGTCAGGAATCATGCTGATTTTTAGAAGGGATTGAGATCCCAGAACCACTGCCTTGCCTGGAATGTTCACCAAGCATCAGAGGTACCACCTAGCCACCAACCCCTGGCTGTTGGGAATGGATGCTGCAGGGGAGGGGGTGCTGCTGAAAGATCTGAGAGGTAAAATGACAAGCTTCTTTTGTCACTCTGCTCAAATCACAGTGGCCTCCTTGCTACTCCAGAAACACCTGAAGTGTGTTCCTACCTCAGGACATTTGCACTTGCTGTTCCCTCTGCCTGAAATTCTCTTTGTTTGAGGTGTATAACAAACTTCTATTGAGCACCCAGTATGGACAGGTATGCTTTATATGCTGAGTACAGCAGTGAACCAAGCAGAGTAAAGACTTTGTCTTCATGGATGTCACAGACAACACATTAGTAAATAAGCACAATATAGATCAGATTCTATCCAATCGAAGGTGATATCAATTCCCTGACCTACCAATCAAGCTATGCTTCCAATGAAGCCGTGATACAGACTTTCTTGGCACACACAATTTTTATTTTGTACTTATTATTGAAAAAGTTCTTTTAGACTTGTTCAGACATGGATTTTTATGGTAGATCACTCCAGTACTTACATAAAAAGGAAAATATAAGCAAAATAAATTGGTTAAAGTCGACCTGCTCACATTCCGTGTCCAACTCTCCTGAATCATTTTTTGACCCAGACTCGTGGCAGTCTCTGTGTTTCCGTATAACATCAGGAGTGTCGCCGAGGCAGCCTTTCTTTAAAGACTGTATTTTCTAAAAAGCTTTTGGGCCCTCAGGTCCACTTTGGACTCCTACTCAGGGAACGTTGCTGATCTGGCTCATTCCCATGCCCTCCCCTTCACCACCAGGTCCGGGAGGTTAAAGGAATGTTTGCATATGGCCTTGCCCTCTTCTCAGATGCTGACACTCACCATGCAGGCACAGTGTTGTGAGAAAGACGAGACTCATCCTGATTGCAGAGATTGAAATGGGAACACGAACTGGGAACATGTGAATTAAGCGTGAAAAATATATCCTTCTTACAACTATGTTCTTACAACTTCTCATCACTAAGCTATGGTAGCAAGTCAGATGGTGAGGAGACCCATGAAGAAAAGTGAAGCAGAAAGAAGGTGTGGAAGGGCTAGGGCCGAGGGATGGCAGTTTTAAACTGGCTGGTCGAGAAGTTTCTCTGAGAAGTAACATTTGAGCAGCATTGAAAGGAGGTGAAGGGGGTAGCTGTGCCGACAACTGGGAGAAGAGAACTCTAGAAAAAGGGAACAGCCAGTGCAAAGACCCTGAGGCAGGAGTGTGGAAGGTTTGAGCACAAGGAGAGCAAGGGAAGGATTCCTCCATGGCACCCTGGTGACCTTGCATAACTTCACATGGCACAAAGGCGAGGCTCCCGCACAGTCTGACTCAAGTCTTGGTGGAATGTCCCCATTGTTCTCCCAGGAAAGGCGGAAGATGGGCAGGAGCTGTCACAGACCCTTTTGCACTCCCCTCCCCATTGTGCATGAGGCTGCCATGAGGCACTTCTCACCCACTTCCCTGGTTCCATGGAGGGATGGAACTTTCCAGCCAGCCCCCTGCTAAGATCTGAATGTTTGTGTACCCCCCATTCATATATTGAAACCTAATCACCAAAGTGATCGTATGAAGAGGTAGAGCTTTTAGGAGGTGGCTAGGTCATAAGGGTGGAGCCTTCATGAATGAGATTAGTGCTCTTCTAAAAGAAACCCTAGGGAACCCGTTAATCCTTCCTCAGTGTGGATACATAGCAAGAAGATGCTGTGCATGAAGCAGAGTGCAGCCCTCACCAGACTCCAAATCTGCTGGAGCTTGATCTTGGACTTCCCAGCCTCCAGAACTGTGAGCAATAAATTTCTGTTGTGTATAACGTACTCAGTCTAAGGTATTTTGTTATAGCAGCCTGAACGGACTAAGATGCCTCCCTCCCTACCTTAGGGTATAGCTACAGGCTTGAAAACTGCTTTGCTGCAGTATGGAATTGGCTCCTCAGCAACAGAGCGTCCCACTTCTTGTGTTGTCCAGCATCTGATCCTCCTGGTTTGACATCATCCTGCATAACTCGGGACGCAGGGAGCTGACAGGAGCTCGGTGTAGCTAGAGCCAAGATTGCCACAGAAGAGTGGTAGATGAGCTTAGATGAGGCGATTTTACCCCCCAATTTTCCCATAGCTGGCTCTGGCTTGTCCTTTAGATATTTGCTCTAATGTCACATCTTCAGAGAAGGCTTCCAGGATATATTCTGCAAAATAGCTCCTTCCTCTCATGTTGTATCCCAGCCCCTGTTTTCCTTCCTCCAGAGCATTTGCCACCTAACATTTTTCCAATTCGTTCATATTTCTTTATAATCTGTCTGCCTTCCCCACCAGACTGTCAGCTCCACGAAGGCAGTAGCACTTCTGTCTTGTTTATCTCTGTACCCTCAGCTCCTTCCTGCCTTTCTCATCTCATTTCCCACCACACAGCCCAGGTATTGTATGTACTTTTTCTGGAATGATTCTAAAAATAATGTACTGCTATTGTGGTAATTTTGGAAATAACCACTCACAATCCCACCAGCCAGAGAAAGCCATTATTAAAAATTTTCTATATTGCCTTGTTTTTCACTCCACAAATCCAGTTTTACATCATTTAGTTCATAAACTGTAAAGATTTTTTTAAATGTTCTGTTTTTATCTAATTATAAAACTCATTAAGTGCACATTATGAAAATATTCAAGCAAAACATAAATACATAAAATGGAAATGTAAAAATCACTTGTAACCCCATGATCTGGTGAGAACCACTTTAGTATTTTGGTATCGATGCCTCTGTATATTACCTTCCACACACATATTTTTCTCACACACAAAAAAGAATTATGAACTGTTTTTTTCCCTAAACAAAATTTTGTGATCTCATGGGCATCTCTCCTTGCCAATGCAATACAGAATGTGGCTCGACCGATACTTCTTTACCTGTTGCCTAATTCTTTCCTATTTCCTTTTGTATTCTTTTTGCCATTGTGAACAACATTGTTATGGCTCCACTTGAACACACATTTTTGGTATTTGACTGTTTTCTCCCTTTGCTTTCATGCTCAGAAAGTCCTTCTCCATTTCCAACATTTAAACATATTTTTTATTTTCACCTTACATTTTTACATTTTCATTAGTTAACATGAACTTATTGTGGCTGGGGGGGTGGGGGGTGACAGTCTGACTGGTCCAGAGATCCAAGCCCTTGACCTTGGTGTTACAAGGCTGCGCTCTAACGGACTGAGCTAACCAGCCAGTCCCAAACACGGACACTTTTAATCTTTCTGGAATTTAATTTGGTTTAATATTTAAGCTGGGGATTATAACATCCATTAACCCTCCCCCCAGTATTTCTTTGATATGGACAATTAATATTTTCTCAGTCCTCCAGAATCTCCTCCCCTCCCTACTTCCCAGAGGGCCACCCTTCAGATTTGTCTCTGAAACAGCTCTGGAGCCACAGCTCTTCCACACTGATTGAAGTGGTTCTGTTTCCGGTCTAGTCTATTGCTATAGCCCGTCTCTTCCTATACCAGTAACACACTGTTGAAACCGGTGCAGCTCTATCGGACTTTTTAATATCTGGTGGATTAAGGACCCTCTCACCCCTTACCCCCAATCATTTCTGTTTCTTTCATCCCAAATTTTCTTGTTCATTATTGCTTATTTATTCTTCTATCTAATCTCTAGAAGAGTTTCATAAAGTTACAAAAGAAAAAAATACCATTGCTATCTTGGTTGTAATTGCATTACATTTACGAATTAAATTTGAAGAAAACTGATAATTTATAATTTTTTTCAATCAAGCTCTTGGTATTCATTTATATTTTCCTAAATCTTGTTTGATGTTCATCTGAAAAATTTTCTAGTTTTTTTCTTATAGGTTCTGTGCATTTCAAAATACCTTATGTATAGTAGGTTTCTACATTGTTAATGGGATTTTTTTCCATTGCAGTGTCTAACTGGTTATTGCTGCTTTGCTAAAAACATTTCTTAGTTAATCATTTTTAGTTTTCTAAGTGGTGATTATAGAATTTACAAATAGTGATAAACATGTATCTTCTTTTTAAATATGTATTCTGTTTTGTTTCCTGCTCTAATCTTACTACAATGTCCTGTCCCTGGCTTTTATGGCATTTTCTACCAACATTCAGATACATTGAATGTATCATGCTGAGGAAGGATGCTTTTTATTCCTAGTTTACTACTATTTGTTATTTTCTCAGAAATGGAAGTTGAATTTTACCTAACAACTTTTATTTGCAGTATTTTTTTAATGGATACAAACTATTCCTTGTATGGAAGTTTCAAATTTTACCTAACAATTAATTCCTCAGGTAATTGGAAGCTTAGGGTGTTTAAATTTTCAATTTTGTAAATGATGCTGTAAAAGTATCTTTTTTTAAAGCTAAGTATACATCTACTTCTCAAAAGTAGAATTATGGATCCCCAGCAGTGAAATTACTGGGGTTTAAGAATATGACTCTTTAAGGGATCTTACTCCATAGATTCAAGCTGCTGTACAACAATGTTGTTCCAAATCTCAGTACATAAAATTGTTCATTTAACTTCACCCTTGTCAGCAGGAAATACTGCAACTTAATTGTCTTTGCAAAATTTATTAAAATATTTCACTGTTTTACTTTATATTTTTAATCATGCTTTTATTGTCACACATTTTTTCACCATATTCTCTTCATTTTTTGTGAAATTTCTGTGTGCTCTCATTTTTCTGCTGCAATCTTAGTGTTTTTGTTATGGATTCTCATATATTCTTTGAACATTACATGGCACATATTTAAGCTCTTGATAGCCTTGTATTGTTGCTTATCTTTTTGGCATATAGAAGTTTATTATTTTAATGTAGATAAATCTATTGCTTTGTTTTTCCTTTGTGAATATTTCCATTTCTTTTAAAGATAGAAAGTCTCATTCATTCATCCAGGGATTAGAAAGATAGTTTGTACATCTTTTTCTTATTTTTAATGGATTTTACAGTTGGAGAAAACAGCAAATCTAGAGGCCTGAAAGTTGTGGCAGCCCATTGAATGAGGTGAGGTTTATAACGCTTTCCTAGCTCCTGGGCCTTTGCCATGGCTGCTTCCTGTGCATCTTTCTTCTCCACCTTGTGACATCCATTTTGAGTTGAGATCCAGTAGGAGCCTCCACTGGCAGTCCCCTTTTAGCTAGAAATGGTTTTGCCATCATTTTTACCTTCACTCAACAAGCCACTACATGCTTCCATTGCAGCATCTCTATTTCTTTCTTTCCTTTTTCAGTAGGCATGTAATGATTGTCCACCCCATTATCTGGACTGTGGAAAGACTGAGGACTGACCCCACTTAATGATGCTTATAGACCAGAGGTGAGGGCAGAAGAGATGGGTCTTGGAGAGGAGAAGGAATATGTCTGCTGTTTCAACTTGAGGAAAGGAAGAAAGGTCGCGCACAGAGGAAGGCAGAGGGAGGCTTGGTGATGAGATGGCGAGGGAATTTCTATTCCATATCTTCTAATTTCTAAATAGAGTATGGACAAGGCAAGCGGGAGGCAAGATATGGGGAGTTTGAGAGAGGAAATCGCCATTCTGAGGAAACACTGGAAAGACCCTCAACACGGAAGTCCTTCTGATCAGTGAGGGCTGCCTTGGCGAGGCTGGAAACCATGAATCTATAGGGCTACACAATCGGCTGGCATGAGTGCCTCTTTCTAGTAGCACAGAGACACTTAAGTGCAGACACACAGAGCGCAGATTGTTGGATTCATCCAAGGTTGAGGATTTACTAGTCAATTGTGACAGAGGCAAAGGGGGTAAAGGGAGTCATGAATCTCAGGGCACTTGAGGAGAGTAGATAAGAGAAATTCATCAAGAGGGACCAAAGCCTGGACTGAAATCTTGAGAATGAAATTCTGTCTGACATAGGGCTTGGCACAGAGCAAGGAGTCAGGGAATATTCACTAAATGGGTCACAAGGGAGGCCACCGGAGATCTGCAGTACTTCAACCTTGCACCAGGGGGCAAAGGACGACAAGAAATGAGTCCAACCAGGCGCCACCTAAAGTTTGGGGCTGGATGTCTGGAGCTCCAGTGGCCCTCCTGCCTGCTCTGAGCTGCCCTACCCTGGGGCTTTGAGTTGCACGAAACTGCTTACCTGAGTGGGAGCCCACTACAGGTACCCACAGATGGTTGGTGTTGGGTGTGTGGGGCAAGGACAGAAGACAACGGTGAGCCTGAGATACAGATAAAGGAACTGCCTTCATTTGCACCTTCCTGTGCTCCTGGTCAATGTCTGGGCTTGGGGCAATGCCCCAGCCCTAAGCAACCCAGGAAACAGACTCTGGGTGTTCTTGGACCCCGTAAGGTATGGGAAGCAGTTATCGAGAAGCTCAATCTATGTGCTGACCTTGAGGAACCATCATACCTTTTCCCTGAGGTGTTACCATGATATACAGTTTCACAGGCTGGTCCTAATCTAGAGAACTCCTAGAGTTAAGTGGAGTTAAGCCTGGAAAAAGGTGTCTGTGCCTAAGGAGGGTCCTGGGAAGGCTCTGGTGGAGAGAGCCCATTGATCAGTAGATCTTCCCTGATGCCTTCTATATGCCTAGCACAGACTGCGCCTGGGAACACAAGACAGGGTGGACTACATGAGCATCTGTTCATTCGTTCACTCCCTCATGTATTCATACCTGCCCCCTCCCATGTGTCAGTGGAAGAAATAGACAATTGTGTCAAAGGCAATAGACTAGGGAAAGGGAGGTGTCAGGCAGATGTCTGAATATTAGCTTATAAGTCTGAGAGGATAGAGGTGCCTGCTCCTGAGAGGGGAAAGTTCAGTATCTAAAGGAGGGGACTGAGTGTCCTGAGAAAGGAGCAGGAGCGAGGATCCAATTGAACCAAGAGGAGAGAGGGGGAGGTGCAGGCAATAAGGTGGGGGTGGCCGCTGTAGTGTGCCCATCTTCTCAGGAACCAAGTGCCCCCTCTGTCTTCATTAAAGGTGAGAAGGAGGGGATGGTACTCAGACCAGCAGAAAGACAGACTGATGTTTGTTCATTCATTCATTCCTTGGTTCCATTCCCAAGCAAGCATCTTATCTTTGTCCCTATGTTACTGTGAGTCAGCAGAGATGTGGCGCGGTAAAGTGACTTGCCCAGGGTTTCACAGCAGGTAGGTAGGTACCAGGTAGAAGCCTAAAAGTTCAAAGTCTTGCCTCCTCAACACCACATCCCAGGTGGAAACTGGTGAGCACTGCCTGCCGGCAGGTGAGAAAAACAGAATAAAAAAGCAGCACTAAACTGGGAGGCCCCACCCACCGTCCTGGGTCCTCTGCTGTCCACAGACACCCCTTTCTGAGGGCATTCCTAGGCTGGCTTTCCTAGCAGACCACATGCTCCAAGGTTCAGGGTGTAAATCTCCTGTGAACCTGGCTCTTACCCAGTTAGCCTGTTACTCTGCTGGAATCACGCCCATTCCCAGTCCGCTAAACTTCCCGCCCCTCTCCCACCTGCCTTCCCCACAGACTAGAACTCGAAATAGATTACACAAACACTTGAATGCACTATTCTAAATACTGCAATTTGTCTGTCTTGTCTGCTGACCTTTGCCGCTCTGTATTTGACATGTTTTGATTCTGCGGGGTTGTGGGTTTTGTTTCATCAACAAAGTGACCATGTGGTTAATTACCCTTTGACCTTTGGGGTCAGGGCCTCCATCTGGGCAGGAAACATCCGTGGCTCCAGGAGTTTCAAGCCTCTTGGCATTTAATTGTCACTGTCAATTCCTCCTACACTCCTCCCCCACCCATCTCCCTATGGTGTTCCACACTTCCATGTGCCACAAAGGCATTTTCAGACTGAGCAGAGCGACCACAAGGGATGCTCGGCAACTAATGCACAGAGCTTTGCACTTCACAACTTACACCCTGCTGCCTCATCCACCAAATTCCCTCATCCCCCGAGTCCCATGGGAAAGTGGCAATTCCCACTGCAGAGCATGCCAGCAAGTCCTGCAGACCCTCGTTGAGGAGCTCCCCCCAGTGGAAGAAGCCTGAGGAAGGGCTGCAAGGTTACTGGTGAACGTTCAGAAGCTTAAGATTAGTCATACCTGAGCTAAATAGAAGGTGAGCAGAGGAGGAAGCTCTCCTGGGGCCCAAGAGCTGGGGAGGGGGCTTACCTTTTGGACCCAGGGACTGTCTGGCCCCTCCCAGCTGCTGGGCAGTTGTACTAGAATTCCCACTTGATGATCCTGCCTCAGGCAGCTGGTTTTCTTTGTGGAACATTTTCCAGGTGATTGCTGAGGACCTGGGTTCCACAGGAGTTCATTGCAACATTTGTAGAGGGAAGGCTCCCTCGGCAAGGCACTGTGTGAGGGGGCCTCCAAGATGCCCCACTCCCTGCTCACTGCAGCTCAGTTTAGCAGGGCAATGACCCATGCCCAGCAGGAGCTGAGCAGGGACGCTAATGCTCCACGTATAGCCCAGGTGGAAGTGGGGACACATGGGCTCGGCATGGTGGCCATGAGTTGGAACTGCAGAGATAGAAGAGAGTTCTGGTGTATGGAATAGTGACAATTCCATGACAGCAGAAAGGCCCAGGGCTTGTCTCTAATCTGATGGCTCTGCCCCAGTGAGGCAGGGGGCAAAGTGCATGAAGAGAGGAGAGAGATGAGCAAGGCCAGACCAGGCCAGGTGGAGAACTTGGATTGGATTTGATAAGCCATGAAGGTCCATTCAACATCACCTTGCTCATCCATTAAAATAGAAAAAGATCCCAATAATTTGGTATCTTCTATGGAACATTTAACTGGGTTCTAGTTATCAACCAGAGAGTTTTCATTAAGGTTGGTGTAGCCCCTTTTGAAATGTGGGGATGGAGTTTGCTGTGGTCTCCCCGGAGGCTAGAGACATGTTTGAGGTCTTAGAGGGCCAAGTCCCTCTTTCCCTCAGGAGACAGTTTGCCCCGAAGCTGCAGTACCAGCTGGACCCGTCTTCCTCTTCCTCCCCCAGCCTTTCTCTCTCAACCTTTCCTTCCCAGTGATTTTCAGGAACATTCCAAGGCTACCTTCCCTTTCACTGTCTTCAAAAAACACTCAAGACCCCACAGTGGGCGTTAGCCAGCGTGGGGCTTTGTGCTGCGAGTGGGGTCAAGGAAGCACGTGGACTGGGGCTGGTAGTTTCTCATCACACTCTTCCTTCTTTATTATAAAATGCATTTGGGAAGAGGGACATTGATAAATGTTTGATGCCATGGAAAAACGTATGAATATTCAGCTGTCTGTGCATGGAATGTTCTATGACATACAGACTGAGTCTTGCTCCCTGAGGAATGCTGTGCTGCCCACCTGGAATAAACTGATGTGGGGGTCGCAGTGGCTGTGTCTGGAAACTGCCACGTGTCAGCTGGGGCACCTCTGTTGTGTACTTCCAACTTCCCCCACCCCACCAGCCCATACAGAAATGCAACTTCTGTGCTTTCCCAGACCAGACAGGTGAAGCCAACTTGGCTTCATGCTAGAGAAGTAAACAAATAAAAACTAAAGCACTATGGAGTTTTCTGGGGTAATGGTAAGTTTGTTATTGTCTCAGCCAGGGGTCACCTTACTAACATTATTGGTGGGGGCAGAAAAGTGCATGAGAGGGAACGGCACCACCCACTTTGAATCTTGGGGCTGCTGGTGGCCCTGTTGAGGGGTGGAGAAAGGCCCACACCTGGAAGGTCTCCTTCCCTTCCCAGATCTGAAGGTGTTTGCAGAGATTCCTGTGGAAGGGAGGGGAGGGAAGGCGCTCCTAGATGTACTGTGTCTGGGGCTGTTCCTGTTGCAGAAACCTTGTGCCAACAAGGTCACCATGCTCTGGCCCCTCTGTGCCTCTACCTGCACCCTCAAGGGGGAAGCTGGTGTGGGCCAGGAAGCTGGAGCGAGGGAGGCCATAGCCATCGCAGCAGAGGTGCACAGCAAAGCCAGGAAGCCCAGGGAACAGGCTGCCCTGTGTCCCAAGCCAGGTACCCAGTCATCTGGTAGTGTGCAGGCCACTGTGCTCAGCATATGAAGCAGAACATCGCTGCCTCTCTGGAACCACCCAGGAAGGAGTCTACCAACAAGGAGAGTCAGAAGGTTGAGGCTGGGGTGCTAGGTGTGGGGGTCCTGGGAGCAAGGCCTGCTTCACCTTCAGATTCTCCCTCCTACCCTCCTCCCTGACATCTGCCTGGCCATGGATTGATGGAGGAACAACTCATCTCCCTCTGCTCTCTCCCTCACACCCAAGGAGAGCCTGAGAGGAAACACGGGGAGTGCTTCCTTGAGTTGTGCATGTCCACGTGCAGCTTGTGAGGCCGGGGGGCTGCCGAACAGAAAATACTCATCCTGAGTAGTGCCGGGTACAGCATCCATTTGAAAATTTCCCTGGTGAAACTATGTGGATTGGGCGGCAGAGTTCCCCAGAGCCTCCTGGGGCAGTTTAGCACAGATCACAGGAGCAACCATAGCTCCTTCCAGTTCGAGTTGTGGCCCTGGGAGTTTGTCGAGTAACAACCTTCCTGACCCACATGTTGCCCAGACTTCTCTCCTGCCCTACGCAAGACTGGTACAGGTCCAGCTGCTCAGTCCAACACTGCCATTCTTTTGCCTGGTCAGCCCCTCCCAAAGCCCTGGCATAAGAGCTGACAGCTTTCCCCCTAGCCCTCTGGAGCTGAGGAAAGTAGAGTTCATGCCTGGGACAAAGGGTGAAAAGATAAGCACCGACTGACTGCAGGCAGAGCCTCTGATTTGAGGAGGCCAAGTCTAAGGTCTAGGCCAGGAGCAAGCTGGAAGGGGCCTTGTAGCAACACCACAGATGCCTCGGAGCAGGGTTTCATCCCTGGAACTGCCTAAGAGGGCACAGAGAACTCACTCACCACAGCTTGACTTCAGTAATACACAAACTGACTGGAGGGTCCTGTATAGGAGCCCTGGTTCTGGACTTTTGGTCCCTGAAACCCCTACTTCCCCCAACATAAAATGGGTGGTCCTTGGAGCAACTCCTATGGGGATCCTGGGAAAAAGCAGACCCAGGCCGCTCACCCCTCTGATCCTCTGACAACCTGGTTCTGGGGCTGAGCTAGAAGCTAAGAAGTTGACAGGAAGGTGACTACAGATTTGTCCACTTCAGGATCCTTGTCTGAAATGCAGGGGATGGTGAACCCAGTATAAATGGGCCCGGATCAGACAAACACTGGCTCAGGTACTCTCTAAATGCTGAATTCAAACAATAACCCCAAGTAGATGCCTCCAGCCTAGTCAGCTTTCACGGTACTTTTCCCTAAGGCTCCTTCAGCTCTGCCATTCATTCATCTGCTCTAAGAGCTAAGTGGGAACGGCATTATCTCCTCCAAACTTTTTTTTTTTTCTGATGGAGAAACTGAGGCCCAAAGAACTTAAGTGACTTTCAAAAGGCAGAACTGGGCCTCTGACTGTGGGAACCAGTGATGAGCTTCCCCATGGTCAGAATGCTACCAGGCCAGCTGAGTAGCTGGAGGGAGCCTGCATGGCCGCTTGCTACTAACACCCACCCCTTGGGTCTAGGAGGCAGCTCTTGATCCCTAAGCCTGGGCCACTCTGCATGCCAGCGAGCACTGCCCCCTCACTCCATCACATGCCTTCCTCACTCCTTTAACAGGTGTGGCTTGGTTGTGCTCTTACGCAGCCCTGTCCTCTCTGGCAGGAGGGGGAAGGAGGTGGCAGATGTAGCAGCTTCTGCCTCTGAGCTAGTGTGGCGTCTCAAGAGAGGCATCTGCCAACACAGGAAGCAACAGAGCTCCTGCCAACACCCCAAAAATGCCAGTCACTTCCAACACTGCCTATCCAAAGTGACGGAGGCTATCAAGAATGTCCCTGCACTCTGCTCCCATTTCTGCTGGGTGGCCCAAGCTAACCAGTTCTTTTGAATGTTCTGCATCTGTTGAAAACAACGGGAGATGTACTTCTAAGTGTCAGTGAGTGACTGACAACTGACTTGACCTTCAGCTGCTCCTTTCCAGTGGCTGCAAAAGGACACACGTAGAAACAAATAACCCATGTATCTTAATCAGCTTGGGTTGCCATAACAAAATACCATAGACTTGGGTGGCTTCAGCAACAGACACTTGTTTCTCACAGTCTGGAAGCTGGGAAGTCCAAGATCAAGGCGCCATTGTTGGCAAGGTAGGTTTTATCCTGAGGCCTCTCTTCTTGGCTTATAAGCAGTCATCACGTGTTGTGTGTTCATGTAACTTCTTCTTGTGTGTGTGTGCATGTGTGCATGTGTGTGTGCATGTGTTTGTACGTGTGCACACAACGGGGTGGTGGGGCAAGCTCTTTGATGTTCCTTCTTGTAGGCACAAATCTCATCATGAGGAGTCCCCACCCTCATGACCTCATCTAAACCTAATCACATCCCAAAGGCCCTATCTCCAAATATCATCACATGGTGGGCTAGAGCTTCAACATATGAATTTTAGGGGCACACAAACATTCAGTCCAGAACACCCTGGTAGAGACCATGCTGCCTGAGGCTCCTTCTGTAGCTGTGAGTCCTAACGTGTCCGTTTTATTTAACTTACCACCGGAGACTGGGGGTTTCCCTTGCCTTCTTCCAGCAATGGTTCATTACCTTAAGAAAGGCACACAATGAGTTCTGGTATGGCTCTCCGAGCCCTTCCCACACCTCCACCATGCAGACAGCTGAGAAGATACTCTCCTTGGTGCCTGACCAGTGAGCATAAGTCACTTTTCCTCTAGGGAGTACAGCTGTCAATGAAAAAGGCTATGGACAGGAAAGAAAGAACTTGCATGCAACGGGAATGGGCACATTGCCCCTTAGTATCCAGGCTCACCTCTGAAGTCACATGGGAGGCACAAGAACCATCGACCTTGAACAGGTAGCCCTTATGTAAACAGTTTTAGGGCCGGTGGGCCTGTAACTTCCCTCAGAGTCAATGAAGGACCCAGCACACCAGAGCCTACACAGAAGGCCTGGGCACACAGCCACGCAGGAAGGCAGCAGCCACAGGCCTCTGCAAGTGGCCTGGAACACAGGTATGAACAAGTGGCTGAGTGGAGCAGGTCCCACACAAGGGGGCCAACTCAGGGAAATGAGCCCTTCACTCAGGACCTTGGCACCAGTCAGCTGAGTCAGTACCATTTCTAGGTTCTAAAAATCAGTCACAAATTCACAGAGAGTTGCAGTAAAAGGAAATGTTTATTAAGCAATGAAACTGTTGTTATTTTAGTTCCCAAGTGTCTCCGTTGAACTGATTTCATGTTCATGAAGCTGGAGGCCTGTTCCCTCTGGGTTTCCCCAACAATACTGTGGACGAGAGGCAGGGCTTGATCACCAAGGCCAAGGCCTCAGAATTTTTGCGGCTAAGATAGAGCAGCTTTTTACTAGATTGCAAAACATTGTGGCATTATTTTTTGGCAGAAAAAGGGCATTTTAACTTGGGCAGACTCTCTGCAGCCTGCCTGCCTGTGGTGGAACACATATTGTGAAACTGGGGCAGGGCAGGCCGGAGACAGCGGACGCCTGCTGTGGCCTGGCTGCTGTCACACACCAACACACTCGGGATCGTAGACTGCTCCAACAAACAGGCTATGCTCAATAAACAGTCCAAACACAACTTGTTGGGAAAGAAAAGTAGCTCTCCACACCCCACTCCCCTATTGCAAGGGACTCCATGCAACTTGCAGGTCCCTGGCTTTGCAGACCACATTGATCTGCCCTTCCCCCCCCCCCCCAAGCCTCCCCGGCTCTTCCCCTCTGCTTCATGGCTGGAAGTGAAAGCAGAACTGGTTCTGCCACTCCTCATCGGACTGCTCTTCAGGCACGAAACACTGGAATGGCTCCAGCTGGTGTGCAGGACAGCCCCAGAAAGCCTCTGGACCTGGATGTTCCTCAGGAGCTTGCACCTGCTGGGAAAAGGGGGGACAGGTGAAGTCTTTTGCTAGAGTTCCTGTGCCCGTTCTGTGGTGGCAAGAGGATCCCTCCAGTTCAAGTCAAGCTGCTGAGATGGGCCTCTTTGGGACATGAGCCTGCAAGTGCTGGTTGATGGATGGACAGGGGAGCTGGGGAAGATGAGGTTCCTCCCCTCTTACTTCTGCCACCAACATCTTGGCTTAAAGACCACAGAAGCAGACTCACGCTTGCCCAAAGTTTCCTGAAAGCTCCTAGGTCTGCATCTGGCCCTCTTCCACCCAGCTTCTCTGCCAGCCATGACCAGCCAAAGCTTCAACCCCCGGGCCTCAGACTCGGTCGTTTTCATGCTGATCCTGATTTGCAGCTACTTGGCCCACTTTAACAAGGTGACAGGAGAGGTGTGGAGGAGAGAGGGAAGACGGACACCAATCCGGTATTATGAAGAGGAGGCGGTGGGGGTCTTTTCTGTTTGAGAAGGAGAGGTCCCTTGGGCCATGTTTTGAGGTGATGCAAAATTTCAACAAGTGAAACTTCAGAGGATGGAGGGGAAGGAGCAGGGTCGGGCTCTGGACAGAAAGAGGAGGTGTCTGGGGACCTGCTGTGAGAGGGGAATGTCCAGAGGGTAGTGGGGATGAGATGGGGCAGGGAGGACAGGCTGGGAAGCCAGGAGGAGGGCTTCAGCCTGAGGACAACGGGGAGCCCCTGAAGCTTTGTGGCCAAGGAAGATCCCACATGGCCCTGCCCTTGGTGGCTGCACTGCTTTCTCATGACTAAGCAACCTTTGGGAGTCACTCACTTTCCCACTTCTCTCAGCTATGTGCTCAGCTTTGTGCCAGCTTCTTCTCAAGACTCCATCAAGGAGGCTAAGTGCCTAGAAAATAGGCATTAAGAAGGGCCTGTCCAAAGTCTGGCTTGGCAACAGAACCACGGAACTCACTGGCCATTCTCATCTCTTAGTGTGGGCAGTCCCTCTAGGGGACCAACTTTCTGGCTGCACTGGTGGCCCAGTTGGTCAAGGTGTGTTTGTGAAAATAATCACACCTTCAGTCATTAAAAATATCTAAACTCCTTCATTCTGCCTCAGCTTACGTTTTTGTGTGTATGTTGTTTTATTTTGCTGTTGTGGTTTAAAGACAAACAAAAAAAGTCTAGGCTATACTTACACTGACATTTCTAAAGCCAGAATGAAAACACCTTTTGCAAGTGCTGTTCACCAGTCAGACTGAATGTTTGTGCTTCCCATGGGGCCCACTGGGAGTTTACCTGGGAGCAAAACCCACTACATAATTGCCATCTGGTCCAGTTTCTATCCTGGAAACATGGCCACCGCAAATGGTGCCCCAGGTGGGTCTGCCCTGCCAAATATGGGTCACCCCATAGATGGAAACCAAGCACATTCAACAGAGGGACCCTTAGTTTATTTTCGGTATGAGGAAACACACCCACACTAGGCCCTGGATTTTGTAGCAGAACTAAAGAGCCACATGTTTAGAAAAGGTCCGGGACTCAGGCAATGAGCTCAGCACTAAAAATATGGCACGGCTCACTTTGCCCAGGGAACATGTTTCTAAGGGAAGTTTCAAAGTCAGATTGCATTTAAGATCCACTAAGGCAGGAAGCCCTGGCTACGTATAAGCCATATCTGCCACTGCCAAGGCCTGAATAGGTCCATCTTGGCTCCAGCAGCCAAAAGCAAACGGGCAAAAGCCTAAGCCCCTGTTGGAGACGACTCTAGATGCATCATGCCACCTGCCCTGTGGGCAGCAGCTTTACTGGCAGGCCCTACTGACTAACTCCTTGAGGGTTGCCACAGTCCCTTCTCTCCTCCTCCTCCCACCACTTACGTAGAACTGGTCTCTGACCTGAACCCTAGAATCCTGCATTGTCTGGATCTGCTCCTTCATCGTTTCCAGTGCATCCTGCTGCTTTCTCATGTCAGCCCACAGCATCTGAGCCATTTCTTCCAGTTGCTCCCTAAATTTCTTCATCAGTTCCAGCTCACGCCTGTTGATGTAGGATATCACTGACGGTGATAGTTCTGATGGCTGTGGGAGGAATCACTTACGGTTCATGTGGTTCACTTTGGAGAACCCAGGGACACTGGGTTCTCCAAATCCTACTGTATTGTTTTATCTCAAAAATTTAAAAGACTGAGAATGCGAACAATCCTGATTTAATTCATTACTAGAAAGTTGAAGAAATGGTTAGAGAATCAAATTCTAGATCAGAAATGAAGCACGGAAATCATTTAATCTGTTTCGTTTCGTTTTGTTTTGCTTTTGTTTGTCTTTTTCCTAAAAAGAAAGACATAGAATTGGCCCAGAGATTCATGTGAAGCTACCTGCCTAAAATCATTAGTGAAAGATTCAGAGGGCATTGCCAAAGTGTTCTGCCACTGGGTCAGATCACAACAGACAGCTCACCAACAAGGCCCCTGTTAGCAACAATAATGATAAAGCTTAACTGGCACTGCATTTGTTCCAGGCACTCTTCTAAGTACTGTACACAAATTTATAAATCTGATCTTCAAAGAGCCTTGGAAAGTAGATACATTGCTCTTTTCATATACAATTATGGTACTTAGATGAATACTCTCTTATTGGTCCTGAATATCTAATTTTAACTTGGAGAACAGCCTTAGATCTGGAAATTAACAAATGTACAGGTTTTTAAAAGTAAAGAGTGTGTTAGGGGCAAAAAAATGCTGTAGGTTGGCTAGAATAGAAGAGATGTGGCAAGTCACATGTGAAAGGGAATCTACAAAAAGAATTTGTACAGAGCATACAGGTTCAGGCAGCCAAGGAACTTGGATTTTATTCGTTGGCCACTTGGCACTGCTGTCAGAAGATCTGAGTGGGAAAGTGACATGCTCAGGTCTGTGTTGTAGAACCTGCCTTCTGGTAGCAGTGCAGAAGATAGACTGCTGGGAGAAAGTAAGCTTGGAGTCAGGGAGAAACCAGTGAGAAGGCTGTGGGATGATTCAAGGTAGAGATAACCTGGGTCTAGAACAGTCCAGAGGTGGAAGATAAAGAAAGGAAGGGACACATTTGAGAGACAGTAAGAAAGTGGATAGGACTTCTCAATTGATTGGCTGAGGCGACAGGAAAAAAATGGAATTCTTGGAAATCTATCAAGGCTGTAAGTAGGGCCTGGAAACAACTGCTGTTTGCTCTGAACTGTGCTGGACACTGTGTATATAAACAAGACGAGAGAGTCAGGATCCCAATCTATTAAGAATTTAAAACATTAATGGTGTGGAAAAGTACATACACATACGACTTCTGGAGACCCAAAATAAGACAGTTTTTTATATCACACTGTGGACCATGGATACCCTTTATGGTTATTGTAAGTACATAGCTGAGTTATATAATAGAGCAAGCGAGGAGTGGGGGAGAACAATACAAGTCTTGTTTTTTTTTTTCATTGAAATAAAAAATTATATTTGTATTTTTAGTCCACTGAGAATTGTGCAATTGTCCTTTCACCATATGCTATATATCTCTTCCTATAAGAAAGTGAGCATTCATTATACCGGGCACACACTCACACACACAAATCTTCTAAACTCAGGACTGAAAGAGACAAACCTTATAAGTTATTATATCTATGCACACTCTCCAGGCAGGAATCTTCTCTCTGCTGTCCTTGAAAAATGAGCTACCAAGCCTTGGCTCTAACCTTTCCATTGAAGGTGACGGGGCTCACCATTTTGGGAGGTGACCAAATCCATCTGAGAAGGGTTCTGAAAGCTGCCTTTCCTGTAGCTTCTAGCTCTCAGCCCTAGTTTGATCCTCTGGGACCATGCCCCTCCCCATTCTTCACTTCTCCAGTGTCGTCAACTACTAACTATATGATATTTTTCCAGCCTCTTTCCCATCCTGGTCTCCATCTTCTGGCTACACTTCAGGTTATCAAAACAATATATCCAGAAATAAGCTTAATACTCTATCACAGAACCATAACATATGCTATGCAGAGCCAGATTACACACATTCATTGCTGGTTATTTTGGCAATTTTTAAAAAAAGCTATACTTAAGGTTTAATTACAAGTTAATTCCAAAGAGAAGAGAAACCTGTTAATAGCATAAGAGGGACCACAACTTTTTAGCATGATAAGAAGGTAAATGAGGACAACATTAATTTCCACAGAAATTTCCTTTTAAATAGTTCAAAGAATTTTCATAGCAGTCCGCAAATCACTGCAAGGCGGGAAGACCATTTCAAGATGGAAAAACCGAGGCTGAGGAACTTGTTAAGGTCACACTACTGGGGCTGAACTCAAATAATTATCTTCTACCTTTTAGTTTTTTTCATTAGATGAGGATGCCCTTGGTATTAGAAATGGAGTGAGCCATCTTAGACTCAGTAATTAATGTAAACAATTGCACATAACTGACCATAAACTCATAATTTTGGCTGCCAATCCTGATTTTAGTAGTCCTGTCTTAGTTTAAAAGATGATCATCCAAACCTGTGATTATGTGCACAAATTTGGGAGTAGAGAAGCTACAGAGCAGTTAATCTCAACTGTTTTGATTTCTCTTTGGACCATACCTTGGTGCTGACATTTGAAGTTTGGCTATATATAACACTCTGAAATGCATGTTCTAACCTAATAAAAATTCTACTTGGAAAACCTAGCTTGTGATGTCAGGGGAGGTTGCTATGGGTGGGCAGGAAAGTTGTCTTTCCTTGAGATGGTTAGGAACCCCTCACAAGTGATGAGGAGCAGGGCTCCTAAAATACTGCCTTTTCATAGTAATTAAGCTTCCTACTTGGATCAAAACTAGGTACGGGGTCCTTGGATATTTCACATTAAAAGAACAGGCATTCAGTCATACTTACAGAATCTCCAACCTCCCTGTTTGCGTGGGCCCACTAATTCTGAAAATCCAGTACAAAAGAAATAGTGATACAGTTAAAAACAATAAAGAGCATGCTTTCTGCAAAGTGAAACTGGGCATAAGACTGTACATTTGGGGTTTTGTAAAGTTAAAGGTCAGGATAAATATGTGAAGCAAGACTCCCAGAGGTACCTGAGCACTGGTGTCAGCATCCGTGCTGGAAGAGGGGAGGACCTCCTGGCCTACTGGGCCTTCCTCATCCACCAGATCTTCCCAGTCCACTGGATGGTCACACTCCACCAGATCTCCCTGGTCTGCAGGATCTTCCTGGTCCACTAGGCCTTCCTGGACCACCAAGCCTTCCTCATCCACCAGATATTCCTGGTCTGCAAGATCTTCCTGGTCCACGGGGCCTTCCTGGACCACCGAGCCTTCCTCATCCACCAGATCTTCCTGGTCCACCAGATCTTCCTGGTCTGCAAGATCTTCCTGGTCCATGGGGCCTTCCTGGACCACCAAGCCTTCCTCATCCACCAGATCTTCCCAGTCCACTGGATGGTCACACTCCACCAGACCTTCCTGGTCTGCAAGATCTTCCTGGTCTGCAAGATCTTCCTGGTCTACAAGATCTTCCTGGTCCATGGGGCCTTCCTGGACCACCGAGCCTTCCTCATCCACCAGATCTTCCTGGTCCACCAGATCTTCCTGGTCCACCAGATCTTCCTGGTCTGCAAGATCTTCCTGGTCCATGGGGCCTTCCTGGACCACCGAGCCTTCCTCATCCACCAGATCTTCCTGGTCCACCAGATCTTCCTGGTCTGGAAGATCTTCCTGGTCCACAGGGCCTTCCTGGACCACCGAGCCTTCCTCATCCACCAGATCTTTCTGGTCCACCAGATCTTCCTGGTCTGCAAGATCTTCCTGGCCCATGGGGCCTTCCTGGACCACCAAGCCTTCCTCATCCACCAGATATTCCTGGTCTGCAAGATCTTCCTTGTCTGCAAGATCTTCCTGGTCCATGGGGCCTTCCTGGACCACCGAGCCTTCCTCATCCACCAGATCTTCCCAGTCCACTGGATGGTCACACTCCACCAGATCTTCCTGGTCTGCAGGATCTTCCTGGTCCACTAGGCCTTCCTGGACCACCAAGCCTTCCTCATCTACCAGATATTCCTGGTCTGCAAGATCTTCCTGGTCAACGGGGCCTTCCTGGACCACCGAGCCTTCCTCATCCACCAGATCTTCCTGGTCCACCAGATCTTCCTGGTCTGCAAGATCTTCCTGGTCCATGGGGCCTTCCTGGACCACCGAGCCTTCCTCATCTACCAGATCTTCCTGGTCCACCAGATCTTCCTGGTCTGCAAGATTTTCCTGGCCCACAGGGCCTTCCTGGACCACCGAGCCTTCCTCATCCACCAGATCTTTCTGGTCCACCAGATCCTCCTGGTCTGCAAGATCTTCCTGGTCCATGGGGCCTTCCTGGACCACCGAGCCTTCCTCATCCACCAGATCTTCCTGGTCCACCAGATCTTCCTGGTCTGCAAGATCTTCCTGGTCCACTGGGCCTTCCTGGACCACCGAGCCTTCCTCATCCACCAGATCTTCCTGGTCCGCCAGATCTTCCTGGCCCATTGGATCTTCCTCATCCACCAGATCTTCTTGGCCCACCAGGCCTGCCAAATCCTCTGGGTCGACCACGTCCTCCTGGATGAAGTGGACTGGGAGCTCCAGGTCTACTGGGTCTATCTGGTGATACAGGCCTGACTCAAGTTTGAATTCAAAGCTGTGTGATGATGTGCCTGAGGAAGAAAGCACAGTGGAGTTCATGACTAAACAAGTAAAAGTATCAAAGTTATCAAAGAGATTATATAGCAGGAGAATCCAGTTTTATTCCATGTTAAGGATGAGCTATGCCAGCTACCAGGAATCATTCAGAACATTATTTTTAAAATATGTGCACATTTGAAAATGAAAAAAAAGGAAGGACTGTTTGAATTTACCTCTGCCCACCCCCCAGCATAAGCTGGTGTCTAAACCCATTCCAGTTGTTAGTGACATCTCGTTCAGTATAAAATTCTTTTAGCTATGCTTCTGTTAATTTAGTACCATCCGACTGATAAAACCAAATGAAACCTAGTCATAAATCACTTCAGAACAAGTGGTTCCCCAGAAGGTGGGATCTCAGGAGTGCAGGAGTGCGCAAAGTGCTCTGGGAAGTGTTGAAACATGACTTTGCTCCATCAGCCCTGAAAAGTACAGTGAAGAACATTATTTGAATAATGTAAAATGACAGAGTGATTTTAGAAAACAGTTTGGCAGTTTCTAATAAAGTTAAACACACAGAAGTCCCATGCCCAAGAATTTACCCAAGTAAACTGAAAATGTATATACACACAAAAATCTCTATTCAGATGTTTATAGGAGCTTTATTCATAATTACCAAAAACTACGGGCCAGCCTGTGGCTCACTCGGGAGAGTGCGGTGCTGATAACACCAGGGCCACGGGTTCGGATCCTATATAGGGATGGCCGGTTGGCTCACTGGCTGAGCGCGGTGCTGACATAATTACCAAAAACTTGAAAGCAACCCAGACATCCTTCTACAGGCAAATGGACTAAAAAACAAGAACAAAAACAAAAAACAAACAAAAAAAAAACTGTGATGCATTCATAAGATGCAGTATTACTTAGCAATGAAAAAGAATGAACCATTGATTCAAACATGGATGAATCTTATATACATTTTTTAAGTGAAAGAAGCAAGAACAACAGCTCCATCATCCCCCAAATTTCTTTGCACTGCCTCTTTTTACCCAACCTTTGTTGATCAATGGTTGCCAGGGGATGAGGAACAAAGATTGAGTACAAAGAGGCAGCACAAATAAATTTTGGGACCTCTGGTCAAGATGGCGGAATAGATGGTCCCCAGTGTCACTCTCTCCCATAAATCAAGCAATTTACAAAGTATAAAAAAGCAACAATAGCCATGTTGGGGTCACTAGAGCTCAGGGGAAGAGGAGGAGAGTCCTACGGAATGCCTGAAGGTGGGAGAAGCCACATGAGAGAAAGAAAAAACCACTCTGACTATTTGGAGCCCTGGCCACTTCCAGGCTGGAGCAACTGAGCACATGGAGCAGGAGCTGGCAAAAGCCACAGCTATGCCCTTCAGATGAAGTTGCTTGGAGGTGGCAGGGGAGAAGAGGGTCTTGGTGGCCCCCAGGCCAGCAAGCCCACTAATAGGGTTACTATGGACCCACATAGGAGTGAGGAGCCACAACAACTGAAAAAAAGGAGCCATTCAGAGGCCAGTATGCCCCGTCCCATGGGAAGTGTGTGCAGCACGGGTGGTGGGGGAGATGAGCTCACTGGGAGAACACTGGGGCACAGCAAGGACAGCTGATCTGCCCCCCCCCCCCACATCAGCATAGGATCATTCAGAGGACACCAGTCAGGAGTATAAAATTGCATGGGGCGCAGATTGATGAAAAGACTCAGGCCCAGATCAGAGTTTCTACACAACCCAGGTGCACCAGATTTCACTAGACCCAGAAGTACCTATAAAGTCAACCATTAAAACCCGAGCTGCACAAAAAGCCTTCCCTAGGGAATCAGCAGCAAAGCAGAAATTTAGCTCAAGCACACAGCTCAAGTACTGGTCCCCACAGGAAGTTCCCCCATTTTAGAAGTAAGCAAAGGACAACAAATTAGTTCCAGTGCAGAGTTTAAGTGGTGGGAACAGCAAATAATCCAACACAGAACTGAAAGAAAAAACAAAGTACCCACAGATCATAGACAAAGTTTGATATTAACTAGTAAAGGTCTCATTTCACCAAAGAACTCCTGTAACACCTAGAAATACCGAAAGTACCCCTGGGCTACCAAGCCAGAAAGGGGGAAGGGCTGGGGACCTCAGCAATGCCTCCTCCTGGCACCTGCAGCCAGTCCCAAGGGTGGGGGTTGAGGACCTCGGCCACACACCCCCAACATGTGAAACCAGCCCAGCAATGACCACCAAGCCGCAGCAAGATGGGCCCCAGGTTCCTGAGCTGAGGTGTTGAAGGTGAGGGCTTTTGCCACATCCCCCTGACATCTGCACCCAGCCTGGCAATGACCAAGCCACAATGGAAGCTCCTCTGTCTCCCCTGTGGGAATGAGGGGATACCACAGGCCTCAATCCCACCCTTCCTCTTTCCTCCTTCTGTCACATTTCCTTCCCCTTTGCCCTCTTCTCCTCCCTCCCAACTGCTCTGCAACAACATCCTAGAATGAAAAATAAATAATATTAATAAAATTTCATTTGCTTTAAAAAACAAACAAAAAAAATTGGGGTGAGGGGTGATGGAACTGTTCTGTTTGGTACCGTGGTGATGGATATACAACTCTTAAACTTTGTCAAAACCTATGGAACTGTACACCTCAAAAAGTGAATTTTACTGTATGCAAATTTAAAAATAAATTGATCAGGATGTGAGGAAACACAGGTTAGAGTGCAGACTGTGACCAGAAGAACGAACTGTGTTACACATAAATGACACATCCGCACTGAAGTGGGTGAGGAATAAAGAAGCTAACCTTAGTAACTTTGGAAGACAGTGGTTTGTCCGAATAATGTAAAGCTAAAGACAAAAAGAACAGTGGACACAAATTAATTCTAGATTGCAAAATTGTTTCATGTAGGGGTATGAGTTAGCAATGTGAAACTACTTTTTACGTATTTTATGCATTGAACAAACCAATAAATATATTGCAGATAATGAGAGCAACATTTCCAATCATCCGAAATAGAAATTACAAATGAGCAGAGGGAACAGGTTGCAATGAGCCCTGTGGTGTTGGACTGGAGTAGGAGGTTTCAATGAACTCTTTGCCTTTTTGTTTAATATACTGAAATAAATATAGATGGGTGTGCGTGCATGCATGGGTATGAACACATATCTTTCCTAGCTTTGTCCACTGAGAGGGTTTAGAAATAGTGACAAAACTGTAACAATGAATATACCTAGCATCCAGATCTTGTTTTTAAATACCACTCTCCAAATAGAGGACCTAAGGTTTCTAAGAGAAGGGGGTTGATTTCAGAGACCTGGAACAACTTGTAATACCAGAAATAAGACAGTGAGAAAAAAAAGATGCAGGCATTGTAAAAGGACAAGGAAGCCAACCCAAAAGAGACCCAACTAGCCAAAGATGGAACAATTTAAAAAAATAATCATAATGATAGTATTGGATTACAAACCAGTTAATAAAAAAAAAACCATGAGTCCATCCCGATATATATAAATGAATGAATGAATGAACGAATGGTGGAGAAGGAACAATTCTTTCTTACTGAGGAATTCTACTTAATATATATACAAGGAATGAGGGAAACAGAAAACTGGCATTAGAACATCACAGAATTGCTGCAGACCAGTTCCACTGATGATGCTAAAATGAGTAGAGGAGAATTTAAGGAGAAACAGGACAATTGCATGTTCTCAAAGTAGCTCTCCTCAAATACTTGCTAAGCATGAAAAAGAAAATAGTAACTTGACAGTGAAGAAACCTGGCAGACACCACCTTAACCAAGTAACCAAGTTAACATCACCAGTAATAAGATATACCAACATCATTTACATTCTAATGTGAGGCACGGAGGGCAGCATATCACATCTGTAGTATTCTTGCCCAAAATGCATTTCCTGGATCTCATCTTAAGAAAACATCAGACAAATCCAAATCAAAGAACATTACATAAAATACCTGTTCATATTCTTCAAAAGTGTCATGATCATAAAAAACAAAGAAAGATTGAGACATTGTCAAAGACTGGAGGAAACGAAAGAGACATGTCATTTGAATGCAATCAAGAATCCTGGATTGGATCCTGGAACAGAAAAAGTACTTTTTGGAAAAACTGAGGAAAACTGAATAATATCTGAAGCTTAGTTAAAAGTACTGCACCAATGTTAGCTTAGTTTTGACAATTGTATTATGGTAATGTAAAATGTTGCATAAGGGTAAGCTAATTAAAGGGTATGCTAAATGGGAACTTTCCCTTTATTCCTATTTTTTTTTTTCTGTACTAATTTTGCAATTCTTCTTTAAGTCCAAAATAATTTCAAAATAAAATATTTAGAAAGTAGAAACATCTACATTAGGCAGAGTGAACCACTAGGACACCTCCCACCTGCTCTCTGCAGCCTGGGGTTGCACACCTTCCCACATTGCTATGGACATGAGCAAATTGCCCTTCAATCATGGCGTGAGTTTTGGATGACCATTTAAAATATTTTAGAAAATTCTGGGTTCTGGATGCCTCTAGAATTTAGACCCTTGGCCAGACAATTCTACTTAACTCCTTTTCCACTATCAGCCACTTTCCAAATCAGTTTAGCACCTTATAGTTTTCTTATTACAAATACTTACAATTTTCAAATTCCAAATAAACAAATCTAATCAATTATCAATAAATGACAGTGAGGAACCTAGGAGCTACTCAGTTTCTACTGCATAAGCCATATGTTGCTGGCCATCTCAGTATGTCCATTTTATTGAAAAAGTCAACTGTGGAAGGTTATAAGGATTTGTCCACCATTAATTTAACAGTAATAAGTATAAATAATTCTCTATATCAAAGCTACAGATAAGTGTAGATAAATATGTTTAAAGCAATCAATGCCCTTATAAATTTTAGAAATCAAAATAATAAGATCATGAATTTTGCCCCCTCCCATCAAAATTCAATTGGTTTGGAAGGATTTTTTTAAACAAAGCTTTGAAATTGACAGCACAATGGAAGGGTTGTTAAAAGAGTATTTCAAATATAGAGATATTACTTAAGAGTATTTAAAATATAGAGATATTAAAACTTTTTGAAAACTGTGAAAAATAAATAAAGTAAAAAATTAGAATAGAGGTATTACTTCTATATATGGTGATTCTACAATACAAGTTATCTGTGATAATATTTACCTAATTAGGGGACATGATCTGCATTATACATCCACTATTTCCTTAAGTTTTGTATTTTGTATACAATTATAATTATGAAATGCCTTTAATATTGAAACTTATGCAAGAAATATCACTATTTTTGAGAGATTATCACTTTTCCCCTTTACTCCCATTAAAAATTAATAACAAGCGGTTTCTCTGGAATGTAACTACTGTGCCATAGCAGAATAGACTTCATGAGCATGAAAAGATAAAATGCCGTTCCTCCAAGGACTGAGATCTAGCACCAATCTTTAGAAGGGTAAAATTAAATGGGAGAGAATACCATTTCAAAACACTTGAACCTGTGATGAAAAATTCATTTTTATTGCTCTCAAATCATCATCTCAAAAATGTGCAGAAAATAAAGCTGTAATTCACTCCTGTGATTTTGCACCATTATAAATGGAACATTATCCTTATTTGAAAAACTGAAATTACCCTGTAGGCCACTCTTTTTCTTCTGACAGTTGCTACCAAATGCCCTAATGTACCCACCTAGCAATTCAGACATGCTTTTCAAGGAAGATGTGCTGGAGTCAGGAGCTATATAAGACTGTGTCCCAGTTACTCCAACAGCTTCTGGTGATCCATGCTGCTCAACTGCTACGGTATCAATTTGATCCTATGAATTTCCAAAGGAGAAAGAGATGACATTTCATTTTGGAGCTAGAGAAAGATATAAACAACAGGAAACACAGGGACAGCACAAACTTTGAACGCATTTCACATCCCAGTTTCGAACTTTGCTTTAGTCTGTTGGAAACCTAACACCAAATTATCAAACATGTCCTTGAAAAATGTTGCTGGAAGATAACAACAAGCAGAGATTATGGGTGCCATAGTTGATACATTGCCAAACTTAAGAGAAATGTAGTATTCGTATGCTAAAAGAACAAGCATTAAAAACATATTTACAGATCAAAAACTGTGGCAAAAAATGATGCCCTTCAGTGGTGTTGGTAGAATGCTGTCATGGTAGTAGCCAAAGATGGCGGACACCTCATCTTCCATTCCTCATTATTAGAGCCAAACATACTGGTTCAGAGAGAAGTGGAATGGCGGTGTGAGGACTGCACCACCACTGATGGGGCCGTTTTCCCTGAGTCCCTGCACATGCAGCCTACACTTAGATCAAGAAAAGGCCAAGCTGGGGGCTGCTTAACAACTACTCCATGTTTTTTAGGCAGATTAAAGTTGAAAGCATTATTAGCAAAAGTACTTTTATTATAGTAGCAGAGAGGTGAAAAGGCTCCTGAGAGCTTCTAGTGCAACATACTCATTCGATAGTGTCAAAGAGGGAAAGGTCATACGGCAATTTAGGAGAGGAACAAGAGATAGAATTCATTGGCATCAAAGACCCATGCTGATTTTTCTACAAGATACCTCTTTGTTGGATCATATTCCAGCATTTCAACTTCAGGAAACTGTGCAACCTCACTGTTCAAGTACACTGTGTTTTATACCCCTTAAAATAAGTGATATGTTGCTGGAGATTTGGCAAACTTTTCATTATTTAGAAAGATATTCTGCTGGGGTGATATTCAATGAGATGGGATATGGCCTGTCTCTGTCCTTGTCCTTGTGATCTTTATCATAGTCATTTATCAATTTAATCACTAGCTCCTTGCTTCCTGGATGATTCTCAACAGACATTTATACACACCAATGTTGATTAAGATGTCCATTTTTGTGCATTCATATGTAATAGCCTATCAATAGAAATGCAATGAGCTCAAATGAAGTTAAATGACAGCACCATGTGCGGTAATGCTAATTGGCCTGGAAAAAAACAAAACCAAAAAACTATTCGGGAAGCAAAAGGATACCAGTTTAATATGCAATTAGGACTAAGGCCTGAAGTCAGTCTTTCAAGAGAGGCAGCTAGAAGCTAAAAAGAAAGATAAACTGGAAATGCATACATGAGAAATGGAAGACAATCAATGTGTTTTCAGTTTTGAGAGGAGCTGAAATCACCTTTATTCCATCATTATCTCCATGAACAGTATACTAAGAGATTTGAAGAGAGGTACCAAGGCTGGACATAGAATAGGCTTCACATGTAGGCTCCAATACCTGATGGGTATGTGAACTGGAAATGAGCGGGGGTGGGGGGTTGGTATTCAGGAAGTACGTCCCTAAATATTCGCATTTTCTCTGTGGTAGCTTAATGTCAAAAGCGTTCTGGCTAATTTTTAAGAAAATTCTGCATTTTACTTTTTTGGGGGTGGGGGGTGGGGAGCATAGAGCTCCCAATCAAGAGAGCAAATTAGACATGGGGAAAACGTTAGATAAAATAGAGCAGAATTTAAAAAATACAATGAGCTTAAAAATCCTCTCCACACCCCACCTCTTCTCTACCCTGATCATGTGATGCCCTTTGCAGTAAAACTTAAAAGGGCTTTATACACTCAATGTCTCCAATTCCACCATCTTCTCTGAAACCTACTCTAATCAGACATTATCTCCCTGCCCTCCTGTATACTCTATGAAAACTTCTCTCAACGAGTTTAGCAATGAGCTACAGGTCCTAAATCGAATGATCATGTCTCAATTGTCAACCTACCTAATCTATCAGCAATGTTTGACACTTGTCATCGTTCCTTTCTTCTGAAAATACTTTCTTCACTTGGCTTACCCCTTACCTCACTGGTCACTTCTCAGTCTGCTTTGCTGATTCCTACTCTTCTCCCTAATCTCTAAACTTTGGGAGTGCTCCATGGCTCAGTCCTTGGCATGTACCTATCTTAGTGACCTCATCAAGCTTGTAGCTTCAAGACCATCCCTGTTGATGACTCCTAAATACAAATCTTCAGTCCAGTGTTAAATCTCCAATTGGATGTCTAATGGGCATCTCAATCACAAATATTTTCAAAACTGTCTCTGATATTACTCTGCCCTCCCCACCCCCAAAGAACACTCCGAAGCTCATGAATTCTTCCCACAATTTTCTCCATTTTAATTAGTGGAGAAACATAGATATTGGGGTCAGACAGACCTGAGTTTAAATCCTGCCTCTGCTGCTTACTGTGTGACTTTGGGCAAGTTATTCAGTAGCAAGAGCCCCAGATTCACCATCTGTAAAACTGGAATGATAATGCCTCACAGGGTTATCATGTGGGTTAAGCACCTAGCCCAATGCTTGACACATAGGAAGTCCTCAATATGCTTTAGTTTTCGGCATTCTTATTAATCTATGATAAGTATCATGCCACTCCCCAACCTCAGACTGAATTAGGGCTGACCTTCTTAGACCACTTTGTAGATACATAAATATCTGTTGACTGAATAAACAGTTAACTCATGAGAGCATCTTGCATTGATGAGAGCATCTTGCATTGCTCTCATGATTACTCCCTAAGCCAGGTTTGTCTTGTCTTCCTATTTACACAAAATTAGCCTGGGCAGACTGCTTCTGAGTCTGATATGTACTATGGCTCTTCAAGTCCACTCAGCCTCTGGTTTATGCTCAAAGCCAGTTGCTTCTGAAGTCGTGTCTGCCACCTCCAGGCATGATGGATTGGGCTGAGATAACAACTTGCTAACGCAAAAGCTTCAATTCTGCCACACCAGTTTAGGGCGACATGGTTGAGGATCAACAGATTTCTACGGATGAATTGCAGAATGTCGGTAGCTGGTAATATAAATCACCTAAACTCATTTTTAAGAGCAAGTATTTGGGACAGAGTCAATCAGGAAGGACTTGCTTTGGACTGGCATCTATGCTACTGCATTAGCCATTGTTGTCCAAACAGTGAGATGGTGGTTTTGTGGAAGAAACTTCATACCCACCACAAGAGCTTTGTTCTCAACTCATTGTCTATTAACAGCTGTTTTCAATAGAACATGCCTCTTTCAATACAAGGTTGTCTATAGCAACAGCAAATAGACCAAAATATGATGATCCCTGGCAGGGGTCTTATGTGCCTTGTTGTGGTTTTCCTCAAGTTTCTTCTGCTTGGATGTAGTTGAGATCCTTGGACCCTTGGGTTTACAGCTTTCAACAAATGTGGAAAATATTCAGCCATTTTTTTCTCTGCACCCAACCCCCCATCCTTTGGAGACAGCGTTTGCATATATATTTGGCTGCCTGAAGTTTCCAACAGCTAACTGATGTTCTTTTCGTTTTCTTCTTAATTTTTTTCTCCTTGTGTTTAATTTTATAAAGTTTTTATTGCTTTGCCTTTAATGCCACTAATGTGGTTAATTTTTGAGAAATTCTATTGCTTTGACTTTAAATCCACTAATCTACTAAGTCTACAATGCCTAATCTTCCATCCATCCCGCCCACTGTAGTTTTCACTAAAATTTTGACTTGAGATTTTGTTTCCTTTGAATGAATCTACAGTAATCTTTGAATGAATGCCACAATATCGTTAATTTTATTTTATAAGGAACTGGATATTTTGTATTCCTATAAATATTCTTCATCTTTGTCCTGGAATGTAGTTAGATTACTTGGTACTATGGTTTGAATGTGTCCTCAAAGTTCATGTGTTGGAAATTTAATTTTCAGGGCAACAGCATTGAGAGGTAGAACCTTTAAGAGGTGATTAGGTAATGAGGGCCAATTATCATGGGAGTGTGTTAGTTATCTTGGGAGGGGTTCCTGATAAAAGGATAAGGTCAGCCCCCTTTCTCTCTGGTATGTGCGTTCTCTTGCCCTTCCTCTTTCTGCCATGGGATGATGCAGCAAGAAGGTCCTCACCAGATGCTGGACCCCTGACCTTGGACTTCCCAGCCTTCAGAACTGCAAGAAATAAATCTCTGTTCCTTATAAATTACCCAGCCTCATGTATTCTGTTATAGTAGCACAAAACAGACTAAGAAACTTGCAAACAGTTTGATCCTTCCCAGTCCTACCTTTATGATTTGTTAGTGGGAATCAGAGCAACATTTAGCCTATGGCTAATTTTCCCCCATGCTTGAAGCAAGACTTTCTGTGTACTCTTACCTATTGCATTATTAGAATCTCCAGTGTGACTGGTAGGAACAAGAACTATAACCAGCCCTGTGTGAGCACTGGCACTGTTCCCTCTAATCCTCTTGGATGGTTCTCCCCACCACCCCCCTTCAAGTAGATTCCTCAAATGAATGTGCCTATCAGTAATTAGTACTCTGCTGATTACTAGAGGGCAGCCCTCACAGATCTCTGGTCTTCTCTCTCCACACAGCTCTCTCTACTCTGATACTCTGCTAGCAAACTTGGTCTCCCTATACTCTCACTTCAATCTCTTCAACTCAGGCAGTGTACTGGGCTCCATTTCTGTCCTCCTTCTCTGCCACACGGCCTAGAAATTTGCTAGGTAGTAAGCTGTGGTAACTGTACAACTCAACTCTTTGGTTTCCCATCACTCAAGGATCCCTGGCCTTTGTTGCCTGATGTCCGTTATCTTAAAAACTGTTATTTCATATATATTGTCTGTTTTATTTTTGCCTGTCTCATGCAGGAAAGTTAATCTGGTCCCTCTCACTCCATCTTGGTTGGAAGCAGAAGTCCCCCAACTCCATGGAATATCGTACAGTTATTAAAATGATCAAAATTGGGACTATAGAAAAATGGAACTTAGATAGTGATAAGTGAAAGCCAAGAGTTAGAGGAGCATTTAAGCTATATTTTTCATTAAAACTACATGAAAAATGTATATGTCAGTGGATTAAGACTGAATGAAAAGAAACAAAATTAAATAGCAGCTGTGCCACGGTGGTAGGATTATGGGTTTCTTAAAAAAAAAACCTTTTCTTTAAATATTATAATTACTTGGGTTTTATAAGTTTTGTAAAGTAAGAACATTTTAATCTAGCTTTCCTTAAAACATATTAAGTTTAAGAACTCTGGATTCTTCACATGTAGTACACTGTAGACCCCGAGTAAATATTTGTTGATTGACTAACTGATGAAGTAAGGCTGACTTGATGTTAGACTGATGGTCAGAGCTATATGATTGGCTTGGCATCTTTTCCTAGCATAACTGCAATTAGTTTGTGTATAAACAGAACATTGCTCTGCTTAAATTAGTCTCCTTCTACCTAATTTCCTCCTTGTTTCATACTTCTTTGAACAAAATGTTAGGTTAAGCAGAGGTACTTCTTCAGAAGTGAGAGAGTTTTATTTACATGGAAGTACCTTTTTCAATGAGCAATAGTTGGGAAACTTCAATGTAAAATCAGCACTTCACATTTAAAATACGTGCTCACAGCATTTCCGTATTACAGGAAAATTTAAATACTGAAAAGACCTGCTGTCTCCACTAGAAACACAAAACTCCTTTCAGGCAAAAGCACTTGGGAAGCCTGGAACAAAAGTGATAGTCCATGCCTACATCCTATCTATACTGCTCTTAAAATCCCTTTACCAAACTGAATAGACATTTTTTGAGAGAAGACATATAAATGGCCAACAGGCCTATGAAAAAAATGCTCAGCATCGCTAATCTTCAGAGAAATTGAAATCAAAACCACAATGAAATATCATCTCACCTCAGTTAGAATGTCTATTATCAAAAAGACAGAAAATATCAAACACTGGTGAGGATGCAGAGAAAGGGGAACTCATACATTGGTAGTGGGAATGTAAATTACCACAGCCACTATGGAAAGCAGTATGGAGATTTCTCAAACAACTACAGATAAAACTATCATATGATCCAGCAATCCCACTACTGAGTATATATCCAAAGGAATGGAAATCAGTAAATTGAAGGGACACCTGCACTCCCATGTTCATTGCAGCTCTATTTACAATAGCCAAGAGTTGGAACCAACCTAAATGTCCTTCAGTGGATGACTGAATAAAGAAAATGTGATATATATGCACAATGGAATACTACTCAACCATAAAAAGTAATGAAATTCTTCCATTTGCAGCAACATGGAAGAGCTTGGAGTAAATTAAGTGAAATAAGCCAGACATACAGAGAGAAACACCACATGTTCTCACTCATATGTGGAAGCTAGAAAAGTTGATCTCGGAGAAGTAGAGAGTAGAATAGTGGTTATTAGAGCCTAGTAAGGATAGAAGGAGAGAGTGGTCATTGGAAACAAAATATTAAAGATATAAGAAGAATGGGATCTAGTATTCTATAGTAATATAGAAAGATTACATTTGACAATAAAGTACTGTGTATCTTTGAATAGCTAGTCAAGATGATGTTGAATATTCCTAACTCAAAGAAGTGACAGATGTTTGAGGTGACAGATATACTAAGCACTCTGATATGATCACTGCATACAGTATGAAAGTACCAAATATCATATTCTACTCCATAAATATATACAATTAAGAAAAATAAGTTAAAAAGAGAGAAATAGAGAGTAGTATAGTGGTTACTAGAGGCAGGGAAAGGGAGTGGGGCCAGGGAAATGTTGGTAGATAGGTAAAATTTATGAAGTTACAGCTAGACAGGTAGAATAAGTTCTGGTGCCCTAGGGTAACAGTAGCTAATAATACCATATCGTATATTTCATGATAGCCAGAGAAGAGGATCTTGAATGTTATAACCACAAAGAGATGATAAATGTTTAGGCAATAGATATGCTAACTATTCTGACTAGATCATTATACAATATATGCACATATTGAAATACAAAGTGTACCCCATTAAGATGTACAATGAAAAAAGTAAATTAAAATTTAAAAAAACTAAATTCCATTACCATACATTTGAAGAGTTCTATAAAAATGACAGTGCTTTAACACAGAGTACTCATTTGTGCATCTAATATTTATGAGTGCCAGCTATGTGTGCCAAGCCTTTCTCAAGATGCTGGGGATGTGCTAATCAACAGAACAGCCAAGAGTCCCTGATCTCATGTAGGTTTTATTCTATTGCAGGAATATAGACAATGTAGTAATAAGATTCCTCTGAGCATTATTACATCCCTGTGAGGTAGCCTGGAGAGATTATCATTACCACCTCCATTTTACAGATGAGAAAGCTGAGGCTCTCCGAAGTAAAATAACATTCCCCAGATCATGTAACTGGTAAGTGGCAGAATCAGGAATGAAATCATTATCTTCTGAGGTCTCAGCCATATTTATTTTCTCTGTAGCACTGTTACCACTGTGATGATCCAGCCTACTAGCTGTGTTACATGAACCCATGGAGTGGGAGGTAAGGTGAAGGACCACCTTGCCACTTTTTAACACTGGAAATGCCTTCTGGGATGCCTCCTCTGTTCTTCTATACCTCTCTTCTTGCAGTTTGATTTTATTGCTCAGACTGAAGTTTCAGATCATTGAGAACGGACCCAGGTTTTAGATTACTATTAATGTATATCCCTAAAGGATTCTCTCTAGTAACATCTGGTGAATGAATAAATGGATGGTGTACCTAATATCTTAGGAAAAGGATGGGGACATCCTAGGCTAATTAGGGACTGGGTACTGCCAATGACAAGACAATGCAGTCTGATGAGTCTACTCACATAGCCTACTGGGGCAGGCAGGTCAGTTAACTTTCACTATGAAATGAACTCAGAAGGCAAAAAGACCTTGAGCAATGTTCTGGGATAGAGCTTAGCTTCATTCTTTCTTAAGCTACTATAGGGACCATTCCAAGGAAGGCAGTCACTGGTTCCCAGTAAGAAATATCTACAAAATGGCAACTATGGAACACTGCTCTTGTGCCACACTCATACAAGGTAATTCTTGAAATTAAAGTCTTTCTATGTTGGCAACACACACCAACTAAGCAATGAACATTACAGAGATAAGGGCTCACGCTCTTAGTCTATGGCTCTCAATGTACATACTTCCAAGGCAGCAGCCACAGGTTCAGCACGCAGGCTTTCCATTTCAAGACTTCTTCTTCGACCTTGAATACATCTATAAATTGGTGAAAAGAAAGATGGTAAGCATATCTCACTTGTCACTTAAAACTAAATTTTCTGTCATATAACAAGACTAAAAATAAGAAAAATTTATTTTTATTAATATATAACATCATCAATCTTTAAGGTGTCACTTTACCTACAGAGAAAGTTGTTCTTCAGCACATGGACAAAGTAAATCATCTGAACCCTCACTAGAATGAAGTTTGCTGCAGGTCTCAATGCCTTTCTTTAATAGTGGTGAGCAAAGCAAGATTTAAAAAAAGGCAAGGTGTCTGAGTGAATATTCTTTCTCAATTTTGAAACCAAGTGCAATTACAGACAATGCCTTCAGGCCAATTTTAATTTTGTTTCCTGTAATTAGAGAAACTCTCCATTCTCTGGCTCAAGGTGAGAATGCAGCTTCATTGCACACTGGAGTCAAAATACTAGCTTACTTTTTACCAACTAAGTAGAAGGAGGGAGGAAGGCGGGGGGGCGGGGGAGAGAGAGAAAGAGTTTGAATGCATGAGAATCTTATTTTTAATCTTGAGAAAGTGATTCAAGCCTTAACAAATTTCATAACCGAGACTCTATAATTAAAATGTATTTTGTTTTCAAGAGTTTTTCTTTTGGAGGCCAAAGAGTGAATAGACCCTATCACTCCAAAAAATGAGAAACTGGAGTCTGATAATAAATGTTTTTTAAAAAATAAGACCTCAGAGAAGCAAGACAATGGCAAAATGATATCTGTGAAACCTTCAGAGTCTATTCAAAAGACACATAACTCAGAATAAGTGGACTATTTCGCATGGTTTCAAGAAGTGAATACTGATCCAATAGAGAGAAAATTTCCATTTTATATTTCATAGGACCCAGCCAAAAATCCGTTTTATTTATATCACCGATTTCTAATACTAGAAAATTAAACAGAGCTTGAAAAAATTTATGTTGGATGTTAAAAGTATATAATACTTAGGAAGTACTGTATTAATTTATGCAGCATAAAACAACTAGTGAAAGAGTTAGTTCAGTCATTTGTGTGTATGATTGGGCTATAAAATGTCTAATATGTATTTCTTACTGATTTGATTTTTGGTGTCAAGTAACTTAGACATAAACGGAGTCACTTGTAAATCTGCCCACTCATCATTTAAAAATAAAATTCCTAATAAAAGTTACCATATATTAAAAATTTTTTTTTAGTCAATGACTAAATTTATAAGCCAGTTCAGTCTTATAGAATGTTTTCTCACTTAATAAATGCTGGTACCTCTTCAAGATTGTACTTGGCTTTCTGTTCTTTCTTCATATTATCTCCCTTGCAGACCACATAGTGTAACCCTTGGCTCCAACTAGGATTGACTCCCACATATGTATCTCAAGACCTCTCCCTCAGCTGTAGACCCACATATCCAACTGCCTTCAGTACATACATCTGGATGTCTAGCAAATACCCACACTAAACGTGGTCCAGACTCATCTTCCTCTAGTGTCTCCTCGCTTGGTGAATAGTGCCAACTCCACCCAATCACTCAAGGCTGAAATCTGCAAGTCATCCTTGACTCTTCCCTCTTTCTCAGCTCTCTTCCGTGCTGTATGAAAGTTTCTTATTACTTTCTGTCCACCTTTTCTACCTGGTGAATTTCTTGAAGGCAGTTAATATGCCTTGAACCTCTTGCATCCCAAGCACTTGGCACAATGCAGAGAGTACTTACTAGGTTTTAAACAGATATTTGCTGAGTAAATAAAGGAATAAATGTAAACTTAGCAGTCAGTTCGATCAAAATGTTTGCACATTCTTCATCCCAAGTCTGCTTGGCTTGACACAATTATTTTAAAGAACAAGCTGAGTCTTCTATCTGTTCCTTAAAAGCTATTTAATGCCTTCATATTGACTTCTAAATAGTAAATATCTTCATACCTGAGATAAACAACATGTGGATGTACTGCTGCATTGTCCAATATGGTAGCCACTAGCCATATCTGGCTAAATTAAAATTTAAGTTAATTAAAATTAAATAAATTAAAAATTTAGTTTTTCAGTCACAGTAGCCAAATTTCAAGTGCTCGGTAGCTAGATGTGGCTAGTGGCTACTGTGTTGAATAAAGCAGATATAGACCATTTCTATAATCCCAGACAGTTCTTTTGGACGGTGCTGTATCGAAGAAAGCAGTGAGTTTTACTGGACAAAGCACCGACTCAACAAAACATTGTGAGGCAATTATGTTTTACTTTAAGTTCACTGAGTTAAACATCAAGAATGTAAATAAAAGAAAGCAAATGTTTTCCAAATTCTTCAGTGAATTTACATTTCATGTCTCTCTATAAGTCAAAATAGATGGCAAATATTTGACTTACAATCAGAATGTAACATTGTACAAATATACATGTATCCAAATACCACATCATACCCTAAGTTCTCACGTATGTACAACTATTATGTACCAATTAAAATTTTTTTAAAAATAATTTAAAAAGTCACATACATTTTTAAAGAAAAGCATTAAGGAGTATTTAGTACCTATATTGTTTGTGCATGTAAATAATGAATTCAGGCTTGGAATATAATGTATAACAGACGGTTTGAAACCATATCCATTGCTGGCCTTTGGTTAAGAACAGATAAAAACACAACTTTCCTTTTTCAAATTGTATCACTTAATTTTCAAGAAGAAAAAAAATGATCAAAGAACACTTTGCTAGCAGTAGTTACATGAAAAAAAAAAAAACACCTTCTAATTCTACAAACTACCTCTGTCTCATTATGTAAAATCTCAAAATGTTACTCTTAAATTGGGCCCTTGATGTTTCTTACTCTCCATTTTAAATCTTTTGCCGAGGTTTGATGTTCATTGGTAAAGTACTCAACACCGCTCAGTTACTTTAATGTGAGGTTGTTCTTGGCTCAAAAAATCATCTACTTATACTTGCTATATAAATGAAGCTGTAAATATGAAAAAGACATCGAATGAATACTGTCCTTTCATATGTCGATGAAGTACAAACTAAGGTGTGTTTGGAACAGTTGTGGCAGAGTCAGGAAACTGATGACAGTAAAAATATAATCCTAAATGTCTTTCCTTGTTTAGTTTACAGCTGAGAAGATCTAATCTGAAGCGTGGAAGAAAGGAAAACCGATTTCCCTTCTTGGTTGGAGGCTGTGAGCAAAGTTTAAGGAGCTGATTTTTAAGGTAACTCTAACCAAGGCTAGTCTGTAGGCTTGCAGAGGAAACCCACTGCCATGCCCTGTCTGAAATGTGAAATCTTGGGTCAGGTATCAGGCATCCTCTTTTCCTTCAGGCGCAACTGCTGCACAGTCATCCCTGTCATTTAGATTGGTTACTAGCACATTTTATATATATATATATATATATATATATATATATATATATACATATTTTTTATACAAAATACTTTGACATGTATTTGGACATATTTGTGGAGTACAGTATGTTGTTTCAATACATGCATATACTGCACAATGATTCACTTAGGGTAAAGAGCATAGTTTTGAGGTGGGGGTGGAAAAGTGGTGGACCAATGTGCACTAACACTTTTAGAGTCTACCTCCCCACAAGAGTCACTGTCCTGTTAGGAGAGGATTCCCATTAAGTGGTTCCTAGGGAACATGCTTAAAACATCCTCCTCATTGCCCCAGCCCCCCACTATTGCATCCAGTATTCCAAGGGTGCTGTGAAAGGTGGACAAAAGTTCAGGTTGCACATCTTAAATATATATAATTTTATTGGTCACTTATACCTCAATAAAGTTGGAAAAAATACTTCTCAACTTCAAACACACAAAAAAAATTAAAACAAAAATTTAAAGTGCTTTGTCACCTGTAGGGTCCTATACAAATGTGATCATATCTCAAATGTCCTGATTAGCCACTCTCCCTTTGATCATTTATTCCTCTAAGTTCCTCCTCCACTTAAATATAAGGTTGGGGAGCTATAATACTATAATTTCCTTTACAATTGCTCTTTTGCGATTTTAATTCTCTCTCCTAGGAAATGTGTTCCTTGAAGATGAGTTCTGCATACTCTCTCACTTTTCTATTCATTTGGAGCCAAGAAGCAGACTCTCCATTGTTAAGACAAGCAGACTAGGGATTAAGATCTTACATTTTTAACCTGTGATTGCAATGAGAGAGTTGGAAATGTTGCTACTGTTATAGACCACCCAGGCCAATACCCTCCTTTGGGGTGGAGGTGGGGGTGTTCTGTGGCTACAGGGCTCCAGATACAATGCACCCTTGTAAATACCCCATGAATGAATGTACAAATCCTGATCCCTCCCAATACAAAATAACTACCATGCCTTTTGAATATTTGGTAGGATTTTCTCTTTCAATATAGCACCTTTTACTAAAGAAATCATTGAAAAATGTCATCTTAATAGACTTACAATATTTGAAGATGAAATTAGTTAATTTTAGAAACCGTATCCAAAGGTAGATAGGCAATGGACATCACTTTAATAGGCTTAGGAAATGAATAACTTGAAGTGAGTGCTTCATCATCATCTTCAGTTATCATAAGGCAACTGCTAACTAACCATACTCGCTGCCCACAACAGATCTCAACTTTGACTGATAGGGGGAGATACTATCATTTACTGAGTTTCTACTATGTGGTAGATATCTTATACATATTACCTTTCTGAATCCTACAATAACTCAGTGACACATTTTCTATTATCATTCCAACATTACAGATAAGGGACATAAAACTTCCCAAGGTGAATAACATATAAAGTCATAACTAGTAAGTGAAAAGCCAGAATACAAACCAACCCAGTGTGCCAACTCCCCATACCAGTGAAAGCAATAGTTATGTCGCCATTAGAGAGTAGCAAAATTTAAATAATCTCTAGTTTCAACCGCATGCAGAAATGTCTTGATTTTGCCATGTCACATATTTAACATGCTTTCATTTGTTTTTATAACCCAAGTGCACATTCCTTGAAATTAATAGGCCATATGATAAAATCAATTCCATTACTTTATAGTCATACCAGAAGTTAACCCGCAGACATCCGCCACAGAGTGGGCTGCAACTGAATGTGAGCCATTACCAACTCTGTCAAATAGTTTTACATACACTAATATGCTCTCCATTCTTTCCAGAAAGGATGCAAGTTTGACCATCTCCTGGCTCCCACTTAGCATCACTTTTGGAAAGCCTTTGGAAGTAGACTGACTAACCAAAAGACAATTTATTAACATCATATTTGCCAAAAATCTACTTGCTAGAAAACCAATTGGCTGAATGACCAATAAATCAAAATACCTATTTGCCAACTTGGCCAATGTATTGATGTACCAAAGGCTTTGTTCTTCAAACTTTTTGTAAAAGTTATAGTACATTACATTGGCAGTTTAAGACTGTGGTAGGAAATAAGGATTTCAGAGTCTGGGGCCTTCATCCACCTGCTCAGCTCCCCATCTCTTTCTTTCTTCTACAACAGTTTTCTCCCAACCCAATTTCAGGGGTCGACAGCCCAGGAGACGCTGAATGCTAGCTCTCCTTTATTTCTTTTCCCCATCACGAGCTCATCTCTCTTGTCCCCTGCTCCATCCAGCTGCAGCAGTAGCAAACAGTACAGGCAAATGGAACTTTCCTTAAAATGCTAATAGAAAAACTGGCCAAATAAATTATTTCAGGTATCTTCAAAAGCTGTTAAAACCTTTCAACCTACTACAAATCACTGAACTTTATCAGAGTTCAAAGATAAGTTTTGGGAAACGTTGTACATTTGTCAAATGAATCTTTTGATGATATTGGTGATAGAATCTGAAAATAGCTAAGTCACTAAAAAAATTAGAAAACGAATTCTTAAAATAATATTAAATTAGTATAAACAAAAAAATCATATAAAATCCTGAAATTCTGTTTCTATTCATAAGAATGGTATGCCATTCTGTGACTTTTAACTTTTTCACAAATTAAACATTTCTTAAAATGATAATAATATATCCATTGACTATAATCAAAGATGTAGTCATTGCATATAATCAAGAATAATACATTCACGTGAAGAGATATTTAACATATTACATATATAAGGGGGTCCAAACTACAGCCTGTGAGCCAATATCAGCTGCAGCTTGTTTGTTTTTTGTTTTTTGAGTTTTTAAAAATAAGAATGATTTTTACTTTTTTAAAAAGGTCTAAAAACAAACAAACCAAAAATATGCTACAGAGATCCCAGGTAGCCTGCAAAGCCTAAAATATTTACTATCTAGTCCCCTTCAACAACACGTTTGCCAAACCTCAGAATAAATTCAAGAAGAGTATTTCTTAAAACATGGTTTTTGATGACTCAGTAAATTTGGATACATTTTATAAATTGGTTATTCAGTGGATTGGCTTTGAATGAATTGATTTTTGGCAATCTGGCCACTGGACAAATTGGTCATTTGGCAGAAAGCTTTCCAATGATTTATTTTTTGGTGAATTCACCTATAGCTGGTCATGACTTCTCTCAAATGAAAGACTATGAATATAAACACACATCCCAACATTTGGGGAAAAAAAACATAGATGAATGGTTTTGGTTTCTTTCCCTCTAATGACAGCAGAAGCTAATGGACAGCTTAGAGCGCCCCACCAGAGAAGTCCAGTCTGTTCTTACTTGAGAAAGATCTTGATGGACCTAGAGTTGTTCAAGATCATAGCTTCCCACTAACAAATGGACAACAAATTGCTTTTTTTTTTTTTTTTTTTTTACCGTTTTGACATTTGAATGTGGAAACACTTTCTGAGTGACTGACTGCTTCCAGAAATTTTCTTTTGGCTAAGAGGTCATTTCTAGTCATAAAAAGTTTTTGGTTTTTCTTGATGGGAATGGGCAAAGTATGATATTCCATTCAGATATTCTGAATGAAAGGATTGTGATATTTGAATCTACCAGTCATTGCCAATAATTTATACTATAGGCTACCCTATACTTAAAACCCTGGCAGTTTTCAGGTGCAAGTTATGGCAAAAAGAGCATGAATTTTCTGACCCATTACTCCAGGGCCAAAAAAGGGAAATGTTTGGTGCACGTGTGTATGTGTGTGTGGCATGCTGGGATTGGCAAGTAATTAGCCTTTCTCCTCTACAATTCCCTACTTTGAGCAAAACACCCCTCAGTACTCCCAGGAGGCCATGGTGTAAAGAGGACTGATATTCATGAGAGGATGACTTAGAGTCTATAAGTCAGATGTATCAATGACATCCTTTTATTTCAGCCTTCCTGTCTTCTTCCTCAAGCCGCAGATATAGATTCTTGTGGCTTTCAAAATTTCTTTGTGTGGGTTAATACCTATATATCAAAATCTATCTATATGCGATATGTAACTGATATATCTGAAGCAGATACATAACTGAAACTACACCACACAGATTAGTTCAGATGACTTTATATATTAGCAAATGATGATTTAATACGAAGTGTTTAGTTTCGACTATTTAGAATATGGGTTCCCTTTTAAAATTATCTCGCAGGCAATTACCTTTATCATATAACTAAGAAAATCCAATTCTTGTTTTAGTTGTATGGTAATCGACTTATTTCAAACAACTACTAATACTCTTACACAACTAAAACAAAACAAAACATAAGTAGAATGCTCTGACCTTCATTTAGGTGTTTTACAAAGGATGAATTCCAAATGGGAAAATCTGCACCCAAAGTGTACTCCATCTATTTCATAGACACCACTACTCTCTGAAGGGCCATTTTGAACTCCTCTAATGTGCTTTTTCAGTTACACCAGTTTTCCAGAAACACATCAAAAGAGGAAACACATCTAACTATACTCAGTGGTATTTCCTCACCAGAATGGAAAAACAAGAAATGCGCAATATTTATAACACTTAAAAAATAGATCCAAATTATCAACATGGTAGAAATCCTAGTCTGATGTTTCCAGTACTTCGAAGGGAAAGTAACCTGAAATAAACAGTGCCTTAATGTCAAAGAATAAAGAGAAAACAAACATCAAGTCAACACAAACTCTCTTGCTATGAAAATATGATAGGCCCTCAATACCCACCCCCACAATTTCAAAGTTTTATCATCCAAAAAGAATATTGCTGATATTGACCTCTTCTGAACAGTGTAGAAATATTAAGCAAACAAGAAGTCACCTTTAGAATCTGATTAGTGTTCTGTGGTCTGCTCCCTTTTCAAATGTAGAGAAAACGACATATAGTGTTGGTTGGCGAGTCACTGGAACATGCCTGGATCCTAGCCTAGATGCCAGCTGCTAACACTAAAGACATTCATAGGCAGAATGAACATCAAGGCTACACAGTTCCCCATCATATATGTGTGGAAAATTCATTCCAGGAGAAATTCATAAATCAGACAAGAGACTCTACTAAGACTACCACTGTGTGGTAAAACATAAAGAAAGTTTGCTCTGTTCCCAGTAACTTATAAGCCTTTAAGGCCAAGCCTTTCAGCTGAGGACAGGGTGTTCTACAGGAATGCACCTAGCATTCAGAGAGAATAGGGACTTCGAAGGACTAGAACTGACAGCTCAGATATTTTTATAATTCATCAGGTACCACATTTACATTCATACTTCATTAATTTAATATTTAGGTCTGTGAGGAAAATAGAGTAGTTTAGTCAGGCTCCCTCTCCTCAGGTCTGGTTGGGGGTGGTGCAGCATATTCTTTGTAAATAAGTTGTGGGGGGTGGAGTTAGTGTGCATACGCACCCTCTATCCTTTTGTTTGTTGCTATTCTTGTGTGTTCTTCAGTGTATGAAGCAGGGCTTGGCAGAGCTCGTGTCTAAAAGTAGAGCATGTCTACTTTGCTGGCAGCTGCTGTTTCTCTTTCAGTTACCTAGCTCTTAGATCTGCCTGCGATGGGTTTGTGAATGGGCTCGAGGGCTCTGTGAGCTCCAGACCCTAGCCCTAGCTCTACAAGGTCTATTATCAAATATCGTTTCAAGCCTGAAAACTATTTTATGAATTATAGTTAGTCATTGTTCAGTCAGAATAATTCACTTAACATAGTACTTTAACATTTTTATATCATAAAACAGAAGTGAACCAACTTCTTTTTAATACAGTGAATAACTTCAGAGAACCTGGCCTGGGTAAGATTTTGCCAAACAGCCCATGTTTTACTTGGTATCTCAGTCTTCTTACTTTATAATCTACTCAGTCATCCTTTTAAGATGACATTGCGTGTGTTTTTCTGTCACTTTTATAGGACTATTATTGAGCCAGTTAGGAAAATAAAGCAAAAGAGACCAGTCAAGTCCCAGCATATGTTAAAAGAAAAACACTCTTTATGCTTTTGCTGCTTATGAAAACACTGAAGGTCTAAGTATTAGCTGTGTAAATATGAGATATGACTTTAAATTTGTTTTTGTTTGTTTGTTTGGTTTTTGTTCTGTATGTCAGCCCCATTAGTTTCTAGTGGCAAGGTGGACACGTGGCTAAAACACATAATTGTATCCTAGAAACCAGAAAACAAGTTAATTGTATAAAATGAGCTAGTCTCTGTACTGAGGGACATACAAGCTGAATGCAGTTTGTATCCTGTCCTCATGGAGATTTGATGTGGTTTTTTAGAAGAGTTAAGTCAGTCTCTGAGTGTTTCTTGTTCACTTGTCCACCTCCACACTAGACAGCAAGTTTTATGAAACAACACAGACTCAGAGGGTTTACAGTTTCCTGGAGAATCCAGACAATGAATGACTAGTCAGAGATAACTATAAAATTACAAATTGTAATAAGCACGATGAAAGAAAAGGGCAGAATGCCATGGGAGAGAATTAAAAGTGAACTGGGAGGGATCGGTATGAGGCAGCCATGGGACAACACAGTAGGGGACGTATTTCAAGTTGAGGAAATAAACACGTGCAAAGGCTCTGTGTTAGAAAAGAGCTTTGAGAATTTCACAGAGGAGAGAGAGAGAGAGAGAGAGAGGAGAGGGAAGGGATGGGAAGGAAGGGGAGAGTGAGGCGGAGAGAAGGAGAGAATGATGAGGAAGCAAATGGGGTAGCTGTAAACAGTTGTGAATATGAGGAAAGGAGGGTACATATGGTAGTTCCTGCCATATTCAAACAAAAATAATAAATGAATAAATAAATAAATAACAATCATAAAAAAAGGAAAGCAAAAGAACGTCCCAAGGTAAGAAAAGGTTAAAACAAAAGAACAATAAGTCAAAAGACAGATGGATGGATCCTGTTCCTCTTCTTCCGAAGACTAGTGCACAAGCTGGATATCTTCATTACAGATGACAAATGAACACCATGAGGACAAGTGTCATATTGTTACTTCTCTGAGTAGAGCAAGCAGATGCCAGGATCTTTATGCAAAATTACTTTGCATAAAATAGGCTAATACTTCAGATCACTGGCCCCAGATTTGTCTAAACTTTGATATTTATTAAGCTCTTGGTCATTAGTGGCTAAACCCTCAGTGATTTCAGGGTTGCTTCAATGAGTTGCAAGTACAAACCCTTACATGGAGCTTTTCAAAAAATATTAACAACCAAATTGATCTCATCAATCGCAAATCTAATAGACACTCTAATGATTTTATGCTTTCAGATGATCAAAATAATTTATCATATGGCTGAAGATGGAATGTGGGTTGGCTAGAGGTCATATAAACAAAACAAAATAGGAAACCCAGAATCCTGAGAGATATCTGTCCTTTTCAAGGACCAGGCTCTATACATACTAACTTGACAAGTTCAATGAAAAACAAAAGACTGGCTCCAAATCTAACAAGTACAGCCGCAGGGAAATGGGCTCAAGGATTGGTTATTTCTCCTGGTGCCAGGCTGAAAAGTCCCAACTCCTTTCCTTATCTGTTTACACCAGGAACCAGCACGTGAGTGTCTCTCAGGTGGATGTGACAGCTGGAATCATCTGGCTGGATGTGGCCTCCAGGCTGAGAATTTCATCATGTTCAGATTGGCCGCACCCCCTCCCCACTGCAAGGAGACATGGACATGTTTCATGGAACCACTTGGGTAATAATGGATATAGTACTATCTCGTAAATATGAAGGTCGGAAATGTGCTGGCCTTACACAGAAAAAAATAACTACCTTAAATTCATAGAAAACTAATAAGAATATCGACAAAATCACCAGACACCAATTTAAGATTATGATAATTTGCCATGCTCACATGTTGCCCTGTGCACTTAGTAATGTCTTTATAGATCGGTAAGGATTATAGTCTTAAATGATAACTACTCCATTATCTGGAAAGACTTTCTAATTGACAATAACTTGGCTTTGTATAGTATTCTACAAAGCATATAGATCTTACTTCCTTATTCGATCTTCACAACCCTTCTGCAGTAATTATTCTCACCATTTATAAAGACCATGAGCCTTAACTCTCCAAAATCACACAACCTATAAATGGCCAAACTAAAAAAAATAAAACCCAAATATTGTAGTTTAAAAAAACACAATCCATATCCCCCCAGCATGAATCTGGCACCCACCTCATGGACAAAGTATTAGTATGAGGTAGAATTAGTAGAATTAGCCATGTAATCTGCAGAGGGAGAGCAGGAAGTGTTGGTTGATGCTCCACATGGCATTGAAAAGCAGGAGAAATTATGGCAAATGACTCCAGCAGGGCTATCTTCCAGCTATCCCATAAGGGCAGGAGTGAGCTGACATGGTCCTGGTTCCTCCCCCCAGATGCTCACTCACACGTTCTGGGATACAGTCTGCCCTGTGGCCTGCAAGGCACTGCATGCTCTGACCCTCTGTTCCTCTCTGACAACCGTGCTCCAGCCACATGGCTTCCTTGCTGTTTCTCAGACATACCCAATGTGCTCCTGCCTAAAGGACTTTGCTTCTGCTCCTCCTTCTGTCTGGAATATTTCCTCCAAAATCAGTGAGGCTTGCTCCTCCACTCCTTTCAGGTGTTAACTCAAAAGTCACCTTCTTGTTGAGGCCTTTTCTGCCCACCCTATTTGTAATGTTAAACCACAGGGAATTGACAACACTACACCATTTTTTAACCTAAAAAATGCCATGGCATGTAGCAAAATCTATTAAAATTTAGCCTCCCCCCACAACATTCTCTACTCCCCTTCACTGCTTAATTTTTTTTCCCTTGGCCCTCATCACTATCTAATCTACTCTATAGTCTATAGATTTATTTGTTTATTATCTTTCTTCTCTACTAGAATGTAAGCATCATACAGATAAGGATTATTGCTTACTGCTAAATTTCCAGATCTTAAAACAGAACCTCCAACATAGAAGGTGCTATGTATTTGCTGTATGAATAAATAAGTTTTACTAGAGTGATGAGACTGGGCAAGCTAGCTACTTAGTGGTAGACAAATCCAACCAAATAGCATCTGATATAATAATGTGCAGGGCTCTTCCCCTGCTCAGGATGGGGTGGACACAAGGAATGAAGTCGGTACAGTGCAGTACAAAGACTCAGTACAAGAAAACCTCACTAATTAGGACCACTGGACATTTTTGCAAAATTCTCCTCACACCTTTGTACAAGTTATTTCTTCACTGAAAGAGGAATCAGGCAGGAGAACCCTTTTTGGTGTACTTGCTGGCAGGTGGAGTCTCCCCAGGGACCAATTCTAGCCCTGTACCAGAGTTTCTGAAGACTTTGCAAGCACAAGTAGGAGCTACTAGAACACTGGAACTAATTGTCATTTGATTTTCCAGGGTTCTCTACTCTACCTTTGGGTGAAGAGATGCCATCTTTGCATGAAGTGTTAGGGCTAATTGGTGTAATCTCCTCTCCCTATGTTTAAGGTGAAATTAAAGGGAAAACAATGTTTTCTCTCAGTAACATCCCCAATCACATACTTCCCCCAGATGCCTTAAGTTTTCTTCTTTGAATCACATGCCAGCCACATCTCCTGAAACTGGTGTCCTCACAGGAACATGCCCTGGATAATCTGGGTCCCAATTCCAGCTCTACTATCTAAACGGCTGTGCGAGTTTTGAATTAGTCATGCATCCTCTGCAACTACACTTTCTCATCTGTGCAATGGGTCTAAAATCTACCTTATAGATGTGTGTGAAATTACTGGGTTAAAAAACATAAACTCACATCATAAAGTACAAAATGCACTTTTGTTAAGATGATGCTATGATAGGAATTTAGGTCTTACCAATAGATACAACTGGGCAAACTAAAAGAGCAGCTAGTTGTTTACTTCTGACTAACAGTAGGTGGCTACTCACTATTCACCTCTTTGCCTGCCTCTCACTGCCCCTCAGGTATCCCTTACTTCCTTCTAACTTCAATGGTCCAGGCAAGCAAGACCTTCCATGAATGGCATTGCATCTGTTGTCTTCACAGAAAATACCCGAGCTGCTGAGTCCCTCTCCTGGAATGAAAGGTTCTTAAGCCTCAAATATGAAACATGCACTGGCGGGACATTCTATGTGGAAACAGACTCTTTCTTCCAAACACTTCAAATTCCCCTCTTTGTATTTCATAAGCAGACACAAAACCTTCAAGTCTCTTAGCAGGATGCGTCTTAATATTTAAAAAATAATAACAAGTGGAATTCCCATGGGAAGGGAAGCATTTTGGAAGCTATAGGTCCCTACGATCTTTGTGCCTGATTACTTTTCTAACTACCTTTTGGAGGGTAAAATGGGAGCCAGAATATCAATGGCTGCCAACCACAACTCTGACATAAAACAATTTTGTTCTTTTTATTTAAAAATATCCTGGGTACAAGGAACAAGTCTATGAAAAAAAATAAGGAAATACTGGTTTGTACTGCTTGATAATAATACTGCCTTATGTTAGAGAAATCTCATGGCCTGAAACAGATTACCACTTTTATAGATCGATCAGTCAGTCAGTCAGTCAAAGAGTAGATGGCACTTCTGCCTACTCAGTATCAGGCTCTATGCCAGACAGGAATAAGGATGACGTGTCCTGCCTCACAAAGCTCAGGCTAGCGGGTCAGCCAGGTTCACCAACAATCCATTACGTGAGGGGTGAAGAAGCCAGAGCAGTGGCCATGGAGTTGGAGGAGAGGGGAAGGATAGGACGGGGAAATGGGGTCTAGAATTAAGAGAATTTTCTTTATTAAATGCATCAGTTTTGTTTTTTCCCCCTTAGTGTCATTTTTTCCTTCTTACTTTCTACATGATAAGCAATCCAGTGACTAGTTTCTGAACTTTAGTAATATTTTACAAAAGTATAGACTATATAAAACTATAGCACTTTAATCCACACTTGTCAGAATTTCTTACAATATTAGAATGAGTAAGATTTTAAGCCTTCAGAAAATGCTTTTCTTATAAATTCTGTGAAGATTGGTGGCATAGATGTAGTAGCTGGCTCCTTTCTGCAGCAGCATATTTTTTGTCCAATTAAACTCTACCGTAAAATAAAATACAGTTGTTTCTGCTCTCTGAATTCTCACTATCTGAATTTTTGCTATAATGATGTGCTAATTGTTTTACACTAAATTCATTACCTAAACTATTAAATAAATCTGTTTTAGGTTGCATGCAAGAACCTACCATATATTTCAGTTAAGCACGCCTAAGCATTCTAGTATACATGTACTGGTAAATAAATACCAAAATAGTACCACATGCCAGTATGCCACTATTATATCCCAGTCATTCTCCTAATAGAATAGTGACTTGAGTTCAAGGTGTTTAAACATGTTACCTCTTATAGCTCTCCTCTTCCCTGTATTATGCAGTAAAAGGTCTTCTAAGAAAGTAGAGAAACTAATGAAGGAAGTGGGCAAGCCTAAGAGGCCTACTGAAACCTATGCAGTACAAGAAAAGTTGGGAGTGATAAAGCACATTAAGAGAGCTCAATGGCTAGAAGTCTTAAGCTTGGCCATGCACGTGTCCCCAGTTCCTATGCCCCACAAATAAAATGCTGAAGATTTACAAGAAATTTTCTATTCTACAAAAAACAAACCAACCAACCACAAAACCTTGCTGGTACAAATGAATGTGATCATGGCATGAGCAGACTTGTCACATTCAGCACACAATTACAAATGCAGCCTCATGTTAGCAAGAGTTTTTAACCAAGAGAAAGGCATGCAAACAGCCAGGCACCATGAGTTCTGTTGTTCATCTCCTCGCTCTGTGGGTAGCTTCAGACAATGGTTCACAAGCAACTACCTCTGAACTACCCTGCTGGGAAGCGAAGATTCTCTCTGGCTTCCCTCAGATCCAGACACAAATAAACCTCAGATATTTCCCCTTTAACTCATTTCTTCATTGGCTCTGGTTTCCTTACCTATTCCCAACCCCCTATAGTAACAATAACCACAGCCTCCAGCTCCCTCTCCTCACCACCAGACCTCATACAAGCACGCCTTCAATCATAAGAGGCCTTTTGCAAAGTTCTCTTTTTGCTTATTTTATTTTGCTAAGTATTATTGGCATGTAGATGTATTATTTTGTTATTTACTTACCAGCACATGTACACTGTAATGTAGAAGTGAAATGTAATCCATTCCCAATACTGTATACTGTACAGGGTATGGTATCGTGATTAAGTGCATACAAACATACCTATTAAGGAGTATATTAGGGGTTAAAAATCTAGGTAGGAAGTATTATATATAATTTATATTACTTTGCAGAAACCCTTTGTGGGTTGTTAAATAGGTGTGTAAGGGAGTTTTAGTGATATTTGGAAAATTGATCAGATTTTCCTGTGGGTTAGAAATGCATTTTTATTTTTCCTACTTAAAATAATGGAATATTGGCTTCTGTTCTCTAAAACTTTGTTAGCAAGCAGATTTTAAGGAACAGATTAGGTTAATAAAAGGACGGGTGCCTGCATAATTAGCACTTACCACAATGTATACTTGATCTTCAATCATTTAAAAACCTCTAAACATTACCTTTATTTTCAAGAAAAAAAGCAGTGAAGTACTATTTTTAAATGTATTACCTTAATTTGAAAGTCATTAAGTGTCTGTGTTTCTTAAGTTTTCTCTATTTAATTCTTTAAAGCCCTTTTTTACAATAAAAAAAACAATTACCTATATTTATATTCCATTGGAAAAATATGAATAATGTCAGCTGGAGTAGAGAGCTCAGACTAGTAGACTGGTCTTCTGAAGAATTCACTTTGTGAGTGTGTGTGTGTGAGTGTGTGTGTGTGTGTGTGTGTGTGTTTTCATTTTGATGGAAAAATATCTGTAGATGTTATTTCTCAATTGTTTTAGTTTTGTTTAGTAAAAATGTCTTCTAGGTCTCCATTACTTATATTAATGCTACCTCTCACCTGCTGTCCTCCGAAACATATTTCTCATCTGAATCTTTTATCGACATAACTTTTCCATTGGATTCTTTTGCAGCGGAAAATTCCTGCAGAAAATTTGGCATACTTAGAGACTTTCAGTATATTAATATAGTAAAAATATCTGACATTTGTATACCATGTAATAATTTGGGAAGCATGCTCATGTCTGATGTCACACTCATCCCCATATCAATGTGAGAAAGGCACTAAATTTTACAGATGTGAAAATGAAGATTATAGAGATATAATGACTGGTCTCAATACATAGAGCTAGTAGATCCAGGAGCAGAATTTCAAAGACTGAACTCAGTTCACTGTTCTTCCCACTGTTACACAGCCACACTCTAAAAATTCTCCCAAAAGTCCTCTGTTCTCATGATATTTGTTCTCCACATTCACTAATATGGAACAAATATCCTAGAAACCCAGAGAGAAACTGGAACAAATTAAAAATAGAGTTCCTTGTGCTATGAGCAGGTCTAGGGTGGTGGGCCAAATCAAATTTTTTTTCTCTTTCTCAGAGGAGGAAGTAGATATTAGGATTGACTTCCCAAAATGGGACGTCTACATTCACATGGCAAACATGAGAGTTCCAATCCTAGAGGGCTACAAGAAGGAATAACATATAGGGCAATCAAACAAAGCAACTTCCTTCACTTTTTTTTCTCTGTACCACTTTTCTCACCATCTTAAATTTGAAGAAATGATGACATACATCACTGTTCTAAAACTGGATGTCAAGACACCCTTCACAGTCTATGATATGTCGTCAGAAGAGCCCACCCACATTTTCAACCAGAGATAAAAAGTAAAGTAAGACTTTTGCCCTCTCTGGGTCCTAAGGATAAATAACAATGACAATGGCAGTAATAATGAGGATCGTGACTACTGTAATAGCTCACATTTACTGAGTGCTTGCCGTATATGAGACACTGTCTTATTTACTCCTCATAAGAACAATAAAAGGAGGTACTATTGCTGCCATTTATAGAAAAAGAAACTGAGGCTAAAGAACGTGACTTGGCCAAGGTCTTGCAGCTGGTAGGGAAAGGATTTGAACCCAGGTGGTCTGGATCCAGAGGCCTCCCTTGTAAGGTAAGGGGTTGAATGTGCTGTATTTTACCATATTATCACAATATTAACATGGCCTGAACAGAGCTTTCAATTTTACCCAACCATACTGCCCAATCCACAGTCTCTGTCTTGCTCAAATCAGACATGGCACCTCCATCTGCTGAGTACCTCAGGCCCAAAATCTGAGTTATTCTTGAGACTTTTTTCCCCTCTCTCAGCTACTTTCAACTCATCAGCAAGGGCTCTGTCTCTAAAATATATCCCAAATCTGTGTACAGTCGATCCTCCATATCCGTGGGTTTCACTTCCATGGACTCACCAACCACAGATGGAAAATATTCAGGAAAAAACTGCATCTGTACTGAACACATACGGTCTTTTTTTCTTTTCATTATTCACTAAACAATACGGCATAATAATTATTTACATAGTATTAGATACTATAAGTAACCTAGAGATAATTTAAAATATACAGGGGGGATGTACATAGGTTGTATGCAAATATTATGCCATTTTATATCAGGGACTTAAGCATCCTTGGATTTTGTTATCCCAGGGAGGTCCTGAAATCAATCCCTCACAGATACCGAGGGACGACTATACTTCTTTTCTTCTTCTTCTTTTTCTTTCTTTTAAAGCCAGTCAAATTTAGCAGTGAGGGATATACTTCTATCTCCATTACTACTGTCATAGTCCAAGCTCCTGTCATCTCTCACATGTCCTCTTCCTTCCATTCTTGTTTCTCTATACACCATTTCCCACCCAGAAGTCAGTCTGACCTTTTAAAAATAAATCAGATCATGTCACCCCTGCTTTCCAATGCACTTGGAATAAAACCCAAACTCATTACCATGGATCTCAAAGTTCTACATAATCTGGTCCCTGCCTGCTTCTTGGATCTTATTTTCTACTGCTCCTTCTCTCTTTCACCTTATTCCAGTCACATAACCTACTTTGTTCCTTGGAACTCTCCAAGCCAGTTACTACTGCAGGGCTTTTACTGCTGTCGAACCCTCTACCTAGATTGCCTTCCTTTCTTATCATTGGGTTTCTCTGCTCAAAAAACAAATCATCAGAAAGAGATCTTTCCTGAACACTTTGAAACTCCCCACCCTCGCCAGTCATCAGTATGTTATTCTATTTTATTATCTCTTATCACCATTATTTAGCTATTGTCTATCTCCCTTAATGTTTCCCTGGCACCTAGCACAGTGCCTGGAATACAGTAGGTACTTACTAAATATATTACTGAATGAATAAATTAATTGATCCTGAATCTATCAGATGAATTCTGAAGACTTTTTTTCTTTTTAGAGGCAGAATCTGTGAGCACTATATTAGGAGAACACTAAGTAAGCAAAAGCCTTTACAACCAGCTTAGCTACTCAATGGGAAAAAAAGAGCTGCCTCAAAACACCTCGTGACAGAAGCCTTCCTTTATCTACCTGCCAAAATGCTAGCTTATCTTAATATGTTTCAGACCTCAGCATCTATTTTGTATCAAAACCACTTGTAAATGGTTGTACATCTCATTCGAGTGGGCTTAAATCTCCACTGAGATGCTCACCTTCTGAAACACAGGCGCTGATCTTTCCGTGTTCATGTCTCCTACCAGCACAGCCCTCTGCACACACTGAGTGCTTTAGTAGTGTTGTCCAGTGACTGAGAAATCAAAGGGGACGTGGCCCTTCAAAGGAAGCCCACATTGCCACAATGGGGGAGGCACACACACAGCTTACTCACCTGTAGGGTGTGGACCCTGAGAACGTAAGCGGTTCCCACAATATAAAACCGATCATCCCAAGGATAAGTTGCAGATGAGTCAGGGGAGAGGCAGCCGGAAAAATTGCCACCGAAGAGCGCAAAAGGCTCTAAGGGAGATAAACACACACACATGTGACAATGTAATAGAAAGGTGGATCAGTTAAAGAAAAAGACAGACACCTGCTGTTTGCCAGACCACTGACAATTTTCAAGATTCTGAGTCTTGGGATTTTCTCTGTCTTCCTTCCTTTCCAGCCACCCTCCCCACGATGGTCACCAGCAAAACACAAAGAAGTCATTACTGATAATCAATTGTTGTGAGTTCAGATCGGTTTTCAGTCTTCTGTTATTACCCTGTGGGTTGATATTTTAGTCTCTAAAAAAAAATTTATCTCCTCTCTTTTATATAGACCACACGGGCATTAAGAGTGTGTGTGTGTGTGTGTGTGTGTGTGTGTGTGTGTGTGTGTGTGTGTGTGTGTGTGTGTAATTTGTGTGTTTATGTAGTCAAGATTTTTTTTTTTTAAATGGTGTATGACCTTTAATTTCCCGGAAACATGACAAATATATCAGCAAACCTTTGTGTGAGGTAATTTTCATTATTTATTTACCTATTCATTCATTTATTCGTTTCTCACATCTTCACCAATATTTGGTATTAATCACACTTCTAATTTTTGTCTTTCTGAGTGGTAGATAGTTCCATCTCATTTGTTTTTAAATTTTTCATTCTTTTCTTATTAGTGAATTTGACCATCTTTTCATATGTTTGTTAGCTATTTGGGCTATTTACCTCTGATTCAAGCCCCAGATGTTTTAATGGCCTCAAACCAGTTCATGTAAATTAATTCATGCTAATTTCTCAGTTTGCAGTTCCCCAAATCTCAAAAAATTGTAAATTAGACCCCCTATCCACACATGACACAAACTGGGGTTTTGATTTTCTGTAAATTTGCCCAAATTCCAAGAGAGATGGCAAACTTACTCTCTCTTCCTCAGGAACAGTTAACAAAACTTTACTGATCACTTTACTGATCTCTAGGCTTTATATATGGGCTCTTGAGTGGGTGTTAGAATCCCAGACCCCTGCCAACGGAACCTATGCATGATTTAAAACACACCTAGGCCACCACAAAATCAATTTTCTCTGGCTATTGTAGTATTTCTTTATCCTTTAATTTCTGGTACACGTGGAGTTCCCTTTCATTTAGGCTTGGCTATGCATTAAACCGCTTTTGTTATGTTTTAGCAATCATTTCCTTGTTTTGTAAAAGGAAAAAGCTACTCTTCACTCAGTCCACCATGTTTCTATATGACCCCACCTTGTAAATTTCACTATTATTCTTTTTAAAGTCTAATTAATGTGTGTAGCCAGAAACTGTGGCCATAAGAATATTAGGAAGTTTGTGAGTACTGAGAGTAGAATGATTTATTTTAGCAATGAGGGGCTATATAACTCATGAATGTCATCTAGATAACATAAACTGACTTACCATTAGAAATATCTTTTACACTCATGATAAATTTTACATATTCATAATCAGGGCTGTCAACATCTCCAAATGTTCCCCTTTTTAAATGACAGCAAAACGCAATATCTTTTCCTACTAAAAAGAGAATAGATACAAAACAAGTCTACATTTATACACTTTATCATATTCTGCTAGATTAATTCCTATGACTAATGTCTTCAACCAAATTTACAAAAATATTATTTTCTTTTCATAAACATTAGCACTTACATAGTTGTCCATGTTGTATCTGTAGAGCAGGGTACCAGCTAGAATATTATGTACAATCGTCCACTATTTATATAGTACTAATGCAACTATACAAACATTGCAAGAATTGGGGTTTGTGGTAAAGAACAAGTGTTAATGGAGGGGAGACTTTTAAATACTAGACATGAAATTCACAATATTATATGAATGAAATTAATATATGACCAACAGCTATATTGGCTCTAATGACTTTAAAAAAAAATTATTCCACTGAGTGATTGTTACTTGTCTCTTAAAACCTAAGAACTTACTATTTGAAAAAAACAAACAAACAAACCACTCTGTACCTGAGGTGGACCAAGGTAATTTGATAGTAATCTGTTGGCAGACTGCGTCTTTCTCTTCATCAGGCACAAGGTTTAATAATGTTTGGTGCAAAATGTCATTCTGGAGAGGGAGAGGAAAAAGGAGAGAGAGAAAGAGACAGAAAGAGACAGAAAGAGAGAGTCTTATTATCCGTGCTAACACTGTTCAGTTCCTCTATCTCTTTATCTCCAGTGAGCCTGTCCTGTACCCCACCTCAGTCTGCACCACCTGTGGTCTCTCTAAAGAAACACAATTCACATGACCCTACTCTACGACCACGATCCTCCTCCCTTCCCAGTGCGCTCATGCAAGCACCCCACATCTCCAGCAATTATTCCACTAAGACCTCTAGTCCGTTCCTATCACGCTCTCACTGTTCTCACTGTGCATTACCTCCTTCCAGTTATCCCATCACTCTCGACCCAGCTCGGATCACATGGTCAGATTCCATGATCACTGGAACCATTCCCATGTGCTCCTTTCCTCTGCCATTTTTGCCTGAGAAAACCTCTGCTCTGGTTACTTCCAACTCTTTACCTATCCTACACCTTCACCCAAGTAACTGAATGCAGACAGAGAACAACTCACAACTGTGTAGTATATTATTTGAAAAGGGTACCTAACTCTACCCAGAAATCATTTTCTTAAACCACTTCCTCTCCTACTCTTCAATATAACTATTTCTTGCCTTTTCCTTCTTCAAACCTCTAAACTCCAGCCCTTCTCATTTTTAGCTGATCTCATTTCTTATTTCAGTGAAAAAAAGAAATGTCAACTTCTTCCTGCCACCAAAACTACCAACCTATCTGTTCCTGTGCCTAGAGACCTGTTTTCCTTTCTATTCCAATGAATAAGCTCATAAGTCTAATTCCTTCGTCTGTGCACTGTATCCCATTTTCTCTCGACTATTCAAAGACATTGTTCCAGAAATTATTCCACTACCTCCCACATCATCAAACTTTCCCTCTCTACTAGGTTTTCCCATAAACCTGCAAATGCTGTATCACACGTGCTATAATATCTGTTCTATTAAAAACAAAAACAACAACACAAAATTCTAAAAACTCATAACTTTCCTTTACACTATCTTCTGTTCTCCAGCTATAACTTTACTTCTCTGGTCCTATTCAAATTCTTGAATAGAACTCTACCTGCTGTCTCCCCTTTCTACATTTCTCACTCTCCCTTGAAACTACACTAATGAAATCTTTATCCTGACCACTAGAACTGAAAGTGCTTTTGTTAAGGTCACCAATGACCTCCGTACTGCCAAATCCACAGTCAATGCTCAGCTCTCATCTTACCTAACATCTCAGCATTTGAGACAACTGATCTCTCCTTCGTCCTTGAAAAACTTTCTTTATTTGGCTTCCAGTACACCACACACACATGGATCTGCTTCTACCTCAAAGGCTACTCCTTCACAATTTTCTTTGCTGGATCTTACTCTTCTTTCCATCTACTAAGTATTGGAGTGCCCACGGCTTATGCATTGGACCTCTTTTACTGTACTGTCCACCTTGGTGGTCTCTTTCAATTCCATCTCATTAAATACCACCTATCTGTTAATGACCCTCAAATTCTATCTCTAGTCCAGACTTCTCCCTGAACTCTTCTGTACTTATGCCCGCAGGATAACTCAACTTGGATGTCTAACAGAGTTTCAAGTTTAAAATGGCTAAAATGAAGCTCCTGATCTTTTCCCTGATAAAACATGCTGCTCTCTCAGTCTTCCTCATTTTCATAAACCCCACAGACATTTACCTACTTGCTTGTCCTTGACTTGCCTTTCACCCCTCAAGCTCAACATTCCTTCTGCCAGCAAACTTTATTGGTTCTACCTTCAAAACACATACACAATTTGCCCACTTCTCAACACCTGGTCAAAGTCTCATCTCCATATTGGATTAGTGCAATAACCTGAACTGGTCTCCCTGCATTTGTTCTTGCTGCATCCCTGCCAACACTCCATTCTCTACAAAACAGGCAGAGTGATCCTTTTAAAACATAAGTCAGATCACGTTATTCCTCTGTTCAAAAATTTCCACTGTCTATCCAAGTCATTCAGAGTAAAAGCCTAAGTTCTTACAATGGCCTTTACTACTCCATGCTCTGGATCCTTGCTGCTACTGGCCTTACCTCTTCCCACTTTCTCTCTCTTGCTCACTGCACTCCAGTCACACCTAACGCCTTACTCGTATCCAAATACACCCAGCAAATATTCACCTTGGGGACTTTAAACTTGCTCCTCATTCAATGTGAAGCACTATTTCCCAGATATTTGTGATGGTTTTCTCCCTCACTTTATTCAGGTCTCTACTCAAAAGTATTATTAATATCATCAATTCCCTGACATTCTCTCACTGCCTTTTTTGTTATCTCCTCCATTTTTCTGTCTCCCCTATTAAAATGTAAATTGCGTTAAAACAGAGACCTTGTCTGTCTTATTCACTGATGCATCCTCAACATCTAGAACTGAGCTTGGCATAAGTGAGCACTCAGTACATATTAGCTGAATGAATGAACAGTGCTGTGCTACATAGCCGAAATATGGTGACACAGGGATAAATTGAATATTAGACATAGAAGTGATGAGTTTTTAATGTGATAGGAACACAGTAATAAAATATTTGTAGCTGAATAATGGCTTTGGGTGATGAATCACCAATTCAAATGATTTTTTAACTGATTAGTATTAATAATCTACAGTCAATATTTAGAAATATATCCTTAGTGCCCAATTGTATAAGCCAACCTATGAGCTGGCCAATGCTCAAATTAGCAGATGGATCCTGTTTCAATCAAGAAAAAGCCTGGCTTGATTCAGTATAGAGATATCACCTTAATTTAGGAAACAAAACATTATGGAATTTGCAGGCAATAATATATTTTGACAGTGAAAGTCACACAGCAAAATACTGACTTACCAACAGAAATGTAGGCTTTTTTCATCAAACTTACTTTTTCAGTAAAGATGCTTTTATTGGTTTAGTTATCAAATACATCTTAGACACCAGACCAAGTTACCTCTGATCTGTGGAGACCAATCATTCATTCATTCATTTAACACATGATAAACAACTGCTCCATGCCAGACATTGTGCTAGGTATGTTTATACTTACTAGCTCACTTAATCCCCTGTGAGAGGAAGAATCATCCCATTTTATTCATGAGGAAATTAAGGCTTATCCAATTGTTGGGAGTTCAAACATGCAGAAATGAGATTCATGCAAAAAGCTCCATCTAACCCCATGTCTATTGCTCCTTCCACTACAGCATAGCTCCCTCAAGTTCAATTTACAACAGCACCAGAAAATTTGCTACTGGACCAGTTCCTGCATTTTGAACATTCTACATGAAGTAATTCATTAAAAAGCAAAAAAGCAAAACAAAAAAAAAAACCCTTTATACTGAGTACTTATAATGGTTACAAAAGATGGACGTGACACGAATTCTAATTTCAACGAGCACATAGTCCAGTAGGGTAGATAGGATATGTACAAACAATTATGATGCAAAGTGTGAAACAGTACCATAACATAGATACAAAGCACTATATCTCACCAGTTCTTTCATTAGTAGAAAAATGAAAGATAGCATTGTCACCAAACAATTCAAAGTGAGCTGTCTTTGATAGTCTACATTCACTTAAATGGAAATCGTGGCAATGAGTTTCTCATTGATTTTCTAGGGATGGAAGTAGTGACAATAAGCCTTGTAATTAATCACCAAATAAAACAGTGCATGTAACAATCATTCCAGTGATCCTGCTCCTTAATAAGGAAAAGGGCAGAGACCAGAAAGCATTAACAACCTTGTGTTATTTTTGTAAATCTTTGTTATTTTCTCTTCTTATTACACAAAGCAGAAAGATCAAAGTACTTAGAGCCTAATGCAGCCAGGATAAATACAAGTGAAAAATTAAAAATGTTTTCAAAAGCCAAGTTTGCAAATACCTATTAGTTGGCACACTAATATTAGTATGATGGGTCTCAGTCAAACCAGGAAAAGAATAAAGAAATTTACCCTACTCATGACTGAGAATCTAGGCAAGAAACATCTTTTTTTTCTTTTTCCTGCCAGAGACATTCACATTAAGCGTGCATTAGAAAACTCTTCAACTGTATAGAGCAAAGAGAAGAATAAGTTTCTGCAGGAGATTCAGGCTGGATTTCAAATCAAATGGGAGTCATCACCAGTAATTCTCTACTATGCCGTAACCTTGTCATGGAGAACAGAGCAAATCTTATCACAATTATCACAAACTAACCATGTAACAGTGTTCAAAAACCCGCTAAATTCTCTTCTGTTAAAAATTCAATGCCAACCTAAATGTCCATCAATGGATGACTGGATAAGGAAACTGGTATATACACACCATGGAATACTACTCTGCCATAAAAAAGAATGAAATTCTCCCATTTGCAACAACATGGATGAACTTGGAGAAACTTATGTTGAGTGAAATAAGCAAAGCACAGAGGGATAAATACCACACATGCTCACTTGTAAGTGGGAGGTAAGAGAGAAAGAAGAAAGGAAACAAAGACCACAATGGTGAGTTGGACTTGCAGAGGAGAGAACAGACCTAGGGATACAAAGTGGAGTGTGGGGGAAGGGGGATGGGGAGGGAGGTTGGGGATAATTGAGGGGATAATTGGGTGGGGGTCAGGGGGTATAATCACAATTTGTGGTAATGGACATGCTGCCAGTATGGACCTGGCCTTCACATCTTAGGCATGAGTGGTGACAATTTGCTTTGTACCCCATGAATATTCATAACCAATAAAAAACAAAACATTTTAAAAAATAAAAATAAATAATTTTTTAAAAAAAATCAACAGTGAGAAACTCTTTCCATGATGAAGTGTATGTTTTAAAAGTCTCATTTGCTTAAGAACTTCAAAAGATAATAACTATATGTAAATTCCCAGATTTTAATTTTTTTTTTCAGGAAGAGGATGGAATCAGATGAGTAGGAAGGCAGGCTGCTAAGAACAGGGGATAGTGACTACAAGTAACTACAAGGTACTACTACAAATGACAAGATTTTCCAAAGGAAAAACTGTCAAGGAAATCAATGATTGGGAAAATATGATAGCAGATTTCAGATATAAGTTTAATACCATGATGATGATAATAGGCATCAGTTTATTCATGATATGTGTTACCAGATCGTGCCTTAGACCCTTCCCATCTTTGTCATACCTCGTTCCAATCCATCAGCAAAACTCATTTTACCTACAAAACACTTCCACTTCCACTTCAGCCCAACCCATCACCATCTGCTGCCTGGACTTCTTTTTTTCTTTTTCCTCATGTCTTCACTCTCAAACCCTCCCAACTCAATTGAACTTGTCAGTCAGTTTTCCCCCCACCCCATTCCTCAACTGTATCTATTAGAAAGCTCATTTCTTTGAGTACAAACTCTTTATACCCTAAATTTATTTTTCACTTCTCTGCAGTTCACTCTAATAAAAACCTGGTTCTCCCTTAGATCACAAGGTGCCTTTTCTATTTTTTCTTTTTTTAAATTTCTTTCTTTCTTTTTTATTGAAACATAGTTAATTGTACATATTTGTGTAGTGCAGAGTTGAATATCAATACCCGTATGCAATATGTGATGCTCAAATTAGGATCATTAGTATATTCAACATTATACAATGTAATCATTTTTCTTGGCTCTTTACCAATTCCTCCCTTAACCCCCTCTCCCTCCCCCCTCCCATCTCTGGAAACAGATCTGTTCTCTCCTTTTGAAAGTTCAATGCATTCTTCTGATTGTTGTTTGTTTCTTTCTTTCTATTTATTTATTTATTTTTTAGCTCCCACTCATATGACTAGGGACATGCGGTATTTCACTTTTGTACCTGGCTTATTTCACTTAACATAATTTTCTCTATGTTCATACATGTTGCTGCATATGACAGGACATCATTCTTTTTTGTGGCGGAGTAGTATTCCATTGTGTACATATACCACATTTCCCTTACCCCATCATTCATCAATGGACATTTAGGTGGGTTCCATATCCTGGCTTCTGTAATAGAGCTGCGACAAACATGGGTATATAGGTGTCCCTTCAACATGCTGATTTCCATTCCTTCAGGTATATACCCAGCAGTGGGATTGCTGGATAGTATGGCAGTTCTATCTGTAACTGTTTCAGAAACGCTTTACTGTCTTCCATAATGGCTGCACGAATTTACAGTCCCACCAACAGTGTACGAGGGTTCCCCTCACCAGCATTGGTCATTCTCTGTCTTCTTGATAATAGCCAGCGTATGTTGCCTGTACTATTGCAATAGCTTTCCAAGTGGACTCCGGATTTCCATGCCTGCCACCCCAACCCCATAGCCAATTCTTAACACAAAAGCCAAAGCAATCCTGATAAAGCTTAAGTCAGATCATTTCTCTCAACTGCTTCCCCCCAATGGCTTCTTCCCATCTCAGAGGAAAAGGCAAAGTCATTACAACGGTCTTAAATGGGGTGGACCCCTGTTACTGCTCTGGCCTCATTATTTCCTAGCTCTTTACTTTTGCTCACAGCACTCCAGTCACACTGGCCTTTCTACTGTATCCTTTCCACACTAAACACATTCCTGCTTTAAGGCTTTTACTTGTTTTTTCCTCCGTCTGGGACACACTTGCTTCGGGTGACTGCATGACACACATACTCACTCCATTCAGGTCTCTGTTCACATGTCACCCGATCAGACATTTGCTAAGCACCCTATTTATAATAGCCTACCTCCCAGCACTCTCTAAGTAATATTCTTTCCCTATTTACCGATGAGAAACTAATCACATAGTTAGTGACTGCCAAAGCTAAATTTTAATCTCCAGGTTATTTGACTCCAAAGACCAAGTTCTTTCCACCCCACTATGCTGTCAGTTTAGAGTTGCCCTACAGACAGAGGTGCTTTGACGTTTAATGAAACTTTAGATTCCTGGAGCCAGGCAGATACTCGAGAAATAGTTTGGTTTCCATGTTAATATAAGATGGATGATTTATAAAATGAAATGTTTAATCAAAGCCTGGAGAAAAGATTTCCTGTTGTTAAAAATTAAGAAGATTTAGGACCGAATGAGGCAGTGTGTAATTATGCCTCAGTTGTAGTCCTTTTTAATCCTGCTTTATACAAATATGTAACTTCATTCCCATTTAATACTTATGTACAGATTAGTAGTTATATCTTTATTTTTGAGTACACTAATCTCAGTTAATTATGTCTATGGCTTAAGGTAGTTCAAAACACATCTCCCAGACACCTCTACCTTATGGTGATAGTGTGTGTGTGTGTGTGTGTGTGTGTGTGTGTGTGTGTGTGTGTGTGTGTGTGAGTGTGTGTGTGTGTGGTACCCCACATGTTGAAAGGTTAAAGAGCCTCTTGGAAGTGAAAACTTTGAATCAAATAAATAGAGAAACAAGGATAATAGTATAACTAACACTATCACTATGAAAAATTCTCTTGCAATAGAAAAAAATCAACACTCTCAGTCAATGACCAATTTGATTTACGTAGTATCTGATGCCACAAGAATTTGGGTAGTTTTCTGGTCTTCACTATAATAAATTTTAAGCTGTAATTAATCATACTCACATATACTTTCTTTTAATATAGGTATTTAATAAGACCCTTTCTATGATATAAATATTCTAAAATTCAATTCAATAAGTATCTCTAATATTTGAATGTTATTCAGCTGATTTGGTATCCCACAAATATGAAGGTACTTCAAAAAGTTCATAGAAAGATTTGTATTATCTTTTAATTCTATTTTTCCATGAACTTTTCAAAGTACTCTGAACTTTTCAAAGTAAGCTGAATTTGGAAATGTAAAAAGAAAAGGTTCTAAAAGCTCTGTGAGTTTCCAAAAGTGCCATGGAACATGCTGGCTGGCGTGGCTTAACTAATGGAACCCACTTCCAATTCAACTACAGAATAAACTAACCAAGCTTCTATTAAATTCCATGTCCCAAACTCGAGTGCTATAGATCTCTGGGTCAGCGTCTGTCAAGTTCTTGGGACAACTCTGTGGAGGGAGGAACATACAATGAAAGCAACAACCCAGGTATGATTAACACAGCCTCCCCAGTGACAAAGATTTCATGGGGTAGGGTTGTTGGTGAATATACTCTACATAGTCGCTCTTCACACACAGGCATAAATGGAATATTAAGACACTGCTATAGACTTAATGTTTGTGTCCCCCAAAAATTCATAAATTGAAACTTAACTCTAAATGTGATAGTATTATGAGTTGAGGTCTTTGGAAGGGATTAGTGCCCTTATAAAAGAGACACCAAAGAGCTCCCTTGCCTCTTCCACCATGTAAAGTTATAGCAAGAAGACGAACAACTATGAACCAGAGAGCTGACCCTCGCCAGACACCAAATCTACTGGCAACTTGATCTTGAACTTCTCAGGCTCGAAAACTATGAGAAATAAATTTCTGTTGTGTACAGCCACCCAGTCTGTGGTGCTCTGTTATAGTAGCCCAGATGGACTATGACAGGCATGTAGTAGTTTCATATTTAAGTGATATATTTGTTAGGTGTACAGCCTGAAGACCAGAAAAAATAATTAGGAAATCATATATTCCAAGTCAATAGCGCTATGAAGATGCAGAGAGCATTCCTGAGAGGGGCACAGTGCTACCAGAGGGCTCAGAAATGGGTGACTGTTTTTGGACACCAAAAACCCTGTGTAGGTGTCTCCAGCAATACTTATGACATTGCAAAGCTATGCAATCATTTCTATTGTTTTCTAAATTAGATAATAATTTGTTCTTCGATATAAAGAAAAACAGAAAACAAACCACACCTGGAATGGATGCTATGAGCCAGCGTGAACAAATCATAACATTCACTGTTTCATCAGTACGTGATGGACAATAAAGAAATGCACAAAATAAACACCCATCCCACAACACATCCATCTTAGTGGCAGCTGCCTCCTCTCAAAGTAGTCACCTTGGACACTATCCACTGATTCTGAGAAGAATGACATTTCAAAAAACACATTTTTCTTTGGAGATTGCCTGCATGCGCAGTTTTAAACCATGCACACACACACAAAAAGATGTTTTATTACCCCATATCAGAATTTGTTTTTATAGATTTAAAACTGACACCAATAAAGATGACAATAAAACAGGGGCACATTTTTACAACATTGAGAATGTCTTCTCTGATGAGGTATATGCTTCTGAAAATAAATAATGAGCCGATCAGCAACAAACCAGAGTGATCCACTTTACCAAAAGCTGGAAATACTTACTGGGAAAAAGCCAAGAAGTGAAGAGACATTCTGAGCCACAGAAACTATCACTCCGCCCATGTTCAGGACAATCATAAAGCCATCTAATGACTAATGAAAAGAGAATATAATAATCATTTGTTTTCATAAAATTAGTAACAGGGTTTCATATAACACATTTTAAGGTCTCTCTATACTAAATATTTGTGTATATGATCCCTAAAGCAAAATCTCTTTAATAAAAGTTAGGGAGTCTATTGCTTCAAAGGAAGAAAGATGAAGTAGAGAATATTCAAAAATGATTCCACTCATCAACAATCAGTGGAATTTGCTCTTAGCATTGGGATGGATTTGAAAAGATTCACCCACACAATTCCTTTCTGAGATCCCAGTATGGTCATAATGCTGGGTGGTCATCAGTACCCAAAGGGCCAGAGACTCATAATTTCTGGACATCTAATATGCGCCAAAGACTGCACTAGAAATTTTACACATGTTCATTTTACTTTATTCTCTTAACAATTCAGTGAAATAGAGATAATTTTTACTGATTTTAAAGAGAAATAAATCAAGTCTCAGAGACGGTAACTCACTCAAGACACACAGTGATTAAGTGACAAAGGCAAAATTCATATCTATCCATTTGACTCAAAGGACTATGGTCCTTCGGGGTACAGTGTTTGGCCTTTGACCTTAGTGAACCTGACCAGCTTCCTTAGAGAGAGAAACCACGAACACCTCATGTACTTGAGAGAAAAAGAAAAAAAGCCAAACAAAAAAAACCTTGAAGTCTTATTCATTAGAGTCTAGCAATCTTTGTTGAATGAGTCTACCAGATAATCACTTAAGTTGCTACTAACCTATGCAAAGACTCATTCATATCTGTTGTCACTTAAGATCAATGGTTCCCAAAATTCAGTGGAATAAAAAGCATCTAGGGAGCCTGTGAGAAATGAAGACTTCTGGTCCTACCAGGTTTGAGTTTTGATTCAGATGGCTTAAGTTGGGGCTCAGGAATCTGTATTTTTATCAAGCTCTCTAGGTGATTCTAATACATATAGTTTTTAATCACACCTTGAAAAGCACTATTTATTATCTTCTATTGCATGTATTCTACCTGTGAAGTAATTAAAAAACAAAAGCCCTCTTACCTGCATCGTCATTCGGATTAAATCTTCACAGGTTTTAAATGATGGAATCCAACTTGTTTTTTCCCGAGAGACTTCTAAACTGACTTTATCTTCTTAGGAAAAGGAAAAAATGATAGAAAAGTGTCACATTAAAATGATTAGCTATGGGTATTACATTTTTAAACTTATAATTCATTTTATAGAAAAAACTCCCATGGGAAAATGCTGAGTGCTAATGAAGAACCTGATGTAGACTAAGTAATTGCTTACAAATGATCATAAATATAGAAGTGTTTGAAATTGAAAAAGACCTTGAAGATCACCCAACTCAATTTCTACTCCACACATTATGACCTATCCAATAACTTTATGATTTTCAACTTTTGGTTTTTTCCTTCTCTTGATTTCTAACAAAACCCACTATCCATAGTATTCCAGGTAGGGTCAAGAGCTCTAGGCAGAACCAGACCCCCAACCCATGGCTAAAAAATGGAATTGTACATGTTAATTTCATCGAATTAAGCTTGGAGTGAGGGCCCTTAACTAGAATATCTTTAAGCCTTATCTCATACCTCTTCAAAGCTGCTGCAGTGTTCTATCTCTCATTCATCCTATCACATTCTTCAAGGTTTTCTGGTTTTCCCAATGAGGACTGTTTCTGCTTCTGTGCTCACTCACAGCTTTTGCTATCAACATCTGATTCTCTCTACTTCCTCCAACCGCACCTACTCCACTGACTTCACTAGCCAAGGGACTTCACTAACACAGCCCTCCATTCTCAAATGATTTTGATGGTTCATGTCAATAAATGTTAGTTACTTCTCCTGGCAGAAAAATGAGAGACCCATAGCATACAACTTTGATCTCTATTAAAAAACGGAAAATCTCTTGACAAGGATAACTCTGCCAGTGGCTACTGGTTTCTTAGTGGGATGAGTCTCAGATCCCTTCCTATGAGTAGATTTCGGTAATAGGGAGTTCACACATGAGCATAAGAGCTCTAGAACCCTCAACTAAAGGGGGAATAAGAAGAGGGTGTGCAACTGGAAGGAAAGTAGGAAAAATATGAAAATTATCAGGCCAATTGCACAACTGCTGTAAGATCAGTGCCCCTGATCAAAGTCCCAGCTTGAAAACTCAATTCTGGGCCCAGATCCTCAAACTCAATAAACGACCCAATGACACTTTCCTGAGGTCAATTTCTGAATTAATTTCCCCATCGCTTTTCAGTTCCACCTAGTTACTTTCATCTCCTATACTTCTTTCAAAGAAATAAAAAGGACAGGGAAGCCCATATATTACTAAGAAAGGAACACCATTGTATTTTATCAATAAATCTTAAAGGGCTTTTCTATCTACCTTTCTACTAGTGGAACTTGTCCTTGTTTTGCCTCTAGAGTGCGCTCCGTATCCAATTCTTCATCATATCTCCAGGGTATAGCATGGTACGTAAGTCACAGTAGGGACTCAGTAATTATTGTTAACCCGAACCTCACTTATTCATCATTTATTTAACAGATATCTGAAGAGCTTTTGCTACGTGTCAGACTCTGTTTTAGAGGCTCAGGATAGAGTATTAAAAAGACAAGAACGGTAACTGTCTTTTTATATATAGTACAGACTGGTGGGGCAGGGTAGACAGATAATCAACACATAAACAGTAGAACAGATACTTTAAGAGATCTGCAAGCAGAATAATTGAGACTGGGTGATCAAGGAAAGCCTTACCAGAAGGTAACATCCAAACAAACATCTGAATGACAAGAAGGCAAACACATGAAGACACAGGAGCAAAGCATCTCGGGCAGAGAAAGCAGTAATTGTAAAGTGAAGCAGAAGGGAATTGTGCCTCTTTAAAAAAAAAGAAAGGAGCCCAGAGTGGCTGCATGGGATGCCCAAGAGGTACAGTGGTAGGAAATGAAGTCTGAGAGATAGGAATGACCAGACCATAGAGGGTATGTGGTAAGGAGTTGGTATTTCATTCTGAGTGAAATATAAAGTGCTTTTAAGCAGAAGAGCACCAAGATAGGTTTCTAAAAGACCACTATGACTGTGGAAAATAGAATAAAGCAGGGAGCAAAAGTAGAAGCGGAGAGTCTAGCTGGGAAACTCCTTCAAAAGTAAGAAATGAAGGGGAGTGGGGAGATGTTGGTCAAAGGATACAAAATTTCAGTTAGACAAAAGGAAAATTTCAAGAGATCTATTACACATCATGGTGACTATAGTTAATAGCAATATATTGTATACTTGAAAATTGCTAAGAGAGTGGATTTTAAGTGGTCTCACGACACACAAAAAATAAGTATGTGAGGTAATCCATATGTTAATTAACTTGATTAAGCCATTCCAAAATGTATACACATATCAAAACACCATGTCATACGCAATAAATATACACAAATTTTATTTGCTAATAAAGAAAAAGAAAGTCAGAGATGATGGAGTCCTGAATTAGGGTGGTGCATCAGGGCTATGCAAACGGTAATGAGTGAATGGATTTGAGATATATTTTAGAGGTAGAAGCCAGAAGGATTTACTGATGGATTGGATGAGGTGGTGAGAGAAGTACAGGAAACAAGAATGCCTCGAAGATTGTTAGCTTGAGCAGCTGTTAGAGTGACTAGTGGTTATCAGTCACTGGTATGGGGAAAACCAGGGACCGGGATGCAAGAGGCAATGGGGTAGAGGGGGGATTCAGAGTTTCTTTATGGCCATGGTAACATTCCTATTAGACATACAGGTAAAGAAGTCACACAGGAAACTCTCTTGCTGATTTAACAAAGGATCTGATTCTCAAGCATGAAGCTCAGGAAGGAGGTCAGAGCTGGAGATATAGATTTAAAAAGTGGGGGGTCGTTGACACTCAGATAGCAAATCAAGGGACTGGATACAATTGCCTGGGAAATGAAATTAGATACAGAAGAGAAAGAGTCCAAGAACTGAGCCTTGGGACACACCAATGTTTAGAAGTTGAAAGGGGAGGAAGAGGTAGGAAAAAATACAAAGAATGAGAGTCCGATGAGCTAGGAGTTTTTTGTCCTGGAAGCTGAGAGAAAAGTGTTTCAAGAAAGAGGGAGTGGTCACCTGTGCAATGTTTCTGAAACATCAGGAAAGATGAGGATAGTTAAAGGAGCAAAGAGGTCAGTGTCGAGGTCGCTGGTACCTCTGACAAAAGTAGTTGTCGTGGAGTGGGAGGAGCTACAGCCTCAACAAAGTGGGTTGGAGAAAGAATGGGATATGAAGAAGTGGAAACATAAAATCATTTCTATAAGTTTTGCTGTGAAGGGGGGCACAGACATGGGGCAATAGTTGGAGGTACCATGGGGTCAAGAAAATACTTTTTAAGGTAAGAGATTATTACATCATGATTATATGTTTATGGGCACAACCCACTCAGATGTTTTGAGTCAAACCTACTTAAGTGACTATTTGACAGCCTCAGGGCCATGTTTCCCTTAGCAACATTTACTGTATGCCTTTAAGAGCCTGAGATACAGAAATCTGCATTATTTTCCCACATATACTTCTCATTTAATTGAATTTTCATTTCCTTGTTCCACTTTTGCATGAACCTCAATAACATTTTAAGCATCAACCATAAACAAACGTGTGAATGGAAAAATAAGATATCTGTATCTTAGAAGGTACTTTCAAGAGATCCTCTAATCATTAATCCCTCTCAAAGAATGTTTGAGGTAAAGTGAAGAACCCAGCTATCCCACCCACAGCTAATTTTCAATTTGGCTAGTCAAAAAGCTATATGGATTCATCAGATCACACAAATCATACCTTCCTCCTTCTGTGAGAGGGCAGTGGTGCGCGGCCATGTTTCGGATTTGCCTCCTTTTCCAGCATACCTATGAGTTTGAAGCAACGCCTGCAGTCCTGGAAGTGCGGTACTGAACCTTCCCTTCTTTGCCTTTTTGGATTTATCAAGAACATACCTAATTGACAAAAGATAATCAGGATTACTAACAGCAAGGGTGGGTCTGGGAATTAAGATGGTGGAATAGAAGGGGAAAAATAAGAAGACAAAAAAGGAGACATTAGTGTCAATATTGGAGCAAATCCAGGCCCACGATTACCCATATACAACAATAACTACTTCTATTAAAACATGGAAAAGAAAGCCAACCTCATCTCCCTTAGACTATGAGGCCCTTGAGGGAAGGGACCGTACCTGTCTCCACGTATTCCAGAGCAAAGCCCAGCACAGTGGCTGGCACAGTGGCTTAAGAATTACACAAAATAAATTAAGTCCCAATTAATCTGAATTTAATGGTGGGTCTTTTTTCCATCACATAGTCTTGCCTGTTTAATATCCTACAAATATGTATAATCGATTATGTTTCAATAAAAAAAATCTTTAAAAAAGAGTACTTATGATTCAAAACTTTTTTCTAAGTGATCTATAATTACTCGAGAGGCTCTCTCAAAGTCAATGCTGCTTCTCAGAGAGGAGGTTGAGCAATGAAATGCTAATTAAGACTTTTTTACTTTTAAAAACCACAGATTATATTGAAATTTTTGACAAAAACTTTTTGATCAATGCACTTGAATTTATTTTAAGTGTTGGACATGGAAAAATAAGTTAGTTTATCTTCTCAATTGTAAATGAATTTAAGCTATAGCCAAGCCAAGTCTCAAAAACAGGCTTTGAAACACATCAGGGCATGTATACCCGTCAGTTATTTAACAACCATTTATTTAGCGTCAGCTCTGGGCAGGCACTGTGCAAGGCGTGGAGGACCCAATTCAATGTGAGGGGCTCTCAGGTATGTAGGTCATATGTAGGTTATAATAGAGTTGGGGTTGTGGGTAATGAAAAACCCACTGGGGAGACCAAATTTCCCTAAGTCAGGCTTTCCTGAAGAAGTAGGACTTTTCTAGATATGAAATGGGTACAGAGGATGGGGGCAAGGACTTTGACAGAAATGTCAGTCAATTATGAATTCATACCTCCTCTTTTTTTTATCTTCATCCATTGTTCAGTGGGGTAACAAACAATTCTGAAATCAAAGTAGAGCAACATTTTACTAAAAAATCAGTCTATGGTGAATCACAGTAAAGCAAGAAGACTAATCAAAATTCTCAACTGAATGACACCTTTCCCTCAAGGAAAGATACCTACTTCTTTTAAAGATAAAATTTCATTAAGTACCAATAACCCTCTCACATGTAGATGTTGAAGACTTGCTTTATTATGTAATCTCCAATGAATATTTTTGACAATAACACAAATGAATATGTTTGTAAAAGTTACAAAAACATTTTGTGAAGTTACACAACTTAATTAAAAGGTCAGGTATTTGTAGGTTTAATTCCATACCCTTAAATTCATTTAACTTTCAGTAATTTCAAGAACACTTAAGTAAACAAAGACAAATGCAGGTTGAAAGCTTTATCGCTAGCATGTACATGCCACAAGAGACAAAATCTGCATTTATTGTTGATGTCACAGAAATCCTGGGCATATAAAACAATGGGCCTGCAATCTCCAAAGTCCTCTGCTTTAAACTGTATATTTAGACTCACATATCACCTCAAGGCCAAAGCCTCAAGGTACAAGTCAATGACATTCAAATACATACGTGTTAAGAAGAAATGGTTAAAATACAGCAATCATTTTTTACTCTCGTGCTCTCAAAGTAAGGGAAAGCTCAGGGAGTCAAACACTGGAAAGACACTGAAAACAAAACCGAAACCTGTGCTGCTGTGGGGGTGGTGGGAACATAGCTATGCAACAAAGGAGCTTTGGTGTTAATGCCCTCTTGGGTAAAGTAGAACCCAAGCAGGGAATTGTAACTAAAACCTACCACCCACTCCCTATGTATAGCCACGACTCCCAGTGGCTACCATCTCATTGAAAACAATCCTTTTACCAACAAAGGAAGAAAACAGGAAGCTTGTCTCTCTCAGCATATTCTCTGCATGGGGGGGGGAAAAGTGCCACTAAACTGAATCAACCTTTGGATTCCAGGAGAAGCAAAGACAAACCCATTCAGGAGAGATACTCTCTAAAGCCAGGTTCCACAGAATTTCCACAGATATTACACTGCTGAAAATGAGCGCACCATTCAAAATTAGAAAATACATAAGGAAATAATTCACCAAGTACCCCAAATAAGGGACACACACACACATCACAGCAGTATGAGACCCCTCCAAGAACTTCAAATCATTAAAATATCTGAGAGCCATTATAAAGTAATTGTGTTTTAAAATATTAAAGACAAAATCATACTGAAATTTCAGAACACAAAAAACAGCTAGGCCACTCTAGGCCATAAAAAAGATTAACAAATACCAAAGAATACTATCCTACAGACCATATTCTCTGGCCCTAATGCAATTAAATTAGAAATAAAAACCAAAAAGATAATATAGAACCCTAAAGATTTGCACATTTAAAACAACAGCAATAAAACTTCCTAAATAGTTCTGAAAAGTAGAAAATATTCAGAAATGAAGTATTATAAGAAGAACACATATTGAACCTCTAACATGTAGCTAAAGCAGTACTGAGGAATTTATAGCCTGAAGTGCTTATCAGAAAAAAATGAAAATGAATGAGCTAAGCAGTCAACAAAATAAACTATAAAAATAAGAGTAAAGCTAAAGAAAGAAGCAATGAGATAATAATGATAAAAACAGAAAATAATGCACTATAAAATAAAGATATAACAAAACAGGAAAGAATTAGTGAAACAAAACATTGTTATACAATATTAATCAAGAAATAAGGGAGAAGACACCTTTTGGAATGAAAGTATCTGCCTATCAATACAACACGGTAGTTTAAAGTCTATTTTGTCAGATATAAGAATAGCTACTCCAGCTCGTTTTTCTTTTCTGTTTGCATGGTAAATCTTTTTCCATCCTTTCACTCTTAGTCTGTGTGAATCTTTATGGGTGAGGTGGGTCTCTTGAATGTGGTACATCTACACAATGGAATACTACTCAGCTATAAAAACGAATGAAATACTGCCATTTGCAACAACATGAATGGACCTTGAGAGAATTATATTAAGTGAAACAAGTCAGGCACAGAAAGAGAAATACCACATGTTCTCACTGATTGGTCGGAGCTAAAAATTAATATATAAATTCACACACACACACACACACACACACACACACACACACACACACACAAACCGCGGGGGGGGGGAAGAAGATATAACAACCACAATTATTTGAAGTTGATACAACAAGCAAACAGAAAGGACATTGTTGGGGGGGAGGGGGGAGGGAGAAGGGAGGGAGGTTTTGGTGATGGGGAGCAATAATCAGCTACAATGTATATCGACAAAATAAAATTTTAAAAATAAATAAATAAATAAATAAATAAATAAATAAATAAATAAATACAACACGGTAAAGAGCAATATCAACTTTATGCCCATAAATTTGAAAACAAAGAAAACAGAGACAAAATGGAATATTGCCTAGAAAAATGTGTTTGATCCAAACCTGTTTAAAAATACAGAAAAAAAATGGAATAAATCCTGTAAATTTAAAATAGTTAAAAATCTAGCCCAAAGATAACCTATCCAAACATAAACAAAATAGTCCAATGGTTTCATGCATGGGTGCTTCCAAACATTTAAAGAACAGGTAAATTGTGCCAGAAAACAGATAAAAAGAGAAGCCACCCACCCAATTTATTTTATAATGTTAGCATATTCTTTATACCAAACTGGAAAAGAGCAGCATGAGAAAAACTTTTATAAGCCAATTTTGTTTACAATCCAGGTGCAAAAATCCTAAAGAAAATTAGCAAACCCAAACCAGCAGAGCATTAAAAGCTGGTGGTTAATCTCAGAAATACCAAGATAATTGCACATTAGAAAAAAATGTAATTCAGTGTATCAGATAAAAAGAAAAAAAGCATGTGAACATCTAAGTAGATGCAGAAAAACATATTTGATGTAATTAATACACATATATGATTTTTAAAATATTCTTAACTAGGAATAAACAGGATCTTCCTTAACCTGATAAAGGATATCAACCAAAAACATACAAGCATCATATGTAAAGGTGGAACCTTAAGGGAATTTTTTAGACTCAGGGAAAAAAAAAAAGTGGCTGCTAAAACACTTAATACGATTGCTAAAGGTACTCACCAATGCATTAAGAAAGAAAAATAAATAAAATGAATAACTATTCTAAAGGAAAAATAAAACTGTCCTCATTTATGAACACTATGATTATAGTGTTCAGAAAATCCAAGAGATTCCGAAAATTATTAAAAATAAAATAGTTCAGCAAGGTTGCTATATACAAGATTAATATTTAAAAATCAATTTTGTTCCCATATACCAGCAACCAAAATCAGAAAATATTATTTAAAGATAAAATAGCAACAAAAATTTATAGGGGCCACTGCCTATGGCCACGGGATAACTGATATGCAAATAGCCCTCCTGCTATGAACAACTAGGAAACTGGACAAATGATAGGAAATACTTGTTTTAAGACACTGGACAGCAGGCAGCACATGCCTGTGATCCCCCAAGATATGAGTAAAAGTGAGATGAGCCCTACAATAATCCCAGCTTTCTACCTGGGGGCATTTCCAGACCATGGTTCAGGGAGAAGAATCCCAAGAAGAGTACAGTGATCTAAGTTTAGGAGACAGACATAAAGTTCAGGTGGCCAAAATGGCTAGAATTTGTGCAGTGGAGTACTGAAAGAAGTGAGCAATGGATTGAGCACATGGATTCTCTTGAATCTTTGGCTGAATACTAAGCTGTGCCTGCTCAAGGTGACACTGCACAAGACCAGTCAAAGAACAGCTACCAGGGAAAGAACAAGTTCTGTGAATTCAAAACTAAGTAATAACCACAGCTCACCTACAGCTGGAAGACATTTGAATTCTACCCAGCCAAAGTTGAGAAAAAAGACTGAAAGGAAGAGCAGGGCCTTAGTGTGAGATGATATCAAGCAATCTAAAATATATGCAACTGGACTCACGGAAGGTGAGTAAATAATGGCCAATTTTTCACCATACTGGATGAAAAAATATAAACTCATGTATTGAGGCAGCTCAGTAAACCCAAGAAAATAAACACAAAGAAAAACACAAACAAATTGTTGAAAATCCATTATAAAGAGAAAATCTTAAATGCCAACAGAAATAAAAGGTACATTTAATACAGGGGAGGAAAAATGTCCTCTGTCTGACTTCTCATCAGAACAACTCAAGTCAAAAGACAATTAAACACCTTTAATGTGCTGGGAGGTGGAGCATGAGAATGGGAAATCAATCTAGAATCCTATATCCAGCAAAAATGAAGCCTTGAGAAAACCAAAGGTAAAATGAAGACATTTTCAGGTGAACAAATCTGGAAGAAGTCATGGCCAGCCTATCAGCTTTACTAGAAATGTTAAAGGAGGTAGTTCAGATAGAAGGAAAACAGTTTGAGGTGGAAACTAAGATCTACACAAAGGAATAAAAAGCACTGGCAAGAATATATATGTAGGTAAATATAAAAGAATGTTTCTCTTTAATTTATTTAAAAGATAATTGATACAAAAGCAAAGTACTGGAGGGTTTATAATATCCGCTGAAGTAAAATCTATAACAATAATATCACAAAGGACAGGAGGTTGAAAAATAAAAATCTACAGTTGTAAGGTTCTTACATTATACATGAACTGGCACAATATTAATTCATGGCAGACTGTAATAAATTAAAGATGTATACGACAAACTGCCTAGAGCAACAAATAAAAGACACAGATACAAATTATGTCAAAAGAAGAGATAAAATGGAATACTAATTAAATACTCATTTAATCTAAAAGTAGAAAAAGAAGACAAAGGGAACAAAGATCAAATGGGACAAACAGGAAACATACAGCAAGTGGTAGACTTAAACCTAACCATATTAATAGTTATATTAACTGTCCATGGACTAAACACACAAGTGTAAAGTTGGGAATTGTCAAAATTAGATTAAAAAAAAAAAAAAAGAAGAAGAAGCAAGACCAAACTATATAGTTTCTACAAGAAACTCAATTTAATTATAAAGACACAGATAGTTTAAAAGTATAAAAACATATATACTACACAGCTCTAATATAAAAGGCTTGAGTGGCTATATTAATACCAGACAAAGTAAACTCCAAGATAAGAGATATTACTAAGGAAAAGGAGGGACATCTCATAATGATTAAGGAAGTCAGTCATGAAGACCTAACAATCCTGAGACTATACATCTAATTACAAAGCTCTGCAATGAAGTAAAAACTGACAGAACTGAAAGCAGAAATAAACCCACAACTAAGAGGTGGTGAGTTAAACACTCCTCTCTCCGGGATCAGCAGAAGACGTAAACAGAAAATAAGTAAGGATACTGAAGACTTACCACACTACTGGCACACTTGCCCCACTTAGGTTTACAGAACCCCACATCCAGGCAACCATAGAACACACGTTATCTGACATCACATATGGAACATCCACTAAGAGTTAGCATATGCAGGGCCATCAAGCCAGTTTCACCAAATTTAAAGCATTAAAATCATAGATTATGTTCTCCAACCACAACAGAATTAAATTAGAAATCAGTAATAAATAAATAAACAAATATTGGGGAAAAAAACAAATATCTGGAAATTAAATAGCATTTTTAAATAGTTTGTGGGTCAAAGAAGAAACCCCAAAGGAAATTTAAAAATGTTTTAAACTGATTGAGTTTGAAAATTATTATTTTTTATTCCCCAAACTTCAATAATCTAATTGTAATTTATTAAAATTACATTATACAACTTTATGGTGTTGTATATTTTCATCAAGAAAAGTTCTCTCTCCAATTATTCAAATCCCATTTTCATGTTCTTAAATATCATTTACAGGTTTTGTCATATAAGAAAAATATCATAGAGTGCTCGGTAGCTAATTTAACAAAAATGTGCAGAAACAATAAACAGGAAATAATAGACTTTATAAGTGAGGCACATAAAAGACCCTAATTAATGGAAAGATTTGTCACCTCTGTGGACAGTAAGCCCCAATATCATCAGTTTATCAGATCTCCCCAATTAATCCACAACTCTGACCAAAAACCAGTAGGTTTTTTGTTCTGTTTTGTTTTTCTGTGTAACTCACAAGTTAATTATAGGATTCTTGTGTAAAGAGCCATAAATTATCCATATTAATTTTGCAAAACAACAACAGTTTGAAGGGATGTGCCCTACTAGACATCAAGGCTTATTCTAAAGCTGTAGGATTTAAGCTCATGGGTAATGGTGCAAGATATATGTATAGATTACTGGGGCAGAAAAGATAAGTAAGGAAAAGACCCACTCATAAACTGAAATTTGATTTATGACAAAAGAGGCATTGGAATTTTGAAGTTTCTACCATGAAGCACGCGCACGCGTGTGTGTGTTTAGCATCTCCATTTCTGTGTCTGGGGGCAACAAAATTTGTTTCCAAGCTCTTTAAAAACAGGAGCCATGCTTTATATGTCTTTGATACCTCCAACAGCACCCAGATCTACACAGAGCAGACACTCAAAACACACCACTAAAGATCTGACTACTCTCTGTACCCACTAGACAAGGTAGGCTTGAACACCTAAATGCTATGTACTTTATGCCTTTCCCGCTCAGTAGTCCATTCTAAAACAGACTCAGAAACTTATACCAGTGAAAGAATATAAAAAGACTGAAAAAGACAAAGGTTAATTAAAAGCTCTCAGGCCCAAAGTAGCCAGTCTTCCTATGCAAAATAATAATTAACTTGTCAGACTAACACAGTTATGCACTGAGTACTTTTTCCAAAATCAATGGGAAATAATCTAAAATCTCATCAAATTTTATTGCTGAAGTATAATATAAAGGTTAAGAGGGTCACACTTGCAAAGATTTCTTCTGTTTGAAAGACTGTGGAGGAGAGTTCTCATCCACTTTTAATTTTCTGGAAAAAATGTGTGTGAGTGTGTCTGCGTGTACATACACACACATACATACATATATATTTGTTTTAGTTCACAAGAAATCACACTGAATAGATGTATTTAATTAATCATTGGTTCTCTATAGGTGAAAATCACTTACATAGATACTTTCCAGTGTGACTATTATGATGCTATGTTTATCAGTGTTTAGATGAGATAAGGTTCACAGTCAAAAGAATCCTCGATCTCAATCTCTCAGTCGCAAAACCGCGAGGACTCAAATCTATTAGCAGACTTTCAGTTCAGGATTCACGGCAATTCCAACCTTCCCTAGAGACAAGCGACTTGCTGATCAAATCTGGTCTCCTGTTGCTAATGTTCCTGAGACATATGCAGGAGCCATATCTGTGGCCTATGTGACACACATAACATGTGCCATCATCTCCCAGTAAAAATATTTCAGGACTAAATGACTCTAAAGATGTAATCCTGAATTAGAATTAAAGTGAAACACATCCTGAGAATGGTTCCAAGACTCATTTACTATGAGGCTAGGCCCAGGGTTTTAAATCTTTCTCCATCCCGGGACTACTTCACAGTGCCAAACAATCACCAGAACGAGCAGCTGTGGAAGGAGAGAAACTAGGCCAAGGAGCAACAAGGTAGCAAGGTCATGATTCTCTGGATGCAAACCTGGGAGAGTAGGAAAGAGTCTCAGAATAAAGACTATGACATTGTAATTCAAGGAATTTACTTAACATATCTCCTGGCTGATGACCTTTCCAACAAATGCTCTACAAATTCAGATAAATACTTGTTTTTATCCACCTTTGCCTATTCTACCTAAGGATTTTTAAGTTAAATCTTAATGCAGTTTCATGTGAAATGTCTACACTTGTGGCATTCCTCAGTTTGAAACAGAGTAACATCTGCCCAGGACTAAGAGTCCAAGCTCCGTTTATCCTCACCCTCCAAATTACATTTCTTATTTTATGGAAAGTTTCTCAGTATTTGTGACATTCCCCAGTAGATTTTTCATGTGTTTTTAATCAATGCATAAGCCACTGAAAAGTATGTATGTGAAGACTCTGAATTATGAAAAAAACTTGTTATAATGTTTGCTGAAAAAGGTTAAAATGTTTTATATGCCATACAAATCCAATCATGTCAAACATGTAAAGCAAATGAAAAATAAAATACTGTGTAGGAAATGGGACTAGAAACAAAGCAGAACGTTCACAGAGGTATCTTTGGTTGATGGAACAACGGGTTATTAAACAAAATTTTTTCAAATTTTTAAATTTTATAATTAGTATGTATGACATTCTAAACTAAGAAACACCTCTCACAAATAGTATGGCCAGTTGTAGAGCTAGCGCTATGGTCTGGAGCTCAAAGACCCCTCGAGCCCATTCACAAACCCTTCACACGCAGGTCTATGAGCTAGGTAACTTGGTTGAAGTAGGAATGAATAGTCTTTATTCAGCACACACATATCTAATAGCTAAACAGTAAAAAGAGAAATTCAAACTCAACTGCTACCGGCAAAGTCCAAAGAAAAAGCAAGCAGCTGCCAGCAGAGTAAACAGGCTCTATTTTTAGATGCAAGCTCTGCCAGCCAGCTTCCTTCACCAACTGAAGAACACACAATAGCAACAAAACTAAAAAGATACATTGGTGCGCATGTGCACTAACTCCACCCACACACAACTTGTTTACAAGAAACATGCTGCTCGACCCCACCCAGACCTGAGTCCAGGGAGCCTAACTAAATTATCCTATTTTCCCCACACCAGTAGTGTTGAACAGTAAAACATCTGGGCTTTGGAATCAATTGGACCTAGGTTCAAATCCCAACTCTACCTGTTTATAGTTGTGTGACTTTTGGTGAGCTCTTTTACCTCTGAGTCTCAGTTATCTCATTTGTAAAATGAGGGTTATCATACCTATATATCAAGGTTTTTGTGAAAATTGATTTAATGTATGTAAAGTGGCTAGCACTATGACTGGCTCATAGCAGCCACCCACTAAATTGTAGCTTTAATTAGAGATTATTAACAGCAGTATAAAATTTAAAAGACTCCAGTGGTACTGCAAGAAGTGACACTTCCTCCAACGGTACTCAGCAGCCTACATGTAGGAATGGAGGAGGGGGATGATCAGATTGACCCTTGCTTGATGTTTTTCTGGGTACCAAGGAAAACCAAGGAGGCACTAAGGATATTGGCCAGAAAATGGTGCAGCCTCTATGGAAAATGGTATGGAGGTTCCTCAAACAATTGCAGATAGATCTACCATACACCCAGCTATCCCACTGTTGGGAATATACCCAGAGGAATGGAAATCATCAAGTCGAAGGTATACCTGTTCCCCAATGTTTATCGCAGCACTCTTTACAATAGCCAAGAGTTGGAACCAGCCCAAATGCCCATCATCAGATGAGTGGATACGGAAAATGTGGTACATCTACACAATGGAATACTACTCAGCTATAAAAACGAATGACATACTGCCATTTGCAACAACATGGATGGACCTTGAGAGAATTATATTAAGTGAAACAAGTCAGGCACAGAAAGAGAAATACCACATGTTCTCACTTATTGGTGGGAGCTAAAAATTAATATATAAATTCACACACACACACACACACGCACACACACACACACACACACACACACACACACACACACACACACAAAATAAAAAAAGCAAACCCAGATGTGCAAAGACACAAAGTCAGATCTAAAAGTGTATTTCTTATCTCCCACTTTGGGGAACTCTGTATGGCATGTTCTCTTAGCCTGAGACAATAAGGATACTGAAGAAGCAAAAGGTTTTTTACATCTTTGAACATTCTGGCAGAATATTTCAAGTTTCTATACTATGGTCCAGTAAAAACTTCTGCAGGCCCTGAAACAAATTGGCAATCCATTAAATTCTTAATCCTAGTCTTATTCCAATTAAGTCTCTGGAACTTTTATAAAACCCTTCCATGCTCCTGCCAGTTCTGAAATCTCTGCAATTAATTCAACCCCTGTCCCCACCACACCCTGGCAGCACACAGGCTTGCAGACAACACTAGCACCTACGTGAATCTACTGATTCAGGGCAAGTGAGTAATTAGTGTTGGACTAAAACCTTCACAGAAGATGGAATCTGAGATAATTAGGTAATGGATGCAAAGGCCCTCAATTGGTAGATGGAGAGCAAAGAACATCACAGACAGAAAACAGAGCCTAATGGACACCAGAGTGGAACATCATGGTACGGTGAGATAAACTGTCATTATCAGTTCCTAGCATGTGAACTTGGGCAAGTTACTTGATTTCTCTGGGCCTCAGTTTCCTCATCTGTAAACTGGGAATAATAATGGATGTCAAAGTGCCTGACCTAGGGCGAGGCATAGAATAGGCCTCAATGAATGTTTTTTTAATTCAAAATTCAATGAATGTTTTTAAACAAAGTGTGACAAGAGGCAGAAAGTAGAACAGTGGTTACCAGGGGCTGGGTGGCAGGGTGGGAAGAGGAAATGGGCAATTATTGCTTATTGTATATAATTTCACTGTGGGATAAAAAAATAAATTTGGAGATGGATAATGGTGATAGTTGCACAGCAATGTGAATGTACTTAATGCCACTCAATTGTAGGCTTAAGAAATAGTTTAAATGGTAAATTTTATGTTATATATATTTTACTGCCACAAAAAAAAAATGCAAAAAAACCAAAAAAAAAAAAACCAAAAATAAAATGCAAGGCCTGCCCAGCAAGCAACACAATGTGACTGAACTCTAGACCATCCAGGAAGGTAAGGTGGGGTCAGAAGCAAAGAACTTCGAATATCTGGCTGAGGAGAAGTGTGACCTTGATCTATCCAAGTGCCCCCTGTGGGGACTACTAGGAAATGCAATGACTTCAACTGGTATTTTATAAAGATATAGTTGATCCTGCTATTGTATAACGATCACCCTGGGAGTGGGATAGATGGCAAGAAAGAAGTTGAGGCTGAAGAAAGGGATGCCAGTCAGACTCCTGCTACTTAAGGTGTGGTCCTCAGCCCAGTGGCATTAGCCCTATCTGGGAACAAATTCTAGGGCCTGCAGAATCTGAATCATCATGGTAACAAGATCTGTGGGCAATGCCTACGCACACTAACCCTTGAGAAGCACTGAGTTAGAAGCCCTGAGAGTTCAGCTGGGAGAGGTTAAGGACTTACAGCCCAGCAGTGGCAGCAGAGATAGAGCCGTAATAAGCAACATTTACTGACCTTATTACATACATGCTACGTTCTGTATATTTCACAAATCATCATTTCATCTTCACAGAAGCCTTATTCAATAGGCGCTGTCAGTACCATTTCCCGCACAAAGGTATTGAAACTCAGAGTTTAAGTGGCTTGTCTAAAGTTCCACAGCTAGTACCTGACAGCACTGGGATTCAAATCGAACAGTCTATAAACATTCGTTTCATGTTCTCCTCTGTAGCGCTTTTCAAACTTCAGGGAAAATGAGCTTCCTCTGTCTTACTACACTCCCCACTTTCTTTCTCTGTTACTAAACTCTGAGATGATTACTCTGAAAGCTCTCTAAACTATTCTGGAGGCCCTGCTGATGCGGAAGACAGCATATGAATAGATGGGAAAGTCCTATCGATAGCCAGGTGACAAACAGGACTTTTTGGATTTTAAGCAGAATTTAATCAGCCTGTAGAACTTAATGTTTTCATTATTTCCAAAGCATGTCTTAATATTAAACTTAGGAATCAGTCTCTATAGGAAGCACTAACCCCTGAAATGTGGAAACGGAGCCCTAATGATGGAAGACTTATGGGAACAGTACTTCTGCTTTTCCTCTGGATGTGCTGTCTGGTGCTATCCTTCCCTGACTTATTCCTTCAGCCTCTATTACTAAGGCTAGCCTTCGCGTCCCAACGAGAGTTGTCTACCGGGGGTTCAGAGGAGAATTCCAAAACTTGCTCATGGTCCCTACATTTCTAGCTACGCTACTGTACGCTAACCTTGATTTTATTCATCCATAAAATTTATAATATTCTCCAAATGGATGCTTTATAAAACATAGCTGAGAACTAATAGAAAGCATAAGTAAACTTTTATCGTAGGAGGGGGAGATGGGGTGAGGTGGGTAATTGCACACGAAGTTACAGTCACGTGGGAAGAATCAGTTCTGCTGCTCTAAGGTGATTAAAGCTAATAATAATGTAGCATATATTTGAAGATAGCCAGAAAAGAGAGTCTTGAATGTAATAACCACAAAGAAATGGTAAATTTAGGTGATAGATATGCTAACTATTCTGACGGGATCATTATATAATATTTGCATGTATTGAAACCACACACTGTACCCCATGAAAATGTACAATAAAAAATAAAAAAATATAAAAAAAGAAAAAAAACCCTTTATCATATCTCTTTTAGAGTTCTTTTGAGCTCCCTTAGACTTAGCCTGAATTCTTTTAGGACTAAGATATATGAAAGTGCCATAACTTGAAAAGCTAAAGCACTGCCAAGAACGAGAGTACAGAGATAACAATGACACGGTCTTTGCCCTCATGAAATTCACAGTCAATAAGGAGGGGCATTTAAACCAATCATTATAACCCCCAAATTAAAAAGGATTTCACCAAGATGAAAACAATCTGTGAATTTTAAAAGACATGTAGAACTGAAACATACTGCAGACTTTTCAGTTTAATTACCAAGAGTGTGTCACTATCATTCCTCTTTGAAATCACAAAGAAACTAGGCTGGGACTTGCTAGGAGTCTGTCTTCAGGCCCCTTGGTATAAGAGGTCCTTGGAGATGAAACTATCCTCATTATAATGGTCTTTTTATATTTAGGCAATAAAACTCTCTTGGGATGGGGCTCAGACTCAACTACATTTGCTGAATTTAGATTTGTTGTAGTAGAAAGGTAGATTTTCAGAAAAGCTAAAAATAGCAATAACATTAGACAGCATTTATTAAGCACTTACTACAACCCTCGACACTAGGATTATCTTCCTCATTTTGCACATGAAGAAAATGGGATCCAGAGATTGTAGCTACCTTTCCCAAGGCCATTCACCCTGAGAGTCAGTGGCAGTGTCTGAGCACGGACTCACTGTAGTGGACTCAGCATTGGCCCTCTTTCGACACTCTGACACATCTACACGTGTCACATGTCTCCCGCCCGCCCTCCTTGCAGCCCCACCCCCATTTCCACCCGTGACCTTTCAGACCACTAGGGATAAGCACGCACATCCCATGTTTCTCCCCATTCTGGTTCCCCTGCCTGTCACACATTACTTTGTTCTGTAGCAATCACATTTATGTCTAATAACTTTTCTGCAATTGATCATGCTCTTAAAACTCACCAAAAATCATAAATATGCTGACAAACTCTCTATAAACACATCAATGTCCCTCACTGAAAAAAATAGGGGAGTTTGGTTTCTATCATGGTGAGAGCCCTGTCCCTTGACAGTGATTGCTGAGACACAGGATCTGAATACTTGAGAATCTCTGGTCTATAGCAAGAGTGACAGTCCACTGTACTTCACGCCTCTAGACAGCATCAAGGCCGAAGTGCAGCAGCACTCTGGGCTTTGGAGGAGGTAAGAATCTTGAAGTGCATTCCATCATCTCCTCTCTACCCCTTCCCCCTCCAGTGGTTGGGCTTCAAGCCCTTGCTACAGCCCTCCCCTATTTAGAGTTCTCCCAGAGCCCCTTCGGGTGTTTGTTCCTGTCATCATTTGAATGGACCATGGCATGGATCCAAGGCTGATACTCTTAGATGTACTCAAGATCTAAGGACACACTGTTGAGAATATTGTCTCTGAATGTCTCCTAGAGTCTGATGTTTACACAGAAAAATTTTCCCTGTCTGTTCTTTCCACATCATAACTCTGTCCTATCTGTTTCAGCTACTCTCTGATACCGTCTAACCTTGAGCTAACAGAACCGGCTGCTCATCGCTTCTCTTTTCAGGCTTCATCCCTGGACACTTTCTTCCTCTACCATGCTCTTTTCCTTTCTCCTTTTTCATCACTTAGTTCCCACATTCCCATACCAGTTTCTTTCCAAAATAAACCAACCAGAGAGTTTATGAAAAATGAAGACTGAGAAACTAAAAAAGTGTAATTGATAGTTCATCTGTAAGAAAAGGAGAAGAGGGCACATGTTGAAGGGAAAAGATCAAAAGTATTACATCCCAATATCCTGATTCTCCTTACCAGATAACCCTTATGTAAAAAATAGAGACTCGTTTGTGAAAGAAAACGTAGTGTCCCCTCATCAGGTAACACATCTTTCCTGAAGAGTCATGAGTAAGCCAAATCCCATTTATTTATTTAACATTTTATAGACATTTTCTAAGTGTGGACTTTGTGGCAGACTCTGGGGGATAAAGAGATGAAGTCAGTTTGTACGGTTCTTTGGAGATTAGACTTGTAAACAGATAACTAGAATGCAAGGTCAGAATTTCTAAATTTCATAAGAAAGTTACACATAAAGCGTTTTGACAACTGAGAGGAAGAAATAAAAATGAGGATCAGAGAGAGAACGTAGGAATCTGGAATCTGGAAGCACCCAGGTTAAAGTAATCACACGTTTTCTTAAATGCAACAGTGAAGCTTGGAGTTCCCTGACTAGCAGAAAGCTTCAGGCTCTCATTCTTAGAATCACAGAGAAGGTAGACTGCTACAGAGGAAAGGAGGGCAAACCATTATCAAAGAAAAAATATTTTGATCCATTATACTTGAATAGAATTTCCATTTCAATCCACTGAGGAAAACCAATGTGTGTAATCTTGTCTAACAAGAAAAATAATGTAAAGTATTAAAGGACAGCCTCCAAAAATCCAGAATAGAAGCTCTTTCTTGCCTTCACATCTCTACTGCACCTCCCATCCTCACTTTCTCCCAGAAATTTTTATTGAATGAATACATAAATAAAATAACCATGGTTTAATATTGGCTAGAGTGTTAGAATTTGCAAGTGATTATTTTAAAAGGTAGAAATGAGTCAAGATTTTCCCACTGTTACTCTCCTGTCTATTTCAGTATGCCTCCTTCCCTAAAATGTCTATAGCTTTTATGCTTCCTACAGAGTTATTCTTTTGCTTGTTCCTTACGAAAACTAAATAACTTATCCTTTGACTTGGATTCTACAGACCTGCATAACACTTCAAAAACTTCCAATATTACTCATGTAGGGGTAAAACTTCATTATATATAAATATATTTTTTCCCACTTTAGTTTATTAGAATTTATAGAAAGTAGGGTTATTCTAGTTACTTACCTAATTCAAACATTTTACAAAAATGACCCAGAACACCACAGCTAAATTAGTAAGAAGCTTATGTTAAACTTGAAACTTTTACTGGCTTATAAGATTAACATTTTGTAGAAAAATGTCCATGCTAGATCTATCTTACATGCCATATAAACAGAAGATGACTTTTAAACAATATTTATTAAACAGAATTCCAATCATATTAGTGGGGAAAAAAACTCACTGAAACTTGATGCAAAGGATTTCAAAGTTTTGCAGAATGGGAAAATTACATTTCACTGTTTCCCTGAAGAAAAGTTAATTTGTCAAACCATAAGCAAACTCATTTTTCTGCAGTGGAAAAAGATGGATTCTTGGAAACACGGAATTGGATTTGGTCTGTGACCCAAATGGCTCAACAGATAATTCTGCAAAAAGAAAAAGAAATCAGATAGCATATTGGAAGGGGAGGATGCTCTTTGTTCACCACAGGTATGATGCTGCTCTCCATGCTTCCTCTCCAGGAGATAGACTCAGCTATCAAAGTTCATCATCACAAAGCCACTCAGAGGAGAGGGAGAGGGGAGAAATCTCTGGTGAATGTCATCCCCATGTAACAGCATCCAAGGACAGAGGGACCTGTGTCAACAAACTCACTGGGGGTTGGGCTTGTTTTTCATTGTCTCTGCAGCAGAGAAAGTGCTTAAGCCTAGAAGGCTAGTTTTTGAACCTGTTGGATGGAGATGCCCCAGGAGTTTCTGCTGCCTTTAAACCTGCTGGAGTCTAAATCAATGCATCAGGGAATTTGGCATGAAAACATTCATGGCCAGTTGTCCTAAGTTTGATGGTGCAATTAACTGCTGGTATTCTTCTTGCTGAGAAATGGCTGTTAACGGGGAGTTCAAGAATATCATTGCTCACATATATAAAATGGTCCAGTACAAGTAAACAGAATTTTCCTAATGGTCATTGGTCCTGCAGAACACTAATACCAAAAGATTTTAATTGGTATTAAGCAGAAACAAAAATGAAGTGTTCTTTGGTTGAGTACATTTGGGAAATGCTGGTTAAATATAGTGAAGCAGATTTCTTGACTACAGGACGTCTCAGCACTTTTAATAGATTTAGGATCACTGGGAATCTCCAACATGACTTCAGTGTGCCTTTCTTTGTCTTGCTTTACTTCCCATCTTTAAATGCCTATGATGACAAGATGCATTTTGGCTTATGGATAACAAAAAGAAAACTTTGAAAGCAAAACAATAAATATTTAATGGTCTCTGTGACAAAAATACTACTGTTGGGAAACCCTCAAGCTTTACAAAGGGTTTGGGTAAAAATGAATGTGGTAATAGCATAGGTCCCTTTTAACTGGTTTACTGATTTCATCCCAAAGTGCTTCCAAAAAGGTCCCCAATATAGCCTGCCCAAACACTTGGGAAACAACTCTAAGGACAAAGGAGTCTCACCTGACCTTTCTCTTAAAGAACAACTGCAATGATTGTGCATTATATATGTGTCTCAGAATTATCCATGTAAGATAAGTCTCCTTCATGCGAACCGTATGAACCATAAATTAATATGCTCTTAATCCCTGACACCTAAATAACTCTGAAGACAGAAAAAAGGTAAAATTTGTTCACCGTAGAAACCCTATACTAAGAAAACATTCCCAGTATGGAATTTCAAGGCTGTACACGGACAATTTGTGTTTCTATTGAGAGAATTTTATAAAATGAGGGACATGTAAGTCTCATAAACTTCTAAACATATATTTAGGGAATTGACCGGCTTCACTGACCTGAGAAAATTCCCCCTTTGAAAGAATTGGGTGAGAATGAGCTGTAATTGCTACATCTTAAGATTTATAAACTTATTTTCCATATTTGTTCACTTTTCTACTACAGAAGTATCAAAGTTCACAGAGAACCTAAAAACCAAGTTATATTTATTGCAACAAATATATGCTACATTTTATTCTATACATCACAGTTCAAAGGAAATATATAAAATATACATATAGGTTGATCTTTCATTTATGAGGGAATATTACCATACAAATACCTACACACATAAAATTAGATGCAAAAAATTGACATTCAAGTTAATTTCTGTTTGCATCTGTTCCTTAACTGAGTACACATACATGCATATCCATACACACGTGCAAAGACACACACTCTTTATTGATCTAAAATCACCTATATATCAAAACCAAGACACGTTCTTTCCTTCACTTGATTTTATAACTCTCTCAGGGAAACAGAATGCTACATTTAGTGCAACCAAATAGACTCTCAAGATAAAATATAATTTGCATTTTAAATGTGTAGTTGTCATTGGTGAAAATTAAGGACATCTGTAAACACATGCTTTTATTATTCATGCTACATAATTTCACAGTATTCAATTCACTAGTGTTAAGAGTTGACTGTGACTACTTGAATGATGTTTTATCTTAACATGTGCTTTAAACCTGACCTAGCATGTCTTGATTGTATGAATCATTGACTAACTTAGGTGTCACTGCTGTTATTTTAAAATGCCGCTCATGACTTAGGTTTTCCTCAATCATTTACAACTTGATGATTGGTTTCAAAACACAGAGAAATCTTACTTCCATTAGATTATGAGTGCACCATAAAATATAAAAGATAAGTACACAAGTAAAGTCCGAAAGACAAAAATCATTTTCTTAGCCGAGAACGAGAGATTAAGAAATGGGTAAGTGTTGTGCATGGGCACAAGATAATCTATCCAGGTCACCTTAGAAAAAAGAGATGTTTTTAGATTTAAAAAATAGCTATTCTAGCAACATCAGGGAAGCAATAATCATGTAACTGCACATTTTAAATAAAGACAAGAGGAGCTTTTCAACCACCAAGACTTCCCAGGTTAGAAATGACTTTTCCATGCAGTGCTATGATTCTCACAGCAATGCTGTGTGGTGGAGAAACTGGTACTGTTCTTCATCCCCCAAAAATGTTCTTAAATTGCTTCTAGCTTCTGCAGGAAGTCAAATTTCCTTAGTCTCTTCCCAATTCCAGCCCCCTACAATCACCTTAGTGGCCTACTTGATCAAAGGGACTGAGTTTTCTGATGTTGTCTTATCCAGTGGTCTTTAATACAAGCCTTAGAGACAGTGGTAAGATCTGCCTTTATGAGAACTCCCTTTTTGTGCAATTTTTCAAAACCATACTTGTAATATTTAACTTGGTTTATAGACATGGAAGTGAGTGTTGATATTCATGAAGTTCTTCTAACAGGTGCTATGGACTTGCTTCCCATTACGCAGGCAGAATTCTTTCCTTCTTTGTAGGACATACAAACCTCGCCTTTGGGTGGTACCAATGCTGAAGCTAAGTAGTGTGATCCCAAAATAGAAATCTGTTTCTGATGTTTGGCAAACATACCCCACAGTATCTATTAAGCCTGAAGGTATCTGGGACCTGGATGTATGGGGTTGGATCCAAAAAGACATCATTTTTCTCAAGTTTTTCCAGAATCATGCAGAATGCTCTCCCGCACACACACTCCTCAAATTCCTTCTCCCTGAGCCCTCTAGAGCTCCTTTTCTATTGTCTCAGGGCACTTGCCACTTTGTAGGATGTCTGATGGCTATTTTAGCCCTTGTCTGTCTCCCCCACTGGAGTACGAGCACAAGGCCAGAATCTGGTCTGATTTCTTCCTGTCCCTTGCACTTGGCACAGAGTAAGAGCTCAAGAATCATTCATTGAAGTGAATTGAGGCTGCTCCTCTACAGATGACCTCTGTTCACATTAGCCAAGGAGCATCTGCAAGAACCTGCCCAGTGCTTACTTCACTGGTGACTGGCATTCAGGGCTACCTGTTTAGCACATTTCCAACCTCAAGGCAGATCCTCTGACAAGGTTTGTCACTTGAAAACATCATGAAGCAAGCAAGAGTGGCTATGTGGACTTTGGAACCTACCTGATTAGATAGATTTGGGTTTGGTTTAGTTTACTAAACTGATTTCTATCTTGACTCATTACAAATAAGTTCTAGTTAGTAGAGGAGAAATATAAGAGGTTCAATATGTAATTATTCCACAAATATTTACTGAATGTGCTCTCTTACCGCGGTCACATGTGTTCTTCTCTTGTCTGCAGTTTTTAAGCACCACACATGGTAAAACTGTCTCAGCCTGACACCCAAAGCCATCTACAATATGACCCAACTCACATTTCCAGTCATGCCATTCTTCATATCCTCTGAATTCCAGGAAGTACTCACTATTATCCAGACACACACTCTTCTTCCTACCACCCAGCCTTTGCTCATGATTACCTCCCTGCCTAGAATGCCCATCCCCATATCTTTACTTATTGAAGTCATATCTATCCTTCAAGGCACAGCCCCAGAGGCACCTTCTCCAAGAAGCCTTTTCGGATCCTCTCTCCTCTATCCCCATACCACGTTGCCTGTACTCCTCATGGCACCTGCCTTGCTTGGCACTGTATCAAAGTCATGTACTGTCAGTCTTTCCCTCATCAGTGCAGGGAACAGGGTCAGTTTCTCTGTGCAACACATGGTTGTCTGAGACTAGGCTATAAAACTGTGAGGAATAATATTCACCAGGTTGAAGATTGTGAAAAGTGAAGAGCTTGCTGTTTTTCCAGACACCCTGGGATTCAGGAAAAGAATGACCTAAGATATAGAAAAATATGTAGAAAAAAATGTTGGACAGACGATTTAATATGGAGATAGCCATCTCTCTTCATATAATGGTATATTTCAAGTAAATCATTTAAAGAGATCTTAATGAAGATCTGATTAAGAATCTAATAGATCATGTGGTATTTGTCTTTTTGTACCTGGGTTGTTTCAGTTAGAATAATTTTCTCCAGGCTCATCCACATTGCTGCAAATGGTAGAATTTAATTCTTTTTTATGGCTTAATAGCATTCCATTGTGTATACATACCACAATTTCCTTATCCAGTCATCTATCGGTGGACATTTAGGTTGTTCTCACTCATAACCAGGAACTGAATCCATAAATAAACAAATGAACAATAAAGAGATACAAAGAGAAAGAAAGAAACAAAAAGCAATCACAGTAATATGCTGAACTTTTACAAAACTAGAGGTGGACAAGGGGAGGGGAGGAGGGAGGGAGAGGAGCTAATGAGGAATTGGTCAATGGACACAAAGCATGATTGTGTATTGTAATGATGAATAAGCTAACTATAATGATCTAAACACCACACATTGTACACAATTATTGAAAATCAACATGTACCCCACATGTATGTATAATATAAAGAAAGAAAGAAAGAAAGACAGAGAGAAAGAAAGAAAGAAAGAAAGAAAGAAAGAAAGAAAAAGAAAAAGAAAAAGAAAAAGAATCTAATAGATAAGTTTTCTCTGTCTTCAGTTCATTTTCAGTTTAAAATATTGATATCCAATCAGTGAAACAAGCCAAAGAAAATGATACTGGAACACTTCATAACAGAATTTTTTAAACAGGAAGCCTCACATACATAGACTGACAGATAATTTTAATCTGGGTCAAGTACGTGAAAATATTACACATTTTATTGGAATATTCTAGGCCACTCTTAGTCCATCTTTATTAAAGTTTATACTACTTGACTCCATAGGAAGTTACCAAGGAAGCAAGAATCCTTTTTCCAGGACATCGAGTCCTACATTTACAGTTTTGAAGCAAATCAAGGTGTCTATAGTGGTTTCAAGTGCTTCCATTTATTTATTCATCACTCATGCCCCCATATAGTTACCTACTATGGGCAAGGCACTGTGCCAGCTGTTTTCATTGTTATTGTTATTATTGTTGTTGTCAGCCCTTAGAGCTAAAAGACCTAGAGAAATATTATTACTTCAAATAAGAGCTAAATAATTGTCAAAAGAATTATCTGAAAATTGAGCAGTTGGAATGTTAAAAGGTATAAAAAGAATCAAAAGAGAAATTCAAGGTGGTCACATCAGGCTGGGTTCTCTAACAGATGATGTGAACAATTTTATTTAATTTTTAAGATGGATAGGCACTACTGCAAATTTCCAAGAAGGGACTAAAAAGATCAAACTAATTTTGAGAGACATGATGAAGGGAGCTCAAGCAGATAGGCTGAGGAAAGGCTAGAAAAAATTAAACAAGAAATCAAAAAATTCCTTGAAACTATTGAAAATAAAGGTACATTATATCAAAACATTTGGGATACTAAAAAAGCAGTTCTAAGAGGGATGTTTATTGCAGTAAATGTTCACAGCAAAAGAACAGATAGATTTCAAATAAAGAACCAAGTGCTACACCTCAAAGAACTAGATAAACAAGAACAATTCAATCCCAAAAAGAGTAGGCAGAAAGAAATTAAGATCAGAGCAGAACTAAATGAAACAGAAACCCCCAAAATGATACAAAAGATCAATGAAACAAAAAGTTGTTTTTTCGAGAAGATAAACAAAATAGACAAACCATTAACTACACCAACTAAGAAAAGAAGAGAGAAGACTCAAATAACAAAAACTGGAAATGAAAAATGAGACATTACAAGTGATATCACAGAAATACAAAGATTCATTAGAGACTATTATAAACAACTATACACCAACAAATTTGAAAACCTGGAGGAAATGGACAAATTTTTGGACACATATAAACTATAAAGACTGAAACAAGAAAGAATAGAAAACCTGAACAGACCAATAATGAGCAATGAGATTGAAGCAGTAATCAGCAGTCTCCCAACAAAGAAAAGCCCAGGACTAGATGGCTTTACTGCTGAATTCTATCAAACCTTTAAAGAGGAAGTAATACCAATGATCATAAAACTATTCCAAAAAATTGAAACACAGGCCACTCTTCCAAACTCATTCTATGAAGCCAGCACTACCCTGATACAAAAACCAAACTAAGATACAACATAAAAAAGAAAACTATAGGCCAATATACTTAAAGAACATAGAAGCAAAAATCCTCCACAAAATATCAGCAATCAGAAAAGAGCAACACATCAAAAAAAATTATACACCATGAAGAAGCAAGATTCATCCCAGGGATGCAAGGATGGTCCAACAACTGTGATACACCACATCAACAAAATCAAGGACAAAAACCACATGATTATCTCAATAGACACAGAAAAAGCATGTGAAAAAAATTCAACATCCCTTCATGATAAAGGCTCTCAGCAAATTAGGTATAGAAGGAAAGTATCTCAACACAATAAAAGCCATGTAAGACAAACCAATCACCAATATCATCTTGGATAGGGAATAGCTGAAAACATTTTCCTGAAGAACAGGAACAAGACAAGGATGCCCACTATCACCAATCCTATTTAACATAGTATTGGAAGTACTAACCAGAGTAATCAGGCAAGAAAAGAAATAAAGGGCATTCAGATTGGAAAAGATGAAGTCAAACTGTCCCTGTTTGCAGATGACACAATTGTATACACAGAAAAACCTAAAGACTACCAAAACAATCTTAGAGCTGATAAATAATTTCAGTAAAGTTGCAGGATACAAAATCAACAGACAAATATCAGTAGCTTTTTCATACTCCAACAATGGGCTAGCAGAAAAAGAAATCAAGAAAGCTAGCCCATTTGCAATAGCCACCAAAAAAATGAAATACTTAGGAATCAATTTAACCAAGGAGGTGAAAGACCTCTACAATGAGAACTACAAATTCCCGCTGAAAGAAATTAAAGAGGACACAAAATGTTGAAAAGACATTCCATGCTACTTAATTGGAACAATTAGCATTGTGGAAATGTCCATACCACCCAAAGTGATCTACAGATTCAATGCAATCTCATCAAAATACCAAAGACATTTTTCATGGAAAGAGAAAAAATGATCCTAACATTCACATGGAACAAGAAAAGGCCCAGAATAGCCAAAGTTATCCTGAGCAAAAATAAATAAATTTGGAGGCATTACACTAACTGACTTCAAATTATACTACAAAGCTCTAGTAACCAAAACAGCATGGTACTGGCATAAAAACAGACACTCAGAGCAATGGAACAGAAAAGAGAACCTGTAAATCAACTCACATACTTACAGCCAACTGATATTTGACAAGAGCAATGGGAGCATACTTTGGGGAAAGGATGGCCTCTTTAATAAGTGGTGCTGGGAAAACTGGACATCCATATGTAGAAGAATGAAACTACACTTGTACCTCTCACCATATACCAAGATCAACTCAAAACAGACTTAAAGACTTATACATAAGACCTAAAACTATAAAACTACCAAGAGAAAACTCTGGGGAAACACTTCAAGAAGTAGGCTGGGCAAAGATTTTATGAACAAGACCACAAAAGCACAGGCAACAAAAAGAAAAATAAACAAATAAGGTCATATCAAACTAAGAAGCTTCTGCACAGCAAAATAAAAAACAAACAAACAAACAAAAAAACCCAGTTAACAGAGCAAAAAGATAACCTACAGAATGGGGGAAAATATTCACAAACTGTGCATCCAACATGGGATTAATACCCAGAACATACAAAGAACTCAAACTACTTAACAGTCAAAACACACACAAGTAACCCAATTAAAAAATGTGCAAGGGAGCTGAATAGGCATTTCTCAAAGGAGGACATATGAATGGCCAACAGACAAATGAAAAAATGCTCAACATCAGTACTCATCAGGGAAATGCAAATCAATACCACACTGAGATATCATCTCAGGCCAATCAGACTGGACAGTATCAAAAAGACAGGGAATGACAAATGCTGGCAAGTATGTGGTGAAAGGGGATCCCTCCTCCACTGTTGGTGGGACTGTAAATTAGTGCAGCCATTAGGGAAAACAGTATGGAGATTCCTCAAACAACTACAGATAGAAATGCCATATGATCCAGCAATCCCTCTACTGGATATACACCCAAAGGAATGGAAATCATCAGGTCAAAGGGATAACTGCACTCCCATGTTTATCATAGCTCTATTTACAATTGCTAAGAGTTAGAACCAAGTGAAATGTCCATCAATGGATGACTGGATAAGGAAAATGTGGTATATATACACAATGGAATACTATTCTGCCATAAAAAGGAACGACATTCTGCCATTCACAGCAACATGGATGAACTTGGGGAAAATTATGTTAGGTGAAATAAGTCAGGCACAGAAAGAGAAATATCACGTGCTCTCACTCATAAGTGGGAGGTGAAAAAAGAAATAAAAAGAAAGAAAAGAAACAAAGATACAACAAGCACAGTAATTCCTTGAACTCTCAAAAGGAAAGAATGGAACTGAGGATGCCAGAGGTGAGAAATGGGGAGGGGGGAGGGAGGTTAGGGAGAATGGGTAAAGGGCCACAAAAAATGTTTACGTTGTGTAATGATAAAATAAAAAAAAAATTAAATTAAATTTTAAAAATCCATGTTTATTTACAATAAAATATTTTAACTTACAAAAAAAAAGAATTATCAATTTGACCACGTGGACATGAGTTGGACAGAGGACTTGGGAATCTCTTCCAGCCTAGAGAGTCTGTGACTCGAGAAGACATGATCACAGAGAATACTTGAAATTAAACTAATCACTAGGGTCATCAAGTTAGATAAGACTTTGGAGATATTCAATTAGAAGGGTGGAGGGAGTAAACAGCCACAGCAAGGAGAGAGGAGAGACAAAGCAACTGAGGAGATGAGCACAGATGAGAGCAGCTTCTCCACTCTGGACGAAGACAAAGAAGCTCAGGATCAGGAAGGAAATGAGAAAGAATTAGAAATAACAGATAGAGACGTAGTATTATTCCATAATGTCAAGAAGCAACCATTTCAGCACTGCAGAACTCTATACCACCTCAATATGTTCCATCTGAGAAATCATTTGTTCTTCCCCAGTAATATCTTAAGCACAAGAAGTTTTGCCACTGTCCAATTTATTAGCACTTGGCATTTACAAAACCATCTCAAGCTGTTTTTCTTCCTGGAAACACCTAACCTGGGCGATCTCCCAGCCCTGCACAAAGCCTATCTGCCCGGAAAGGTTTAGCTGGCCTCTGTCATGAGGGGGTCTTTGACAAAGAGAGGGATTTGCATAAAGGTGGTCAGTTTAGTGCAGTCCCCCTTTGAGGCTGTACAGTATTGAAAGGGCCATTCTCCAACCTGGCAGTGTAATCCTAATGGAGAGCTTTTGTCCCCAAAGCTGTGGTGGGCTGCTTTATTCAGCCGACAATCCACAGTAAATGAATGAATGAACCGCCTCCTTTTGGTAAAGCTAAGGCAGCTGGCAGCCCACAGGCCTGACAGCTTAAGGTCAGCCTCCAACCAAAAAGGTGCTCCCTAAGGGAGTGCCCACTGCTAGTGCTCCTGGCTGCATGCTGGGCGTTTACCACTCAAGACAAAGGTCCCAGAGCCCAATCTGTATATAGGAAAGAGGCTTTGGGAGCGCCAGCAAAGCTGTTCCCTACAGTACTTCCAAAAGAGATCAAAAACCTTTCATCACTACATAGCCCCTTCAACAATTGTGTAGAACTCTATAATCATTTCACATTAGAATGCTGGGAAAGAGCCAGACGTCTTATTTCTTTGGCAATTTCGTTTCTTTAAAGGAAATTTATTTTCGTTTTCTTGTTTTTAAGAGTGTTAAATGAACAAAATAGAAAAGAGAGACAATGAAAGCATAACTTTTACCACTCCAAGGAAAGTATTACCATTTCTTTCCAGTTTACTTTATGTGGCGATGAAAATTCTGTAAATAAAGTTTTTTATCAGAGCAAGTCTAACGGAGTGGGGGAACGAGCCCTTAAAAATTAGGTGGTTTCTCCTAACTTATTTTAAACCCTCTATCTTAAAGTAATCTTAGCCTAAACCCCAGTTCTCCTGACTCCTGCTTCACTGTTCTGTATACCCCAGGTAGCCTTATCCAAAACATCAGGGAAATTGTCTCCTAGAATCTGTTGAAAAAAAACTTTTTTTAAAAAGTACTGTGCCCGACGCATGAAAATCCATATACAACAAAAATAGTTTAAGATTGATATATGAACTAAGTGCCAATAGCACATGAAAGATCAAAAAAATACATACCACTTTTGTAAAAACGTTGTCAGTGTATTAGCCACACTTTCTCAAATTAGAAAGAGAGACCAAAGAAACCTTCCATTTCCTGAAAGGAAGGTTGTAGACCCACTCACTTAAAATGATCTCTGTTAATTCTTGCTGACTCTTGTCTACCCCACCCCATCCCCCACTCCTGAACCGTTCCTTTTCTCAGTGCTGATGGTGAAGCTCTGCAAATGCCTTGGCTGACAGCTACAATGTCCTTGTTGCTCAATACACTTCAAATACCTTCTACAATCATGTAACTTGACATGAAAGTTTCAACTTGGTTCTTGTGGAATGTATAGAAAAACGAAACAGCTCTCCCTGAAAGTTTCCAGAGTCTCCATGTTGATTGACTTTGTTTGTGAATTTCACCTGAAAGTACAATCATTTTGTGCAGACAGACCTTTCAATTTCCCAGGCAAATTCCTGTCTGTACTTTAAAGCCTTCTCATTTCAAAGTGCTGTGTGGTCCATGCCTTACATCATAGCTTGGACTGAGGCTTCTTAAAAAGTTCAGCAAAGAAGGCTAATACTAGAGAAGTCAAAGAGTAAACAGCCCAGGCTAAGTCCTATATGCAGAGTGCCCAGGAGTATTTGAAAGTGGTCTTGACCCAGCCTGGGGGGGAGAATGAAGCTTCCACAACTCACAGCCTATACTAAGGAACATATTTACTGCTTTCCACTAGGAAACAATGGACTTTGAATTTTTTTCTCACAACAGGGAGACCTAAAGTTAGAGGATAGCAAGCCAACAAAATAGTCTTGCTTTAATCCACAATTTAAAAAGTTTTAATCCAGTGGCTAAACTATGGAGAATTGCAAAATGGAAATCAGCACCCTTCTTAAAGTCAGAATTCTTGGGATCCAGTCCCAGCTCTGCACTAGCTGTGTGACCTTAGGCAGGTCACCTAGCCTCTCTGAGTACCTGTAAAATGGTGCTAAGCCCTGGCCTTCTTACCCCATAAGGTCGCTTTCAGGAGGATCAGATACCATAAAGGATGGCAAAGGTTGCCAGAAAGTCTAACGTGCACAGTACACCCATATATGTGGTGAGGGCCTCAAATGATTAGGTTCACCCTAATTTTGAACGTTGAGGTTCACTTTAACAAGGAGACAAGCTTCGGGGAAGACACTGAGATTTCTATACCTCTTGGATCGCTTTCTCCTTAAAAACAATTGTCATGAAGTCAGCAAATATTTCCCAAGTAAAACATACATTGGCAAAAAGAAAAAGAAAAAGAAAAAATATTGAGAATGTTGTGTGCACACATATACTATGGTTAACTATTGATGCAGAGAGAAGAACACTAATCAAATTTATGAATTTATGCTTTAATTTCCAAAGCTAAATATTAGCTTCATTGAGTAGTATCTAGTGTGCCTTGATTTCAGGCATTAGCATTTGAATGGTCTGGCCCTTAACTCTCTGCCGTCTCAGAGGTGCTACTTGTATATTTAGATATGGAGAAAATTTATTAGTAGTCATGAACACTCTCTAATCAAAGAACAACCTGTTACTTAAACAATGTGCTTAATCATTAGAAATAGAATTAGAAGAAAAACTCATCAACCTCCAAAGCATTCTACCCTCCTGGGACATTAGCTAGAATCAAATCAGAACACACACACTCCATAAATACGTATCAAATAATAAGAACAATATTTTATTTCTCATAAACAACATTTGTAGGTTGATTTAATATTTATGCAGTGTTTGGAAAAAGCCTTACAGAGATCTTGAGCTCTTGATAAAGGACAAGGGGAGAACATAAAGTTTCTTTACATTGTGTAAACTGGGAGGACTATTCAAAAGTAGTTTGTGTTTTCCATTCAAAAACCTGACAATCACTTGGCTCTTGTCTTTTGAAAGACTAATGTTCTGGTAGTATCACTTGAAAATCCAGAGGAAACCTTTGTCACACACAGCTTGCACCTATCAACATTCAGACATGGAATAAGTCATGTCTGCCTGACTTGAGATAGAGCAGCTCTTAATGGCTGGATCAGGGTAGGCATTGACTCAGTTCCCTGACACCAGAGCCATAAATAGGTGCTGGTAGTCCCCAGTAACCTCTGCCAAGGGAAAACCTTGATAACTCTGTGTCTATTTCCAGCCAGACTGCTCCCTTGAGCTCTGGGCCTGAATGCATGTCCAGTAGCTTCCTAGATGTCCCACTACCACCTCATGCTCAGGCCCAAAAGTAAACCTGCCCAAACTGCTCCTGTCTTAGTGCTCCCCACCTCAGTGAATGGCACCAGTCATATAAGCCAGATCTTTGCAGGATTATTCCTAACAGCTCCCTCTCCTTCACCCTACCCACCAATTCAATCCAGCCCAGCAAGTCCCAGATGAGTCTACCTCCAAATCAGATATGGTGTTGGGAATCACTCTCTTTCGTAAAACCCTTCAATGACTCCCTACTGCCCAAGATAAAAAGGCAAGTGCTCAAACCGATCCACCCACCAGATGCTGGCTCCCTACCCCTCCAAAGGCCTCAGGGCTAGCCACCTTCCCCCCCCCCCCCCCCCGGTCACCTCCTGCTTAAGAAAATGCCAGGCTTTTTTGCTCCTCCATGACTTTGTTCATGCATGCTCTTCTCACTTTCTTCTCCTTCTAGGGTTATCAAACTCGTCCTTCAAAGCACAATATAAATCCTCCTCTTTGAGGAAAATGTGCTGAGACACCTCCCTCCCGCAGAGCAAATTGGTCACTCCCACCTCTTCCATACCAAGATTACTTAATCATATATTAAAGCAGAAAGCAAAGCACATGGGAACATAATTTGTAAGTTTTTCTGTTCCACTAGCTTGTGAATTCCCTAAAAGCAATGTCTGTGTCTTTATTTCCACTTGCTTTTCCCCATCCCCAGCTCGGAAAGTGCCTATAACAGTGTGAATATGTGTTGAATGAAATGTTGAGTTGAGACTAAAACCAGGAGAGTTAAACCGTACTTTTACCACAAACTTTTGTTTTACTACCATTAACTGCTTTCCCCATAACTCTAGTTACCTTATCAACCCCATCAGCTTTCAGTTAATTTAAGAGTAGGTGGATTTTTAGTTCTTTTCACTCAATGGCCTCTCCTGGCTACACTGGCCTGAGTACTTTCAAAGTCGTGAGTTCAATCCTTTCTGCCCATTCTTTGGAGTTAGTGGAAAGGATTCTCTTTTGCTGCCTTGGTGTTGTAACACCTCAACGCTCCCTTTTTTCTAGAATAGGCAGAGAAATAAGCACAACAAAACTATACTTCGGACAAAAATAGGTTATTTGATTTTCTAGAACGCTTGTTGGCAACTTCAGTTGGCAGTATTTATTTCTAAATGTGTTATTGTCAATGCTTTCTGGCATTAATTAAAGTAAACTGGTTACCTATTAGACTACAGAATTGCTTAATTTTATAAAACAGGAGAAATGTATGATTACTCAGGAAGTTACATTTTCTCCTTTGTACAGTTGTAGCTATGAGTGAGAAAAAGACACTACTGAGAGGTCCTGCCATTCTTTGGGGCCATCTTTCATCCTGACACTCTCCCTCTGCCATAGTATTCAGAGTTAAGCAACTAAGTTTTTAAAAAGGGAGGATCAAAGTGGGAGTTTGTTTCATTAAGAGCAAGATGGATGATTTTATTACTGTGCTAGTTTATTTGTCATGAAGATACACCACGCATGAAAACCTTCCTCAAAACTGTTTAAAACTATTTTCCTGGTAGAAATAGGCAAGAACCCAAAAGAAAATCATCTGGTAGTGAAATAACCAACCAAGATGAGAAAAGCTGAGTGCCCTTCCCTGATCATGGCCTATCTGCCCCATTGGCCTCACCTGCCGCTCACTACCCACAGTCACCTGTCACAGCCGTACAAAGGCCATCTTAATTTTAAGTTGATTACACATGTAATAACACCAGTTGCCCCAACCAGAAACCTGGATGTTTAAATGGCCCGATTATTTACATCGCTCTCCCAATATCAAACAATTAGAACTATGGAGCTTCTTGTCTACCATTTTAAATTTAAAAAGGAAAAAATACAATCCTTTGAGCGGTTAATTATTATATAAGGCAATCGTCTTATTTCATTTTGTTCAAAGGAGTTAATTGAAAAATAATAATGCTAATTTCCTCTGATTAGATATTAAAAATTATTCCTGCTATTCCTTCCTCATGTTTGGGGTCAGAAAAATAGTAATGAATGAGCCCCAGGAGAAAAAGGCAAGTAGACGCTACAGGACCTTGCCCTCAGGGATTTTTATCTCCTGGTCCTTCAAGATTTCACAGCAATCTGTTCTCTTCTCTTTCGGGTTTTGGTTCCACCTGAGAAAGATTTGCAAGTTCATTTGGGGCTTCTTTGAAGAAGGAGCAAAATTCCTTGAAATCTTAAAAAATCTTAAAATTTTTAAAAATCTTTAAAATCGTATAAAAAAATCTTAAAATTTTAAAAACATCTTTAAAATCTTATAAAACATCTTAAAATTTTAAAAAAATCTTTAAAAATCCCCTCCTTTTCTCACAACCTCTGAGTCACTTGGCACCTTCAATCCTGCTTCCCCCTTTGCTAGCCACTAACTTCGCCACCGCAGTAGCATCCAGGCATTTCACGTTTTAAAATACTCCAGCAATGATCACGTTTCACTGCTGTTTTGTTGTTTCCTTTGGGGATATTTCCATTTTCAACTCCCTAGCCCATGGCTTCACCGTGCTTTTACCTTCGGAGTTACCAAGCCATGTCACTACTTACAAGCAGAATGTGAATGTATAAATAATGCCAGTTCATGTTTGTCTATAACAAAGTAAAATGAGGGAATACTAGTGAAAGAATTCATTCAATTTCTCTAGCTATAGAGAGTTCATCTGGTACAATGACTAAATGAAAACTCCATTTCTTTAGTACTTAGAGGAGTCCAAAGCTGCCCAGACCCTCCCCCCTTCGCCCCACCCCCGTCCCCCCGTCCAGAACATACCATTCCTTCTTACACTGATAGAAAAACAAGTCAAAACTCCATGTAGTCCTTTCCTCTCTCGCCCCAATTTGGCCATGTTCCCCAAAGAACGGTCTCAGAATTTTTTTTTTATTATTATTTTTTAAGAAAATGAACCCAGCTTGTTCTACCAGCCATGGAAGCTTTTTCTCCCACTGAGTCATGACTGGCTGCTCTGGGGCCCCGCGTACCTGTCCACACGGGGGCGTCGGTCCGCGCCAGGGACTTCGGCGCCCGGCCCGCGGTCCCCCAGCCTCGGCCACGCCGCGCGCGGCTCTCCTGCCACCGGTGCCGGGGGACGAGCCCGGGTTTCCGGCGGTGGCCGCAGTTCCATGCGCTCGCTCTCCACGCGCTCAGACACACGTCCCCGGGTAGACCTCTCATCACTCTAAACTCCCCACCTAGCAAAGGAACAACATGAAACTCAAGCGGATCCTTCGAAAACGCGCCGTTGCCCTCCAAGGTCCACAGTCTGAGATGTCATGGCTCCGGGCCAAGCTGTCGCTGCGCCCCGGCCCGGCGCGCCCCCCTCGACGGCGCTAACGGAGGCGACAGCCCCCAGCTTGATCTCCTCCTAAGTCGGTTTCTGAGGTTTCCGCTGACAGGAAATCTGGATGCCAGGACATTTCCCGAAACTTCTAAAGGAGAGTCAATGGGTGCCTCCTGCAGTGCACCTGCACTGGGTCTCGGAACGCTAGAACCAACCCTCCCGGGGTGCTTGGCCAAACGAGGAGTCTGGGGGACCGTCCCTGACGGGGGAGCCGCCACCCAAGGCCTTTTACCCCACAGTGGCCATCGCCGGCCGCGCCACCGCCTGCACAGCCGTCGCCCTCTCTGAAGCTGTCACTGCAGGGCGGCTATGGGGACGTTGGGGACGTCAAGGCCCCTCCTGGTCCCACACGCTTCCCGTGGCAACCCCGAGGGTTTGCGAGTGAAAAGCGGCTGCTGACCGACTCCTCATACAGTGAAGCTCCCCAAGAGGGGGCAGATTTCCACGTGCAAAGCAGAGGCACGAAGTATTTCCTCCCAGGCCCGGATGTGCTGGGGTCCCAGAGGCAGCTTACGCAAGTGGGGTGGAGGGACGCTCCTTCCACGTAGCCCTTGGATGCTGGGGCACAGGTTCCCCTTCAGTCCAGGCCTTCTGCCCTCCCGGGCCGCAGGGCACTGGTTAAGCCTCACCTGATGAGAGGTGTGGAGCCCAGAAGATGGGGGTGTTTTGAGTGCGATAAGAGTTCAGTTATGGTACTAAGAAGCTAGCGCCCCATCCTGATAGAAAGGGCCACTGTAGCCTGAGGAGAACCAAAATGGGTCCGTGTACCAACCATGTCCTGCAACACAGATGTCGCCCAGCAGGTGTCAGTGGTGTCTGGAAGCCCAGAAGTCAAAGGGAGGGCAACTGCACAGCGCTCCCCTGGACCAACCAGCCATCGCATCAAGCACGGTGATCTAACCACTAGGCGAGCTGTCTTCACACTTCCCAATCCACCCCGCTGTCATGCCTTCTCCGGGACAGACACCCACCGAGCACAGCGTTGCCCTATATTACCCGATTTAACTTCTCCAGTCTGTTACTTGAGAGTCACAGGGAAGGTGATTTCACAATCTCCATCAGCCACTCACCCCAGAGTTGAATAATCCTCAGTGAGATTTAACACTACATGTTGTTTTCTCAAGCTGACCGATTTTGTGACAAGTTAAATAGAATTTTAAAGAGTTGAAAGATCAAAAACCAACTGTAATTCTGTTCCAGCAGTAAGCATAGGATGCACAAAGTAGGTATTAATTTAACATCATTAGTACTAAACTTTATGCACAGTAATGACAACCCCTGCCCCTCAGACAAGGAGAGCATATCACAGAAAGGGCTCTAGAACTCTCAGTCACCTACTCAATCCTTCTGATTTCAAAACTGGACCACCCTGAAATGCAGTCTTAGCATGTATTATTTTCTCCATATCAAAATTGAAGATCAAATTCTAAACCTTTATGAACTTTAGAAACAAGATTCTAAGCTCAGTTTCAGAAAGGACTCATCTTAAAACAGCATGGGTCTTCCTGAGTGCATTTTAAATAGAACAATCTGATTTGTAGCCATATCTGCAGTCTTCAGGCACCACAAACTCTATTAAATTGAAAAGCTTCAGCATGGCACAATATCTGAAATAACCAGGGAATAATAGAGCAAAAAGTTTTTTAGTGAGGCAGGTTTTTATGTAACACTTTTAAAATTCTAAACCACATTGCTGTATGAGGGACAGAGAAACCAGGCCCCATCTTCCCCTGACTTTCATGCACTTCTTGTCCTTAAGCAAATCTCTTCCCTTCCTTCGGTGCCAGATTACATGCAAAGGGGTATTGGTAGCATGTATGTATGTAACGCTTGTCATTGGTAGAGCATATCACCAGCATAAATTAACTTTAATTATGCAATTAGTACTGAGTTGTGAGAAACAAATTCGAAAGAAAGGGATTTTTACATGTATTAATCCCGGTTACTTTTCAGCCAATCTTCCTCCAAAACAAGGCGTGACTTGCACCTGAAAAGCAGAGAGATTAGCAGTAGCAAAACAGAACAGGAAGAGTTTGGGTTTACCTATAAATCCTGGAAGGTCTTGGAGAACGTAGTTAACGTGTCTGAAGCCATGGTGTGCTTCTCTCGACAATGGGCCTAATAATAAATAGGACCTGCCTCACAGAGTTGGGAGAATTCAGTGGGGTGATGTGTGCAAAGCACCTCGCACAGGGCTTGGCAGGAAGAAGGCCCTGGCCAGTAAGGCTGTAATTACTATAAGGAACCACAATAGAATACTCACCAAAGGCAGGAAGGGCTTGCAGATGTCCATCCCGCTTGAATACAGCATGGGGACTTGGGAAACTTTCACCTGGGACCCTACTGGCCCTGCTAGGAGGTATCATCCTACCTCTGCTCTTTCTCACAGGGGACTGACTAACATCAGAGACCAGGTACGTGTCTGCAAAGAAAGAACAGTCATGAGTAGCCTCTACAGAAAGCCCAGGAATTCTATGGAAACATCTGAAGTAATTACCTGGAAGATAAAAAGCCAAGTGGTCATCAAACTACCAGGTGTTTGGTTTATCCCCAAAAGAGGTAAGTATCTCCTTATCACATCTCTCGAGTCAAAACAGAGCACACTTGTACAAAATCAACATCAAGTCACTCCTGGTTTGTAAGAACACCCACTCCCTAGTTCATCTCCAGTTCATTCAAGTGCTATTTTGTGGAGGTCTGGCAATATTTCCATTACATCTGAAATACACTGATCAATGTGATTTGAGTTTCTATTAAACTTCTCCATTTTTCATGCTATGACATTAATATATAGTGGTATGCTTTAAAGAAGTCTGGTCCATTTTACCTGTGGGAAAACTCAATGATAAATACGTGAACAAAATTTAAGGAGTACTATTTTAATACATTTTGAATTTTTAAAAATCAATGATGTCTGGAAGAATCTTCCTTTTATATCTATATATATGCTTTTCAGCTCTGTCCATCAAGTATACAATGAATGGCCTCTATTTTGTTACCTACTACAAACAGTCTCCGTAAATCCAGGAGTACAGTCCTGAAAAAAGACTTGTTTCTAGATATTAAGCTTCTCCTATGTAGCATGGTTTTTGCTCCCTTGCAAAAATCTTGGAAAGAGAGTCATGCTTCCTGGTGCTAAAAATGTCCTTTAGTCACAAAAAGTGCCATGTGAACTGTCCTCTCCCCCATCATTGGCACTGTTTTAATCCATAAATTGCACTAAATTCCCCCATCATGGGCACTGTTTTAGTCCACAAATTTAGTTAATTGCCTAAGTGGAAATTAACTCAAAGTTAATCAAAGACATTATCACAAGAGCTAAAATCATAAAATCCTCAGAAGAAAACAAAAGGGACACATAAGGGATAAGCTTCATGATATCAGATTTGGCAATGATTTCTTGGATATGACATCAAAAGCAGAGGCAACAATAAATAAATAAATAGGACTTAATCAAAATTTTAAAAATTTGTGCATCAAAGGACACTATCAATGGAGTGAAAAGTCAACTCATGGAATGATAGAAAATATTTGTGTATTATATATCTAATAAGGACTTAATATCCAAAATATATAAAGAACTCCTACAACTCAAAAGCAACAAAACACAATAAATGGGAAAAGGACTTGAATGCACATTTCTTCAAAGAATATATACACATGGCCAATAAGCACATGAAAAGCTGCTCAACAGCACTAACCATTAGGGAAATGCAAATCAAAACCACAATGAGGTATCACTTCTCACCCACTAGGAAGACTAGTATTTAAAAAAGAGAGAGAGAGAGAGAGAGAGAGAGAAAACAAGCATTTGTGAGGATGCTGAGAAATTGGAACCCTTGTGCATTGCTTGTGGGAATGTAAAATGGTGCAGCTGCTGTGGAAAAATGGTACGGTGATTCCTCAAAAAATTAAATACAGAATTCTCACATGATTCAGCAATTCCACTTCTGGGTATACACCCAAAAGAATTGAAAGCAGGGACTGAGCAGATATTTGTACGCCCATATTCACAGCAGTATTATTCCCAATAGCTAAAAGGTGGAAGCAACCCAAGTGTCCATTAACAGATGAATGAATAAACAAAATGTGGTATGTAAATAAAATGGATTATTATTCAGCTTTAAGAAGGAAAGGCATTTTGACAAAACATGGATTAATCTTGAAGACATTATGCTAAGTGAAATAAGCCATCACAAAAGAATAAATATGGTATGATTTCACTTATATGAGGCATATATAGTAGTCAAATTTGTAGAGACAGAAAGTAGAAGGGTGATTGCCAGGGCCTGGGGGAGTGGGGGGTGGTGTGTGGTGAGGGTTGCTGGGGAGAGGGAGATATAGAGAGTTCTTGTTAAATGGGTACAGAGTTTATATGTGGAAAGATGAAAAAGTTTTGGAGATGGATGGCAGTGATGCTTGCACAACAATGTGAATGTATTTATTGTCACTACATTTTACACTTAGAAAGGGTAAAAATGGTAAATTTCATGTTATGTATATTTTACCACAATAAAAAATCTAAAAATAAAAAGAACTTAAGGATAATAAATCATGACCATATAGAATTCATCGTATAAATGCAAGGAGGGTTTAACATTTGAAAATCAATTAATGCAGGTCATCAGAGTAAATGAGAAAACCCAGAGGATCATTTAAATAGATATAAAAATTGACCAAATTTAACTCCATTTATTATATAAATATAAATATATATTGAACAATGTAAGAATAGAACTTCCTCAATCTGACAAAGGGCATCTAAAAAGGACCCATGGTTAATATCATACTTGATGAAAGAATGAATGTTTTCCTCCTAAGATCAGGAGAAATACTTAATTGTGAAAGACTAAGTACTTTTCCTTTATGGTTGGGAACTATTCAAGAATGTCCTCTCTTGCCACTTTTATCCATCATTATGCGAGACGTCTTATTCAGTGCAATAACTGACAATAAAGAAATGTAAGACAAACAGACTAAAATGGAAAAAAATCTATTTACAGATGACATAAATATATGCATAGAAAATCTTATGCAATCTACTTAAAGAATACTAGAATTAAACAGTAAATTTAGGAGGTCAGCGGTTACAAAGTAAATACACAAAAATCAATCGTGCATAGATCTTAAGTGTTCTTGCCAAAAAAATTAAAAAGAAAGAAAAAAAGAAAAAGAAAATCATAACTACGTTAGGTGATGGCTTTGTTAATTAGTTTGATTGTTGTGATCAATTCACAGTGTATATGTATATCAAAACATCAAGTTATATATCCTAAATATATATAATTTTTATTTGTCAATTATACCTCAATAAAGCTGGGTGCAAGAAATTCCCACTTGTGGGAAGATGGAGTTGACATACTTCTTCCTCCTACTAAGTAGAGCTAAAACTCCTGGACAATACATCAAACAAACATAAGAAGACTCTGAAAGGCGGAAAGAAGAAACAGAAGTCCCTATGGTGAGTTCCCTGGGTCTTCTTTCTACCTCGTAGATCTCAAACTTGATTCTGAAGAGATCAGCAACCTTGAAACACCAAGGGGCACAGACAAAATCTCCAAAAACAGCCTGCTCTCTCCAGCCAAAGGACCAGAAAAGGGGTACTAAGGAAGACAGAAAATGATTACATAAGAACTTCTCTAATCCAGCTAAATATACCCCCAAAAAACCCCTGTGCCCCTCCATCCCATCCAGCAAAGGCACGTCAACCTCCTCCCCTCCAGGCCAGTGTCGGAGAAGGCCTAGTAGGGCCTTTTAATGTCACTCACAGGAAACAAGGTCTTCCTTCTTTCCTGCCCATAATGTCAGCTCCTGTGGCCTGCATGGCAAGCCCTTTTAAGGGAACGCTGTGGGCTCATCAGTTCACTCATTCAGTATTCAGAGAAGGTGGCTAATCCTCTGACCTGGGCCCTGGGGATTTATAGATGAGAAAGTCCCAATCTCTGCCTTCTAGAGGTTCATGGTCTTGGAGGTGGAGGTTGGCAGATGATTGAGCAATTACGGTGCACTGTGATAGGGAGGGCTGTAGTGAAGTGCTTCACTTCCATAACAGCCTCAAACTTGAAACAACCCAAATGTCCCTCAGCAATTGAATGGATAAATAAATTGTGGTATGTTTATGCACTAGGATCCTATACAGTATCAAAAATGAACAAATTACTGCTATACACAACTTAGATGAATCTCACAGATATAGTTATGAGAAAAATAAGGTGGGCCTCAAAAAGTACACACTCCACAATTTCATTTACACACATTTCAAAAATGGGCAAAATTAAGCCATGCTTAGGTGGTCATACTGTAAACACAGTAAGGAAGAGATCACCATAGTAGTCCAAATAATGGTTACATGTATGAAGGGGGAAGGGGGTTGTGATAGTCAAGGGGCACGTGGAAAACTTCTGGCCAGTTGACAAGGCTCATTTCTTGACCAGTTGTTGATTTCATGGATGTCAGCTTTACAATAATTTTTTATATTCTACATTTAACCACTTTCCTGTATATGTGTTCTATATTCAATAAAAAAAGTTTTATAAAGGTAAATTTAAAAAATTGAAAGTTAGTAAACGAAAGAAAAGGGCCACCACTCAAGCCCGACTCCTCCTGGAAGTTGCCGCTAGCCTTGCCCGAGCTCTGAGGCACTGCAGTCCTTCTGACCTGCAGCCCTGCCCTGAGCTTGAGCACACAGCCTTGGCTTCTCACCTCTGGCCCTGTCTCCACCAGAGGCCATACTGGGCTCAGTCCTAAGAATATGGACATATGAAGCAGCAGTGGAGTTAATGGACTTGTTGAAGAAAGGCACGTCTTTGGGGACTCTTGGGCTGGTCTTGTTTTGCTATGGGTAAGCCTCCATCTCAAGTTGGTGGATCCTCTTGCTCTTAACTTTTACTCACACCCCCCATCCAGGCTCTGCCTACCAATTTCATGAGTTGATGCAGAAACTTTATTATCCATCAGGAAAGTTCACAAGGGTGTCACCCTACACTTTTTCCTCTGCTTTGCCCTGCAATTCAAGTGTGGCGGTGGCTGGCACTGCAGCTGAATAAAGTACAGAGTCACCCTCTTTCCCTCATATCTCTGAATTTGGTGCCTGGAATATAAGGGAATCTCTAGGACTCATCTAGCCCCACAGACTAAGTTCCCTGATTTCCTCTTAAGCCTCTTAGCCTCTGCCGAGTGCCTTCTTAGAGTCCTGCCTCAAGGGGGCAGGCTAGTATGGAGTATTAAACTGGAATCTCAGAAGTCTGCTGCTTCCAGGACCTACAAAGGAGCCACATCATTCAGACTCTGTCGCAGAGCCCACCAGTATATATAACAATTGTACCCCAATGCCTGCCTCAGTGAGTCGGAGATTACCCCACCCTCAGGAAGAGGTAGAAATGCTGGGCAAAGGGTATGCATAATGGAGGGGCTCCATTACAGTTTATGAAATCAACAAGTGGATGCAAAATGAATGGATGAATGAATAGGTACGAATGAAAGGCTAACAGAAAATCTGGTCAGCAGCAGGCAGCTCCAGACCACAGGTTAGTGTGCAGTCTCCACTGAGAATGAACGGAAGGGAGTACTCCTGGGGCATCTGCAACAGGGAACACCCTGGTTCAAGTTGACCAGAAGGCCTCCAGATCCATGCCATTTATGCCATCTTTCCCTCATACGGCACATCGAAGAGGCCTCTCTCATGGGTATATGGTGCATGCATGCCCATGCATAGCCAGGAGGTCAGGGTTTCTGGGAAGTTCCAGATGGGTCTGGCTTCACACGGTATGGGAAACAGGATGAGTCTTGATCTCATTTCCCAAGGCTAAACTTTCATTTATTTTATAAAGTTGCTAAGAATAAAAACAGGAATTTTTTGGATTCTTTGGCCAAAACTACTTCCCAAACTACAAGCAGTATTTAAGTAAGGAAATGAGGAATATACTGGGCATAAGAATCCTCCCACATGAACAATGCATTCCAGTTAGTTTTGGTCGAGGGCCCCTGTCCTTGTCCTAGAACCCTAGTGTACATCTCTGGGCTAGACTGTGGCAATCGTTCTTTGACTGTTCTGGCTTTCTCTAGCCTATGCAGCCATCAAAACCCAGGAGGAATCCTGGGGCAGCTTAAAACAAAAGCACGGGCTTTTGGCACAGAACATTAAGATGTTTTTATAGGAGAAAACGCCTTCACCTAATGACTGCAAGCAAGACATGGTTTTGCCCTTTAGTCATTTTCAGCATTTGTGCAATTTGTGCAATTAATTGTGGCTTCAGTTGCCATGGAAAGAAAATACCACTTACCGTGACGACTGTAACAGTTGAAAGTGAACCGCTTGTCTCAATACCATGAAATTTCCATAACACTGAAATGTGTAGAGCTCTAATATCCCTCCTTTTAAAACAATAAACCAAATACTCTCTTCCCAGAAAAGCCACCTGAGTATTCTCCACTTTCTCCATCTTACCTGTCATGAAGGGCCGGTAGACCTCAACAAGGAATGAACACCCAAGGACTAAAATCAAATGAAATTTTAGTAAAAAGCGGGTCAGTAACAGTCAAAGAACGAATAATCGGAGATTTGTCATGGGCTTATTCTGCAGATGTGTGCAGGTTCTTTTACCCATGACATTCCATTTGATCATGATTTTACCTCGCTTCACAGGAGAGAGAAACATGTTCTGGAAAGTGGGATGACTAGTCCAAAAAGGCAGGGAAAACCCAGGGCAGACTGACTCCCATGATCATTCTTTCCGGCTTACTACATTTTGTATTTAAGTAGTCTGGTCACCTGATTATTATAATCCATCAAAATCTGAAGGTACAGAATGATTAGAGAGAGAGAGAGGGAGAGAGGGAGGGAGGGAGGGGGAGAGAGAGAGAGAGAGAGAGAGAGAGAGAGAGAGAGAGAGAGAGAAGAGAGAGAGAGAAAGAGAATTAAGAGTTCTTGTTAAAAAAAAAAGAATTGATCCGTAGCTACCGGCCTTCCTATAAGTACACCTTGGGAGCAGCTATAATTCCCTCTCACCTGATTCCCTCTGCCCTGCGTCAGACCAGAAATTGCAGGGATGGCAGGTAGGGAACCCCTGCTGCTACTCACTACGATGGCCATCAAAAAGGACAGATAATAACAAATGTTGGTGAGGATGTGGAGACATTGAGACTCGTACACAATGCTGGTGGGTATGTAAAATGGTGCAGCAGTTGTGGAAAACAGTCTGGCAGTTCCTCAAAAGGTTAAATACAGAGTTAGCATTGGACTCAGCAATTCCACTCCTAGGTATATACCAAAGAGTACTGAAAACTTATGTCTAAGGAAAATCTTATTCGTAATATACATAATAGACAACAAGTGGAAAAAAACCCAATGTCCATCAACTGATAAATTAATAAATAAAATATGTTATGTCCATACAATGCAATATTATTCAGCCATGAAAATGAATGAAATACTGATTCATGCTATAATATGGATGAACCTTAAAAACATTATGGTACGTGAAATAAGCCAGACACGAAAAGACAAACACTGTGTAATTCCACTGATATGAGGCACCTCGAGTAGTCAGATTCATAGAGACAGAAAGTAGAATGGTGGTAGCAGTGATAGAGAAGAGAGAGGAATGGGTAGTTATTGTTTAATGGGTGCAGAGTTTCAATTCTGCAAGATGAAAAGAGTTTTGGAAATTGGTTGCAGAACAATTTGAATGTGCTTTAACACTACTGAACCATATACTTACAAATGGTTAAGATGGTAAATTTTACATTATGTTTTCTTACCACAATGAAAAAAAAAAAAGATTTCATTTATGTAAAATATCCAGAATAGGCAAACACAGACAAACAGAAAGTAAACAAGTGGTTGCCAGGAACTGTGGGGACAGGGGGGAGATTGAGGAATGACTGTTGATGGCTACCGGATTTCTTTTGGGGGTGACAAATATGCTCTGGAATTATGTGATGATGTTTAAAAAGACTTGTGAATGTACTGGGAAAAAAAGCTGAATTACATGCTTTAAGAAGATTAATTTTACGGTATGTGAATTGTATCTCAATTAAAACCTTGATACAAGAAAATAAAAGTCTAGGAGTGGGATCCGGTGTTTATGCCAGAAAAGAGAGGGAGAGGAAGGATAGGAAATTGGTGATTATGAGAAACTATACAAAAGCCATGCACTGACCCCCATTCACAAACATTCTATTGTGGCTGCAGACAATAATGTGCCACAGTTGTCTCAAACCCAGGATGAGCTTCATGGCTGGAGATCAAATATCTGAGCAAAGTATATACATCCACTATTAGGATTATTTTAAACTTGACATAAGATTACTGTGAAACACAGTTGTTACCTACTTACAATGGCTAACTAGTCAGTGACTAAGTAGAGGATACAAAGAAATACTTATCATATGAATATATGCTAATACTTTATTTGAATACATCTTAATAGCTATTATATGCCCTAATTCAATGTCTTTTGATTAAGACCTGCCTCATTCTCACTACTGATGTACAGCTAATGGGATACTAGGGCAAATTAACAATAACTATCATTTGATTGAGCTATTTGCAAAAGTCTGGCTCCTATTGGACTTGTTAGAAGTACATCAAAGCTCTTGATTTATAACAATTTAAGGCACAAGTTCCTGGCTGCCCCATGGGGCAGGGAATTGCCAGCAGCATTTTAGAATAAAGAAAAGTGAGGACATTATTGGGAACTGAACTGGGCCTTCGACTCTGCAAAAAGCCCTCTGTATTCATGGCATACTGAAGTGATTGTTCTTCACAGGGTAGCTAATCATCCCCAAAAGGTGCAGTCTGCACTAAATCTAGCTGGAGAACCTCTTCTCAATTTGGTCATGCAAGCTTTGGCTTTTTTTCCCCCCTTTTTAAGGAACTTTTTTCTCCTTTTTAAGCAATTTTTTCTTTTCCTGGCAATGAAGAAAATAACCAGGGTGAATGCCTATAGAACCAAGCTAAAGTCATGTTAGAAATACTATCAAATTTATGTAGACCATGGTAGGGAATAGAGAGCTCAGAGTGAGACCCAAAGTATATATGGAATCTTGGGATACAATAAAAGTGGCACCATAGATTATGGAAAAGGATAGATTAATTAGGAGATGGTGCTGGGAAAATTGTCTCAGTATGTGCATAAAAATCAAACTTGGTTCCCATCTAACAACCTATATGAAGGTGGATTCCAGATGGTTTCAAGGAAAAAATAACATTGAAAAAAATTGTAAAAGATTTTTTTTTTGGTCTTGGAATAGGAAAGAATTTCATAAGTAAGACTCTAAAACCAAAAATATGAGGTCAAAATTAATTGATCTGATTACATTAAAATTAGGAATGTGTGTTCAGTGAAGTGCGTGGACAAAATTCAAGACAGATGGCAGAATAGGAGAAAATATTTGCAGTCTCTAAAGCCAACAAAGACTAATATTTAAAATAGATAAGAAACTTGTGAAAAGCCACACAAAAATGACAGGAAGCCTAATAGAAAACTAGCCAAAGAATACGTCCTATCAACAGGTCATGAGGAACTGAGGCCTCAGTACAACAATCCTCAAGAAACTGAATTTTGCCAACTACCACGTGAGTAATCTTGGAAGTAGATCTGTCCTTAGTTGAGCCTTCAGATGAGACTGAAGCCCCAGTTGACACCTTGATTGCAGCCTCGTTAGAGACCTAAAAGCAGAGAAACCACCTAAACCATGCCAGAACACCTGACCCAAAGAAACTGTGAGATAATAATATGTGATAAGACGTTAAGTTTTCGGGTAATTTGTTATGCCACAGTAGAGCAATAGATGCCTAATCAGAGGACAGAGCATGTTAAACATGCTCCTTCCCCGTCACCAGAACTTTGGAACTAATCCTCCCTTGCCATTGGGTGAGGACACGTGCCTGGCCCATAAAAAACTCTCAATTTGGCGATTTGTTTTTCAGTTCAAAACTCTCCCTCAGCTTCTCAGTACCCTCAGAGTAAAATCTAAAATAAGTCCTTCCTGTAGCCTACAAGACCTTAGATGATCTGGTCCCTTGCTACTTTCCTAAACTCATCTTATCCTACTCGGGCCTCACTCTCTCTGCTTCAGACACCCTGGTATCCTGGCTGATCACTGAACCAAATATGTTTTTCACTTTGGTGGCTTCACCCTTTGCTTTCCCTTTGGAAAGCTATTCCCCCAAGATATCTGCATGACTCACAACCTCACTTCTTTTAGGTCTCTGATAAAATATTACCTTCTCAAAAAGGCGTTTTCCAACAACCACTAAGGTATACCTCAATTCTCATTCTCTATTCCCTTCTCTTACTTTATTTTTTCATGATACAACTTATCACCACCTAAAATTATATCTTATTTGCATTGAATTATCTTTTTATGGTTATAAACATTCCCTAAGACCTCTCGAGCTAGATTGTAATTTTGCAAGAAAAGGAGACCAGGACTGCTGTTTCAATGCTTTCTTATTGTTGGGTGTGCCATGAGAATACAAGAATACAAGGAATGATTGCTTGATAATGCTGCAGTATAATCTGTAAATAATCTGTAAGCAATTGATACACATATATTAAATCCTTAAAATTCTGGAAAAGCTAAAATCAGTTGTTCAAAAATGTAGTCAATTCTCAGAAATCCTTGCAGAAGCTAAAATACAAAAGAGTATTTTAAAAGACAGGCACTTTCCTTATTTTAATAATGTTTACCAACACAAAAGTTGAGAAAACAATTACCAGGTGTGTTTGCCAAGTAAGAGAAGGGAATGATGTGTAAACAGGATGCTAGGCACTTGGAAATGAATGATTTTAAATTTAGTGTGGGACTGTTTATTCCTTGGGTGTATTCGCCTGTGTCTCTTCCTTACTCCACCTCCTGAAACTCATTCACCTAAATTACTTAGCAAAGGTCACCTTGATAGCTACCAAATATGAAACTTCAGTCTTTCTTGGCCTGATTTATCATAAATTCAGAATGTCAAAATTAGGAATTTGTGTTGTTTGACTGTGGAGAAAACTCATGGCTGGTTGAGCCAAAAAATCTGGAAAGCTTGACTTAGTGTTTCTCCCCTAAAGGAAAATAATCAGGCCCTGCCTAATGTCAGCCTCAGGGAAAAACTTCAGAACCAGGAAGAAGGATTTACAAATTCTTCAAATTGCCCTGTTTATACTTTAAATTTGAAGACTCAACAATTCCTTTAAATTCTGCTTATCC